>NC_044277.2:145906318-146506318 GCF_004027225.2 Strigops habroptila | reverse complement strand
GGAAGCCTGCAGATTCTGCACACCAGGTGAGAGTCTCAGCTCCTAAGTGTAAGGATCTTTCTCTACCCATGTACTGGAAGCCAACTATTTCAATGTCATGTTTGGTGTCTGTCTACTCTTACTGTGTTTAGAGTTCGTGTTTAGAGTTAATATTTATCATCCAGAATTAAAATGCTTTTTATGCTTCCTGCGTTAGGGTTTCTTCCGTTTGCTAAACTGAAGCTTTCTTCAGGGGGCCTGAAAATATTGGCTTTATCTAGTATGTGTCAGGACACGCTTTCATGAGTGGAAACTATTGAGGGTAATGATCTTCCATTATTCTAGATGAGATTTATGAGACTAACTCCTCACACACTGAAGCATTCAATAGTAAGCAATTTAAGAAAATCAGTGAGAATAATTTATTCTCTTCCAAAAATGATTATTGTAGTTTTGCAAAAGCAGCACCCTAAACTTTGAGAGATTTCTCCAAAGACACTGGTTTTTTTCCCTCCACTTTAGGTTGCACTTGTGCATCACAAAAAGAAATCACTGTAGATTTTCTTTCAGACCAGCATTGTCCGACTGAAATGGAATGAACCTGTCAGTAGCGATAAAAGAAAATTAAATATGTTTGTCAGTAGTAACAGGACAAAATGCTGCCACAAAACAATTGGAAATGGCAATGCTGTGAATTACTGTATCAGAGATGTAGGACCGTCGTTTCTCAACTGGATTCCCTTTTTCTTAGCAATAGTCTGTGGAGAGGAATTAGTGCTCTCTCTGTGGAGAGGCAGGGGTATTCCACAGAAACTACTTGGCAGGCAAGTTGGGGCAGTTAGAAAGGCAAAGCTGACTTGGCTTTCCATAGCCCAACCATGCAGAGTTCTCTTCACTTACAACTTACGGGTCTAGATCGCATCTGTTACTGTCAGAAGCATTGGCTTCTACCTGAAGATGCGTTATTGCTACTATTGTTCTGGTAGTTACTACAGAACTCTGCTGAGGGTGTTGCTTGTACTTGTGCTGTACAGTGAGCATCTAATAAGCAGCTGAGCTAATTAAATGCTAACTGAAAGCTGACCTGATACTATTCAGGTGACTGATATCTCTGCTAGACACAGAAGATACAAATGGAGTAGGCTCACGTATTTCTGGTCAAGAATTGTTATTATCAAAAGGCTTTACTCATGAACTTGCTTTGTGCACTGGCATACATTCACTGCTTCCTTGTGTGTCTTGTTGCCTGAACCAGATTACTTAGAAATGACATATCTATGGGAATTAAAAAGAAAAGACACCAACCTACTTAATTACTATTACTATTCAGAGGGGCCTGCTGACATGAACCTCAGCAATTTTCACCACTGTGTACTGGAGCTCTGAGGGGTTGCCGCGCTTCTGCTTGACACTTTTGCTGTAATTGTCACAGATTTTTGCTACAACCATCACGTTAATATTAAAAACATGCTACTTAATGCCCAAATGTATTGCAAACCCGCTTCTCTGCAGTCAAGTGCTGCAGATGCTAAAGCCCAGCAGCCACATTTTTCATTAAATCAGGGATAGAAGAATCCAATTAAAGTAGCTGCTGTTTCAGCCTTCTTGCTAGGCAGAAGTTACCGATCAATCTTATGGGTTTTGGTAGTACACTAAGTGCCAAACCTAGACAATTTTTCAAAATTAGGTCTTATTATTTTCAAATCAAATAATAATACTTGAAGGTGTAGCTGGGACAAAGATATTCTCTAAGATCCCTTGGAGTTACTTCCTTTCTTCCCCTGTCCTTTTGGTTGCAGTCTGTGTTAGCCTGGGAAATGTCTGCTGTTAAGTCAGTTGCTAACACTTTGGTTCTAATGTATTTTGAACTAATATTTTAATACTCCTCAATATTAAGTCTCTTCGCTTTCCACTTTTCAATAATATTGTCTGCTTCATGTGCTCCCTAAGTTATTTGTTCAGATTCCTGAATGAAATGACACATGGTGCAGTTGTCAGTATTACCTAAGTTTTACTGAGTGAATAAGAAAAGCCTGAATTCTGGATCAATTCTGTGGATCTCTGAAGTATTCAGTTCTCTGAGAAGAGTCTGTCCTTTCGTGTCTTTAAAAATGTTGTGGTTTATTTTTTTTATGTATCGTATGTCAGTTGGTTTTGCCATTTGTTTAGAAGACAGAAGGATCTTTTCTTTTTTTATTTATTTTGAACACGTCCTTATGCCTGAGTAAGTATCTGCCAAGTGACTGGAATAAAACAGAATTTTAAGCAAACTGAACAGTTCACATCTAATTCTACATATTGCAAAGACTTTTCAATTTTTAGGGCATTCTTAGAACTTTTAATATTTTAGCCTTGTATTTTTGGTGCATTCAGTGTTCACTGATTTTAGGTATTGGCATATGTGTGCTATTGTGCAAAGATCTTTTTTCCTTAGGTTGTTGCTCTTTTGCTTAGATTGTTGTTTCTACACAGCACTGCCTTTGAGGTCTGTGACATGTACAGTGCTACATTCACGAGACACATACTGCAAGCATAGTTCCTGAATACTGGTTTGTATTTCCTTTACAGAATCATTTGTATAAAAGCACTCTGTGCCTTCAGATAGAAGTAGTGTCCCCTGCAGTTAGTTAGGGTGGTTTATTGATGGTTGTGTAGGTCCTGAGAAGGAAGGTCTCATCCTTTGGTTACAAGGAAGTAAAAAATTTCACATTCAAGAGTCTCAGGAGGTTGAAAGTTTCTTGTCAGTCTACCATGATCTTTATTCCTCTTGCTTATAGTACTTTTAATTTCTTTGTTAAAAGAATCAAATTTGTAACCTTCACTACTCGCAAGTGGGATATTTGTCTGTTCTTTCTGACCAAGCTATTCCCTTTTCTATAATTTAGTATAGCAGATTGTTTTCTCTCTTCTACCTTCGGTTTAGATTGAGATAGAACTAGATTACAACATTCAGGAAAGGAAAAAAACTTAAACAGACTTCATTAAAGTTGCTGGCTTCAGTATGAAGTCTCATTGGCTTTTTCTTTTCCCCTAATGTCACTCTGTGCAACATTTCAAACCACAGGTGTGCTAAAAAGCTTTGCCTAGAATGTGTTTTAAAATAATGCATAGCTGTTTAATGATAAATGAAATCACTAAAGCACTGGGATGTACTGTGCAGTTTTAAGTCATGCTTCATTTGAGAGATTAGAAATGAAGTAATTTAAGACATCACAATTCCGAGTCACAACATAACTTCTACTGTCTATCCTGTGACAACTAATGGCAGTGTTTTCTAATGAAAAAGTGCTGAAATATCAAAACCAGCAAGAAATAGGATGTTACACTGAACTACATATGACTATGGTATTTGTTATTTAGCTAGGCAATGCCTCAAGCAAGCATGCTCAAGTGTATGTGGCAATCTTCAAATGGGATTCCTAAGTTTAAATGTGGCTGAGTTGATTCAGAATAATGATTAAAATATTACAAACTCTCAAGTTCAAGGCCAGGTTGGACAGAGCCTTGAGCCATGTGGTTTAGGGCAAGGTGTCCCTGCCCATGGCAGGGGGGTTGGAACTAGATGATCTTAAGGTCCTTTCCAACCCTTACGATTCTGTGATTCTAAGAGTGTGAATTAAAATTTTGATCTCTAACTTCTCCAATCTGGCGACAGAATTTTGAAGGCAAAATGAAAAAGAATATTGGTTAGGAATGCAGTTACTCAGATTTCTCTTTCCCAGTGTTCAGTTCCAAATAGCAAAAAAAGCCAGTATCAAACGGAAGCTACATTCTTGAAAACAGAGCAGGGTACTCTAATGGAAACGTGTCTTTTTTCATTCTTCACACCAGCCTCTTCAGGAGGCTGCCTAGCATTTAGTGTATTGATACATTAATTAGAAAGGCTCCTTCAGTACACTAGATTCCTGTTCTTCTCTGTCTAAGAAGAGTTAGTGGGATGTGAGAGAGGAGAGTGGAGGACGTCATTCTTGAGAGAATAAAGTTGGATCAGTGAAGAGTATGTCCAGGATTCAAGCTGATGAGAGAAAGAGGAGTAAAGTTTGGTTAGTAGTGACAGTTGAGACCTTCATTAGTCATCTTTATGCCTCTTCAGGAGACAGAAAACTGATCTGAGTTTCACTCAAGATAGTTCAGGAAATGGTTTCTTAAGGTTCAAGCTCACACAGTGAAAGCTTTGAATACCCCTTTTCTTCAAGATACCCTTGCAAATCTATTTCTTTTGTTAAACTGTGGTACTTTATTCAGTGATTGTAGGAACCCCTGTTTAGGATCGTAGCTAAAGAATTGTGCAATGCTGTTTAGTAAAAGAAAGATCAGGCAGTAGCTGATTTCTTTTAAGTGCATATGGTCCTGTGATATGCTAAAATAAATGTTAAGACACTTCGAGGCACATGCATTTGCTCTTTCCAGTTGTATGATACCAGGTTATAGATGAGGCCACTCCTCAGAATGTAGAATCAGTTGTTGATTCTTCAGTTACTGAACCATAAAAAATATTTCCAGCCCTTGCCCACGCTCTGTTCACTGCACTGAATATAACCATACTGTTAATTCTTTTATGTCCTTTGTTCTTGACTTTAATGTTCTTTAATCTAAACTGAAGTGCAATTTCCATCTGTTAGACCAGGTACTTAAATGATCCGAGTCCTCCTTCATATTGCTGTACTGTGTCTTATTATTTTTCCTTTTGGTATATGATAATTTTTAAACTCTTGTTTCTGCTAACACTCTTACGAGATCATTTTCTGCGTTAGGGCTCGAATCTGATTTAAGCTTTTTTACCCCCCAGGCACTGTTTTTCAGCATAACAATGTTTTCCTTGAAGGCATGAGTGATCTGTATTCTGTTTCTCAAGATAGTCTTGGCATTAGCTTTCTACATGCAACTGTGTTGTGTTGGAGCTTCCATTTCATTATCACTTCTCTGATAACAGTTGGTTCCCTGGAAGCTTTATTTGGGCCACTTCTTTCCACTGTATCTTGTAAAGCATCTGATTTATCTATTATATATCGATTTCCAGTATCATGAAGTTTTGTCATTCAATATCAGAGTAAGTTCACAAAATAAGTAGACTTTTCTTGCTGAGTTATGGAAGCGATTCCATAAATACAAGGGGAAGTGCATAGCTTCATTGTCTTGTGAGACAGTGTCTGTAAGTAAAAATGAAAATAGCCAATCAGTAGTTGGTAATTAAATTTGAATCTTCATTATTATCTTGATGAGGAAGCACTGAAAGGAACAGTAGAAGGAGAAAATTACTGCAGGAATGGTTGAATTACACTTTGGGATTGATCCTATTCCTCACCTAAATAGATTAAGAAAGTCACTGACTTCGGTTTCACTGGAATTCAGTTCATAAGAACATTTATTCTTGGGATTTTTTTCTTCTGGATATTGGATTTTGCTGATCTAAACCCCATTTTCTCCATTAGTATGATGAGAGCAATAGGATTCATATCACCAGAGTAATTTTACTGCAAAATTGACATTAGCAAATCTGAGGTGAGATTGTCAAAACGCTCATTAACTTCAATCAAACCTATGTTCTTCGCTTTTATAAACCAGCTGTAGCTCCTTTGAAGTCCGTAGCAGAATTAGTTTCAAACTGCTATATATAATTTGAAACTTATATACACAGAGAGATACAAAAAAGGGGAGAAGGAGGGAGAAGAGGGATTTGCCTACTGTAATATTTTTCCTCATCAATTGTGTGTATCACATCTTGTGTCTACAACATTGCTGCAAAAAATGTTTGTTTTAATCACACTGATAATGACTGTTGTGGTATCATCCCACACAATTCCCAGAAATTGAAATACCAGTTATGTTCTTGCCAAAAATAAAATTGGAGATCTCATAATACAAGATGATTGCAATTGTGATATTTATCCTCCCTAGAAGGCAGTCCACTTTTCAATGGGCTGTCTTGTACGGTGTCTTGAGTGATTTGTAGTGCAAGCATATTGTAGAACACAGTGCAGTAATCTAATTTGAAGTGACAAATGCATTGCTGATGGTAAAAATCATGATGTCTAGTAAAGAGCTGTCTCCAGGCTGACATGTGAGGGAAACACATTCCTAAATGTTGATGCAATGCAGTTGTCAAACAGTAGTTAGAAATCCAATAGGGCCCGCAGGCATCAATTCTCAACAACAAATGCAGAGCACCCAGCAGCAGATGGAGATAGATATAATTTTTGTTATATCTTGAAATGATTTCCTTCTGTCTTTGTCATAGGTATTGCCTTACATTTATGTTTCAGCTAACTATCCCATTCTTCTGTGTGATCTGAATGCTAAATATGCACTGTTTAAAGAAGACACAGATGAGAGGTTAGCAGCAGCATCAAAATGGTCATCGGCACAGATTACATATCCATGCTCGTCTTCCTATGAGCTCATGCCAAGCACGTGTGTCAAACAGGAAGAGACTTGGGATAAAACTATTGTCAACCAGCAACATTTTGTACAAAAAGTAATTAGCCATTACTATGTTGTGATCAGGAGACAGCCATCTAGAAGAAATGCCATCAGTTTGAGGGTTAAAATTCCTAGCCTGTCCATTTTGCCTGTGGCTGACGAACAGAGCACACCATGAATATTGGTGTGCATTTGCAGTCTTTCCTTTTGGACTTGTAAATAATGACAGTCATCAAAGAAATAGGAATTATTTGATGTGCTCAGGTTTTCTCAACAACCTTTTCTGGGGCTTCAACTGGGAACCAATATGTGGTTGAATATGATGAAAGCTATACCAGATGAAATTTATCAAGGCTGTCAGCCAAATTTTAGGTCATGAAAGTGCATCCATCAAAGAAACCACTGATTTCTTTCAGACAGAGAGAGAATGATCTTTTCTGAGAAATAAAACTGGTTTCTGATTTCTTGAAAATACCAAATAAAATAGTGGCTGAAGCCCAGCCAGGCCAGAGAAAAAAGAAGTAACAGTGATAACTAACTGTAGATTAAAGTAAAAGGGAAAAAAGCCATGTCTAGACCTGTGGAATCCATGCATTATGTTTTCTGAAGTTTATTTTCCAAACTTATTTCCCGTTAAATATCATAACGAAAGATTACTTGATTTGCTAGTCAGAAGCCAGTTTTCTTGCTTGAAAGAGCATTAAGCGAATAAAGGAGGAAAATTCAGTAACAGGAGAAAGTAAATAATTGGAAAATAGTGACATAGCATTAAGCAGTCCTGCCACCATGAACTGAGTATGAAGTGGGGAAAAATCACTTATGTTAATATTCGATTCAATCATTTGAATAGCTGATGGTCATGGAAATTTTAAAATTCATTTCACTTTTTGATAGTGAATCATTAATAGTAATTATTATTTTATTATTTCCTTAGTCGACCATTTCAGTTTTTATTAGTGAAGAACAACTAGTAAGTAGGCAGGACTGTACATAAGTCATTGCAATTGAAAGGTGTTTTCAGCAAATTATGGCACTTCTATTTCCTCTTGAGGAAACAGGTGGTCATTTTGTTTTTTGGCATTTTTAAAGTAATTCTTAGAGTGAGATTAAGTTGATTAATTTAACATCTCTCTGTGGAAGATAGAGTGCTGCCATAGAGTAGTGTACAGACTAAATTACAGGGAGCCTATTTGCTGTATAATTGTATCAAATGTCTTAGTAGTTCAGCTCTAATTAGATTGTTCTTAGTGAAAACTATTATGAATTCTGTTAAGAATCTATGGCTACTTGTTTTCTGCATTCTATTCAGAGAAAATTAGGCTCCCTCTTCACTGCTAGAAACAAAATAATGGAAGAACCATTTTTTCGTATCTATTTTCCTGTACAACTGGAATACCTATGTAACATTAAAAAAGAGCTAAGAAGAAATACATCTGAATGAGGAAGTGGTCATCTAGGAGAGCCTTGTCTGCCTGATGTGTAGCAGTTAGCTGGTGTTTGTACTCCATCCACCAGAGCAAAAGCTAGTATCAGCCTAATGTCATGCATTACTTTCCTGGTTCATCTTGCTAAATTCTGCTCTCCACCTAAAACTAGGATTCAACAATATTGTTTATAAGGAAAGTATAATGGATCCATCCCAAATTTATAGCACTCATCTCAGTGACAGAATTCCTTTTCTAAGAATTCACAAGTAAATAATTCTCTTGCAATGGGGCTAAGAAGTGTTTGGGATTTTCTTAACTGATCTTTTTAAAAATCAGTCTGTCTTGGAATAAATTAATAATGGAATAATGCAAATGCTCCAACTTTCAGTATATGTGAAATTAATTGAAATCTGTGTATAGGATTAACTTTGGGCAAAAGCTGAATCCAGTTAATCCAATTAGCAATGATGCTTTACCTAATTATAATTGTGTAATTTATTCTTAAGTCAGGTCAGCCAGTCAGGTAACTTGTTATAAAAACATTGTTACGATTTCAAAGAAAACTGTTGCTATCCAGCCTAGCTCCTTTAAACTACATCACAACTGTCCTTGGGTTATATGAGCTCATGATGTAAGACTGACCATAAGCACAAATTGTACAATAACATGAAGATTTTCACTATGTATTTTTTTGACTCCTGTGTCTTTTGCCAAAGTTCTGTGGGCTCTTCTCTGTAGTATTACTGCATTTTTGTGTTTAAAACATACTTAGAGTCCCTTTAAACACTAGCTTTTAACTTCCTTTTAATATGTCTGTGATAAAGAAATATTATGAGAATACCATATTGGCCTGAAAATATTAACTAATCTCAACCTGAATTCATTTTAATATAGATTTTAATTCTAATAAAAAAGGTTATAAGCATATAGAATATCTCATAGATGATGCTGCTCAACAGCATTATAATTAAATGATGCCTGCTTCTTATAGGTGTGTTTGGCTGTACCGAAGTCATATACACAGCTCTGATGGATGACAAATTGTCTCTAAACACTTGTGGTTAGAAGTAGCCATATGTTATGCTTTCTTAAAATAATTGCCAGTGGATTAGGGGAATCATAGAATCACAGAAAGGGTTGGGTTGGAAAGGACCTTAAGATCATCTAGTTCCAACCCCCCCTGCCATGGGCAGGGACACCTCACACTAAACCATGTCACCCAAGGCTCTGTCCAACCTGGCCTTGAACACTCCCAGGCTGTGGTGACTGTATATATAAAAATATATATCACATTCCAGTTAACTAGGATAGATTTTTCACTTCTGTGTACCTTAAATAAGATTTCTGTGTACTATTGGCAGAAAATCAGAGGTAGTTTTTCTTTCAGGTTTTGATACATTAACTATGACTACCACATTCTTTTCCCAGCTACGTGGGAGTAGTTCCATAAAAGGTGATGATACAGGTTTTGAGATAGTGTGAATTATCTGTTACCTTTTCTTTAAGGGAAGTTGGCTGCAAGCAGGTTACTGATGAAATCTTCCTGAAAAATGGTCTCAAGTAACAAGCAGTTTCTGAGAAGTTAGCATTATTGTCAAGCTAGAAGTTTGTAATCAGCACACAACACAAGGTTGAGATTTTTGCCTGGCAACTTTCTGCTTTAAGTCTTTCCATACATCTTAAGGCTGTTCCCAGTGGTATAACTGTATGAGATGCAGGAGTCTGCTCTTGATGGGAAGGGGAGGTGAGTTTTCAGCTGTGTCCATGTCACGCTGTCCATGTGTTTTTTCCAGCTGAGAAAAGACCCTGTCATTCCAGATTTCTCAGTCCATGCATCATGGCAGGGCTTTTTAGTTAATCAGAGAAATGTGTGAAGAGTGTGAAATCCCCACCCAGACAAGGAGCTGCCTGCCTTCTTTAACATCAGCCACAACTTTTCCTCCACGCTCCCTCTGTGCCTGACCTGCAGGCATAGACCTTTCATCTTCCAGATTTTGGACGAGCCGGTTTGCTGAATGACAGTGAACAGGCAGCCTCTGTGTGTCCCCTGCTTATTATTGTATGTGTGTCTGACAAAACTGATTTCAGGCTTACCAGTGGGAGTGCCCTGTGCATTGGTAAGCCAGTCAATTCTTCCTTATTTATCGAGCGCTTCCTTTCTTATCAAGCTTCCTTTCTTATCAAGCACTCATTAGTCAGGTTGGACAGAGCCTTGGATGACATGGTCTAGTGTGAGACATCCCTGCCCATGGCAGGGGGTTGGAACTAGATGGTCTTAAGGTCTTTTCCAACCCAAACTGTTCTATGATTCTAAGATCAGTTACTGGAGCCAGTCTGTCAACAAGTTAAGATGGAGGTGTAATGGCAGCTACGTTTCCTTCCAGTAACTGGTCAGGTATACCCTAATCAATCTCCCATCATCTTCTAGACAGCAGGAGGAGATTGAGATGCTTTTCTAGAAACCCTTATTGACTTTATACACACATATGTGTATTTATGAATAGATACATTACAGGGTGTAGCTTTCTTTTCTCTATTAGTAGTACTTGCACTTCAACAGGAAGATCCTGAAGTGGTTCAGGGGACGTGTTTGACTGACATAAAGGTGTTTCTGTCTTCTTTCATACGGTGTGCAATGCTAAAGCCTGAAACTCCCCCACTGGAAGGTGGAAGTGTCAGGGCTGCATTGAATAGAATCCAGTATCCAAAAGGAGCACCGTTCACAGACATAATGCCCAACACAGGTCTTGTTGCTAATAACATTCCTATGGCTTCTTAATGGCTAGTCTAGGAGTTTTTTCTGGTTCAGAAATCCAAGATGAGACTAACTGGCATAATGCATGCCTTACTAACACATTAGAGTTCTTACATGTCCGGTGTTTTCTGCCAAAAATGAGACACTGCTGTCAATGACTGTATAATCAATCCTTTCTTGAAAATGAATCTGCAGTAAACTTCCAGCTGAGGCTTTTAACAAAACTGTGTTATGTTCTCTATGTAATGTGACAGGTGACAGTTATGATTTTTCCTTGCTACCTGGCAGTGGGATTAAAGCCATACAGCAATAAGAATGCCTCTTCTTTCTTTCCCCTCCCTTTTTAGTAAAAATTACTTTTTTCTTAGTGCAAGAGTAGTATTGTTTGTTACAGAGCTTTGGACTAAAAATATGAATGTTAACATAATAACCATCTTGCATCACCTGCTGGATTTCATCTCATTTGGCTAGTGATGTGTATTCCCTGCGGAGGAGCTGTCTGCTCTGCTTACCTTATCTCTGAACATTTGATTAGAAAGACTTGCACCGTGTCAGTTACAAACACATGTGTCCACATGACTCCTTGTAATCCAAAATAGCCTGGTGCTACGCAGTGAAAATTAAGACGGGAAAATAGGGCAGAGTACAGAGTCCTGGCGGTAAGAATAATCATGGCATGGAAAGATAACTTTGCTCTTGATCACACCCAGAACTCATCAGTGTACGTAAGCACTTTGCTGTGAACTTGGTGAAGAAGTACTGAAGCACTTCTGAGTATGCCTCAGTTTTTCAAAGTAGTTTCTTGTAGTTAAGGTACTGAATCACACTCTATCAGGCCACAGGTTTTAGAATGACCCGGAGATGTGCATGAACAGGCATGAGATTTAGATAGATGAATTGAAAACATACTGCTATGTACTACATTTTATGGGTTTTATTGCTGTAAGGCACATCTGTCAGGTGAATTAGTATTCTTTGAGACTGCCAGATGATTCTCCTGGAGAATCTGTTTTTGCATAGTTAGTAGCATGGCATGTTTTCATCTCTGCATCTATGGAGGGATGACTGCGGTCAGTGGTGTGGCTCTACAGAAACAGCTAAACCATCTGGGGCAAAGGCCTGGCTGGCTCATCTGGAAAACAGGGCTTTTGTGGAAGTCAGTTCAAGGCACCAGGATAGATTCTTAGATGTTTCTTAAAGTTATACATTTCCTATTCAAAGAAACATTTCTTTGACTTGGCCCTCAGTAGTAGAAGTATATAAACCAGCAGAAAGAAAAGTTAAAAGAAGGAGAGAAACAACTTAAAATGTGAAAGATCTATACATGAATAAACATCAGTGACAAAATCTGCTGCACTTCTAGAGTGCTCTGTGGTAATATGTTAAAGGATAATTATAGAAAAAAAGAAAAATTTCTGCGTTCTATTTATAAAGGAGGGTTAACCTCTTTCAGTCCTTGGCTGTTTTGAGGTAGACAGTGTGAGTAGTAAATATCAGCTGAGGTAGTGCTTCCTTACACTGGTAGCTAGTCAACTTGAATTTTAGAGTTCTTCACACCTAAGTGATAGAATAGTACTGTTACAGGAAAAATTAACATTAACTAAATCTTTATTGTTTTAATTCTGAAATGCTGTGTCTTTCTCAGGTATTTATTTTTTCTTGTCATTTTGGTTCTGTGGAATGTCTGCCTAAGAAAAAGTAATGGTTGGTCTGTAACAGGAAAATTCCCGTGCCTTTTCTTTATTTCCTTTCTAAACTACCTTGCAACTCCCACAAATCCTCCAACAAAAGGAGCGTGGTGTTTCATTATTATGGTATCTGATCTTAAATCTCCTCTGGTAGCTACTGACAAATGGTAGTAACACTTCTAGTGACTTGCTGTTCGGTAGTTTAAAGCAATATAGTGAATACAGCGTCTGTTGTGGGCTGGGTATTGCGCAGCTTTTTGCATGTGCATTAGGCTGTGGGAAGTGTTGAGATTCAGCCAGTGCTGCTGTGCTTCTTATCAGCAAAATAAGATTGTCCTTCCCCCTTTTCTTTTGCCCCTCTACTCTGCTCTTGTGAGACCCCACTTGAAGTACTGCGTATAGTTCTGGTGTCCTCAACATAAAAAGGACATGGAGCTGTTGGAGCGAGTCCAGAGGAGGGCCACGAGGATGATAAGAGGGCTGGAGCACCTCCCATATGAAGACAGGCTGAGAAAGTTGGGGCTGTTCAGCCTGGAGAAGAGAAGGCTGCGTGGTGACCTCATAGCAGCCTTCCAGTATCTGAAGGGGGTCTACAAGGATGCTGGGGAGGGACTCTTCCTTAGGGACTGTAGTGGTAGGACAAGGGGTAATGGGTTCAAACTTAAACAGAGGAAGTTTAGATTAGATATAAGGAAGAAGTTCTTTACAGTGAGGGTGGTGAAGCACTGGAATGGGTTGCCCAGGGAGGTTGTGGATGCTCCATCCCTGGCGGTGTTCAGGGCCAGGTTGGACAGAGCCTTGAGCCACGTGGTTTAGTGCAAGGTGTCCCTGCCCATGGCAGGGGGGTTGGAACTAGATGATCTTAAGGTCCTTTCCAACCCTTACGATTCTATGATTCTATTCTATGATTCTATGATTTTTCACAACTAAACAGAAGCCCTATTTCCATTGTCTCCTACTTCTATTGTATCTTATGTTGATATCCGTACCATAACCACCATCAGCGAGGTCATCTGGTACTGCTATTGTAAAATATTCAAGTCTCAATAAGCATTATTTTTGGTTTACCCTAGGAACACAGCTGGAGTTAAAAGTATGGAAACCTTGATAAACTGCAGTGTTTTCAGTATTAGTCACTAAATGGTGCAATCACAGAATGGTGCATTCCTGTTGTTACAGTACTGCAAAGCAGTGTCACTCTCCAGCCCATCTTTAGTGCATCAGCCTTGCGTCCTTCTAATCAATTAATTTGATCAATTTCTGGTTAAAGCTTGTCCTTATTAGTACCGTACGTCACTATTGGCATCAGTTGTTCAAGGAAATCTCCTCGCACTGTATATTGGCTGTCAAAACTACAAAGGCAATCAGGATTTCTTCCTGTCATCAATTCGTGGTTGCTGGAACTGTACTCTCACATGATGACTTTCCACATGCAATACCCTTCTTCCATACTAACTTGTAGGATGTTTTTATCTTTTGTCAAAGGCCTAGAGTTATTTAATTCAGTTCCACTGTCTGTTTTTTACCGATCCTTGTCTTTTTCCTCTCTCTTTCAGAGGATAAAGTATGGACAACTGTGTACCATGATCTGCCAATGCAGACTTCTGTGGGAGTACAGTTATCGGTACTGCAGCTCAACTACAGTGCAACGATGGACCAGATTTCTGCCATTACCAGTAGTGCTGAATACTGCGAGCAGTTCATCTCCTATTCTTGCAAGATGTCCCGGCTGCTGAATACACCAGGTAGGCTGAGAATGGGGGATCAATTAAATACAGCATTAAAGAACTTTATCTGAACAATTCATCAGGTATTGCTGTTAGACCAGTCCATTAAGTGAACATATTTCTTTGTTCTCCTTCACTGAAGTTCACAAAGAGGTAAATAATTGAAAATATTTCCTTAGCAAATTTTTCCTGTTTGCTTACTACTAAAATGAGTTTTGTTGCACGACAAATCTGTGTGATCTTGTCTCAGATCTGGTATTCCTCAAAGCAGGAGGCTTCCGGCGAGCAGGGTAACTTTGAAAGTTTAATCAATAGAGGCATTGAAAAATTGCTTTGAACTTTATCCTGGTTTTCTGGTTGTCAGTTTTCATATGCTGCAATCAGCAAGAGCACTGGTTGAATGAGGGTTGGAATTTTCCCACTAATATCTCTGAAACAGTTTCTGAAACACAGAATATTTTGCGTAATCAGGTGCTTTACACTTTGTAGAGGTTGACATGGTCAGTGACGCAGTTATGTGAGAAATATGATATGTGATTACCTACAAGTAGATTCATTTTAAGTTTCTCCTTTTGCTGTGTAGCTTTACTGGAAGAGAACAGTCCTAGTACTGCTTGCTATATGTGCCTCCTCAACAAGTCTTATCTGTAACTGTTGAAGACAAAAGTATTGGTTGTTTCAGAATCAGTAAAACAGCATATAAAGAAGGAATTTGGGTTTAGAAACTCTGTTAATATGCACCTATATTTATACTTTAATTGAGTATGATAGCATTTGACATTGGACTTAATGAAGAGTGGGTTATGAGTGGAAATATAGAATACATTTTTTATGATTGTGAAATGAGTTCATTGTAATAAGAGAAATCAGATGTGCTTCAGGTGAAACTAATGGCTGGATGCTTACAGAGTTATGCTTTAAGCTGCTTGCCCTGATGAATTTATTTTGCTATATTCTGTTATGGTGCTATAGATAAGGATTCATTTGAAATGCATGTGCATCTTATCCTTATTTCCATAAGCATTTTGTTAGTTAATAGATAGTGTAATGCTTGTTACTCCTCTCCCTCCTCCCTGCTGTTTTTGAGCTATTCCTAATGCATGGTTTGTCTCTGTTGCTATTATTTTGCTTAATTTAGCGTAGCGCAGAGGCTCTGCAAAGTGGAAAATTATTTCTTCTTTCTTGGGCCTTAATGTATAGATAGGATCCTGAATCATGTTCATAACTAGAAATATTGTGATTAGATTCTGCTGATGGATGCAAGCTCCCTGCTTGCATATCCTTCAGAGAAGTAGTCTATGGATGTATCTTTGGGCAGGTATTCAGAGGGTGAATTTCCGTGGGGACGGAGCTGGAGGTAATGTGCGTAGAAAGCTCATCGTTTAGACACAGTGTTAGATTCTCTTTCTTTTAATGTGTCAGACTATCATCAGAAAACCAAAATCAGTTAGGCTAGCTTGGTGAGAAGAAAGCAAGCAAGCACAAAACCACAGACCTCTGCTGGTGTCTTACAAAACCCAATAAAACTAGAGGTACACTGGAAATTCCTGGGAAAGCTATTTTCAAGCAGGGAGCCTGCAGTGGATGCAGTTGTCTCGCAGTCTTTATGTCAATTAACTACATACTGAGGAGATCTCTGTTCAGTTCCTGACTGATACAATTTCCTCTATGACTTTAACTATTTATTTTTTCTTTTTCCTGTTTTTTTTTCTCCAGTTCAGTCACCATGAGGCTGATGATTTTTATTGTCTATATTGTCTAATTAGATACGGGATTTAGAACAGGAATTGCTGTGCAAATATGCAGTTATTAGCACAGTAGAGGCTTGATCTTGGCAATCCAAGTAACTATTAACTGTTAATAAATGAATGAAATCATAAGCCCATGGATCATAATTGCAACTTAATAATAGCATACATGTATATGGAAATTTGGTGGGGGGAGGGGAGAGAACCAAACAAAACCCAACACCAGACTTTTTGTTTTGTTTTGCTCTTTTACATTTACATTTCTTATACCCTCTTTTCTTCTTGTTTCCTTGGAAACTTTCATTTTGAGAAGCTAATGATATGTTTAGTACTGAGGATATGCAGAAAGCTAGCTGTTTTCTGAGTTCTTGATGCCCATTCATTTTCCATTTGTTGTGGGAAGTGACAGGACGTTTCCCTCATTTGCAGACAGGAACTTGGAGGTAGAGGAAAGTTCTGTTGTGTCCGCTGGTTAACAAGAGGGAAAGAGGCAATGGAGGATATAGAATTATTTTGCTTTTCTAGGAAGAAGCTTCCCTTCTTTGCTGTAAGAGACAAAGTGGTATAGAGGACAGTAATACAGTATACTCCTAGAACGCAGAATGTTAGTGAATAAAATTGTGTATCTTCATCCATGGCTGTCATTAGGCTTCCTAATAACACTTGCTAGTGACTTCCTCACTACGAAATTCTCCGTGGGCCACTGATCTCAGTCTCTGAAATGGAGAGGGAACAGCATGCTGGTTCTGCCATTCTTCCCTTCACCCTGGGAATGAGACCCTGAAGGGAGGTAGGCTGCTGTGTTCACAATATCTGTGAGTCTGTCATTTCCCAGAGCTGTAGGAGCTGTAACAAATAATCAGAGCGTGGGAGCTAAAAGCATAGATACAGAGAGCAGAATAAGATCTCTTGGCATTGTGTTCCAATTTTTATTCCTATTCACTGTGCCTGCAGGCAGCATATGAAAAGCATAAAGCAGAGTTACTGCAGTACATGAGTTAGTGTTTCATGCCTGTTTGTCTTTGGATGAAATGAGACAGCAGCATCATGAATTCAGGAGTTTAACAGGTGAAATAGAAAACTTAATTTGCTGTTTGGTTGTTTTAGTTACAGTAAAGCAATTGTAATACCCGTAGTAAATAAAATCTATGGGTGGACTGAGATAAAAATAGCAATATGGTGTTTTTCCTAAGGATCCATCCAAATCAGAACTTAATATATTAACTTTCACAACACTAGATATTAACTGATCTAGAATGCCAGTTGTAGATATAATTCCTGCTTAATAAGAGTTTTCTAAAAGAGCCTGAGAGAGGAATGGGATTTCTGCAGTCCTACAGTGATAAATGGAAGCTGCTCCAAAACTTGCTCAGGCTTCAGCATTCCATTCTCAATGTTCTTTCAGAAAACATGCCTTAAGCTTTCATGTATCTTGTCCAGCCTCAAAGAAACTTATTGATTGATCCCTTCTTCTTTTTCAGTGTTCTAGAAAACCTGATTTCAACTTCTAGTGATTTTGTTCAAGCAGAAGGGTGGCAGGAGCAATGTCTTTGCTCTGCTCTGATGTACATGTTTATGTCCTAGAAGTGGAAACCAACAGCTTTCAGAGATTCCCTTTACCCTTAGTCATTGTCATGTTGCCATAGAACTGAAGCAGACATTAATTCATAGGTTAAATGTTTCTCATGAAATACATATTAACCCTCTTAGCTAATTGTTAGGTAGATAAATGGTTAGTTAAGAGGTCTATTTTTCCACTTGATGATTAATACACCCTTCTCTCATGTCTTTGTTTCATGCTGGACCTTCGCTTGTGTCTAAACTATTCCCTTGAGATTTTTTGGTTCTGTGATCACTCAGTCTCTTAGTTTCACTTCATCATTCTTTTAGCTGGTAAACTGGTTTTTCTAATTTTCCAAGTCATCTTTGCCATTGTGTAGGAATTAGACTTTTAATCAAGTAGTACTAAATGTAAAAGGCTACATGTTGGTTTGTTAGTAATAATAGCAGCTGATAAGAGCTTTGTGAACATGAGAAATCCTCTGAGGAAAAGTGTAACTGCAGTGTGGTGAGTCCTGGTTTCCTTGCTATGCCTTTTTAAGTAAAAGTGGTGCATTTGAGTTTGCAGTTCTAGCAGAATGTTCCAGACTGGTTGTTTCTCATACCCACTCAGTGACTGTGCTCTGCTTATTATGGGAAAAGATTCACTGTCTTTATTTCTTAAAAAGAAGTTAGAGGAAGGCAATAATTGCCTCCTCTGTTTGTATTGAACCCTGTTTTAGAGAACTGGTGAAAACCATTCATGGTTATTGTTTTCACAGAAACATTCATGGATATTGTTTCTCCATAATCCCAGGTTGTTTTGGGGAAAAGTAATCTTTCTTGATGAATGGCCAAAACAGATTAGTTTGCTGATTTCTCAAGACAGAATGGATCTAGATGATACACCATTGCATGTCTTGACAAGAATTTCACTTCCACCTGTATCCTAATTGCATTCCCATTACCCCGAGTATTTTTTCAAATTCAAATATGCAATAAAAATATCCAGTATTTCTTGTTTCATTCCCATTCCTGAAATGAATGCATGTCATAAACCGCAGTATGAAGAATCAAGCTAAACATATGCAATTGAGAGGAGATGGCACCAGTGCATAAAACAAAAGGATCGTAAGGCAGAACTCCATTCCCTAATACGTTATGGACTTCCGTTGGCCTTTTCTTCATTGTCCTGCATTGCCTTTTAAGAAGAGAAGTGGTCAGCTCTTACTGAAACATTGCCTGCCCTGTTTTCATGGATGAGATGATACCATTTCAGTTCTTGAGGCTGTGACTTTTACCGATTATCTAAAGGTTGTAGTTAGGCTTTCCTAAATTTTAACCTGAGTTTTCCCAGTGGACAGTCTGGCGCATTGAGTTCTATCTTCTGTATTAGTTTTTACATTTGGAAAGCCTTTCTGCTTCTTAGGAGCCTCTTTAAACAGGCTTTAGCTAATGTTTGGAGTTGGGAAGTACTGGAACTGCCTTCTAAGAACTACTTTTTGTTGTTAGTAATGCTATCATGTCCCACCCCCTATATCACACTTTTTTCATAATGAGTTCATCAGGTAAACCTCTGGAACACAGCAGAATGCATATGAACTTGAGAATGGATATGGTGTGATCACTAGCATGTGTGTCTATTGGAGGTATGAACAGCCCAAAATACATATTGTTCCAGGAGTATGTTTGCATATGGTTTACTGCACTTTTTATGCATGATGTTATTTATCAAATCAGTCTATTAAAATGTTTTTTCTGAATTTTCTCTGAAACCAAGTACCTGAAATAGTTTCCCCTTTTCACCTGGTGAATAATTCTGCATTAATTTTCCCTACTTTTCCCCATTTTCATTATAGCATACCCCATTCTTTCCATGAGTTGCCTTCGATGATTTCATACTTCGCCCACATGCATTTGTGGGTGTTAAAACAATGTCGCTCAGACCAGCCAACACTGCCTGAGTGTGTATTAGGAGAGAGCTTTACTAAAGGTTAAAGGGATTATGCAGGAAGAACAACATATTTTATTATCAGGTTCATGTAACATCGTTGCCATTAAAATCTGGGGGAGGAGAGTGCGTTTTCCCCTTGAGCTTTTGTGCTTTTATGTAGTTGTGACATAAACCATATGTAGCTATGGATTTCTTTGTGGAAATCTATATACGTGTAGGTATTTATACAGAAGGAGTTGGCCTCCAGATAACGATCACTTCTTCTTTAGAATAAATTACTTCAACAAGGTCCTGTTCAATATATCTTTAGAAATAATTGGTGTGATTTGCTCAATGTGAGAAAATGAAAAAAATTAATGAATGTCTGATTTTCTGTAAGACAGACATATTGTACGGAAGAGGCATAGAGACAGTAGCTTCTATTTTCAAGGAATTTGTGTTGCCAGCCAAAATGATTCATGATCGCTTCCTTAGATTCTTGGAATAAGGAGTAGGAAAGAGAGTTCTCTCGATTAATGGGAGTAGGAATAAAATACCAACTATCACATTTTCTGGAAAAATGGATCTGCAGATGGGAAAAGTAAAAATGAAAGTATGCTTGCCATACGTAATGGTGGAAGTTAAACTTTGAATCTGGGTGTTTGTTGGCCAGTGCAATGATGAAGATAGAGCTGCTAACAAGATGCAAAGGTTGAAATGCAGTCCAGCATTTCAGAAGCAGCAGCTAAAGATTTGGCATCAGTTACCAACTTAGCTGCTAAACTCTGGAGTTTCAGAAAGTGGCAGCTGGTTAGTACATGCTGCAGTCTCAGTTACTCTAAAAAATAGCCATTATATTGCTTTCTACTGGAAGCCTACCCCAGTTCAGCTTTGCAGAAGTAGTTGGGCTATTTTCGTAGTCAGCAAACATGCTCCTCAGCTAATAGTGAGGTTTAAGCCAGCTTTATTAAGATCATGTGGATAAATTCAAGACATATTTAATATCTGTCAAGCTATTTCTAAAATGACATGCATAGCAAAGCACTTGTGTAGATGACTAATACATATAGTATAATGAATCTTTTGTACCAAGCTAAAATTGCATCCACAAAAATATTTGTATCTTGGAACATGCTATACTATTATGAAATCTTTTCTCCCATCACCTTCAGAACTAGTTATCTGCCTCTTGCTAACGTTAGTCCATCTCAAAAGTTCTTTTTACGTGTTTTCTCTTTCTCCTTTACTTATTCCTCTTTTGATGTTTTATTGTGTCTCTACCTCTGATATTTGTAACATATTCTGATTTCATACACACTTTTAAAAAAACCTGGATAGTATTTACAGTGGTGTTAGTCCCGAATGACACAGGAATAATAGATCAAAGCTGCTTTTCTTTCTCATCGTCTGTCCCCAGTGGCATGAACTGCATTTTCATCATATTTTTGCAAAGCAGTGTGTCAAGCAGCAGGAATGTTTGGAAGAGATACTGAACCAATTTCTTTTCCAGAAAATTTGAAGTTGCAAGGAGACTAAAAAAAAAAATGTCAGACATATAAAATAATTCATCTGTGATGCTGCTCTGCCCCAATATGCCAATTCTTCACCCACAGATCTAAAAGCATCTTAACAAAATCTCCACATGTTGGATGGTTGGAAGTAATGAGAGTTTTTCGTTTTGTTTGGGTTGGGGGTTTGGTTTTGTCTGCTTAAAGATTTCAGTGCCGAGTGTATTTGAATGTAGCGGTCCTGACGAATTGAGAGGGTTGCTGGCCACAACTTCGTGATGGGTGCAGATCATTTACCATGCTAAGCAGAGAGCAAGCTTCATTTCACTGGAGCAAAAACATCTGGACTCTTGCTCTCATTGGTACTGCGCCTTGATTTGTGGCCTGATGGCCAACTGTGTTATTCACAGACATGTTCAAGGACAAATCTGTCACACCAGCAAGCATGAACACAGCAAACTTCATGAAAACAGCAAAACCAAAGAAGGATAATGAGTGGTAACTGAAAGTCTGCCAAAGGGCAAATTAGGTCTTTCCTCTGATAAGGTTTTACCCACAGAACTTGTAAGATCCACTTGGTTCATTATTAAAGTGGAGCAAGTGAATATACGTGTATACATCAATGAGAAGTGCATAGGTAATGGATCAATGTTTGCATGCAGCATCGTAGTGTCAACGTCTACTTTGGACTTACAGGCAGGTCTTGTGTTGTACAGAAACACCTGGACAAAAGAAAGATAATCCAGTTACCTATTATGTCAAATCATTCAACATCCTCTGTGGCCTGTTAGTGATTTGGATTGTATATGGATTCCAGTGAACACAAGAAAAATAGTAAGCAATTCCAGTGTTTATGGCATTAGTGTTGTCAAGATTGATTTTTATTGAAAGTAACGCAGCTAATGCTTAGAGAAAGAGAAAAAGTTTAAATTGTTTTTTGAATGTCATGCTAACTTCAGTAATCCTTTTATTATATACCTTTTAATCAGAAATTCGCTATCTTTTAAGAGCAACCCCCCCAAAAAAAATCCTTTCAATTCAGTCTATTAAAGGTTTCTTTTTCTCTGTCTCCCAAACTTTGTAATCCTTGCTTGGAGTTATGACTGAGGAGTGATAATAGAATAGTTCCTCTTCTTTGTCAAAGACTGAAAAATAGCAATGCTTTCTTGCTGACAAACTCATGAACAAATAAGTTGAGCATAATCAAAACAATGTAAAATAGTTTCTCTCCTACTTCAGGATATCTTTGAGATTTCTCTCAGATTAATTGCAGTGCAACACTAATAGCAGCAACATGGACCTTGCTGAAGTCCTATTTCCTGTGTTAAGACTGACGGTTAATGACATTTCACTAGAGTGGTGAGCATGCTTTTAGCTGTTCTTTTATTCCTAATGCCTCTGTATTTCATCAGTAAAAATAGTGGCATCTTCAAGTTGTCAGTTTTTTGTCTCCCCATTCTCTTACTCAATTTAAGGTGTGCTTTGATTCATCAAGTATTTTGGTTTCAATCAGAATGAATACTTTTCAAACTCCAGATGTGGTGCTCGGTTTGATTGGTTTGGGAACTAAGGGAGAGTAACACTGAGTATCCAGCTCGGGGCAGGAACATTTGCACTGCTCCTCAGAGCCTTCATCTCCAAATACAGCCTGGGTATGTATGCCCTGAGTAACCTGACCACCCTGTTTGCTGCATGTCTGGATACCCTTCCAAGTTAAATGGATGGATGTGGGTAGATGGGGAGTTATATGATAGGTTCTCCAATGGGAAATAGAGAAGGGCCAGAGTGGCAAAGCACTCCAGAAAGTACCCTTTCTTTGCATTGAGGACTCCTGGGACTCGCATGCCCTGGGATCAGGAGTGTGGGGAGCACTGGGAGCCCTTAGCTCCATTCATCGCTGCTGAAGAGTGATACAAATCCTCTCTAAAGCCAGAGAAGACATCCTTGCATTGTGTAATAGGAGTAACTGAAAGTAAATGACATACATGGTGGAGTGCATCCTCTCTTTCACATGCAAGTGGCTTAGAATGGAAACAAAGGCATAATTCTTGTAGGAAGAATGTATTTCACATTGCAGAAGCTTTTAATAAATCGCTCACGATCCTACAAGCTACAGGAGTAGCATGTTTGCAAGTCACAGAACATCTTGCAAGTGTATTCCTGGTATAATAATTCATCCAAGACAGTAAGTAATAGCTTGCCTAGGTCTGTATCAAAGGGTAAAATCTGTAATTAAGAAAAGTTTCTTTGAAGTTGAAGGGGAGTTACAGCATGCTACCTTTTCTCTCTCTCTCTGGCTTTTAAATAATCCTAATTTTTGAATAAGAGGGATTATTTATTATTTAAAGAGGAATTTAAGGAATGGTAATGGTTGGGATTACTGTCATTCTAGAAAAAGCAGGGCTCTGTTCTGCTGTGTGTTATCTCATACAAAAATAATGTGACAAAAGTATGTCAAAACTGGTGTCAGCACTGATTGTCCCAGGGGTACCTGAGCCTGCGCATACGCAGGGCTGCAGTAACAGCCCACACTTGGCCAGAGTCTGTGATGAAGAGGTTTATAATAAATGCTGCTGGGGAACTTTCCCATATTCTTCCTGTGTTAGTGACTAAAGTTGTCACTTCTGTGGTTCTACTATGTTTTAATGAAAATGCAATATTATTGCTCTCTAATGAAAAGCCTAACCTACAAAAAACTGGTGTCAAATTTAAATACAAATTGCAATCCCTGGATTTTCAACAGCACAAATTCTTGTTTGTTTCTGGTGATTGAGTTTTACTGGGCTATAGATATTTACACAAATAGGCCATTTTAACATTTAAGAGAAACGCTCTGTCTGTTGTCTTGTTGCGTGATGTTCTTTCTATACATTCAAACTTAACATTTATTTCAGGTTTTTCCCCTTATACATTGCTACTATGGTTTACTCATGTTCTACTATCAATAAGATTTTCAAACCATTCAAAATACTACTTCTTTTTTATATACATAATTTGTTAGTAAAGCTTGTTGAAATGTTTCTAAGAGTTGGTTATTCCCCAAAATAGGCAATAAAGGAGATCAGGAGGATTCACAATACACACTGTAAATTTTCAACTGTACTTGAGCATTTAAATAGTGAATTTGTAAAGAAAAAAATGCAAATGAAAAACACACTTTTTAGTGTATAGCTTCAATACTAAAGAAAATGAATGTTTTTATTTAATTTTTAGCTTTTTAATTTTTCTGCCTCTTTTCCCTTCGTTCTCTTTTTAAGTCCATTCTTTCATGTTTTTGATTACTACTTTACTGTGGGGGTGCTGAGGCGCTGGCACAGGTTGCCCAAAGAAGTGATAAGTGCCCCATCTCTGGCAGTGTTCAAGGCCAGGCTGGAAGGAGCCTTGGGCAACATGGTCTAGTGTGAGGCGTCCCTGCCTATGGCAGGGGGTTGGAACTGGATGATCATAAGGTCCTTTCCAACCCAAACAATTCTGTGATTCTATGATTCTGTCTTCCTCTCTTTCTTGCTTTCTAACTGACTAGTCCTTATTAATACTTGTGGAAAACTTATTGCTTGCACTAGTCATTTTTTCAAGCTCTGAAAATTTGTTTTGAGATGCTGCTTCTCTCTGTTTACATCACCCTTCGAATTGTTTTCAGAGTTATCAAAAGAAGGTGGGCAAGGGTTTGAAGAGCAGTAAAAGGGGGTCAGAGTTTAGCAGGTGGAGATAAAAAATGATGTATCAGCAGTGCTGTGGAGAGATGGCGGAATTCAAAAGCTGCTTGGGAAGAGGGTAATGTAATGCAATTTTTAGGAGTTGATGGAGAATCCAAATCACTCTGTATATGGTAGCTGAAAGGCTTGTGGCAGCAATGAAAATATACTAAAGGGATCATATTTGAGCTTAATTACTTTGCTCTTAGATTGGAGTTGGTTTAATTGGAACTAATGTGCTGATATTAGCTAGGTTTGGGGAAATTAAGATAAGGTGCTATGGAAGGATTCTAGAAAGCATGGAGGTGGCGCAGGATGTGAAATACTAGAAACTTGAATAGCTTCATGCTGCTGGAAAAATTGGACAGTACTTCAAAGTTCTAAGTTGTATAAAGTCACATCTAGTGTAACTTCTTTGAAATGAGAATAATGAAAAGTTTATTTGCCACATAAGTTGTTTTCAGGTTTTGATTAATTTTAATGGGATTTGCTAGTTTTTAAAAATGAAGCCTTCTGAAAATGCAGAGCAAGTTGCAGGTCAGAAAGGGAACAAAATGGCTTTGAGTGTCTGGACATGTCCTGGGCTGTGAGGGTTAAAGAAGAGGTGCTGTTGCTTTCATTCAGTGGAATTTTGGAACGAAATGCTTTACAGTTTCCTAGAAAACACTGTAGGAATTTTACAGTACAATAAACTCATATTTGCTCTGAACAACATCAAACTTCACACTGCCACACACCATTTGTAGGAATATGTCCTAATGAAAAGTGGTTTTGAAATTGGACTAGCCCCTTAAACAGCTATTGAACTCCTGAATTCTGCTTTGGGATGCGCTAAAGAAATCTCTTTGGATACTTCTGGAAGTTGGTACTCTTTTCAACTCTCGGATGTGAAATTATCCAAATAAAATAGAGCAAGCAAATTCCATGAGGTGACTTTGCTAGAGGATTCAACCAAGGGCAGCTGTTCAGTTTAAGTATTAACTCTAATTTAAATGCACGTGCCAGTTTAATTCAGAATCTCTGACTGAAGAAGGTGAAGTTTGAAGGTTTGTAATACAATTGGTTTTGCTGAAGGAAATTTTGAAAGCATTGGAATGCTGAGTTTGTCATCCAGGTCTGGCCGCTTCAGTTCCCACCCAAACAGTAGTGCCTGAAAATGATTTTTTTACTGTGTGGCTGTTCAGGTATCAAAATAAAATGTATTGATGGTCTCAGCCTGCTTCCTGCTGGGCATATGCTACATTTAATACAGTCATCATCATTGCTGGCACCATTCATGGCTGCTTAGCTAAAGCTACCAACAGGCCAACCTGCTGGTCTCCTACAATGACAGATGATATAGGAGTGTGTGAGCTATTTATTTTTGCTTGGCTGAATGTTGGGAGTAAAGATGAAGAGAACAAATGTTTGAAAAAATTTGGTTTTAAAAAGTCAACTTGTGCAGGTCAAGTTATTTTATGTTCTGCATTTTACAGCAAATCGGTATAAATGAACTGAATTATTGAATTGCAAAATATAAACCAATAAATTTCAATTTTCATGGTGGGCTTTTTTTTCTCTCTGTTGTTTCTGGTCTACACAGTGTGCTGAGCTTGACAATGGACAGTTTCTCCAGCTAAACTCCATGTTTTCAGAAGAGAAAGGTGTTTTGACACCAAAATTGCTTGGGTCCAAGTTGCATTACGTTGTCAGCAGTCACTCATGCAGTTAACACAATTGCACAGTTGCTACTTGATTTGTATTGGTTTGTAAGATGGACAAAATTGATCAGCATTATTAACAAATGTAGCAATTATTAATTGGCTCTTATTTTCATTAAGGAAATTACCAGGTGAAATTGCTACAGCTATGCTTTAGGATACATTTTTATAAACTATGTATCTGTCTATAGGGCACATTGAATTATGCCACATTTCAGAAGAAAACAATTTCCTGTAGTGAACACAGCCACCCTCATCCTGTGGTCACCCAAAAGTGGTGCTGCCAGTTGATAACATTATGCTTTTTACATGAAGTAACAAAGTACAATCTTGTTTATTTTCCAATTAATTAGCTGTCTTTTCATCATCTCTGATGGGAATTTGGCTTTCAAGGATCAGGGACTAAATTTTGCTCTTGGGTTGTTATTCAAGTTTGGGGATGAAAGTGGTCTCATATCCTAATCCATGTAATGACAAGGATGAGAGGAAACCTGTTATTTTTCTTGCTCTGATAATTTGGTGATTTTATAAACATATTTCTATAAACAGGAGATAACATTTCCTAATCTGGTCAGTGTATTAAGTGCATGGTAGTCCAAATTGCTTTTCCCATGTACTGGCACTTCAGTATTTGTGTTAGAGTCGTTCCTTCCAATTTATTTTATAGCAGTGTTTTAGTTTGTTGTTTGATGCATCAAATGATGCTGGACCAGAGCCACAGGTCAGTATATTTTGGCTGGAAAATGTTTTTGGAATAGCATTAAGTATGCAGATTTACATCAGGAATGACTCTACACATGGCTAATTCCTCCATCCTGTCAGCTGTAAGTAAGAACTGATATTAGGAAGGTTGCAATTGACGTTAATGATAGTGCCAGGAGCATTGGTACAGTGTTCGTTATATGGGTTCATGCAAATGTTTGATTGCTACTGGTGTGTGCATTAACACAGAGCCCATCCTGAGGTAATTTATGGGAAAATGACAAGATAGGAAATACTAAGTGAAGCAGTGATCAGTGAGCAATATCATTGCCTCAGATCAGTACGCCTTTCCAGAACAGTGTTCATCATTGCTTTGCTGTACAAAAAAATCATGATACACAGGCTAGTGCTTGGAGAGATGCAGTATAAAATCATGTGATCTGATACTTTTCCATAAGCACTGTGAGTTTGAGGATTTCTTTTTTTAACATGCATTCATAAAAAGATCAATTAAGGAATTGAAACCAATTATTTTAAAGACGTGCTGGGAAATAGCAAATATTCATGGAATCATAGATTCACAGAAAGGTTGGAAGGGATCTCTAGAGGTCATCTGGTCTGGCACCCCTGCTCAGGTGAGGCCACCTAGAGCTGACTGCCCAGGACCATTTCCAGGTGGTATTTTGGGAAGTCTCCGATGTGGGATACTCCCCAGCCTCTCCGGGCAGCCTGTGCCAGTGCTCAGTCACCCACCCAGTAAAACAGTGTTTCCTCATGTTCAGTGGTAACCTCCTGTGTTTCAGTGTGTGCCCATTGCCTCTGGTCCTGATACTGGGCACTGCTGAAAAGAGCCTGGCTCCATCTTCTTTACCCTTCAGGTATCTATAAACATTGAAATGTATATCTAAAATGACCAAAGGTATATTCCATACCGTATAATATCATCTATAAAAAACCTGGGGTAGAGGAAGAAAGAATGAGGTCTGACTTCCAAGTTAGCAGGTGCTTGGAGAGCAATTGGTCTGCTTGAGGCAATAATCATTCTTTGGGGCTTTTTTACCTCTTTCCTTCATTTACTAAGCTGAGGTTTATCTTGGCCCATGTGATTTTTCACTCTTGCTCTTCCTATTCTCTCCCCTGGTCTATCACAGAGGAGTGAGTTAGCAGACGTGCGGGTGCTTTAGGGACTGGCAAGGTCAACACCTCAGGCTTTGAATCTGAGAATTCAAAATCAATGCACTGTGAAGAGATGCAAAATCATTACATATTTCAGTACAATTAAAGTGCTGAGGTTTTTCAAGCAGCAGTTAATTGAGATGGGGAAATACATAGTTTTTACTTGCCAAGGAAGTGTTTGCCCACAGGAGACTGATTGTCGTATTCAGGCAGACGCTGAATAATTGGAGATAGCATTTGGTCAAAACCAAATCCATAGTTGAAGAATATATGTGGCACAACAGCCACAATTGCAGCAAATTAGTCAGGAAAATATTAGCAATGATTATTCAACTCTATAACCCTACTAAAAAAATCATATTGTCAATTAATTTTCATATTTAATAATTTCTAATGCCTTCATTATGAATTCTGTAAAAAAAAAAAAAAAACCCTCTTCAGATGGACCATCCACTTCAATTAAATCCATGCAGTAGAATTTCAGTTCTTCTGTGGTTATATTTAGAGGTTGCATTTCCTTTTTCCATATAGGCAGTTTGGTCAGGAGAACTGTGTTAAAACAATTCTAAATCAAATTTTGAAAAGAATTTACATTTTGGTTGTTATACTGTGGACCCATTTTAGCTATGCAGTTTTTCAGTATTGTTTTTAGCAATGAGCTCTGGTATTGCAAAGACTGAGCTAGGAGGAGTGGTGATAATTGCAGTCTGTGGCATGATTTCAGCATGTGGAGCTCAGGCAAATGAGTAGCTGGTGTCCTGTGGTAGTGGTGGAGGGGATAAGACCTTCCCTCTCAGCTCTTCTCATCCCTTGACCACCACTGGGATGATTGCAGAACAGGCCACATGGGGGAGATGAGGCATATGATGAGAACTTGGCCAGGCTTCAAGCACTAAGCATAAGATGCTCGATCACCTCCTACCTGTTTGGCTTCTACAGCATAGGTACACATTCAGCTGAAGCAGTGTGCCACTGTGCTGGTGAAATTTGGATATGTATGTGAATAAATAATACTGCATATGTAGGCATCAGATACTCACAGAGGAGTTGGATGAGGGCACTGGGGAGTTTGCTGCCAATCTTGAGGCAGGTATTTTTCTCCTTTCTGCATGAATTCAAGAATTCACTGACTGTTATGTTGGTTGTCAGATCAGTGTTTTGGCACCTTTTCCAGTTAGATGTGTTATAGTAATGCTGTACTACTTTATATTCTTTTTTTCTTAAATAAGTTATATTGAAAAACAGTTTCTTACTGCTCTGTTCAATTGGTGATGAGAATAGAAAATCTAAGGGCAAAATTCTGGGAAAATGCCTGAATTTCAATTTTCTAATTACTTTATTCCTTGCTTTCTTTTAAAAGACTGAAGGTCTCTACGTACTGATTGCAAACCACTATCGTTATCTTTTTGTAATATCTGTAATTGAGTTAACTCAGAAGACTCTTAAGTTTATGGTAGTAGACTATGCTAATATGGGGGGTGTGTGTGAAAATATAAGGCATCAGAGTTACTCAACATAGCCTTGACTTACTTTTGTGCACAAGTAGATGTTCTTACAACATTATCTGTTGTTGTCGTCCTAGAAATACTTAATTAAATCTAAGAAGTGTACGAATCTTCTAGTAAATGAATTGGGAACTGTTTAATGCATGAGCTAATAACTTGCATAGCTTTTAGATATTTTTTGGGACACTCTCAAGGATAAATAAAAAAAACCCAAACCCAAAACACCCTTTCTAATTTGCAAAGCAGTAGAACTGGGATTTAATCTGAAAGGGAGATTGGTAATGTCATGAAAGAGCATTCTTCAAACAAAACATTAAATACAATAAAATAATTGGAATTATGGAGAGAAAAAAAATCTGGTGATATTATCAGTTCTATTCTCGGAGCACAGCCTGGCAAGGAAAACAGATGCCCCAATAGTACAGTCTTTCATTATTGTGTTTTGTTCATATTTAAATGATCCGTTCCTACTGGAAAACTATTATAATTAGTATTATAATTACGTTCTGCCTTAATTTTTGTTGACTTAATTTGTCCTTTTTGTTTTCCTTGCTTTGTGCACCCCACCAATTAATTTTTCTCCTCTCCAAAGTGTGTATCCCTTAAATACTCAGAGATGGTTATACGCTCGTATATTTGTCCTGAGAAGAGGGAAGAAGAGAGCAAGTACTCACAGCTGTTTCAGCCTGGGAGAAGGTATAGGTGTGGACAAAGAGTTCAGGGGAACACAGCAGGTTTAAACTATGGGGCACTGAAGCATTTTATGCACATGTTAAAGACCTATGAAAAACCAGTGAATTAATATGTGGAACTCCTATGGAACAGCCTCTCCAATGTATTTTCAGCTCATTACCTTGAGTTATTTTAACTTTTCAATTTTATTTTCAGCATAGTGCAAGGAATACTTGAGCATATCATACATAAAACATACTGATTATTTTGCCTTTTTGATTCATAGCCCAAGCTTAACTCATCCACGGTAGTGACACTGAAGTGAGAAGCTATATTAAAGTAAGGCAGAAGGAAAACCAGAGATGATTGATCAAGATGAGTAGAACAACTCCTAACTAGGAGTATCTACTACCAACAAATGACTTGAGGTTTGCATAATTCTTTCTGTGCATAGACTGCTGCTTCTGAGTAATACCAATGAATGATTACTAATAGGAGACTTTGATTCAAATGACTGGAGGTTAAATAGTTGCTTCGTGAACATCTGTTGAGTGAGAAAGGAAGAAACTCAGAAGATGATTATTTTTTATTCTTTCCTTACTGCTGCTCTTGTTGACTGACTTCACGTGACTTGAATCTGCTGCTTCTATTACTACTGTAATGCCATTATTACTTTAACTCTTTTGCTTCTACCACAATTTGCAACATCTGCCATTGCCTCCAATGTAACTACATAATTTTGCCTTCAGGTTGCTCTCTCCTACTTAGAAGTTGTAACAAACAAAACCTGAAAGGAGTGCTTCAACAGCAAAAGATTTGTAACAAGGATTTTGCTACCAGAATTACCACATTTGAGTTCTTCCAAGGCTAGTGCTCATCCACTTACTTTCCTTTCACATGAGTACTAGCATTGTAGTACCTAGGTACTTGTCTCTAAAAAATTCTATAGCAAAGCTAGAAACAAGATGATCTGCGGAAAAAAATGCCATAGGAAGATCTTAGATTTTGTGGAGAGCACTCGGGACTGGCCACCACAACTGCACTTAGACAGAAAGAGTGAACAGGCAAACAGGATGCTCCCTGCAGATGCTGACTGTAACCAGTCTGATCCAGGAAATTCCTCTCTCCTGGACAAAATCTGGGCTAACCCTCCAGCTGATGAGTACAGGATGATGGCAGTAGAGAACGTGCATATTTCAGTAGGGCAGTTTTCCAAGGATCTCAGTAAGTGGGTGAAACAGGAAACATACTGTATTTTGTAAGAAACAATTCATTATTTTCTTACTGTGTAAATGATTGGAACTTTGTCATTTTCACTGGGGTTTCTATATAATTTTGTCATGTATGTGAGAGATTAGTGTAATTTATGCACATGATATAAATTGACAGACAATATGCTAGTTAGGATCACAAATTTCTCTCTACAAGATAAATAATCCTCATGCTGCCTTTCTTACACGCCTGTTATGACTAGTCCCATACAAAATTTTGCTGATTTTTTAAATACTACTTTTTAGCTTGACAGCTGAACCTAAATGTCAAGAAAAAAATTAGTTTAGACTATCAGAAATGTTTCTGTGTTGGTGTTTTTCTTTACAATATATCAATCAAACATAGAATGGTACACTTCAGGTTTGGATTGCTGGAGTAAGAAACCCCATAGCATGAAAGAAATGGAAGAGAGTGATTGACAAAAGGAGGGGAGTAGTTCTAGTGTGGTTGGAACTAGATGATCTGTAAGGTCCCTTTCAACCCAAACCATTCTGTGATTCTTTCATTTAATAGCATAGTAATTGGAGCATCCACCAAAGTTACAGGGTCCATCATGTCCCTCTAGGAATCCAAGGTTCATACATTGCTGAAAAGTACTTAAAAGAGGTGTTGTAATTAATTTTTCTTAATGTTTCATGTTCCATTTAACATTAAACATGTAAGTATCCACTGGAACAGAGTTTCGTCTCCCGTGTAAGTCCTCACCAAGCTGTGAGGTGTTGCGGAGAAGCCAGTTCCAAAAGGACAGGTAAATAAAGAAGATGAATAAAGATGACTTCTTTCACATAATATGTTGTTGCCTCATAGCTGAGGAAGGCTTCTGGAAAGAGAAATCCATCTAAGAGTTCTCATTTCAAGTGAAGGCTGAGTGTGAACTCGTCCAAGTCTCCTCTTAAAGATTCTCCGGTTTGTATAACATTTTGTATGAAATCATCAGAGAGAGGAAAAAGACTTCTATGGCAGTTGATACGGACACCTGGAGGTGGGACAGATGGGATCCAGACTGCTCTTTTTGATGAGCAGCATCAGGAACAGACATCCTTAGCCAGATACGATTCCAAATGGGCTTTGGCTTTCCTGATCCCATTTCTGCATACTCTAGCAACATCCCTGTATTCATCCCAAGTGGCCTCTCCCTGTATATCTCCTGCTTGTGTATGAGTTCTAGACAAGTGCCTTAAAGCACAAACCCTTCTGTGACTTCTTGAAACGTGCCACAGCTTTCACCACCTATGATTGTTCACTGGAATTATGGAGTAGTTTCAAGTGGCCATGTTATGTCTTTCAGTGTTCCTTGAAAACAGCCCACGTAGGTCAAATTAGGTATCTACTGTGAGACCTTGACTAGTACCAAATTCTTTTGAGATAATAGGAAACATTGCACAGTGGAGTAAGTTACCAAGGTGGAACTTCATCTTGCGTATGCCTTAGCTGTAGAATAAAATGTTCCATCTAAATAGAATGTTGATGCTATATAAATGACTACTATTTTTCTGAGCTCTCTTTAGCATTTTGAATTGATGCTCTTGTGATAACGCTTTGTGTTAATGCCTCTGTGTGCATGAACAAATGTATTGGTAGTTTCTTCACCTGTTTTTATCAGACATATATTTCTAAAATACTATCTCTAAGTTACACTTCAGAGTTAATGAGTGAGATGGTGACTTCTGGTTGAATGATACGCGGTGCTGTTGAGTTGCTTTGGACTTAATTTTCAGAGGCTGATTGGGAGCTGTAGCCTAAGTGCACAAAATGGGCACATGAAACTATACATCACTGAAGAAATGGCCTTAACCTTGTAGATCCATCAGTTGCACATGTGCAAAATGTACTGGTATTTATCTGCAAATAGACCAGAGATGGTTTTTATTGGGATATTCACAGCAAAATGAAAAATGTATTAGTGGTGTTATTTTATCTGCACTTAGCACTCTCAATGAAATGTCAAAGGTGATTTTCTTCATCTAGCATCCTTTGTTACTTTGGCATTGATGTATGAGTAGTAGGTTATGATGGTGCTACATTCCTACTCTGCTGTGTGCTTTCTTTAACCAATGATAACAGATTTAATAGCTGTACTCTGTATAAAAAGTGCTTCAAAATCAATTATATTTTCATGAGTAGTTCAATCCTCATCACTCTACCTTCCAGCTGGCTAATATTTAAAACAAATACCTATCACTCTATGAATGGGATACAGCAGGGTTGTTTGATAGCATAGTGTTTGCATGTCAAAACACAAGCAAATTGTCAGGAACATAGCATATGTAATTATGGATTTGATATTTATGAAGAATTTGTTGGACTTTGGCATTTAGCATGAAAGCCTGTAATAATGATAGATAGCAATATAAAGGTGGTACAGCTGAACCTGTTCAGAAACATGAACAGTGTTGGGTTTTTATAATTCCTGTATTTTTTATGAACTTAAAAACCTGTTTGGAGGCTGCTTGTGGTCCAAATCCCTTTGATAAATGCACTGTCACTTTGCTTTAGGCACTTTAAAAACATTTAGTTGAGCATATTGATTACTCATTAGGGCTGTACATCATCAAGTATGTGGAAACATTATTCAATTCCTAATAAAATTAAAAGTGTGTCACAGCTGTGTGAAGCAATACACATAGCTATAAAGTACTTAGGGTTTAAATGAGTATTGCTAGCAATGTTAACTCCTTAAAGGACTAGGCTATCCACTGGTAGAAGACAACGCTTCTACGTGAGGTACATGATTATGCTGCATGTGGTGTGATGGAGGAGCCAGTGGTGGGTGTGTTGCTCAAAGAGATTAGGTTTAGCCTGTCACCACATGCAGCTGAATTTGTTCAGCTGAGCCACCTGGGATATTGAAAGGAAACCAAAGCAGCACTCAGGGTTTTCTCTGTTGTTTAGACAATAAAGATAGTTCTTCAACAATTTCCATTCATCTCTCTCCTTCAAAGCAAAGATGTGAAGTTGTGCCAAGGTAGTTCTGTGAATGTTTCACCCTTTTAGGCTCATCACAAAAAAATCTTTATGAAATTGAAGTTTGACAGTTTCCAGTATATGCCAAGTGAGTCGTTAGTTCTATTTTCTTCAGAAGTCGGGGGTTTTTTTGCCTTTATGTATCCAAAAGTACAGAATTCTCTACGACATCTAAAAGTGCCTGGTTTTGGTGAAGGGAAACAATAAAAAAGCTTTAGCTAAGTAGAACATTTGAGTGTATTATTAATATTACTAACATGAGTAGACCTAGTTTGATTAAGTTTATAATACTAATAGGTAAAACATTACAAAAGTAGTTTTGTAATGTTTTACAACATTACACCCCCCCCCCCCCATTTAATCTTACATAAATCAAGGAATAAAATTAGGTATCAAGTCCAGAGGAGGAACCCAAGTGTGGGAAGGAGATTTGATTACTTATGGTTGTTGATGAGCAGAAACACCTCTTTAAAGTAGTTATATATTAGTAGCTGAAGCCAACAACATTTGCATACCAATCAGGAATCCTTATACTGTTTAGTTTCTCCTTTGAGAGTATATTTTGTTTGGTGGTTTATAGGAAATTACAGTTTAAATAAGGATCATGATTTCATTTGCAATCTGTTATCATAATTTGTCTGTGAAATTGTTTAAATCTTTCATGTAAGAAAAAATATGGTTTCTCTCATATCTTCCTTTTTCTGTCATTTAAAGGATGGCTTATATCCTGTCTAGGGAGCTTGACTGCATAATGATTATAGAATAAATGCAGGAATTGGATGACTGGGATTTCCGCTTTCAACCCTGCCGTTGATTCGTGGTATGTTATCAGATACCCATCATGTTTCCTTATTTGTTTTTCTCAATCTGCAAGACTGGGAATGGTGAGACTGTACCCCTTAGAAGTAGATTTGGTATCTGTTACGAAAAACCATGCAAGGGCTAATGTTTAATTTCATAAATGTAATTGCAGTATGCTTTCTATTTATTGTGTTTGTACTTCTGTTACTGTGTTTGCCTTCATTACAGATCAAGCAAGAAATTTCTAGCTGGCTGAGGCTGGATTATCTAATGTTGCTTTCTCAAGGGAGTCTCTTTCTTTGCTTGTATGTTAGCAGATAGGTTGGAAAAGATGTCTAAGAAATATGGCCTAGTTGATTCTGTGATTTCTGTCCAACAGCCAGGTTACAGGAAAGTGCCCTTTAGCACCTGGGGCCATCCTACCTCACCCCTCTTCTCATTCCTAGGGTATGATACTCTGTGAAGGTACAGGGCAGTCCTTTCTTTCAGACTCCTTTGTTCCTTCTTATCAGGGAAGTGTCATGTGAAGTGCACCCTCCTAACCCTCATAGTTCCTAAACTGGGAAATGGGCTGATAACACAGGCAGTTTGTGGATCCATATGCACTTCTTGTGATTTTCATAGGATTGTAGAATTATAGAGTTATTTAGGTTGGAAAAGACCCTTCAGATCATCAAGTTAACCATTTTAGAGGTTCCCACAGAGGGTTTTCCTCCCTGGTACCTTATCTACCTAGCATAGGTACACAGAAATTCTTTGCATAACATTAAGCCACATGCAACTAAAATTCCTCAAGTTACATTCCCAGTAGAGCAGTTATGAAAACCCAGGTGTTAGAGGAAATAAAGAGCTTTGGAGAAAGGTCATTTATCTTTTTCAAATCTCTCAGTGGAATTTTCAAAGTGTTTTGGTAACGTACTGGATCTATGTCATTGCTCCTTAGGCTTCACCTTTTAGAGGAATATGTGAAAGAGCTTTAACCTCAATTTGGAAGGTGTGATAAGAATCTAATGATTAAATCCATTATATCTGCATATGAACCACATTAACAGCACAAGTCAGACCTTGAGCAATCCTGTGATGGATTCTTGTGATGGACGTGAGCTAATTGCAAGCAGTAGAGGCACTGTGCATATCTGTTTTGACATCTCCTGAACAGTGAATCTTGGAGACTTCATTACTACTCTTTGACAGGAGCATTTCAGGCAGAAGAAGAGCCAGGAGTATAGGGGTGATCTTTGTATGTGTCTGTGTATTATTTCAATCTCATTGGATTCTTACATTTGTTATATCTGTGCATTTATACATTCTATTTCAGGTCTTTCTGTTTGAAAAGGAGTGTCTTCAGCTTGAATAATGTTTTCTTCAGGCTTGTGAGGTTTTTGTCATCCTGGATATGGCTATTTGATTGTTTGACAGGCTAATAGTAGAGTGAATTGACTACTATGGCAAATCTCAGTGATATTTTTAGTTATTTCATGTGAGCTTCATTTTTTTTTTTTTCTATATATAAATCAAAAAGAAATAGTGCACATTTCAGCATAATTTGGTATTTCCCAGAAAGCATATTGCTGTCTCGTAGGGAAGTAGTCCTTGAGTTGAAGAAACACTCTTCCGCAATGAGAGAGTGATTCAGTCATCTAAACAGCATGAATAAAAACTGTCAATAGTTGTACTACCTGGAGTAAAAATTACAATTTGATACATTATCTTGTAACACAGTGCAGGCATAATCTGCAGCTATGCATAAATATCCCACTGTGGTATAGAAATACATGATCGCTTTTTATCACTGCCTACTGTTTCTTAACTCTGGTGTTAGCCATTGCTATAGAGTGGAGGTGCAGACCACAGGACACCACTGTGTGGTTTGACATAGCAGCTTCCATGCTGTAGTGTTCCATGCACATAGCCAGACATATATAAGGGATTTGAATGTTGCTAACCTTACTGTTATAAATGTGCAGGAAAAGTGTTTCATGTGTCCTTCCAGACCTGAGCAGCTGAGCTGTCGGGTGGTACATACTGGAATTTTAGGGGTTTGCCACCCTCTTCCATTTTTACCTATGTCAGAGGTAGCTCATGTTTTGGTGATGAAGTAGGTACGCAAGGTTGGGGAAGCAAATAAGGGGGTAGTTGGACAGAAGTGTCATCTTTATTCAATACCTTTCAGCTAAGCCAAAGGGGAGGGTGAAAGATAGTCAGGAGGAGGATTCAGCTGGCTTCAGGCAGTTAAATAGAAATAGTTTCTCCTTAATTCTCATATGTATGTTTTAATTTGCATTTCATATTTAATATTATGCAGTGTAAAAGCATATTCAGGAAAATGGGCTAATGAGATCTCTGTAAACAGCCATATGTTGCCATTTTTATTTAATTTAAAGAGTGATTAGAATGACAAAGATGTTATTACTTGCAAGAAAAAAGAATAAATGCCCACCTGTACAATTTATACCTTTTTTTTTTTTCCTTTTAAAATACCTTCAATTGCAGTTGTTCCATCGTTAGTTCTGAAAAAATAGAGAAGAGAAATTGCCCACAAGGTAATCCAGTATTTCCTCTTATGAGGTGATGAATACCACATCAATGCCTACCTAGAGCCAGGTTTTGTTATTCTTACCTATAGCTGCAAGCGCAAATGATTCTTGGCAGGAATACTTAAGGACTGTTGCAAGCAGTGCCTGCTCACTTCTGTGAGTGCTAGAGCTAGCATACAGTGAGCAGTCCCTGGGACAGCAGTTTTGTACCAACTTGCTCTTCAGCTTGCACTTCAACCTGTGTCAACAGAGCCTATGTACCGGTGGGTATTTAGGGTAGGGATATAGCAATTCCTCTGGAAGGGAAACTTGCATTCTCTGAGGTTGAAAGGCAGAAGAAATGGTGCCTGATCTGAAACCTGAGTTGTCACACATTGAACACGACCTTCTCATCCCTCTACCAAAAATGTATTTGCATGTATTTGGCTGTGTTGCATGTCCAGAAGGGATTACCTGAGCTATTAGTCGGTGTACACATGCCCAGGGGGGACAACTAGCAGTATGAAATGATGTGCCCCATGCCAATTTTTACAGCATGGGAAAGCAGTGCAGGTTCACACTTCAAATCTGAAGACTGTATGCAAGAGAGTAGCTGAATTTCTGGAGCTGCGAATCATGTGCTCTTTGTTTGAAAATCAAAATGAGGTTTAGCATCCGGAGACTGGTACAGATGGGCCTACAGAGATGACTCCACCAGGTGGCTCAGTGAATTTCATCCAGACCACAGAATGGTGCTGCATCTCTGTAGTAACCTTGAACTTTACTATTGTCTTAAAAGTTCATAGAATATTATTTCGAAATCCAACTACCAGTAGCTATAACTACTCCATAAAATACAAAGAGAGGCATAAAAGTGACACATTTGCCTTGTCATTCATTATTTTATGAGATACCCATTTTGAGTGAGCACACCATAAAGATTTACTTACAAGACTGTTATGATCTGGTATGTCGAAATATTTTCTATTATAAAGGAAATGAAAAAGGGTTGTTAAAAAAAAAAAAAAGGCTTTTACCATTTTGACCTAGAAGAAAGTTCAAAAATAGTTTCAGGCCACACTTCTAATTTTTAGGGAAACCAATTTACAGTGCTTTTAAGTCAAGGGGTGTTAGAACTATGAGAAACCCACACATGAATCCATACAAAACCCAAGATTCTTCCTCTCTTCTTTGATGTCTGCAATGCTCTGTCAGTTTGATATTATCTATATGATACCATCCTGTAGGTGTCTGTAAAACCTGTTAATTATTTTATCATATTTGGTCCCTTAACTAATAGGAGAATTTTACAAACACATGAGATAGATGGAATCAATTAGAAATAGATACTACTCTCTGAGTATGGCTGTGGAGGAACAGATTCCCTTAGACTGTACAAGCTGTGAAAAGAATAACATGCATCAGTGTTTAGCATATGGGCTCACCCACCGAAAGATGTGTGATGGAAATTTCCAGGTAATTAAATGAGAGTTCATTCCTTGCTTCCCCTTAATAGTCTAAAGCCTATGAAATGTATTTTTAGATTAGGTGAGCACTGAATACTGCTTTTTAAATAATTGGAAAGTATTCTTTTATAATGAAAATTGTGCATGTGTATATACATCTAATAAGTGCGTATCTACAGAGATATATCCACTATGACTGTTAAAGGCTTGCCCTTCTGCACATTGTTTTTGGCATAATTTCAGAAAGAAGGACTGCAAAACCTGCAGTAGTTATACCTGAGCTTGGCTGAATGAGGCTTCTCGGATGAGGCTGAGCGAATGGATCACTGACTGTGGATTCCTTAAGTCAGACTCTGGCTACATGTGAAACTGCGAGTCCTTCTAGACTTGTGGGTTCAGGTACGTGCTGTGGCCATGTGCTTCATTGCCCCCTGCCTCAGCAGACGGAACAGTCTGTTGGAGGGGAGTACTGCACTCTGACCAAGCCCCAGGAGGGGACATCTGAGGATCAGGACAGATCTTGCCCCGAGGTGTGCATTTGCCTGTGCAGTCACTCACTGTTTCTCTAAGTTTGCTGTGGGGTATTCTCTGTGATTGGCCAGGACCAGTGAGGCTTTGGAGCATACAGAAGAGGGAAGGGGGCTTGACTTACTGATTGCCCATGTGTTCAGTCCACATGGATGCTCCTAATGTTCAGTTATCATACTGGCCTAAGATGGAAGTTGTTCAGTGCCCTTGTAGTTCCACAGATTAATGATATCCCATCTTACTTGTCCTAAATCATTCCTGTTCTTGAGACTCAAATAGCTAAGCATTTCTTTCTGCCTAGTGCAGTGATTTTCTCACAGATAAAGCAATTCTTCTGGCATGCTTACCTCCCCATCTACCTGTTTGACTTCTCATCAGCCTTTGGGAGACAGGTTAGGCACAAGTCTGTGGCTGTCCGTACTGGCTTTCTTGTTCAGCATTGTCATGCATTCATTCATGTGATCCTGATCAGGTACTGTATATGAATCAAAGGATGTCACAAATTAGCACCTTTCACAAAATACTCAGTATTCTGTGGAAAGCAGATTACATTGAAAAGAAAGACATTCCAGATGCATTCCAACATTTCTGGCCTAGGTGCAGAACCTGAAAATCCAGGGATGTTCACTTCATGTTCTTTCCTTTGTAAAGCTAAGTGCTTGGGGTTCTTGTAGTCCACTGTAGTTTGTGTTGAAGTAAGAGCATTAATTTTTCTTCTATTTTATCTTTTAATCTTTTAATTAGATACTATCTAATTAATACCAACATTTTCTCATCTTTAATAACCATTCTGTGCCAGCACATAATTTTGAAACCTTTAATCCACAGTGGGGGAGACGGGCTTGGGCTATTAGTGTAGGTTTTATTACCAAGTTGCAGCAATTAATCAAGTCTAAAGTGCATGTTACTACTACGGAAGTTGTAATTAGAATCATACAGCGATTTATTTGTAAGGGATTCCTGGAGGCTATCTAGTCCAGCCCACAACTGGGGGATGTCTGCTTATACAGCTGGCTTGCTAATATGGGCTCTGTCCTTTTCACTGTTTCATGGGACCCCATGGACAGCAGAGCAAGAGCAGTCCTAGATTTGCTGCTGCTAAAGTGCTTCTCTGATCACAGAATCCCAGACTGGTTTGGGTTGGAAGGGACCTTAAAGCTCATCCAATTCCAACCCCCTGCCACGGGCAGGGACACCTTCTACTAGACCAGGTTGCTCCAAGCCCTGTCCACCCTTCCTGAGCCTTCAGATAGTAGGCCATGCTGGCGATGAGATGCTGAAGATATTTGCGTTTTGCATTTATCCTGTGGCAGAAATTGTATCTTGGCCTCTATCTTCTAGATAAGTGCTCTGCAGGACTCCAGTTTGGGGAGCGGGTGTTCGTGGGTTTGAGCCAGGGAGAAGGATTTGTTTAATCGTGCTTTGAGGATAAGTCTGCAGTAAGTGGTTTGCATTTGCTACAGCTTGAAATACCCATATGAATCATAGGAGGAATAGAGATTTTGTTAGTCTTTTTGTGGTTTGGAGCTGGAGTTTTCAAGCAAACAAATTAAGTGTATCAGGTAGAGTATATGCCCATCAGCACAACTTGCAATTCAAAGGGAAAATATCTATATTTTTTTATTTATAGGCATTCATAATCAACACAATATTTTTCTATCTTTGAATGTGTTTTCAAGAGTAATGAATGAATGAGCTTTGGGGAATCGCTTTGGCTCATGGTGAATGATGCAGGAAATGAAAAATCTCTATCCTATTCAAATAGCAAATGCACTCAGGTCAAAAGAATCCCATCTGTACTCAGCTCTTTGCTTTTTGCTAGCCTACTGGATAGGCACATAATGTTTAACTCTGACATACCAGCAAATCTTGCAAGGCCTAATGTATTCCAAGTGGTGATCCACAAACCCCCAAGACATCCTCATCATTTCTCCTCACCTTGCAAAAATTGTCACTCCGTTGCAAGGGAAAATCCTTCAAGAATCCACTGGAATTTTGTAAAAATTGGTTATATTTAGTATCTAAAATCTGTGTTTCCCCTTCCTCCTCTTTAGGCTTAATGATAAAACCAAATTAGGAATGTTTAACACACTTTTTTCCTTTTTAAACTATTTTGATATAGCCAAAGCGTGAATTTCAGCTTTGGTTGGTTAATAGCAGTGGTTTCCATTATAAATTTTGAACTACTTTGAATTTTTTTCATTTTCTGTCCTTTCAAAAGTGAAAAGCTCTGAGCGAGTTCCTGAAATGTTTATGAAATGAAATGATGAAATGAAAATTGATCAATATAACATCGAGTGAAGTCTGTGAGTTTGTATTCAGCTCAAGCTTTGCTTTAAGATTCTGTTTTCTTCAAGGAAAACTGAAAAGAATGGGAACTGATGCAGATCAAAAGTTAAGAAAAAGATAACAGGTATATTCTGAAACCAAACTAGACATTCTTTTTGTGACTCTGTTTAATAGAAGATCAACATTCATCTTTAGAAATCAAGCTAGGCACTTTTTATAACAGATGTAATTGTCTGAAGAAGCTGGGTAGCACAGACTTGGCCTTCTTTTCATTTGTCTGTCTTATGCTCGATTTAATGAGCACAACATCTCTGTGTAGTTAAGATATTACATCAAATCAGATATGATTGCACTTTTAACTGCTTAGACAATGTTACGTTGCCTGTTTTTCGCTGATGGGTAGCTGTCAAAGGATTTAGTTATGGATTACCTGCTCCACTAGGGGCTGATGAGGGTCACCTGTCAGAGAAAGGGAAGAGCATCTTCAGCCACAGGCTTGCCAAGCTGGTAAAGAAGGCTTCAAACTGAGGCTCCCAGGGGAGGGGAACCTCAATCCATCCCATTCCTGCCATTTCGATCCCAATGCCAGCAAGAGATGCCCAGAGCCTAGAGAGGGATCGCAGGTCAGCAAGGGAGCACCTGAGGAACAGCACAAAGGACTTCCAGCCACTCCAGCCAGTAAGTTGGCTTCATTGGGGCCCAACTTAAATGTCTATTCAAATGCACGTAGCATGGGGAATAAATAAGAGGAATTAACAGATCTTACTGGCGTCATGGAGACTTGGTGGGAACCTCCTATGAGCGGAGTGTTGGAATGGAAGGTCACAGGCTCTTTAGGAAGGACAGGCAGGGGAAATGAGAGGGAGGTGGCATCCTCTATGTCAGCAACCAGCTGGAGTGTGCAGAGCTCTGCCTGGGCATGGATGAGGAGCCAGTTGAGAGCTTATGGTCAAGAAGAAAGGGAGAGGCAGGAGGAGGTGGCATTATAGTGGGGTCTGTTACCAGCCCAACCAGGAAGATGAAGCAAATGAGGCCCTCTATAGACAGAAAAGAGCATCCTCATGTTCACAAGCCCTGATCCTCATGGGGACTTCAACCCTGATATCTGTTGGAGGGACAACACAGCAAAGTATAAGCATTCCAGAAGGATCCTGGAATGCATTGATGATAACTTCCTTCTCAAGTGATAGAGGAACCAGTGAAAAGAGGTGCTATGATGGACCTTGTTACCCAGGCCATGGAGAAGGCCGTGGTTCTCAATGACTTTTTTGGTATTGGTCTTCATCAGCAAGTGCTCCAAAGTGACTGCCCTAGTCACAAAAGGCAAAGGCACTGACTGGAAGAATGAAGTACCACCAACTGTAGGAAAAGATCAGGTTTGAGCCCATCTAAGCTTGGTCTTGAACTTGAAGGTGTGCAAGTCCAAGGGACCTGATGAGATGCATCCACGGGTGCTGAGGGAACTACTTGGAACTAAATGAGCTTTAAGGTCCCTTCCAACTCCAACCATTCTGTGGTTCCATGATTGATTGATTGCTACCCCAAGCCAATACACTGTGGAAACATACTCATTCCAGACTGATAGATTACTTTCTATCTCATATATGACCGGCAATTTTTAAAACTTCTTAACTTAATGAATTGCATTTACTTTGTCTCATTGCCTATTACAGTCCTAAGCAGTAGACAAGAAAAGCACTCAGTCAAACTAAAATAGCATTAGAAAAAGCTATTTTGATTTAATTCTGTGCTGTCCTGGCCATAGAAGACAAATGCAGGGTAAGTAATAAAATGAAATGGACTGGAAGTTAGTCTGCACATACACTAGACAAATATAGTTAATCATATCTGCATGAAAATTAGCCAGTTGTACTCAGTATTCTATATTATGCATGGATTAACATTTGTACACTCATACTATTTTGTCAGGACAGCCAGACATAGATCACAAGATCCATTTGTTATCCATACTGATTTTTTAATATCTTTCAGGCTAAAATTCAGTACTGTTTTAACCATTTGCATCTTTTGTGACTGGCATTTATTTATCTGTGAATAACTGGGCCAGGCACGTTCAACTTTGGGTGTCAAATCAACTTGTACTTTAATTGAGATTTCTATGTTTTCAGGCATTTATGGTGTAGAACACCGAACGTACATATACACAGAAACAAATATTAATTAGGTAAGAGCACTGTATTTTAAAGGAGAAAGGGTAACATCGAGGAGAATAGCTTAACTCAGAACTCGAAATTTCTCTTTTTGTATACAGCATGATATGAAATCAACTTCTTAGAGCATCTCTTTCCAAAACAATGAAAAAATGACATTCTGATTTTCAAGGACAGCAAGGATAGGGCTTTGAGCAACCTGGTCTGGTGGAAGGTGTCCCTGCCCATGCCAGGAGGTTGGAACTGGATGAGCTCTAAGTTCCTTTCCAACTCAAACCAGTCTGTGAATCCATGACTCTCTGATGGAGACAAAATTGCATGGGCAGCTAAAATGATGGCCTTTCCTATTAGGACTAGAGTTCGCGATTTTAGCATTGCACAAGTGATCTGTTTTAGAATCTTAAAGGCACTGCTGTACTTCCTTGGTCACTAAGGTGGGTTCTTAATGGAACTAAGATATTGGTGTAATAGCCTAAAATTAAGATATGGCTAAAGAGAGAGTCTAGGAACTGAGGGTATGTGTCACTATGCTGCTATCTGTCCACCTTTCACTGTCACCATGAGATGACTAGCGTCACCTCAGACTGATAAATAGGCAGGAGATGAAGAAGAATGGAAAGATTATTTCTACCCTGTGCCACCTAAAGCACACTAAAATGCTTTTACCTTGTCCTTATGGAATGAGAATCCTTAAGAATGACACTAAAGAATGAAGTAATGTTATCAGTGCCTTTGCAGTGACCTTAGTCTTCCTCCCTAGGCATGCTGTGCGACTATACAATCCATGAAAACCCATTACACAGTGATAAGGAATCTAGACTCTTGTCCAAAGGTACATATATAAGTTTCTATATGTTGTGTGTAGTTTACAAGTGGTGTAGCTCAATATGTAAGTAAATTAGATAGTTTGTTGGTCTGCATTTATGCTTAAACAAGAGAAAGAAGAAATAGGAATATGACCGTTAAAGTGTTAAGGCAAAATACAGAATACAAAATAACATATTTAGAAAAGCAGATTGCAACCTGCATAATTTTAAAGTTGTGAATCATTACCCAGTGATCAGCAATGACCTGTTACTAAAGCTAAAATTAGAAAGCACACCTGCCTGATACTTTGCTGAGCAGAGCTGTTATCACTCTGTGCTCAGCTGGGATCCAGAGGAAATGGAATAAAAGTCTTTCTCAATGTTATTCAAAATTCCACTGTTCTATTCCATTAAGTATTTGCTTTTTAGGACTTTTAATTAACTGGCCTTCACTATCCAGTTAAATGTATTGTGTACACTTCATAGAAGTTAAATAAAAGATGCAAATAAAAAAATTAAAAGCTTTATTGTATATAATCAGTCTCTGTTCCGAAATGAAAATTAACCTGTGGTGCTCTAGAACATGACACCACTTATTAGAGGGGAGATACATATATAGAGAGAGATAGATATAGATATCTACTTGGAAAGGCTTCATCATTTATTATTACTGAATAGTAAGACTGAAGTCTTACTCCACAAAGCCATACTGTCTCCTGTGGCAATTCTCCAGAGTGAAGGGAAGGCAAAATGGCTCACAAGTATCTGTGCATATTTTTGTGTGCATAGGCACTCATAATCTCTATCCATAAGCTAGTAAGAACGGTCTCATGCTAAGACTGATGGTTGTTAATGAAAGGATAAAAAAAAAAGCGCTGCATTTTAGAAGATTAAGATGCTGTTAATTTCTGTATGCATTTCAGATTAATAAACTACTAATTAGGATATGCAAATTAGGGGTTTATGAATTCCAGCACAAACCTTCACAAGTACCTTATACATAAATCACATTCAGTTAATGTATTTCTGTTATGTAATTGGTGATGAGCCAGTCCAATTAGGTCTCATTTACATGTGTATGGAATTTTGTAATACAGTATTATGAACCTAATATGCAAGTAAGAAGAAACTAATTATAGCATGTATTTGCTTTAGTAAGATGAAAGAAAATTGAAGTTGATCTTAAAAACTACTGCTACTGACTTGAGGTAGGGGTAATAGAAGAAGAATGTAGAAATTTGAAGTTAATTCTCATGAAATAATAATCCGAATCAGTAGCTGTCTCTTAAAACTCTTAAGGTATTGCATTGTACAGAATTTTAGGCTTCTGAATTCTGGGGGCTAAATCCATCAGTAGCAAACAGTGCCAGGTAGAAATCTAGCCTTATACAGAGGATACCAAGTTGAGAAAAAAGGTAGAAGCAAAACGAAGTCCATTGTTCAGCTGTCACTGATGGCAGAAGCCATGTGGCCAGTGACAGGCAGATGCGAAGGAGGAAAAAGGAGAGAAGACAAAGGGAGAGTGAGTTCCTGCAGGCAGCCCTGGTGCCTTTCAGTCGCATTGGCAATTCCAAGCTTTGATTTTCTTCTGATGTAGATGTCCTCTGCCATAAGATTTCCGTATGTTTCTTTGCTGAGTAACACTTGAATAAGGTCTCGTGGGGAAATGTACAGCTAAAGTGTTCATAAACTTACTTAGGCAAAGTCACTACTACTATATGGAAAGGAGAAGTGAAAACCTTAGTTTCTGATGTAAGTAATGTCATTCTATAAGGCAGTCATAGACAAATCCTCATGTTACTGTTCCCATCAACAGGGTAGCTTATGTTCTCCTAAATGCAATGCGTGGAACTTTTAAAACTGACATTGCTGTAGGTTTCGATCAGAGCTTTCCTTTTCAGGGTGGAAGCATTTCTGACTTTGTATTAGGGTCTTTGTGAGTGGATTGCATTACATGTTTCACTTTCTGAGAGAAAATAGCATTTGGCAACTGTTAGCACACAATGTGACCTGTACCTTTTAACCTGTGAGCTGAGAGAATTAAACATTCATTAACTTAATATGCCGTGCAAAGGTTGAACTACAGGTCATATTGATGGTGGTTACAAATGATAATATCAGGGAGGACACTTTTTCAGTCACCTCTTGTCATATAGTTTAGAGCGAGCACCATCTGAGAACATGCTGGCTTGCCAGCAGTTGCACGTAAGCAGAAGAGCTGGAGAATTACGTGTCGTTTCTTGCATTTATTTCTTCAAATCATCAGTGTTTTCACTCTTGAGCGTTATAACAACCTCATGGCTATTTCTGAGTCAGATTCATGCAGAAATTCTCACTGCATCTAGATAGAGTTGGCTTTAGATTTGACCACTTACATGAAACATTACTTTGGAGCTTCAGCATAAAGGGCTTTTCCCATAACACTTTGTGCATAAGGAACCCAAGGCTCAGTTAAGTCCTTCCTGACAGCAAGGAGCAATAGTGCAGTTTTTGCTAGTACCTGCCATTTCTGCTTTGAGGATGATACAGTAGCACACCAGGGTTCAAAATGAATGAAGTACCACTGTCTAATTCAAAGATTAGTCCTTTCTGAAATGAGAAGTTGGGAAGAGAAAGGGTAAGTAAAATGCGAATTAAACTGGGTAAAGTTTTCAAAACCATTTGTAAGTTGGGATATTTTAGCATGATTGAAATTTATCAGGTTAAATCAAACTATTCTACCTCAATGGAAGCACCTTTTATAAGCTTTGAAAGTATTTCAGAACTCTAAGGGAACACATACTATTTTCAGTAAAGCAAAACATGTTGATAGCTGTTATATCTGACACATCTGACTATTTTGTTTATGTATCCACTATTATGCAGCCTTTTAGTCTCTAAATGTACAATTACTGAAGGAATAATAAGGTCATTTTATTATTTCAGGCAATCAACTTCTTCAAAGTATGTGACAGGAGCAATTTATGAACAAATTAGCTCTTTTCTGAAAGACTAACCAAGGTGGCCATCTGCTACTTCAAATGAAATTGGTGCTGCTGTTAACCCTGGTTACACTCATTTTGGTGTGATATGGAGACATGCTGTACCTACTTAACATTGGAGAGCTTGCTCTTCATCCATTAGAAGGTTTTAATTTTTACCCTGAAAGTCAGGGTAAAATGGAACCGGTGTGCTTGTTCAACTGGTTGGTAGATGGATGCCATCAACTTAAAGTGTTTCTAATGTAAAAGAACGACAGCATTTGGTTTTCTCTTAGTATGTATGATGGATGTATATATACATGTGATGGTTCATCTGTCTTTCACACCTAAGCCTTAGCTGGATGTGTACATCACTTCTGTATTTTCAAAGCAAGGCACAACATTACTTGGTTCATAGGGCTGACATGAAGTGAAAGGGTGAGGATGCTAATGTCTTTGATATAACTAGTAAACGTCAGCCTCTGCTGTTGTAATTTCAGGTGTCTGTCCCCTATCCACGCAGATGTGTTCTTTGAAGATACTGTGTATCTTCAAAGGAAATACCCTGGGTCTGTTTATCATCTGTTTTAACAGGAAGTTCTAAATTCAACAAATCAGAATTCTCGTTGGATCTGTTTTACCACCAAAATAAGGATAGCAGTTTTAGATGATGTAGTTGTAAACATATGGGCTTCCATTAGAGTTCCTGTTCCTGCAGGCTGTTTAAGGAAATCTTGTACCTATTCAGGCTAGAGTTGAGTCAGATTGAAGCTGAGCGACGTTGACACTTTTAAGATGCAAACAGACCATTTTAAACAGACAGGAGATAAAAATACAGTCATGTGCTGTCTGTATTGTACTCTAGTTTTCAGGTTCCCTGATTAACATTGACTAACTAAGTAATTCAGAGAAAGTTTGGTAGAGCTCATTGCATTAGATCTAATCGTGATTAAAGTCAGAAGTTCAGTGCGTAGAATATATAAAAAATTAACCCATTGACGTTTAGGATTTGTAACTGAGCAAAGACATAATCCCACCATCATCTTACCCCTCTGACAACGTGTAGGAGATACAATGGAAAATAAAGCTGAAATAGCTGATATGTTTGAAGTGTTGATGATGTGTAAGGTTAACTGCCAAGGAACTGGTAGTATTTTCTGCAATAAAGTGATGAATTTTGCTCTTAAAAAAAGTATGTATTGCATTACAGTTCTAAAGTTTGAAACATGATAGGCAAGTGAGAGGAACTATGAACTGAAAAAGGTGATCTAGTTGCTGTCGTAATAGTTTACAGATTTGGATGCTAAACTATTATAGACATGAAAACAGCAAAGAAGAAATCATCTGTAATATTTTATCTGTTTTTTTTTTCATGCAGTTATACTTGATACTCCCCAGAACTCCTGTTAGCATTTAGCATGTTTGTTTAGCGGTATGGCACATCTGCTGTTGTGCCTATTTTGTGCATCATTTTCACAACAGCTCCCTGTAACTCACCAGTTCTGGGGTGCTGGATGGAATGTGTTGGCACACATGAATACTGTGTTAAGTATAGAAGAAAGTTGAAGCTGTCTCCAGTATATTCCTAGGGAGCAGTTTGAATGTAGGAAAGCACTATTCTATTTTATTTTTTTTTCCTCCCTTTTCTTCTATAAGCTGCCAAGAAAGGTCTTAATTGAACTTCAGTAGTTCTTCTTTTGAATTTGGTTCTTAATCTCTGCAGGGTTCTGTTCAAAGTGCACCATTTGGCCCAAGCTCATCCAGAGAATGCTTGCAATCAAACAGCACTACATATACTGCTTTTGGTCTTCAAGGCACTCTGGGTACCTGCTGCATCGTCCTGCATTGGGCACATAGACCTCTCAGTAACAGCAGAACATCTTCTAGTATGAATTTGGTTTTGTTTTTGTTGCTCAGGTGATGGATTTAATCCAAGACTCCTGTCTTGGACTGAAGATTAATAGTACAGGCTTGAGAATTATTATTTGTAAGTAAGTATAGCAGCAGTTGTTTTCTTGAAGAGCCAGTTTGGTACATTAGGCATAGAAAAAAATTTCTGCCATGAGGGCAAAAAGTAGGGTATGTATTTCAAGGTCACTTTGTTCATTTATTAAAAAGATGATCTTTTTCTAAACCAAGTCCCAGTGTTCAAAAATAAAAAGCTCTGAACACACATTCCCTAGTGAGTGATGCAACTGCGTTGTCGGCTCACACTCCTTTCTGTGCAACACAGTAGGGGTTTTCAGCTGTTAAATTAGTATGTAAGATCACAGTCCTGCAGCCTTCATAAATGATTAAATGTACATTTTAGAGATTTTCACATCAGGAGAATGGAAATACTTTTCCTATATTGTTTTCTTTGGTTTTGGTTGGTTGGGTTTTTTTGGTAGTTAACTAATTCTTGCTGGGTAATAATATTCTTTCAGTAGAGAATATTATCAAGACCTACTCCACACAGCTTCAGAGTCTTGGCTCATCCAACCCTGGATCACTGATGTCAATCTACAAAGCAGTAGTTCTTGAAATTTGTGAAGACCCAGGCTCAAATTTGCATAGGGACTTCTGTCTTCAATTGCTACTGTTACCTAATCATACATCTCCTCTAGTACTCACATTTCTAGCTCTTTCTTTTCTAATTACACCACTCCAGGTTATTAACATGCCATGTTAGTGTTACGATAATTACCTAGCACAATGGGGATCCTTTCCTGGAGATTCTAAGCACTATATAATGCAAATAATAATAATATCAGCAGCCCAGGAGACTTGCGATATATTCCAGAGAGAAGGTCCTAATGACTAAAGTACATTTGGGGCAGAACATCTACTAAGTTTTCCTTAAGCTTCAGTAAAATGCATTCTGCTGTGATCCAAATAAAAACAGCTTTTTCAGGTAAATCTTGATTATTTGTAATGAACTAATGTCTTTTGCAGGAGAGCATGTCATACTTTCTTAACCCTCTGTTTATTCAGATAAGTTCTGTTTCCTTTGTTATATTCATATTGGAGGTGCGTTGACAATTTCAGAGGTGTAAAGTTGCCTGTGTTTCCTTCATTGAACAAAAGTATCAAGACTTATTTGAAATCAAAGGCTAAAAAGTGGTTATCTTGCAGCACTACAGTGGATTGCTAAACATTAATTATTGATGAACACCTTGAGCCACTTGAGTAAATGACATTAAAAACAACTGCTGTGAGAAGCAAGCTCAGGAGTGACAATTCTGTTTATGATGTCATGCCTCAAGGATATCTGAATAAACCAGCGGTGACAATCAATTTCTTTTCTCAGAAACACTTTACACGAGAGCCTGGTCTTTAAGGACAGCACTTACTTAAAGATGGAAAAATAATCCACTATTAAACTAAGGGGGTTTTATTCTCTCTGAATAGAGTGAAACATTAAAGCTTGTAATTGATTTTAGAAGAAAAGGGAAACAAGGTGTTGTATGTGATAAGCATATGTTGACTTTGCCTCACTACAACTTTTACTTACGAGTCCAGCATTGCTGTCACAGACAAAATGAGTCTTTTTGTCTTAATTCAGTCTCTGAAGGACTGTTGCCAAGATCAGGGAGGTACTGTGTGCTTTTATATTAGCATATATATGTATCCATACTGTCAAAGAAGTCTGCATTTCAGGACTGAGGAAAAGAGGTTATAAACGAATGGGTTGTTACCCACATGGTGAATTGTCGTATCTGATTGTATAATTCTGTCTGAACAAAATCTGTATTGTCCAACAGCAGGTAACTGCATTACCCTCTTCTGTATAGTGTGAGCTTGGTTCTGGCTTCCATGACACAGGTGCATTTCCCATTGGATTTATGCTACTGAGAGCAGGGTTATGTCTTTCATTAGGGAAGCCGGCGCTTTGTATTGACATAAGATCACTGATCCAAATAAAACAGCACTTTGAGTTATCCATGTTTAAGCATATGGTTCAAACAATAGTAATATTCACTCAGAGTTCTCATTTAATAGGTTGGCTTGTTGTATGATGGCTTAGGTGTATGATGGTAGTAAAAAAGGAAGGACCCTTCCTTTCCTTGTAAATCTGGTGCCATTACAGTTGGTGTAGCTGGACAGGAGGAATCTTTTGGAGCAGAACACATGCTGCCACTGAGAATAATGCCACAGGTGTCTTCCCACAGTCCTTCAAGGAACAGTGTGCTAGACATGGACAAAATGAGTCTCAAATTGCAGTATTTTCAGTAAAGTTTCAAAAGCAAGAAGAGATCCCTGACAAGAATAGCTAAGTACTAAGTATAACAGTAAGCAGATCTGTGGGCTCATCTTGCATGCAAACATAATTAGCCTACCATGATCTTAGCCTGGCTTTATTTGGATATTATTGTTACTTCCGTGCTGGTTTTCCAGTGTTCCTCAAAAACACTTTGAGTCAAGGCTACATGTGTGGTCTTATTTGGTAAATAGCAAAATACACTGTGGCAGCTATAGGAAAAGTATGGGGAACTCAGAGTGTACTATGGAAGCAGATACTTTCATAGTGTTGCTCAGTAGTTAGATTTTATATTGACTTGAAATGAATTTTAAAAATAGCATTCATATTGCACCAAAAATAGTGATGTGTGTCTAAAAGCATTTTTATTAACCAGTTTCTCGTAGAGGTAGCAAGTCAAATTAATTGTAGTTCTGTCACAGATTTCACAAGAAGCTATTTAATTTATCTAATACCTCCTGCCATGTAGAAATTACTTGTGAAAATGCCACCTTTAAACATGTTATTTAAAATTTGAAGGTTTAAACTCTTTTTCACTTTCTCTGTGTACAAGCCTGCACTCATCATTTGTGACACTGGTCTTACATGGGACCTACAGGATTTGTTGCATTAATAGATAGTAGCAACATCAACTGGTGAAGATTGGTGTAGTGTGAGAATAGGTAAATGTGGAGAGACTTGGGGCAGAATGTAAAGATGATTATGCCTTTATTAAAACCTTTATATCCAGACAGTAGAAAAACTGGTTTGCAACTGGTGCATTGTATAGAAAAGATAAGTTAATTTCAGTGATTCCTAGGTGTGTTCAGATTTGTAGATCTGCTTGCCCGCAAGTCACAGAATCACAGACTAGTTTGGGTTGAAGAGACCTTAAAAATCATCCAGTTCCAACTCCCTGCCATGGAACTTATTCCTCAAAGAAATAATTCATTAAATGGACATATCTGCTTATATTGAAAAGTACCATAAGATTCAGTATGTAGTAACAAATGTTCTCCCCAAAACCAGCAATGTGTGTTAGGTTTATGTTCAGAATGTGTGCACCTTAATCGAGGAGACTGATTTAACAGTATATTGTGTATTATGATATTCTGTAATATATTCAGTGCTAGGTTTGGAGAGAAAAAAATCACACACAAGCCACTTCTTTTTTCATCTGAAATAGTCAGTGGATGTTTACGGTAATGAATATATATGTGGAAATAAGCTCCTGCACAATTTTATAATCACAAAAAGCAATAAATACGTGATGAGTTACTCATTATAAATAATTTAGCCAACTAATATATTTTGCGAATAAGCCAAAGGCTGAGAAGTTGTAATACAACTTCTATTGAATGTTGAAGTATAGTAGTTAAGCAGAAATGTTAGATACTCATAGGGGACTATTAGGCAAGAAAAAGACCCCCAAAAGTACCATTTTAAAAGCAAAATGACTTAATGGTAATTGTTAGGGTTTTTTATTTTGAAGAATTCTTTCTTTTCACTAGTTACTCTAAGACAAGGAATTCACCATTTTGTTACGGATGATACTGGAGGGTTCTTAACTCTAGAAAATTAAAATGCTTAGATATTTTAAATGAATTATTCTTTAATAAAAAATAAAGAAAAAAGCCCAAGGCATTATGTGCACAAGTCAGCAAAGATGTAAAGTTAGGAAGTAAGAAAGAGCATAATGACAGCACAGAGAGAATATGGGAAAAACAAATCAGGAAGTTTTGTACAAGGTTTGTGTAGGTATGCAAGTCAGTAAGTCCACTGAAAATACTTAGCAGACATACTACGTGCTACTTGTTGAAACTGCAGCCCATCCTGAACAGCACAAAGATCTAATAAAGAAGGTACAAAGATGAAATGAAGAAAGCAGTCACAACCAAGTATAGACTCGGACTCAGGCATTTAGGGAAGCCCGCCTTCATTGCTTTCCATACTGCTCTTCCACAGAGCAGACCATTTTAAGCTGCCTGTTTTAGTAATACTTCTGCGGTGAAATATATGTGCTTAAGTACCAATCCCAAGCCATCTTCCTTGTTAGTTATGCAGGCATATTTATGCTTGTTCAGCTTTTGCTTTGCACTTTCTGTTCTTCTATATCGACACTATAGATAGTATTTATTTCAACTGAGTAAATTTAAAATGTGCTGTGCATTTGCTCGGGGAAATAATGCACAGCATCTTCAGGATTAGCTGCTTCTGTGCAAAGGATGCATTAAAAGACAGACTGGAGGATCTTTTTCACACAGCATCAACAGACAATCAAGGGTTATGAGTGACAGATTTGTGTGTTCTGAAAGACGTGTTCATGCCATCACAGATGTTCTAAGAACAGCTTCCCTGCTCTTGCTTCCTATGCTTTAATTGAGGCATCCTCATCCTTTAAGCTCCCATTGTCTGTGCACAAATTGAGGTTCTTCAGTTCTGTGTTTGTAACATACACTTCTGAGTTTTTATTTGCATACTTCCTTTTTCACTTATATTGCTGCACTACAGGCCACTAATGGCACCATATTTTTTTCCTTTCCAAATGTACTCCCTCCCTTTATTCACTTTCTAATCCTGTGCAGTGGGTGTAGCATGAAAGCTTAGGCTCATCTATCCATTTTCATCTATTTGCATGGCATTCTGGTTGTTTAGAAAGGGCTCAAGCATGTTCGTGGAATTTGGTGGCTTTAATTCAAAAAACATTACATATTGGACCATTGTCTTGTGTAAATTCAAAAGATCTCCTTAGACAAAAATATATGGAGTTTAACTGAGTCTCTTTAATTTCAGAAGAGCTGAATGAGTCTCCCAAGGGAAGTATCTTTGTCATCATCAGGTGGTTGTTTGACTGGAGAAAATACTAAATAGACAAATGAGTTAAAAAACTTTGTGGGTTTTTGTTTTCATTTACTATTAAATGCATTCAGCCAAAGAGGGAATGTAAAAAAAATACATATGTGAGTTTATCAGTCAGTATATTCTGGGCTTGATCCCTTAAGGCATTGAGAATTATACCCAAATTTTAGCAACTGCTGCAGTTCACAGTTATCCTTGATCGCAGGAGAGATTCCACAAGGTCTGAAACTTACCGGCCTTGCTTTTTGAGATATGGCCCAGCAGGAAGAATAACTTAAAAGCTTCTCTGTTGTCCTGGGTTTAAACCACGACATCTGTCTATATAGTGTTTTCTTCTATCTGATTCTTACTGATGTAGGTGGAAAGAAGCTGGGGCTCAGCATGCTACACAGGCCACTGGGATCCTTTGAACTCCAGCTGCACGCTGCTGCACATCCACCACCCTTTTCAGGTGACAGCAGCCATCTGCAGAGCTGTATTTGATGAAAACCCTTATCAAAGCCCCATTTAATGGTGTCGGTACAGTACAGGCCCTGAAGATTTAAGGCACTAGATGCAAATGAAACAGTGATAAAATATTTACAGTGTGTAATCTCTATACATTCAATTCATAAATCATTTTATTTGGCAAGAGGTTGGAAAGCATTTGATAGTCAGCTAGGCTCTGGAGGGCACTATGACTGTCTTCAGTTTCCAAAATACTAGCAGCCCCGATTTTATCATCTCACTTGTTTTCCAGGCTCTTTTAACCACAGAAAATCCTGGGAAAGTGGAGTATTGTGAGCTTTCTGCTGGGAGTTGTGTACAGTTTTTAAAGCATTAGCCAAAGCTAAAAAGGAAATAATATTAAGATTCCAGAAGTGTGTTGCTGTACGTACAAGAGAGATTATCTGTCAACAACACGATAGTTTTTATCAGTTTATTTTAAAAGGGAATGCATGCCCACATTGGAATGTAATCTTGCTGAGTGTTAGAATACAGAAATGGCAATATAAAGAGGGGAATTACCAGGCAAAAAATAAATTAGCAGGTCAAAGGCCATAATTAATTCAATTAATTAAAGGGTAATCACAAATCTGTTTAAGCAACAGCCATTTACAGTGAGGTGTGCATTCCTGCAGTATATGATAGCACAGAGTCACAGAAGGGATAGCTGGAGGTCAGCCGGTCCAGTCCCCTAGAGCAGGTTGCCCAGGACCGTGTCCAGGCAGCTTTTGAATATCTCTATGGGTGACCTGTGCCAGTGCTCGGTCACCCTCACAGTGCAAAAGTGTTTCCTGATGTTCACATGGAACCTCCTGTGTTTCAGTGTGTGCCCATTGACTCTGGTCCTGTCGCTGGGCACCACTGAAAAGAGCCTGGCTCAATTTTCTTTATACCCTCCCTTCAGGTATTTAGGGATCTTCAAGTATATCTGGAACCTTTTGCTACCTTGTGGTGGATTTTTATATTAGAATAACACTGGATTCCTTACAGGCAGCCAATATAAAATCACTGTGGTTAGAAAGAGAAATTTTCAAGCCAATACACCTTACACAAAGTGTGTTGAAAAACATGCTCCAGGATAAAGCAAATCTGAAGTCTGAACACACGGCTCAAGTCTCAGCCAGTCAGATAGATGGATAATCACTCTTTCTGAAAGGCATATCCTTCTGTTTAGGTGTAAACCCTTTATGTAGCTCTTTGAGAGTAGCTGAATATGATATATCCGTGCCTTGAATGAAGTAAGCAGTGCAGAATTAGAATAAGAATTTGCAGAACAAATCATTAGTGCATCTTACGCATCATAAAAATGAATGGAAGATCTGCTGTAAGTGTTAATGCAGCAAGGCTGGAAAAATAGAAAAATGCTGCCTTATTCAATAAAAGGTTTCAGCTAAATCAAAATATTTGGCAGAATATGGACTCTAAAAAATACATACAGTGTGAAATACTAAGCCACATTCTCATTAGAAATATATTGTAAACTTCCAGATCAAGAGGAATGAAGGAAATCTTGGACCTTAATTTCCACCTTTCTTCACAGTGTATAATAAAATCCTGGTCAAACCAATCCTGTGATATTTAAGAATGTAAAATGAGAAACTAAACAAGGAAATTAAATTGCCTTTTTGCTTATATGAGGGCCTAAGTCCATCTGAAAGACCCTGAGTTAAATATGGTGGGATGATGGATGCAATCTGTAAAGATAGCATTATAGATGAAGAAGTACAAATTGCAGACCACTACAAAGGCACTTTCTGAAACATTAGTAGTGAGAAAATGTTGCTGTTTAGTTTATTTTGCTACTTGTATTCAAATTGCATAAGCTACTGTGTTGGGTTTATGTGAGAAGGTTTTAGGGGGAGGGAGAGCTGCAGGGTGCCCCCATACTATCACACTTTGTTATTAATTGATAATGAATTAATTTCACAAAGTTTATTTTGCCTGTGGTGGTGAGTGATGTCTTTGTCCTTATCTCAACCCATCAGCTTTCTCAATCATAGTTTCTCACCCTTCCCTTTTGAGGCAGAGGGAGTGAAAGAACAGCTTGGTGGGCACCTTGCAGCCAGCCAAGGTTAACCTTCCACAGCCACCTTCTCCCTACTGCCATTGCCATGTATTTTTTCGTTTCAAAGCTGGCATTAGTTCAAGTCTTCCAGGCTCAAGCTGGATTTCCAGCTTAGGCGGACTGTACTTTCAGGATACAAAGCTAGTGGAGCTTTTCCCACCTTTTCTTGTAACAGTCTAATACAGTTCTTCACGAGATCTAATGAATTATTTTGGATTTTAGCAAGACCAATGGCCTGATCAAATGTTCTTCTGCACATGTTGCCAGGTAACTTAGGATTGTTTTGGAATCATAGCCATAATTTAATCTTTCCATAAATTCTCATATAATTAATCTTTAAAATTCCTCAGGCTACAGACTTTTGTTTTCTTGTAGAAGTTGAAGGTACGTTGGTCAGGTTTCCATGGCACAAGAATCTGGCATAGTGTCAAGGAACCATCTGTCAGTACTTCAGCATCTGGTGGCTGAATGTGACTTTAACTGTTAATTTTAGTCAAGTATGTCAAGCAGTACATACATATTTGCATAAGGGGAATTTTGGACAGAAATCACAAATTATGATTATTGTTCAGTACCAAGGTAGCATGATGTGTAGAATTAAGGTCTGTGCATTAACAGAAAAGAGAAAGTAAGTACATTTTTTCCTGTGTGTTAGCCTCTTCTCCATCAGTTTCTCTTTAGAAGCAGGTTAGATGGGAAGCCGTTTGGGTTCACAAGCTTTGGGCCAGTGCAGCCAAGTTTGTGGTTTGTGAAACAAAGCCCGTAGAAGTATCCCAGAACAAGCCAGTCAAATATCCTCAAAATGTTCAATTCTTAAAGGTCAGGTGGATTTCTGACTCTGATCAATACCATCCTGGAGCTTCATTGATTCTGTTTCTGCTTACATGAGCAAGCTCCATGGCAGAATCTAGGATCTTTCATATGTTCTTCATCTGCAAACTGGACATTGGAAGTACATCCCAACAATTACTTCCTTACTCTGCACAGGTTAAGTTATGCGCAAAATGTAATGATTTTGTTTTAACTAAGAAAATGGGAATTTTGGTGTTCTTTTTTGAACAAGTTTTTGTTTGGATTCAAGATACATCTTTCCTGCAGTATCGGTTTCTCTCAAGCTCCATCCAAAGTTCTTTGTCTTGTATTTTGGGCAATGACTGCATGCCTAGAACTGACAGTTTCTAGCATTGTGTGTCTACTGTTGTTGTAGGGATTTATTTTTTTAAATAGCAAGAAAATAGCAAGAATGTGCAGATGAGCAAATCATGAGTCCCTAAAGTTCTGAAATGTATCAAAATTACATTGGTTTTTAATTTACTTACACAAAAGCTAAATGTAACCCTCTAAACCCCAAAAGTGTTCCCATTTGCTGTCTTGCTGTAAGATCAGTCTCCTACAAGAGAGTGCTTTTACCGTTTTATGACCATTTACAGTTCCTGCAGTCTGCCTTACACTGCAAAGTAAGCTGCTGATCATAGTGATAGATTTTGGGTCATTGGACAGAGTTCTAGTAAGGACTCTAGTGAGACCTTACCACAGATGCTGGCAAACTCTGACCAGATGATGCTGACTTGTGGTGTGGAATCCTGGCACTAAAGTGGTCAGTGGGGATATTGCCACTGATTTGATTTGGGTCAGAATTTCACCCTGGGTTTCTTTCTGCCCGGACATCCTGGAATTTGAGAGTTGAAGATCAAATGTAACGGATTGCAGTAGCAGCCGTGCTGTAACCTTTGCCACGTTATCCTGCCAAGAGAATGGATCTGTCTTAAACACCCACAAAATTTATAGAAGCAAGGTAATTCATTTCCCTGACACAGCTCATCTTTAGTCATCGCTAAGTCAGCGGAGTCAAACTGTGCCAATAATGTCATTGTAGCAAAGACTGCGCACTAGAGACAGGGCTAATGTTGTCAAAGTCATTTTACACCAAAGCTCAGTTGGTCTTTGCCAATCAAATGTCTTGTATTCTTCATGCATCTAAATTGGAAAGCAAAAAATAAGGGCAGACAAGACAGCTTGACTATTAGTGCTCGCAAAGTCGAACACCAATAGTGTTTTGCTTTGTTACTTAAGTACTGCAGGACAGGAAAACAAAGAAACAATCATAAATAATAGTTATTGCAGTCACAGTCTCTGAATTTACTGTCAAATGGATGCCTTCATGTAAGAAAATTACCCCTGCAGTTTGTTATTCCCAAAGGCTGAGTTTGCAAAGGGCTTTTAAGAGCAGAATGCAGGGATAAAGCAAGGTAAGTATGAAGCCAGTAGCTAAGCTGAGGCAGGCAGTAGAAAGTGTTCCAAGAATGATGATGGAAAAAGAGTTTCTTTGCTTAGGTTTCCCAGCTCCAGTGAAGACAGGTGTCTCACAAGAGAAAATCTTTCTTTTTTTCTTGGTAAATAAGGGGGAAATCAACTGAAATACCTGCTACTTGGTTACAGCCATCAGCTGTGAAATCTGGTTTCATGCTCTCCCTTCTCTTTGCATGCCTACTTTGGAGCTTGGACTGAAAATGAGGATTCTGTCCCAGCCATTAGTACTTGCTGGAGATTTCTCTAAAGTCCTCTTGACATACCTGATTCACTGTAAATAACACATGCTGAAGCAGGACCTTGTAACAGCCTCTGGAATCTCATTCATTTCAGAAAGTCTCCACCATTTGTCTTTTGAGTGAAGTGTTTTAGCGAACATAACTGAGATGAATAGATGTTTCAAGTGACATGGACACAAAAACCCGATTGAAATTTTTCAGTGTTGGGATATGGAGGCTTTGAATAGCTTGATGTGTTCAGGAACTGGGATGTCATGTCATGGAGAGATTTTTAGTCCTGGTTTTAAGAAGTTTGGAGTAGCCTCACATGCTGAGCCTCAAGGTTTACATTTGAGTTTAATGGCTCTTGATGGATTTTTCTTCTGTCAATTTGTAGTAAGTGCTTTTTGAATCTATCGCAGCTTTTGGAATCCAGAACAACTTGTGGCAGTAAGCTGCATGATTTCATGTTTTGCCCCATAGGGAAATTAATCTTGTGTGTATTGAACCTGCTACCTGATATGTCAGCTTCTCATGTTATTTTAATAAGTTAATGGTACTTAACCCTTTTCAATGCTCATGCCTTTTGTATGCCTTCATTTTAGCTACTCTCTAATTGTGAGGCTGAAGAACCCTAGACTATGCTGAAGGGGGACTCTTCATCAGGGACTGTAGTGGTAGGACAAGGGGTGATGGGTTTAAACTGAAACAGGGGAAGTTCAGGTCAGATATAAGCAAGTTCTTCCCTATGAGGGTGCTGAGGCACTGGAACACGCTGCCCAGAGCAGTGGTAAATGCTCCATCCCTGTCACTGTCCAGTGCCTCGACAGTTTTGCCATCTTCCGAGATGTGGGCCCTGGGTGAAATTTAGGGCAAAACTGGGTATGATGTTACTGATAGGAGTGCCCTCTTTATTTATGTGCTGAGAAAAGAGAATTTTCTGTCTTGTCTGTTTCTTTCCCGCTAACTGCTAACAATTACATTGCTTTTGTGTGACCACTACAAGCGGCTGTTTTCAGAGGATGGTTTATTACTGTTTCAAGAGAATTTGGGGGTTTTTTGTTACATGGGGTAACATGAACTGCCTGTACCTGTGGCTGCTGTCTCAGTTTGAGGAAAATATAGTAACTTCTTTCTAAAGTTTAAGTGAACAAGGAAGATAGCTCTCTTAATTTTCAACAAGGTTATTAGCCATTGTAGTATCTTCAAGTGCAAAGTATCTTTATGAATTTGCCTTAGTAACATCTTTAGTCCATACAACACATGCATACTCTCACTACATATACTGTTGAGTTTTAGCCATCTTTGTTCTTGCAGTGAAAAACTGTGTGTCAGGAGTGTTTCAGGTTTGAAGTCTGTTCTCTATTCAGTCTGTTTGCGGAGACAAACTTTTAGTTTCATCACATTTTAGTAAGAACTGCAATCTCTCCGTCAGGTGACATCGTTTGTGAGATAGGAATTCTTTCACTTCTCAAAATAGCACGTTTGCACTTGGATCTTCCTTAAATTTCACCTTTAAGATTACATCATCTTTAGGAAATACCATGCTTTGGGAAGGCGAGGGAGAGTAGGCACTTGGTTCTCACTGTCTGGCTGCATGCAGGCCTGGAAACAAATGCTCAGGAGCCATCTGTGCTGAAGCAGCCACTCTGTTGTGTTGCACTGGGCATCGCATGTTACTCTACCAGAAATTTGGTTTTGCAGACAAGAGAATCACATTTTTCTTACAGCTTCTGATAAGACTTCCTAAGGACCACACCTTTTTCATCTCAGCAAGAGAGCTCGTGAAGGTTTGAAGTTCTTATCACACTTGGATATGAAATTAGGCTTACGGCCAAAAACGTGTTATCTTCAGTTTTGCCACTTGGAATCCTGTTACACTGGACAGAAAACCACACACCAGCAGATGACAGACACTTCAGAATTCAGTGAAATGCAAGCTGAGATTTATCCATGTTTGCCATTACATCTCCTAGGAGTTTCTGGACCTTTCTTAGGCATAAGCCTGTGTAGTTATTACAGTAAAACAGATTCATAAACTTGCACGTGCCGAGATTTATTCCATTTACAAACCAGTCCTAACTGGGAAAGCTGGTCACCTTGCTTCAGTTCCTTAGTTTCTTTCATTTGAGTACTAGCCACAGTCTCCTGAAATGTATTCATAATCCCATGAAGGGTTTCATTGCATTGAATACTAGGTTTTGCTCTGAGAAGAGCAAACAGTTCCAGAACGGATAGAGCTAACCAGCTATGTATTTCTTTCCTAGTCATTCCCATCCTCTTTGAAATGTTGTGGCCTTTGGTTTTCATTGGTTTGGTTTTGTTTTGCAGGGAACTGTGCAGGGGGGAGTGGGCTTCTTACCACAGAGGCTTGCTGCTGATCATTTTCTATTCCTTATTGATTTCTGGCCTAGCTTAGTAGAGCAAAAAGGTGTACAGGTTGACTAGGCTACTCAGTGCAGTAAGGTGAAGAAAAACCTTTTAATGAGGAGGAAAAATCTAGCTTCAAAATAGGAACACTACAGTAACATAAAGCACACGCTTTACTGAAGGTCTAGTGCCATCACCTGTTCAACATTATCCTGTTCCTGCCTGGAAGTGCTGAAATCGTAAACTGAGCTGCAGTGTCCCATGGTCTTTTACGCCATACTAATGTGAGGAGGTACAATCTGCTTTTAATATTGAGGACATACAGCCTTTTTGCTTCACCACTGGCCAGACCAGTTCAGCCCCATTGAGGGACTTGTCCAAATGGTGTAGATCCATAGCAAGTGCAATTACCCTGCTATGATGGCACGAGACCTGGCTTCTGCACGCCAGTGCATTGTGCCATATGAGATTATCAGCCTAATCAGAGATGTTATTTCATGATGTTGCATGATGTGCACACACATTGTAGACTTACATTAAGTCTGCAGTAGGTGGACTGCAGTTAGAGTAGGGATGTCTATAGATATCTGCCAACTACTTTGTTAAAAATCTAATGGCTAAAAGTTTGCCATGACTGATGCTTTTTCATTTTTAGAATTATCAAATAAATATTTTAGATTGTTCTTTTAATTTCACAGAATTTCTGTGGTTTCTGATACTGAGAAGAAACACACATAAACCTCATTCCTTACTATTGTGTTCCAAGAGTGTAAAGAATCAAGTTCTTGAAGGGCACACCTTCCCTGATACACCGAACATCTAGACAGATTGCTTGGCACTGATGCCTTCTGACATGGAACAGCCCTCATCTTTGCTAGTGAACTTTCTTAGCCTTCAAATCAGGAAGGCTGCTTGTAAACAGTTTATTGCTAGTGGCATCTGGGCTGTCAAAGCCTGTTAGTAATCGCTTGGTTCAAGTGCTAGCTGCAGTGGTCTAGGTGATGATACTGTAGTACCAAGAAATGTTCCTGCACAATGATCAAAGTTACTACTGCAGATGAATTTTTACTGTGTCTCAGCAGTGCGCATTTTTCTTGCTACTGTTCTGATGTGTGACAGCTAGAGCCTTATGAAGGCTAAGTCAGTTTCTGCAGTATTTCATCTGCCTTCTGTTTGTATGGTAGTAAGTCAGGAGTAACTCCTTCCCAGGAAGAAGGCTATGAGTGAAACTCCAGAGTTTCAATTTTGGTAAATATCCCCATCTTGGAAAGAAGTGTTTTGTTACCACACACCCACTCTCCATTTGTTACCACACCATTAAAGTTCCACATCTTTAACTATCCATTCTTTTAATTTGGGAACACTAAACTGGTGATAAAATCTTGGAATTAATTCTTTTATTCACATGAATAGAACTTAGTTTTATGAGGAAGTGGAGATTTTGCTGGAGAAGTAAAACGACCCAAAAGGTTTGAAGTAAAAATGCAGTGAGCATGATAGCAATTGAGATTAAACAGTCATGATTTTAAACACATTTGAAAACCTGCCTGTGTACAGACATGTTTTCCTTGATGCTCTGCAAGCTCTAAAGACTCCAGAATGAGAGAGACTGAGATGAAGTGTTCTTGCTAGAAGTTATTATGACAGCACAGCCAGTTTAATTGCAACAGCCAATGTACAATCCCATTCCCCTTTCTTCTACAGAAATGAAACAGTCAGTCAATCAGCTAGGGCCAAGTTCAATCTGGGCCTTCTCTGATGTGTGATCTGTACAGTTAGGCCCTTTAGATAATTGTAGCAGGCAGCCAATTCATCTTAAAACACTGGGTGTAAGAGAAAAAATAGGCTCTAAATGTCCATCTGGGTTTTGGAAAATAGACATTTCAAGGTGTGCCACATCAGTATGTGATTAAGTAGGGTGTCAGTCCTCATAGCGGTTCAATTCCAGATGTGATCACAGTATAATGAAAAGCTTTTTAAAAACACCGTGAGTCTGTAACAGTGAGGAGTCTGTCAGTTCCTTTCCGGTAGGTGTCTATTTTTTGGGTTCATTGTTAGGCAGTTGTTGTTTCTGTGTGGTGGAAACCAGAAGGTGGAAGGAATTCACCTACAGAATGGTCTCTCAATAACAAGTTGATGTTCACACTAGTACATAAGCTTACACTGTGGAACTTGTCCAAACCTTTACCTGCTCATAGTTTTAAATCTGGACTCAGCAGACAATTTTTGCTTTAAGAAGAGGTTACTTTATTTTATTTGTGTTTATTTAGGTTTTTAATCATTGTCCCGTTCTGTTAAATCGTGTTTGGGAAATTTTGAATACATATACCTGCTAAATCATTTAATGTGCATGTAGCTCATCGTCATACCTGGATACAGATAGTTTGCTAATTTACCTTCAAAACAGTTTGATGTGTTTTGTACCAAAAAAAAAAAATCCAACCCCCCCCAAAAAAATACAAAACCCCAACCACTAAAACGAATTCAGTGAGAGTTTTATACTCTGAAGCAGTTTTTATTTATACATGCTGCATAGGCATATCTATTCACTTTTAATGTGATGATTTTTTTAATCCAGTTTCTTTTCCTGACCTGAATTCTCCCAGAAGGAGAGTAGTAGTAATAACATAATGGTTTCAAACTCTAGATACTTCATGTCAAATTTGAGTAGCTGGATTTTGGTAAGAAAGAACAAAAGACCCTTCATTCCTTACTATAAACATCAAAACTCACCACAAGATTTATTTTTAAGGTAGTTCCTGCCAGTTGTTGATACTGTTCCTGCAGTTGCTACATGGAACTGTGCAGCCCATTGGCAAAAACCAACTGTTGTTGATAATACTATTGCTGTACTATTACCTTTGTCATTGACTAAAGAGGAATTAAAAATCCTAATGATGTTTTCCTTGGTTGCTTTCCTTCACAAATAAAATTACTCCCTCTAGCAAGGAGTAGTTTTACAAGGCTGCTTCCAACATACTGAGAAGTATTAATAATGAAATTAAATTATTAAATATCCATTATGGAAAAACAACATAAATGTTTCATAGCCATATTTGTGATATAGCATTTGCAGGTGCAATTTCAGTAACTAATGAATGCAATTATAACCTGGACATTAAGGTAATTTAAATGTGAAGATAATTGGATAATTGCTTGTTCTAATAAATTAATATTAACAGCAAAGTCTTGCAGAGGAGGAAGAATGGAACTTGGGAACTTCTGATGTCCTTGCAAGTGATAGTTCTCTACAAGTAAAACAATATCATTAGTGTCGCTTTTGATTATGTTTTGACGTAACTTGCGTGCCTTCCATGTGAAGAACAACTGAGGGAGGTACTGGGATGAACTAAACACAAGGTTTATAATGACAGCTTGATTTCCTATCCAAATTCTGTTTGTGTCTCTTAAAATGGGGATATTTAAACTCTCCGAGATGTTTAGAGGGATGTTTCTGGTGACTGTTATTCAAGGGATTGCTTTGATTTTGACTTTTTTTTCCTTATTTTAGGATGTGATTTTCTGTTGTTAGAGAAAATAATTCTGGACCCTTTTCAGAGAGTATTTCATTCAATTCTCCTGTTTCTTGATTGAAAATTGTCATACTTGACTGATGTCAAAACCGGGAACTGAATATATATATATATCTTGGTTTCTTTCCCTTTCAACTCAATGAGAAGTTTTAATACTACAGCAATGATTTTTTCAAATTTAGAAAAAAGAAACTTGGTTAAAAATACAAAGAGAGACAATAGTTGATTCTGTTCTGGCTAGCAACATTAATGGGGAACTAAGAGGACTTAAAGTAATTTTTGGTCCTAGTGTGATAGAGATGTGTGTGACCAGGAGAAAAAACATGCAACAAATCAAGTTTTCACACATTACCTTTAACCAGTGGTGCTAATGTACTTTCTTTGTTTTTTAACAGCCAGTGTGTTTGAGTTGGTAGAATTAGGGAGAAGCAGATCATAGAATTATAGAATGGTTTGGGTTGGAAAGGGCATCCAACCCCCTGCCATGGGCAGGGACACCTCACACTAGACCATGTTGCCCAAGGCTCTGTCCAGCCTGGCCTTGAACACTGTCAGGGATGGAGCATTTACCACTTCTCTGGGCAACCTGTGCCAGGGCCTCATCACCCTCACAGTAAAGAACTTCTTCTTTGTACCTAACCTGAACTTCCCCTGTTTCAGTTTGAACCCATCACCCCTTGTCCTGTCGCTACAGTCCCTGATGAAGAGTCCCTCTCCAGCATCCTTATAGGCCCCCCTCAGACACTGGAAGCTGCTCTGAGGTCTCCACGCAGCTTCTCTTCTCCAGGCTGAACAGCCCCAATGTTCTCAGTCTGTCTCCATACGGGAGGTGCTCCAGGCCCTGATCATCCTCGTGGCCTCCTCTGGATTTGCTCCAACAGCTCCATGTCCTTCTGATGTTGGGGACTGTAAACTGTCAAATACATGAAATAACCTACTAGAAAAAGTAATCCCTTTAAGTCCCAATTTTTCTGGTAAAGCAGATAAAAGGTCTGCTTAATGATGTCAGCAAGTGGTGTATTTGCCAAGAAAAAAATGGGATAGTTTTGGTTTTGTTTTTTAATTCTATTGTGTATAAGTTGACAGGAGGTTCCCCAGATAATTTCCTTCCCATTTGTGAATCTTGAGTCCTCAAGTCTGTCATGGAAGAAAAGAAGAGGTAGGGGACAGCTAGGTTCAGGCTGCTGGGAGCATGGTGTGTGCTGTATTGTGTAGGGGTAAATGATACCTAACAACTAAAAATATGTGAAGTTTCACTGATGTTATTGCACAATCACAACGGGCATATTTTTCTATACTTAATGCATGTTGCAAAATTAGTTGTGCCCCAATTGGCATCTGGATTGTAGAAGTTTTCTAATTGGCAAACCAGTGGAGGTAAGATTAAAAGTCATCTTATCCACAGTGTTCCTGCCGCAGTATACATATCCCCTTGCTAGGCTTTTGAACATATTCTCCATCCTTGAACAAAACTAAAAGCTTTTCCTTTGAGTTCAGTCTGCTTCCACAGATCTTGCATCTTCTCTGTGTTTCAGTGTTCATGTGTTAATGCTGTACACTGCAGGTAAAGCAGAAATGCTTTCATTAAAAGTTAAATTATGGGAAATATATTGCCCATGGTTTCACATGCTCAGTTCTGGATTGCATATTGCTTTTACGAAAGCTGGGCATACTGATAACAATGATGACACCTAAGAAACATTGTCCCTGATTTGACTGAGGAGTTGGACAAGATATCATCCCAAGCTTCTTCCATCCTATGTTGTTCAGTGATTCAGTTCTCTGAAAATCCAAAACAGTGCTACCCAAAAATACACTCCTTGCTATGGAGCCAGTCATTGACTCTTGCTTAGTGAGGATTTTGATGATCAAGCTCTTGATACTATGCCAGATAAAATCAGAATTTCAAGGACAGAATAAGTAAAAAATGGCAGGAAATAAAGGAATTAATCACTATTAAAAATAGGTTTTAAAAAGAAACTTGAAGGGCACATCTTGGGAATAAATAGATGCTTTGAATAATTTATAATCTCTCAAATATGAAACAGAGCAGTCTTGAGCAGTGTCTTGTTTGTGGTTTGAATGTGATTTTACAACTGCCAGCAGGTTATTATTTTTTTTACATTTACATTTAATCAAGGGGTGTACTCAGACACTCCCGTACTACTGTATTAAGGGTAAATATCAAGATACCTGGACTGTCCAGAGAAGGGAAAGTGTGTTGGCGTGTGATTCACTGTGCTTCCAAGACACGTCTTCTACAAAAAGCATTTGTTCTGAGTCAGTAGGAGCAAAGAAGTTGAAGGGTTCATTTGATCTGCCATTGAGTTTTCCACTTGTTATTGAGTTCACATTCCTGCCTACCTGAGCAAAGACTATCAGTCAAAACTCCATGGAAGTTAAAGGAGACAAAGCAGTCTACAGCTGTAAGAAAGGACTGCTTTCCTCACTTATGACACAGTTCATGGATCAATGGACTACCCGATCAGTAGATTATCTCATTTTCCTAAGTGGTAGAGCATTGAGCGTTTACTGCATGAACCTTAGATCACTGACAGAGCACAAAGGCAGGGATCTTTGCAGGAAAAGATAAAATCATTGGCACAGAGCATTTCTCAGATACATCCCAGGAGATAAGCTGTGACAATTGAGGGGACAGTAAATCTCCTCTTCAGTGTGTGCCAAAAGGTTGTGCTTTGTCCCTCCATCTCTGTCTCTAAGAAGGGAGGAAGTAACAAGCTTGGTGTGGGATTTTGGGGTTTAAGAAGAAGGTAAGGATTTCATGAACCCATAGCACCTGATGATCAAGATTAAGCATTTTAAGGTGGCTATTGTACTTAAAGGTTAATGCCTTCTAAAGCAAAGAAGAAATAGAGCATGAAAAGTCATTCAGAGTTACAGGTTCTGGAGCTTTCTTTTTCACTCCCTCCTGTTGGGAGTGTTGTTTGGTTACTTGTGGCTTCTTACCGAAAGCAAGCTCTAACTCAAGGAGATTTATCTTTGTGGGTAGGAGATCTCCTGAAGAGCAATGGAAATTTTAACGCTGCAGTCATGGGTGATTTTCTGGCTTATCTTGAAAGTTGAAGCAAAACTAGAGCTTTTATAAGCAGCCATAAACAGTAATTCTAAGATGTCATGTGCATGCATGTGAAATAGTCTGTGAATCACTATTGAGAAGTGTTAAGCACTTACCTCAAGGAGGAAGTTTAAAAAGTGTTTATACTGCCATAATTTATTTTTTTAATTTGGTGGCAAAATAAGTTCTGTCTGTTGCTATATTAGTTCACTCCAAGGAATACGGAGCACACTGTATGTCCTGTGAGAATATCTCATAGAAAAGCCTCTACTAAAATGAAATGTTACGGAATGGATGAATGTAAAGCTTCATTTCCATAAACGTTTGCTTAACTTTAAGTCCTATAAGTAAGCACTTCCAAGTAAGTATATGCTTAAACACCCAATTTGAAAGTAGGTCGTATGCACCAAGCCCTGACATCTTGGTGCAGACAAAAGCAGAATCATGTAGACAACTAAGGATGTTTTGAAGACTGATGCAAAACAGCTTTTAGTTAGCCAAATACTCTACACAATCGTTTAAAATTAGGCAGTGAATAAAAAAAATAGCCAGAATAGTAGAAAATAATTATTTCTTTGAGATTAAGGCCAGCTTATCCCTCTTCACCATGGCATAAATCATGGGGGGGTTTGTAGAAGTCATTATAATATTGTGGTGAGTTGACCTGGATGCCAGGTGCCCACCAAAGCCATTATAGCACTCACTGTATTCTCACTCCTCTCTCTGGCTGCTGTTCTGCAGGTTTTCTTCCCACTTCTTAAATAGGTTATCCCAAAGGTGCTATCATAGCTGCTGATGGGCTCAGCCTTGGCCAGTGGCGGGTCCATCTTGGAGCCGACTGCATGGGCTTTATCAGACATAGGGGAAGCTTCTAGCAGCTTCTTGCAGGAGCCACCCCTGTAGCACTCCCACTACCAAAACCTTGCTGTGCAAACCCAACACAAATATATTTTCTATAAAGAATTTCTACAGTGGGTTGTTTTTTTAACTCTATAATGAGGCATAGTTCATACTAAGCTATACCTCTCAGGAGAAAAAATGAGAAGGTGGCATATGGAATTAATAGTAGTTCTGAATTTAGTAATGATTTGATAGTGTTTCAGCAGAGTACTACCACTGAGAGAGTATTTTTGAACAATTGCATGAATTTCAGAGTAAATTTTATAAGTGCATATAAAAATACGCTTAGAATACCTGTATGATGTCTAATTTTTTTCCTTCTTCATAGTGTAATGCAAAATAAATGTATGAAATGCATATACATTAATATAAAATGAACAGTGTGTGTGTGAGTATTTTACTTTAAACCTGAATTATGATTCTCAAAATCTGGACTGCAGATATCTCCCCCAAGTTACACTTCTCTCATGCATTTTATTTGGCTTGCAGACAATCAGTTTTCATCCATCTCATACATCTCCTCGATCAGAACTATCTTGTAATAAATTGCTGCCATTTGAGTAAATGTTATTTTCTAATTACTTCTATTCCTCTGTCAGTTAGAGATGGTGTTCTCTATCTACTTCCTTGGTTTCGGGAAGCAGTTTGTTCTAGGGAATTGAGTGTATAGGTTGTAGCCACTGAAGCCCTGAACTCTGAATCATCGTTATTTTATTTTAAGTATCTTTTTTGGCCTTGGTCAAGTGATATAATTTTTATCCTTAACTTTTACATTATTGCAATGAGTAAGGTTTTAAGAAGGGTCATCTTTTTACCTGCTTTAATCTCTGGAGTGCTAGATAATGGCAGCCTTTTGTATGATTGAGCATATTGTCTGTTCCAACTTAGTGTTGGTGTCTGAAGAGGCTCCTTTTGCACTGTGCTTTCATGTTCAAATAGCGTCTTACACTCTTCATTTGCTATGAGTCAGTGAGTTATAAATCAGGCTTCAGATCACAGGGTTTTGTAAGTTGTAAATCTTCTAGTGAAGATCAGTCAAACTAATTTAGAATTCTGAAACTGTCTGCAGTGGTATGTTAGGAAAATAACATTAGTTTTATATTAAAGAATGAGCTAAAAAAATCCATTTTTAACATACTGAAAGAAGGGAGGATGAATTTTTAAATGATTCTTTGCTATTACTGGCAATACATCCAGTATCATCAACATCTAAACTTTACTATAGCTTGCAGCTCTTTCCCACCTGAGACAATTCAGTGTGCTCTGACATTTGCCAAGCTGCAGAAGGCCCTGGGACTTTTGCTGCCTGTCTCCTGGGGGAAGTCACTAAGGCATCTCTCTGTTGTGCTGTGCCCAGCCACCTCGACAGCACACAAATGTCACCAGGCTTGAGAATAGCAAAGATCCTGTTGGGACCATATTATGATGGCAAGAATCGGAAGTTTATCTTGAGTCACTCTGAATTTTACTTGTGGAGCACAGCTGACCTACAGCTTTAGCTATGTGAGCTAAACTGAAGGAGGGTGATTGAAATGTCCCAAAATGTGTTTGATTGCAATGCATTAAGGAAAGTGGCAAAGAAGTGGTTAGGAATGTGGGACACCCAGCCTGAAGATCTTCAAACTTTCTCACTAGGGCTAGGCTCCTAGACAACTTCAAAGCAAATAATACAAGTCCCCTCATTTTCAAAACAATTACCAGCTGCTTGTATTAAAATAAGTAGAAACTTCAGATGTTTGCTAAATCTGAAAATGAAGTTGTTTTTACTAAGATTTTCATAAGTCTAATTTCATTTTACTTTAACAAATTTTTGAGATGATACTTAGAGATGCCTTAAAGGTGAAGTGGTCCTGATTTTTACTTCCCTGTCCCTTATCTTGCTTGGTGTGGCCTGACTGTTCAAAAGAGTCTTTTGATAATACAGTTACCATTGGCTAACCTGAGGTCATGCCTAGCACTTGGCATTAGAATTCTTAAAAAGGAGTCTGTAAGGATCCCAAGTAACACATCCAAAACCAGATCCCTTCCAAAAAAACCCATTTACTTTATTTGTTCTGATATACTCTGTAAGTTAGAGTAATAACTCTGCATTCCTGTTTTCACACCTTAACAAAGTTGTTGAAATCCTTCGTTAGAACCCGGTGGGAATTGCCGCAGGAGTGCGAATAAACGTTAAAATTACATTTTTCTGTCTCATGCATAACTAATGTTTATTTTACAAACTAATGACAGCGAGTCTTAACTAAATTACTATTTTGTTGATAATTTGTAGATAAGAGATTCGTGCATAGAAATGAAGATAATTGTGTTCACTTTACCTCTTCTGACAGCTTTGGAGCGACATTGAGATAATTAGTATTATAATATGTGTAGCTTCTTCAGGTCCTGCTTCTGAAGTGATAAGAATAATTAAGAGAGGTTATGGATGTAATGAAACAATCACCTTTCATTTGTTCCTGTGCTCATTTTATTAAAAACATTTTTTTCCATTTCCTATCCCCTATCCTCAGAGGCAGAATTATAGAAACAATATTCCTCCTGATTTACATTTATACTGTTACCAAACTCTCCATTTTTTAAGTGCTACCAATATGAAGAGACCTCAAGGAGGCTATTAATAGCACTTTATAGCAAGTGATGTCCTTTTCTTACTTTTTCCTAAGAAAAAGTGACTCAATAGCCCTTGTTTTTAGGTCAGGTATTTTCTTTCTATAATAAAATTCACCAGTGTTGAGATCAACAGGAATCTTTTCAGTGGGTGAAAAGTTCCAACCTGTGACTATAACTGTTGTACTTTAATTCAAGTGTTGCATTGAAAAATCATAGAAAACATATAAAGTTCTGAGGGAGTGGGGTTGTGAGATATGCTACTGGTGTTACCACATGAGCTGCTTTTTTAACAACAGTTCCAACCAGGAACATAGAAACATGAGTGAGGCAGAGCAAACAGCAGATTTCCACAGCTCAAGTTCTTCATCTTCCTGTGGATTTGTGATGCACCGAAATGGATTTACTCACTGAATTTTGTTCCTATACATAGCATGAAAGATGGGCATGAGCCTGTTGTCTTTTATGTTCAATACTCTAATGCCAGGTTCTTTCAGATATTCCACATGTCATGTTTAATATCAAATTTACTTATTTAAAGATACTTGATGTTACACAGGATTACTGATTTAGCAGAGTGGTAGTGTATTGTCTACTGCAATGCAAAGGTAAATTTAACTTAACAAAACATATATAGCAACTGCAGTATAAGTTCAGTCACAAAACCAGTATGATTCCCATTACCAGTCTATAATATGCTCACTGTCACAGTGCTGGGCATCCCAAATCAACGTGGGTTGAAGCCAGCTCAAACCCATTGCTGCCTTCAAAATTATTTTAATAATTTTTCAGTTTTTATACCTTTATGTTGGTCTGAGCCAAGTATTCACTCCCCCATGCTGGTGTGGCTAACTCAGATACTCACACTCTTAATGAATGCAGGGAGAAGCATTTGCAGCACCAGTTGATGCACTCAGTTGTTGATAGCTGTTAACTAAAACAAAAAGCTCTTCTCGCTTTGTTCTGAGCTAAAATCAGCTTCTTCACAACAACTGTGGTCAGTCACACTGCAGCATTCCCTGAGCTTCAGTGGAAAATTGCCTTTGCCCAGCTGCACTGAGCCTTCTTCTGTCTTAGGGGTTTATTGCGCTGTCATGAGCTTCTAATTTCTTGGAGTATAACTCTGATATTCTGAATCTGGACATATGCAGACTATGCATTCAAACCTGTAGCACCATGACTTAGCACACTAGTATTTCCCACCTCTTTATTATTAAGGAGCTTGTTTCTTTGTTAGGTTATTTCTAAACACAATATTTTACAATATTTACTTACGTAGTGGCATGTTTATATTGTGTAAGTTGCAAACTGTTACCATTTTCCTGAAAGCTGCCGGGAAAAAAAATGTTATCCTAAGTAAAAGACTACGTTTCAACTCTTTCCCTTGCTCTTGAATATTGACTAAAAGAACAACATCTTTCATTCATTAATCAAAAACACTTATTTGAAAACAAATAAAAAAAAGACTGGACTTGCAACTGTTCAGGTAAAATTTTGCAGGGGTAGTTTCAACTTGGTTATAATTAGTATGATTTTTAGGTTTCATTCTACATTGTGTTTATAACTTCCATTATATTCTTATTGTTGTCATTGTACAAGCCAAAGTTTATACTGCTGTATCGTCTAGATAGAGCACACATGGCTCTAAATTAGCTGTCTTGAATACTGATGACAGTGGAACTATGGCAAGATGAGGTTCCTGGCAGGATACTGGGATCAGCTCCACAAAGGAGCCCAGACTGGTCTTGCACTGAACTCTCTGCTGAGCGCAGCAGGTTTCATTACCCTGTTACCTCTATGAAACTCAAGAACACATCTTTACACAGCTGCAAATTACCCCTCCTGGAATGCAGTAGAGATCTGATGTATTTATTACGTGTCTATGTTCCAAGCAAAACATTTGTTTAAACTTTAAGTGTATGCTTTAAATATGTATTTCCAACTTTACGATACCGATTTCTTTATAATGGCTTCTATTGGGGTAATGTAGAAAGGATAACCAATGATCGTTACAGAGTTGATCAGTGCCAGCACTGATGGCCAATTTGACAGCTAATGAACCAATATGATGTTGAAAGTCCATAATGTTCCAGTGAGCCAGTCATTAAATGCAGTAATGAAGGTTTTTGAAGGGATTATTACTGTTCTAAACTATATTTAGTGATTTGTGGCAGACATTTCCTTCTCAACATTTGCATTATAGAATAGAATCGTAGAACCATTTAGGTTGGAAAAGACCTTCAAGATCATTGAGTCTAGCCATTAACTTAGCACTGCCAAGTCCACCACTAAACCACGGCCCTAAGTACTGCATCTACACATCTTTTAAACACCTCCAGGGATAGTGACTGCCCTGGGCAGCCTGTTCCAGTGCTCGACGACCCTTTTGGTGAAGAAATTGTTCCTAATCTCCAGTCTAAACCTCCCCTGGCTCAACTTGAGGCTGTTTCCTCTTGTCCTGTCACTTGTTAATTGGGAAAAGCGTCTGACATCACCTCATTACAACCTTCTTTCAAGTAGTTGTAGAGAGCACTAAAGTCTCCTCAGAGCTTTTTTTTCTCCAGACTAACTCCCCCAGGTCCCTCAGCCGTTCCTCATCACACTTGTGCTCCAGGCCCTGCACCAGCTCCGTTGCCCTTCTCTGGCCCCGCTCCAGCACCTCAATGTCTCTCTTGTAGCGAGGGGCCCAGAACTGACACAGGATTTGAGGTGCAGCCTCACGAGTGCCCAGCATAGGGGGGTGATCCCTGTCACCGCCCTGCTGCAGCACTGGGGCTGGTACAGACCAGGATGCTGTTGGCTTCTTGGCTGCCTGGGCACAAGCTGCTCATGTTCAGCTCCGTCAGTCAGCACCCGCAGGTCCTTTTCCACCAGGCAGCTTCCAGCCATTCTTCCTCACACCTGTAGCATTGCATGGGACTGTCGTGGCCCAGATGCAGGACATGGCACTTTGCCTTGTTGAACCTCATACAGCTGGCCTCAGTCCATTGATCCAGCCTGTCCAGGTTGAGCAGCTGTAGAGCCTTCCTGCTCAAGCAGATCAATGCTCCTGGGCAACTTGGTGTCATCTACAAACTTCCTGAGGGTGCACTCAATCCCCTCATCCGGATCGTCAGTGAAGATATTAAACAACGCTGGCCCTAACACCAAGCCCTGAGGGACACCTCTAGTGACTGGCCGCCAACTAGATGTGGTGCCATTTACCAACACTCTTTAGGCTTGGCCATCCAGCCAGTGTTTTGCCCACTGAAGAGTATGCTTGTCCAAGCCATCAGCAGCCAATTTCTCCATGAGAGTGCTATGGGAACAAGTGTGAAATGCTTTATTTACTGAAGTCCAGATGGGCAACATCCAGAGCCTTTCCCTCATCCTCTAAGCAGGTCACCTTGTCATGTGAGTAGATTGGGCTAGTCAGGCAATTATGAGGCAACTAATTTGGAAAGTCACTAATTCATGTGTGTTTAACAAGTAAATTTCTACCAGTTATAAAGCCAAGCATACTGTATTGCACTAGCTGAGTAGTTGTTATCACTGAGGCAACAGAATACTTGCCATACTTTGCCTGCTGACATATGGACTTCTATCTTTATTTCTTTATATTGATGGCCACAGAGGGTTAGGATCCATTTCTACACTGCTTAATATCAATGTAAAAGAAGTTGTGAATTACATTTTAGAATATGAAAAAGCAGAGGTCTGGTAATCCTGGGGACTCAATTGCTACTTTCACCTTCATGCTGACCTGGAGTAGCACTTCATTACGTTCCTGGAGGATTAGGCTGAAAGCACACAAAGGTTAAAATCAATCCGTGGCTAAAAAGGAATTCAGACTAACTCTCATTCTCTCTATGAAACTACTATATTCGCTTACTGCCTCCAATCATGCTCTCACTCATTTTATCAGGAAAAGATCGTCAGGGAAGCAATTCCTTGTAGCGAAAACTCTGATCTGCAGACTAATTAACCCTTTCTTCCAGAATCTCTTGCCCTTGTCTTCAGTACAAAGTAGTGTCATGCTAAAACACATCTGTAAAGTTAAGCTACCTTATGTACCACTGACCAGAATTTTGTGATCATTACAGACAAGGACTGGCTACATTAGTCACAGATAATCTGAACTTGGACTAGAGTTTTGTCATAATTCAGCTCACACGTGTAAAACATGGTTCTTTGTCTGCCTCAGGTACATGGTCGTGGTCAGCCTCAGGACAGCTTACTTGGTTCTTCACAGCTCGTCTAATGTAATAAAACTCTGTATTAAGGCAAAAGACTAGAGAATTTTGTCTTTCCTCAGGGAGGTTGCTTGATTTCAGTGGTTTGATTTCAACATCTTTAAGTCAGTTTAAAAATAATAAAAATATTTCTTTCCATTTATTCTTCTGTAGGTTTTTCAAACTTGTGTCTTCTGCATGTTGTACGTATTTATTTGACCACCATTTGTTGCAGCATCAAAGCACTCTACCATAATTAGTTAATGCACATCGTTGCAAATGGAAGAACTGGGGCTCAGAAAAGCTGGAGCCAAGATTGTCCAAAGTATTTAGTGACCTCATTTGCATTGATTCAGTACCCATAAGTGGTGGTAGGGGAGTGGCATATGTAGCTATAAAAGTCTGGGCCAAGTAATTTAACCAAAAGCATGCAGAAAGTGTGTGCTGCAACAATATATTAAGTTTAGGCCCTTAACCTTGAGGACTATGCATTTCTTTTACCACTAGACTCATTCACTTACTTAAAATTGAATTACACTTGTTGTCCTTCAGTCAAATGGAAAGTTTTTCTGTTTTAGAGGTTTATTGGTTTGGTTTGGGTTGGTTTGTTTGGGTTTTTGTTTGGTTTGTTGGGGTTTTTTTACAAAACCTCTTATACTTTGGTTTAAAAATAATTTCAGGTTGTGGTCCCAAAAAGAGAATTTATTTGTTCTTGTTAGATTTTCTACTAAAGAGGGATTCACAGTACAGTTTTTCTTCTTAAATTTATCCTGAAGTTTACATAGCCACACTCATGGTCACTCTGTCAGATTGTTGTTGAAGATGGTCTATTGAATATGTTTCAAAAGGCTTCATTCAGGCTAGAAATATGAAATGGCAAGATAAAAGCCTGGATGAGTGCAGGTTTAATGACTGGCTTAAATAGTTCCATTAGTTTTCTTCCATCATTCCATTATGAAGAAGTATTCATGTTAGATACCGAGGAAATTCAATGTTCTTAACAGAGTTCTTGAAAGTCTACTGCATAAAGGCTTGGAAATGTGTTTTGTCATCTCAAGATTAAGAGTACACAGTTTGTCAAGTGTATGTATTTAACATTTCCAATTTTACTTCAAAGATAGGGTTAACTACCTTTCATGTGGTTGTGTCTTGAGATGCCGAACCCTGAATGTATATTTCCACGCTAAGATGATGTCTTCCTTTCCAAAATGGTCCTCATTTAACCACCGCACTTTAAAAATAGTGTTCCTATCTCTTAAATAAAATATTGATAAATATGAATCATATAAATTGTAGAAGCATGCCTAAAACAGATGTTACGAAGGATAGTCTTTGGGTTTTAAAGAATCACAGGAAGCAGAGAAATGGGAAGTCAGGATTTAAAACTGGAGAGGAAGCAATAGGGAAGTAGGTATCTGTTAGTCAGGTAAGAACCAAAGTTTCACCTGTTGTGAAACTGGTTTTGGTCAGTTAATGCAGAATCTAAATGAGTGTGAATTAAAAATATACAGAAAGGTAAGAACTAGGAGGGCACATATAACATGAAAATGTGTTTGTGAGAGAAAGAAATGGGGAGTGAGAGGTATTCTTTCATTTGGTGGAAATACTGCGAACAACCTAATACAGTGTGCTTCAATTTCTGCACTCTCTGATTTTCTGTATTTTGAAATGGTTCACCAGAGGACAGCTTTATTCACTTCAGCATTGGAAGAGTGTTGATTGTTTCTGTGAAGCTTTGGAGGGTTGATTTTCTTTGAGTTTGTACTTTTTAAAACATAGTTTGAAGGTTTCCCTTCTCTAAACTAAGACTGTGTGGCTTTGTTGAAAGACTTATGCAGCTGATGAGATAAATACTGAGATTTCAGGGCCCAAGCAGATATTTTTCCGTGGGTGGAATATAGAGTTGTTGCATGTCTTTCATTCTTTCAGCTTTATAAGCACTGTAAATACTGTTTACTCAATCGTTACGTAGGTAGGTTAAATATACCCTAGTACAGAAAGGGCAGATATCATTTCCCCATTAAGATTTTTTCTTTCAGTACAGTGAAGACATGTTAATTTTTTATGTACCCTTCTTTTGTAACTGAAAATGAGATCCAGTTCAGATGTCTGTACCCACAACCCCAAGTGTTGCGAGTACACATAAACACTATAACCTTCTGTCTGTGGCTGTCAAAGTTTGTATATGGCTTATGCCCTCCCATTGTTCACATCTCTGAAGCCTGAGCTCTGACGTACCCTATCCAACTGGAGCATTATTCCTGGTAAAGTACAATTTACTTGAGATCCACAGTAAATAAAATCTTTAAGCTTTGGAACACTTTGTCAGAAAACACTATTTTCAGCACTCCAAGCTAGATTAATTAGTGGCCATATGTGATTTCCAGGTCATGGGCCTCCAGACTTGTACACAATAAGCTGTGTGTTCCCTGTGTGTTTGCCAATTAGTCAGAAAAATAGTAAAAGGATAAGATATGAAGGCAGTTTAATTTTACGTTGTACGATCAAAAGAATTGTAATTTCCAAATAGCATCAGAAGGAGCTTAATAAGTTACCCACGAGCAGATATTGTCGCTCAATTATCGACTGATATAAAATACAGAAGCCAGCCACATTCTTTCAATATGTGGCACTTGGAATATCACTGTATGCAGTTATTGAGGGTAAGTTTTGTATCATCCAAGTCAGAGAGTAAAATTTGTGGTTTACATAGATCTAGCATCATATGTGACCAGTCTTATTATTCTAAAGATAAAGGCCAGCTTCTCTTCCTGTCCTTTCTCTGCAGCTAGATTTACATAGGCACATGGAAGTGGCTTGATGGTGCTACAGTTGCTGCTACTGACTGTTCATTTTGCTGTGAGATCCAGGCAACCAGGAAAAACAATAGAAATTATTTCATTTTCTGTTGACTCTCTATTAACAGATCATTTTCTTAGGATAAGTGGGTGGGGAGTCAGGGTGGAGAATAAAAAGTCAAGTACGTGAGAATTATTCTCTTCAAGCTTCTATTGTAGGCCTTGGTTATCATATGAGTGCAACTAGGAGAGTACTTTTTTGGTGGAATGCAGGCATATAGTTTTATGAATATATACTATTGTCTCCTGAAAGCTACTGTATAATGAAGAATTGGCTGTACAAACTGTGTATCTTTAAATCTGTCTTGTGAGAAGTGCTAACCTTTCAGTGAGCCTGTAAGATCCCAGTAAACACATTACTTTTGTCAGGAGCTTTGTAAGGATTGGAAACATCATTGTTAATGTCTCAAAAACAGACCATTTTAGCCTGCGTGGATGTTAAGGGAAGGAGATTGAATTACCTCAATGTAAAAGAACATTTGCAGTTATATGACATTATTGTTATGTTTTTTAGAGGCAGTTGAAGAAATTATTATTTTAGAGGGCTTTATTGTTGCACTTACAGCACAGGCCCCCAGATACCATAATACTAGATGCGTTAAAAAGTTTTCTCAGTCAATGCAACAGCATTTTTCATCTTTTTTGAGGAAAAAAGTAGACTTCAGGAAAAATCTCTGACAGTTGAAGTATCTGTGTTTCCAAGACAGCCTGCTGTATACTTTAAAAGAGACTAGGAATAAAATTCAGTGCCTGGCAGAGCCTGCTTGATTTCTGATAGCTTCAGTAAGTGCTTCCTGGTGGAATGAAGAAAGCCTGGCTTGACTCTACCGGCTGTACGTGCCTTTGTGGCAGGTGGGAATGTTCTCTCTCTTGTTGAACACTAATGGCAGGTGAACTGGAGGCGGAGAATGAGAATGGAAACAGCAGATGGTGTTTTCATTCTTTTTACTGAATGAGCAATTTCCTTTTACTTGTGTTTCTACTTTGAGACAAGGTTTCCAGGTGGGTTGTTACTTTGGCATATATAATACACCGCTTCAGGTGTGCCTGTTCAAGGTTTTCTACTGTTTTTAGACAGAATACATGACAAATTCACCAGTACATTTCAGCAGCTTTGTGCCAGGCTGTTGGAATATTGCGAAACAGCTGGAGGGCATTGCTGATGTATCCGGCCCTAAATCGCTTGCATGGTATGAAATGCTGTTGTATGACTGTCCTATGGAGATCCTCTCAAAACTGCATTCATCTAGTGGCTGCAACAGTAAACTTGTGCTTTAAATGAAGGCACCTGGTACATACCACATTAGGTAGCTTTCATGTCAGTAGACCTGATGAACTTCAAAAGTGATGCTAAACACCATCATTAATCTCATTTCATGTAAAAGGATAACTCACTGGGGCACTGGATGCATCTATATTATTGTAGGACGGATCAGGCGGGCACTTCGAATCTTTGCTCTTCCGACACTTTGCTTCACATCATGAAGCCATTCTGGAGCACACATTTAATGTCTTTTGAATGAAGCTAATCAGAAGGCTGCACTCTGGAAGCAGCCCTGCTGCATCCCAACAACTGTTGAGCATTTAGTCCACGTGACTAGACTACAATTCATCCAAATTATCCAACGCTGCTCCCTGCAAATGGTGGACTTCAGGTGCTTACCATTAGCTGTTTCACTCCAGGTCTGCTCTTAATTTGTGCTCCACTACTTGCTAATGGATTCAGGGAGAGGGAAGGGACTTCTCAATGCTACTGTACAGCCAGGAACGATTCTAGGTTTCCTGAAAGTTAAGTCCTTGCACTAGTTCCAACACTAGTCTAGTCCTCTTCGCGGACTGTTTGTCAGTTCTGTCGATCTAGAGTTCTCAAAGTCTGCACATACACACTAGTGTGTGCACTCACATTCTCTAGCCCTCTTCCCCCCAAAGAATCATGAGTTGAGACATCGGATTACTGAGGTAATTCTCTGTACACAGAGGCAATAGATAATATTGCCTTTAACACAACCACGTCAACAAAAAGCTGGGGTAGGGACAATCTTTGTCTAGGTAGCTCTCAATCAATTTCATACTTGGTAACTGTTCAAGGCAAACCTTTTTTGTGTCATATTTCCAAAATACTTACTAGTGAGGGTCATATGCTTAAGGTGCATCTTTGTGGCCGATTCATGGTGATAAGCTATTTACCTCCTGCTCCCTAATGCAGTGCTCCAGCTTGTTTTGGTCTTTCATCTGGTACTGGGGGGAGGTTGAGCCAGAGATGAGCCATCCTGCTGTAGAGAAGACATGAGATTTTCCAGCTCCTCATTAGAAGAAAAAGCCATGCTGAAGATGAGTTGAATCAGTTGGAGTAAAAGACAATATGCTGACTTAAGTGCATAAACCACCGATTTACTATTGTTGCCCTATGTACTTGTATTTTAATTACCATCAGCTCAAGCCAGCATAAATCTTCAAGCACTGCACATTAGGAGATGCTGATTAGTAAAAGGGTGTTGCACTGAACATTGGCTTCAGTTTACAAGCTAACTGAAGAATTTATTCCCATAAATTGTATTGCAGCAATGTAATCCTGAGTTGAGAACAGTGTAAATTTCATTAACAAGGTCCACATCCCCCCCCCTAAAAGTCCCATTCTTTAGGGCAGATGGAGATGGTTTTAAGAAAGTAAAATGTTGATACAAACAGTTGTTATATGATCAGCTGTTAGCAGATTAGCAAATTCAAAAGCTGCGTGCAGATAAAAGTTGCCAATCAGAAGAAAATACATAATCACCCTTTACCTTCTGACTGATGTTTTCTGTGACCAGCAGTTATCCATGGTGGTTTAGCTGTCTAGCTATCTCAGTTCGTCATTTTAGTCTAGCTTTCATCCAGGTCCTTTGATTAGTCCCTTGTTATGTACATCCTTTTGTTACTTACAACAAGCTATATTCCATAGGCAGTGATTTAGAAACACAACTTTGCTTGGCTAGTCAATTCTTATTTATTTTTGTTATATGCTTTTTTGTTATGTGATGTCATTGTAGGTTCTTTGGGGGGACAATAGAGTCTGACCCTCTCTTACTTGACTGGAGTTACATCTGTGTATCTTTATTGCTCTCAATCAAGTTAGATTTCAGTTTCAAAAGCAGAATATAGTATAGAGGCAAATAAATAGTGAATATAGCCAAGTTCTTTGGTGAGGCCAACTAATACCCATACCCACTCATACCCAAACCACTATATCTTCACAAAGAGCAAGGGAGCCATATGCCTTTTGGGAACCATTCCTGACTCCCATCTTACTGAATCATGTTGACAAATTGTTTGGGAGAACATGAGTTAGCTTAAGGTAAAAACATGCCAGAGACCATTATGTTGTGTACCTATGTAGGCAGTAGTGATCCAGTTCCTGAAGATACTGAAGTGGTATCATTGAACCTGTGAGTAGAGAGACAGCTCTTGGGTCTCTGTGTGGGTCCTTCAGCCATGAATTAGGAGATAATTCACACTTAGGTGACAGTTGGTATTGTTACAATGCTGGAATTCTGTGAGTGACCAGCTTCTAGATTCATTTTATGAATTAAAAAGCTATTACCACCAATATTAAGATAAATAAAAAGTCGATTTTTCATGTTTTCAGAGACTGGGAAGCTGTAGCAAGCCCTTGCACATGTTCATTATAAGCCATTTAAGTAATGGATTCTTACAGGTGTCACACCAATTTTGTGAATTTAGAGGGCCAAATGACATTACATCTATGAATCACAGCCCATTTTGCTAGCAACATTAAGGCTGTTTGCTAGCAACATTTTTGCTAGCAACATTAAGCTGTTTTTCATGCTACTGTGAATTCCTATTGTGTCTGAACTTAGGAGATAAATTATATGCTGATGAAATTCTCTTTTATTCTGAATCTTTAAACATCAAAATAAATCTGAAGAATGATTGCAAAGAGAAGAAAGTTTTTAATCTGGAGTGTCTTTTTGATGAAATCACATTTTTATAGCTTTTTCTCATATTTAGTTTACAGCAATTCACAGATGGCTGTCTGTTCACATGGCTGAGTCCTGATTTATACTAACATAGTTTTAAAGATAGACCAAGGAGAAAGAGCAGTGCAGACAATTCCCGAGAAGCAAAACAACATAGCAAATAACTAAAGGCAGCTAAGGTTTGCTAAGGAGCAAAATGGCACTTTGAGAAAATTGCCTTTCTCAGCTTGAAAACCTGAGCTTGTATCCAAAACCGAAAAGACCTGTCAGCAGAGAGAGACGTTGAGGAAAATCAGCCACAGTTGCTATGCTACAAACATATTTATTCCTATTAACTTCGCTTAGTTTTGTGTTAAGCAGGCACTTTTAAAATGGCATTCAGTAGCTTTTTGTTTGTTTTTCAATTAAACTGATTGGTTGACTGCTTGACATCTATCTGAGGTGCATACTTTATAGTGAGGTTTCAAAGTGCTGCTGTTTATTTTTATGGTACAGAAGCACTTTCAAGACTATTGTTCAAAAGATGACTTCCAAGGAAATAGTATCATTCTATCTTCATATTCTGAATCAACACTCAAGTGGAATATTCCAAAGTACTGAGTAGGAAGGATGAACAAACTTGATTATTCCTCATTTTTTTAAAATCTTGTTATTTCATTTGTATTTCTGAATCTATACTAAGGAGCTTGGCATTGGGCTTTACTGTAAAGGGGAAATCATGAATGACAATGTTACTATACCTAATATATATATTCAGAGGAGCATGGGTGAACCTAGCCTAAATGTTCAAGAACAGAAACTTTACTGTATTACATACCTGCTTGAGAATTAAATATAGTATAAAAGTTAGTACATTTGCTGCTCATCGCAGTCACGTTTCTGTGGTTAGGTGGAGTCCAAGGGTGTTCGCAGTTTCCAATTACGTAAAAAGTTACCCTGTTCTTTGGTAATTCTTGTGTGAGAAAAATCCAACAACCTCGCAAACAGTAAGGAGCTGAAGGAAGAAACCTAATATAACATCATCTAACTTATTCTGTCTAGGAGATGTGTGCCCAGTGGCAGAGTTTTGCAGTTCGCTTATGTAAGCTAACACACACATTTAAGAAAGCAAGTCTCAATGTGATAGTAAATGTGAATTTTTCATTTGTTTTGATGGATTGTGGGGTTTTTTCTTATTAAAACATGAGTCTGAATCTCCAGTCATCTGGGATTTGTCAATATTCAGAACTCCAGTGCTGGTTCAAGCCTGAAAGTAACTGTGTTGGCCAAATCACTACTATGGATCTGTTAAAATAGTACCTTAATATTTTATTATGTGTGTACCACCTCTATGCTATCAGATTGTTTCTGAAACATGAGAGAGGAAAATATTCCTCATTGTAGTAATAAAGGCTATAAAAAGATTGGACCTGGATTATTTATATAGAAATAAGATAAACCATTATCTGTAAGGTCTGGATTGTTTTGCATTCACCAACTGTGCATGTAACTATTCCCTCAAAAATACAAAAAAATACAAATTACTTTTTAAATGTTATACTTCCCAGAAGATCACCTTATTATTGCTTTTTCATATCTGATATGTTAACACTTCACTCTAAAAACTATATACAGTAAAACTTTGTACGAGCAGCTCTTCTACATACTTGCTGTGTTCAACAGTGGTACAATATTTGATTTATTTTTCTATTGAAAAAATATCTTATTTCTAACTATAAGACAGAAATAAGTAGGTTTACAGGAAAAATGTTAAATTCATTGCACATGACAAAGGACAGTGGAAATGATCCTTCACAGTCCTATTTGCTCATCCAAATGTGTTGTCATAAACTTTTCCATAGGAACGTAAGAAACTGGCTAGCAGATAATGGTAGCAACTGAATGGGCCTTTTTGTCTCTCTCGTTACCTGAGCCCACACTCTGTTATCAGAAGAGGATAGGTTCAGACAGAATATGAAGGAGGGGAGATTTAGATTAGATCTTAGGCAGAAGTTCTTCCCTGTGAGGGTGCTGAGGCGCTGGCACAGGGTGCCCAGAGAAGCTGTGGCTGCCCCATCCCTGGCAGTGTTCAAGGCCAGGTTGGACACAGGGGCTTGGAGCAACCTGCTCTAGTGGAAGGTGTCCCTGCCCGTGGCAGGGGGTTGGAACTGGATGAGCTTTAAGGTCCCTTCCAACACAAACCTTTTTCTGATTCTGAATCATTTTCACTGTCAAATGGAAGGCAGTGCTGATTTCTCTTTAGTCAGCTTTTTCTGCAGTAGATCTGTTCCAGACTTCTGCTTTTAGGAGCTGGCACAAACCTGGGCTGAACTAACCCCAGCAATTGCTGGAAGATATTTCGCTAAAATATAACAGACCTTGTTTCCGGGGAAAAAAAACTTCAGTTCTTGGCATTTACTGCTCAGGAATCTGTATGGGGAAACTACTTACATGCAGTCCATGCAAGTGCAGTTAGATACAGGAGGCTTCCAGTTTTACCATGAGGCATACCACGTAAGCATAAATTGCTCTAGCTAAAAATATTTAATAATAGGAACAAGACTAAGCAGTAATTTGCAAGGGCATTCATAACAGAGATAAACCAAGTACATACATAAACATAGATTTCTTCCCAAAAGCCTAGCTGAGAGTGCTGGCTATTAACAGAACATTAGTGGTAGCATTTTTAGTCTAAATAGCAAGTAATTAGGCAGCCACATTAAACAATAATGAGAGCTACTAATCATTTTTTTATCAGCAAAATTAGCCTGGACTCATTTTAAAACAACATTTAATATAAACAGCTTAATGAATATGTAAAAGGTAAAAGTTGTGCACAACCCGAATGTACTCTGCAAACCAAAGATAATTACTGTATCGTGACTGTTACGCCTGAACTTCTGTAGAACAGTTCTGTTCTCCACTTTCTGCTCCTCGTGCGTGCATAAACTGTAGCAGTACTCTGTTGGTGTCTCCAAAGGACTCAGGTTGGTATGCAGAATGAAGTAAATTGCTGATCGATTTTGATAAAGCTGCAGATCTTTGATCTACGTTTTTGATACAAGATCTTTGAGAAGCCTAGCTAAAGAGTAATCGTAAATCAAATGATCATAAAGAATATTTTGAGGAAAGCATAAGGGCAAAGTAGGTATTTCTTTTCTCTGTCTAGGACTAAGTAGTATATGATGGGGGAGGCTGGATTTATATAAACGCTACAGATGTCCTGGCTTTAGGATGCCTAGAAGTAACCTATAACCATGTTTTCTGTTGGGATAATTCTGTGTAATTAAAGTGATGATGAATGCAATGGAAACCGATTATAGTGGCACTGTGGCGTTCAGTTCTTCCAGTAGAATCATATGTAGGGCTGCATGTTAATGAAATGAATGAGCTCACTACTTAGAAATGCCAGTGCAGAGTTCAGCGTGTGAGACTGTGAAAATATTTACATGCTGATTGTATGTTAATCTACATCCTTTCATCTCAAAGGATCCCAAAGTTTTCGTAAACTGATACTCAAACATCATACAGCATCACTTGAGCCTTCAGTGATCAGAAATGCAGCATGTATTTAGCAGCTCAAAACTGTGTACCCAGAAATTAGCGAGGGGAAGTGGAGGTGCACCTGTAGCTAAAATTATGCTGTAGCATAATTCTCTGAGCTGGTTACTACAAAGTAAACATTGGCACTTTGTAGAAGCTGTGATCTCCTGATCAGAACTGGTGAGCGCACCCATAGTTCAATCATTCAGTATGCTGTAGAAGCGGTGCCTCTGTGACTGAAGTTATCAATCCTATTTTTGTCCTGGCCAGAACACTATTTCCATTAAGTGCTTTTTCAAGTGATGCCCTTCATATGCTGTGTAAAGGACAATTCCTCTTACAAAGAATTTAGACTAAAACCAGTGTATGATCTCTAACCTCAGCTGCCTTGAAACTGTGTTGAGCTGGGATCCCATGACAGAATTCTTTCATTCTTAACCAGCATTCTGGGTTGCAAAGCCCTTTAGCTACTCCAGATGAGACCAGGAAAGGGCTCCTCAGCCCTTTGCAAATATGCAGTCAGTAGTATAGTGGTACAGTAATCATTAGCTTTATTGAGATGCAGAAAAAGCTGTTAAAATAAAAGCATCAAACAACCCCAAGTTTGCATGCTCATTCTGTAGGGAAATCCTTGTAATTAGGAATGAAAAATGCATTCTGCTTAATGTGTTTGCAAATCTTTATCATCTGTAAATGTTCTTTATAACTAGAGCAACTTACAAATCTCATCACTGAATTGGAAGGGGCATTTCCATGCCACAGTTTGTCCATCTGATTAAAGTATTTCTGTTCTGTTCAGGCTTGTATTGAAATATCTTTCTTTAGTCATACCTGGAAGCAGTATTAAGGAATTTGTTCAGCAAGCATTGGTCTTTCAAATGAGAACAAAGAAATTCAACAAAGAGGGGTGTTAATTCGTATTCCTGTCTCTCTAAAGATCTGCAGCCAGAGTATTCTGTGAAGAAGCAGCCGCCAAATCCATTTGGATAAGAGTAAGATGAAAGTACCAGTTTAATCTGTGCTGTGGCATTGTGAGGACTTAAAATTGTAAAAACCCATAGTTTCAACTGCTGGGTACTGTGTTAAATAAATGTTAACGTTGTTAAAAATGGCTTGCTGGCACCACACCAAGGTACTGTTCGACAGGGGTCAGTTAACAGCTAATGTGAAAGGACAGTTGTCTCAGAAAGAGAAGTTGTAGCTGTACATGCTGTGGTGTGAAATGTGATGGTTTATGAGGGTGTTTCACAACAGTCAAGTTGTTGAGGTGCTGGTTCTGTTCTTGTAGCTAAGTCTTGCAAATTCAACACAGAGTAAGAAAGTCAAAGAGGAGTAATTATCTTTCTCAGACACCATCACTCATAGGAAAATCTGTTGACCAAATTACACCATCGGTGGTACTACCTCAGTGACTCGGTCCTCCTCAAGTGCTGGTTACTGCGGTGGCTGCAGATCCATGTTGCTGCCTGTGGAGCTGCATGGGTGTAGCTGAATACGGTTTAAGAATCATAGAACAGTTTTGGTTGGAAGGGACCTTCAAAGATCATCTAGTCCAACCCCGCTGCAGTGAGCAGGGACATCTTCAGCTAGATCAGGTTGCCCAGAAAATAAGCAGAGCTCCAAATAAGCAGAGCTCTCTGTAGCGTACTGAAAATGAGTGCTGTTCAGTCTCCTGTTTCTGTGCTGTTTCTACCCTGCACAAACAAGTAGAAAGCGATGGAGATTTACCTTGGTCACGCAAGTAGGCCAAGGTGATCAAAGGCATGGTGAGATTAGATCCGGTGAGCAGGAACATGCTGTTCATCCTCAGCTGCTCTTCACAAGGGCAGAAGTAGGAACAAGTGTTGGAGAGACAACAGTTAATGTCTGTCGTGCCTTCTCTGTTTACCCTGAAAAACTTTTTGGAGTTAAGAGTTCTTTTCTGAAACACTTTTTAGGGATTATTTTAGTTATTCAGAAAGGAGATAATTTGTTACCCCTTATGAGTCTTGAGCCTGTGAAATTTGCTGGTAATTGCCCAGCTGGGAATCGTTCTGTATTCTGACAGAATGAGTGACAACTGAATTTAATATCGATCTGAAAAATTCTACTGGACTTAGACATAAAATATGTGCCTGTAACGTTAAAGTTTTACGTACACTAGTAACTGCATGATAAAATATAGGAAAGTTTTTCTAATATAATTTCTGCTGTTTAGTAACTTTTTTTGTTCTTTTTGTGGTGCCCGAGGCTCCCACATTCTTAGAAGAGAACTGGAGTGGAAGTACAGCCTACAGGAATGTTAAACTTTGCTGAATGATGTGCTTGCAGTAGATAATGTTTCTGCAGAAGTGTGCACTTAGTCTGACTCAATACATTTTAGAGGATTAGGAGGGGGTTTAATTAATATCTTTTTAACGTGAAGACTGAGTTCTCTCAGCTTTGTTTAATTCTTTGAGTTGTGAGTTGTCCATGATTATTTGCAGAGTTGGCTGATCTTGATTATCTTTGGACCTCTCGTGTTAAATATAATTTATAATTGGTTACCAAAATTGTATTTATCTCCTCTTCAGTATTCACCTTTAATTTTATCGTTTTTATGTTCCAGATGAATAATTGTTCTTTATTTGGTGGCTCAAGCACATGCTGTCACACGAATGCAAAATTCAGTTTGTGTACTCAGTAGTTGAATAAGCTGCTACTCTATCACCAAAAACCTTTGAACAGAAGGAGTGGCAAAAACCATCGCTTTCAATCCCTGAGAGTAATTCTACAGTTACTAATAACAACCCTGAGTGCATCCCGGGGTGTTGTTTTCTTAGCTGTTAATTTTTGTGATTGTAATTTGGCATTCATATCTAAGATACTCTTTAACATTCCAAATATGATGAGTGTTAATCCACATCTGTAATATACATTCCTGTAACTAGATTACTGGCTGCCTTTACAGTGTGATTGCTCCCTGTAGAATCGCTTCTTACTACTCTGATAATTTAAGCCTTGCATAGCAGTCTCCATGTGGGCAGGATCCCACTGATTTTCATAAGGAATTTTACCTGAGTTTAGTCTAGAAGTGAAGGCCAAAGATATGCTTAATTGCTTCTTAAAATCATCCGTTTTGAGTTCTTTAGTTATATTTCAGTGTGATGAAGATCTCAGTGGCGTATTCAGAGACGTGTCCAATTTGCTTCTGCACATGGGGTCTTAATTCCAATGCAATTTTAGTGTAAAATATGAAAATGAGTGAAAAAGACCACTGAGAAAGCAGGCCAAAGCGCCACTTACTGACTTCGCTGTCCTCCAGATCATTTTTCATTTTTCCAGTCGGAGGCTCACCAAGACTGTATAGGAATCTTTACTCACTTCGCATGCAAGCAGCCCTGCACATACGTAGTTGCTCTGTCTCATTTAACTACTTTCTGCATTCCTCAGTCTTGCTGTGAGGTTGGGGATTTCCTGAGCTTTGGTTACTTTTCAGGTTCAAAAGCACATTGTGTGGCAATGCAAGTGCAGTTCCCCAGGGATCCTCCTTTTGCTGAAGTTTTAAGTGATGATTCAGATAGCTTTAGGTTTTCCTATTTACATGAGTGATATAATTTGTTTTACTGGTAACAGCCTGTTCTGTTTGTGTGCCAGACAACCTTTGACTTTCCAGTCCTTGGAGTATATTTGTGTCATAGTGGGTACTTGTGCAGATTAGCTGTGTAAGATAAAATGTGATAAATGGCTCAGAACTGTTACCTAGATTTGTATTTTGGTTGCCAAGATGATCTGAGGGCACACAAATAACTTGAGCATAAAGCCTTAGAGGGAGGTCAAAAGAGTTATTTGACTGCCTGCCACTGCCTTGTCAAGAGAACTGCTACTGCAAATCCCAAATATAAAAGGTAGCATACTTTTAGGATGAGCACAAAACTATCACTAGTGTCACAATATGCTGTGCATCTATATGCATTATAAAGAGATTTGCCTCATGAGCTCAAAATAAAATTATGTGCATTATGTTTACAGATCTGTATCTGCCGAAATTTATTTTATTGTTAAGATTAGTATATTGGAGAAGAATGGTATCCATATTTCACTGTTAACTTGTGAGGTACGGACTGGGTTTTATGTTTAAATGTAATAACTAAACAGTGTTTGTCCTTACCCTAGTTATGCCTTCTTTCTGTCGTATTTGATCTGTGCTACGATAAATATATAAATACTTGAAGATTGTTTTGGAAAATGGAGAGATTTCACTAAATGTATTTTTCATTTCTAATGTGATTTGCTCTTCAGTAATCTTAAATCTTCCTTCCTTTCCTTTATTCTGATATGATTGCAGTGAGCTACAATTGCAATAAGCATTGTTCTTTTATATCTATTGCATTTCAAAGCAGGAAAGTGGAGGTATGAAACTTACCCTTAAGTGACCGAATGAAGGGAAAATGCAGTGGCACTGCCAGTAGATCCTCAGATGATGAAGTGTTCATGGATGCTGTGTTTGGGGTATCTCAAAGCATCCCAGCAGGAATAGTAAATATAATTTTAGGTCAACGAACAGGCAATGATTTGCCAAAAATTATGGAGACTTTTGGTATGAAAGGATAAATAATGTCTTCATATAGACAGGAACGGTACAGTTTCTATAAAATTATTATGAGTGAAGAAGAAAACTGGAGGTACAACGAATCGGCCATTATCATGAAGTTCTATTCTAAGTCTTTCTGCTCTGATTTTTCTAATCTTTGTATTCTTGTTCATCATCTCCAATTTTCTGTACTTTCAAAGGCCTTGATACGCTAATGCAAACCTTTATTCATTTTTACATGCTTAATTATGATTATTTCCCCTTATTAAGTTGCATTTTCCCAAGACACACCTTATGAGGAAGAGCAATTAATGAAATAGTTTAAGAAGTAAATGAAAGCTCTTATTTCTCTGCACATACCCTTTTCATCTTTTATCCTCTTGATGACATGTTTTTAACCTGCGCTTAATAAGAAAGTATGTCCTATGCTTCTTTCCGTAGATTGTCTTTCAAAGGCTGTACTTTATTTTAAATAATATTCTAAATCTTGTATGCGAAAGGCATAGACAGTGATCTCTGCTGGTTTTTTATATGCAGAGCTTGAAATGCTCAGTACAGGTCCTATTTGGCCAGGGAGAAGAATAACTATAGGTGATCTGACATATTTCTCTAAAATGAGCCTGAACTGTTTTTTTCAAAGAGTGAAGGTATAAATCATCCCTTTCTATTCAGTGAGGCTGGAAATGCTGCTCATGTCAAGGTGATCTGTATATCGTGCAGAACACTTTCAGAGTGGCTTGGAAAAGGTCTGTTTATGGCACAGTTCTCTGAAGGATCTCTCTGGTGTGTATATCTATATACTGTGTATAATGTATGTCAATGGTTTGACCATAGTTTATGACTGACAAGCTATGGAGCTGCACTAGTTAACTTGATCCATTGTTTCTCTTAGTCCAGACAGTTTATAATACTGGCTGATGAAAGCTGGTGAAAGTACATCCATCCAGGAGATACAGCTGCAAATCTGGTTTATTTTTTCCCTTCCTTGTTTTAATACATGAATCAGAACTACTGAGTGGGCATAAAAACGTAGAATGACACGCTGAGTCAATCTAAATAGCCAGATTTGCATTTTCTGTCTAGCAAAAGTATCATTTGCTTAGACAAGAGTATAAAAATAGAGCTAGTGTTTGAGAGCAGCTTTCCTCAGTCTGTGACTCGAGGATATGCTGAATTGCAGGAGGTATCTTTTGTACTGCTAATATTTAAATGGATCATTTAATCCATGATTTAGGCTATGCTTTTTTTCAAAAATAGCCTTAGGTTTGTTTGGTTTGGTTTGGGGGTTTCTGAATATCTATAATGTCATCATAGAGTGAGCTTCACAGTATAAATATGCTGCATTTGAAAGATAGGTACTTTTGTTTGCAGTCTCTCACCTGATAATTTCATTTGATGAGTCAGTGTTTTTATGTTGTGAGAAACAGATTCATATTTGTATTTCCCATGCCATTTACGGTAAGATGGTGTTCTGCCTGTTTATTTTAATCTCTTTTCCATTGTGGAGAAATGCAGCTGTAGCAATACTCTGTATTCAGTTTCTCCTTGTACAGGTGCCATTACATCCCTTAGATCATCGTCCCCATCTTGCTCAGTGCCTTTTCTAATTCTTCCATAACCTTTGTGAGCTGGTTCAAACACTAGAACTGCAGATAGTTTATAAAATGTAGATGCATTTATATAGCAGCAGAATGTTGTCTTTAGTTTTGCTCTCCACTTTTTCCATAAGAATTCCTAGTACAAAGTGCTTTACTGAAGTTTTCATATGACTAGGTCTTACAACACAGATACCTCTTTCCTGGGTATTTTAAGTTCATTCAAAGGCAATTACTGTGCATTAGGATTTTTTCCACAAACATTGCTATATATTCTTCATATTTAGTTTCCCACCTGCTCAGTCTTATAAGACTCCTGAATAACTTTTAATTTTTACTAACCCAAATAACAAAGCAGCCACACACAACCTTTTCAGAGGAGAGCATGGCTATTCTCAGTGGCTGTCTCCTCTTCAATCTCAAGGCATCTGAAGAATCCTTTTGCAAACACATTTTTTGGGTGTGAAGTTTCCTGTATTATGTGAAAGCTGTTTCAGCAATGCTTAAGGGAAAGTGCTACGAAAAGCCAATGGATTCGGCTCCCCACCAAAAAATGTCACTGGGAAGCTGTATACAACTTCTTAATTCAATTTACCACAGCTGATCGCCAGCCGTTCAATTTTCCACAGGATTCTGTTGAAGGTGTGGTTGGTTCTTGTATTTCACAAGGTTTCTCACCCGCAGCCTCTTTCCACTTAATACATGCTCATTTTTCTCTTACGAGCAACCAGAAGGATTATTACACTTCGTACAGAAAGTAGTCATTTGGGTTAATTGAAAATGAATGATCAGAATGTTCTAAGACCTACTCCAACTATGCCCTAGCTGCTTTTTAAAGATGCTGTTCATAAGCAATAATTTCCCTCTGCATTAAAATGGTCACTTTCAAACAATTAAATAAAGTGCATTTTCCTTTCCTTTTATAAATAGTGGTATGCTTGAGAAGCAGTACATTTGGAAGTGAAGCTTAAAACTTGAGCTAGTTGTTCAAAACCTGTCACTTTTTCTAGCCCATAAACTTTATTTTCTTCCTCTCAAAACCACTTATTTCCTCCCATTTCCTCCATCTGTGCAAATTCCAGTCCTCTTTCCTTCCTTCTGAAATAACGATCACAGGAATCCCAACTGGTATCAGCATGCTGCAGAAGATTATTAGTGCCAATGTTGTTAATTACTGATCTGGTTGGATATGCTGATTTAGTGGCAGAGGACTGCTCTCTGCTTCTCCTGAGGGCTATTTCTTAAAAATGCTGCCTTTTTATCCTTTTGTGATTTGTTTTCTTCTTTTGTTATCCTACCGCATGAGGAGATTAGGAGCTAAGTACTTCAGCTCCTAATTTCATCCATTATGTTTCGAGTAGTGCAGTAGTACAGGATTATAGGGTAGTCTTTCCACTAAAAGATGATTCAAGAACTTAATCTGTGTCAGGAGACCTAGGTCCTGGTGCTTACTCAGTCTGTGGCTGGTGCTGGTTTCTGTGGATCTGAGCTTTTGGTTCCATAGGCTGAAGGTCTGATCCTGCTTACATTGAATAAAAAAGGGCTGTCTTCACTGCCATCATTGACATCGTATGAGTGAGATGAGAACTCTGTCCCAAGTGTGTGGGAGATGGAGAGCTGGAAAATAGCAGCACTTAAAATGAAAGACCACCAGTAAAGTCATTATAAGCAAAAGGTACACAAGGATTTTAAATACAAAAATTCACATGCAATGGAAACTATTGGAAAGTCCCTCAAAATAGCTTCCAACTTTTTCAAGAAAACATTGTTCTTTTCATGGTTTTGAAAATTTTAGTAATAATTTATGACACCCTGCAACAATGGATAAATGTGAACCGAAAACAGTAGGAAACCAGACATAAATATTTGAATAATGGGTGTAGCTTTCAAATATCCAGCTCCCCTGTGTGAGTGAGGTTTGTCTTTGTCCCCCTACTAAATAAAGAGATACTTCGTTGCTCTACTGACGGTCTTCGCTACATAAACCAGCATGCCCTTTTGTTCAGTAGCCTGTTCTTGTGCTTCAACCTCAGTCTCCCAGTCAGAAGAAATTTCCCTCTCTGTCTGTCTCTTCAGCCCCAGTGCTGGCTGTGGGGTTTTCAGAGATCACTGCTTTGAAAGACTGATCCATTTTAAGGTGGCAATGTCAAACTTCTTTATTTATACTCAAAACACTTCATATTGAACTGCCATAGGCAGGAAAGGCAGCTCTATTTCTGTTTCTGGAGGTTAAGATCACTACTTAGGGATTTTGAACCCAGTGAGCATTCATGACTGTTCAGCAAAGGGGGGTAGGAGGAGGGAAGGAGCATCCACTGCTTGTGAACCACTGCATGATCCCCGCAGGACTCGCAGTTCAGTGTTCTCAGTGGCAGGTCATTAATTATAAGCAGAAGGGGCTCTGCTGTCCTGGGAAGGCATGGCTGCACGTTCCCCACAGACCACCTGATCCTTGGAAAACCACCAGCCCTTAAAAACTGCTGTACCTGGAGAATGGGAATTTACATGTTTAGGCAATCCGTCGCTTGTGGTACTCTCCCACTCCTGTCTGTCCTCTGGAGCCTGGTGGCCTGGTGTTTGCATCCTCATATTGGCAAATAATCCTGGCATCAAAGTGAAGAAAAGGGGGGCTGGTGGGTTACTGAGGCAGGGGAGCAGGCCCTGGGGAGGGTCGGAGGTAAAGGAGCAATTGCTCCTTTCAGGACTTGCAGGTAAGCTACATTAATGTTTATCACTCAGAAGTGGAGGGGTTGTTTGGGGTTGTTGGTTGAGGATGCACCTTTCCGGTGTATAAATAGGGTAAGATGTATAAGCAGGGTAAGCCTTGTGTAGATATGTTATTTCCTGTGATTTGAAATGGGCTACAGTGGAATATAGTTCATTGTCATCATGTGTGTAGTGGGAGAACTGCAGACATTAGCAATAAAACATGCAGTGCAATGGTCATGGCTCCTGCTGTTACATAGCTGAGGTTTCGTATCCTGCTTTTTATGTGGCCATAATAATTAACATGTCAGTCCTAAGAACAAAACTGATACTTGAAGGTCAGAAATTACAAAGAATCACATTTCAACGGGCTCTGTTTCTGCGGTGGGCTGGGAAGGAGGACTTGCTGAACATAATACTGCTTAACAAAGATGGGGTTTTCTTAGTGTCTCTTCAAAGATTCAGGGAAGGAGTGAGGCAATTCCTCCTTCACAGGAGCTCAAGCAGCAGCAATCCCCTTCCTCTGTGGTGAGAGCTGCTCATCAGGCAGCAGAATTTAGAACTAGGGTGCCCGTGTCCCCCTGTGTGCTCATGCTGCCGCTGCTCTGGTGAAGCAAAGCTCCATGAACTCCCCTGGAAGCCATCAGCTCACGTCAGCCATTTTGAGTGGCCAGCACAAGGGGTCCGTAGCTTGCGGGGGAAGCTGCCTCAGTGGGCAGCCAGTTTGCTCTCTGCAAAAGCAAGGTTGGTTGTGACAGTGAATAAAAGTAGTCTTTCTTTTTCTTTTTTTCTCCTATCTTTTTGTTAGTCTTATAGCATTTGCAGCAGAGCGAGAGTGTTCTTATCTACCATTGGAGTACATCATTGTGCAGTGGCTTCATACTTCAGGCACAGAGAAATTAAATGCTTCTACCATGGCAGGTTTGTTGTTTCTAGCTTGCAGAAACAGGAGATATTGTGAGCTTAGTTCTTTCTAATGATTTATAGATAATTCTGCATAAGAAAGAGATGCTTGCTACTGCTGAGCCACCTTCATGTAAGGGTTACATGTAAGGGCTACCTACTTAATAGACCATAATTTTGTTTTTTTTCTTGGTTACCCTCATTGATTCCATGTGTGAAGTGAAGAATCTGAAAGAAGGATATTTTTCAGTGTTTCCTAAAGTGGTGTTTGCACTCTAAATTCTCCTACAGCCAGTGTAGTTCAGAAAATAAGGATTGAAGAGCATCAACATGGTAGTCAGACATGTAGCTAAATGAAATCACGCAGTGCAGTATGGTAGAAGTACATCTGAATTACTATATGTTCCATCTGCAATTCAAATAGCGGTACTAGATGTAATGATGCTGTTATTCCTTGGGCTTATTTTCGCTGTGATACAGTGCATGCTGTTTCCTGTCTTCATCCTGAGCATGGACTGGAGGTCTGCGTGTTGCTTCTCAAGGCAGTTTCTAACTTACTGTTTATTTTTTGTTCATTTTGTCACATAAGATGGCATCATGAAGTTTAAACAAGACTAGGCTTTAACTGCATTCTTCAACTACAGAATTACGAGTTCTCTCATGTTCTCTGGATCGATGCTCCTGTCTAGTATAGGTTTTTTAAATTTTTATATTCTCTTATTATTTCACTTTAGGTATCTGGGTTTCTGTGGCGATAAATGTAGCTAGTTTGTTTTGTGCAGTGTTTTTGTAAACACATAATAAAAAGCTTTGAGGTCTGGAAGTCTCATGTTATATATAAGCATGTACTGACAGCAGCATTTTTATATGGCAGACATTTTTCTTAGCAAGACTGTGTCATCCACTAAAATATTACTGTCTTTGTTTTTCATTATTACTGAATTACAATGGTACCTGCTTGGCTTTAAATCTGATAGATCCTTAAGTGAATCTCAACTTATTCTGCAATGTTGCTTTGCTCTTTGAATACTGTATGAGTTAGTGGATTCTGGATCCAGATGGAAATGGACGAAAAATATGGTAGCAGTTACAGTCTTAGCTTACAGATTTCTAAAGTCTGTTAAAAAGTTAGGGGCTTGTTCTTAATTTGCAAAGTATTAAAAATCCCCCCCTAAAATATTATGGAGTTGCAGGAGGGGAGGCTGAGAGTTTGTAAAATATATTATTAAATGTGTTATTTGAACAGCTTTAGAAATTTTGCATTTTTAAATTCCTGAGATAAGTAGAAAAGTTATGTTTGCACAAGACACGCACCCGTTTATGACAAGAACTGTAGATGTGTTTGGCTCTGATGAGTCCTCTTTTTCCCTCTTACTCGCCAAGGAATGGTGCCTACAGCAGCTATCTTATTGCAGAGAGTCTATTCTGTAATTCTGTCTCTCGTGCAGACCCTCTGCCAGCTACAGGGGCTTAACATATTACTCTGGGATGAGAATAGCAGAAAACTAACAGAAATCAGTCTCAAAAATTTACAGCATGGTTGGTTGGTTGTTTCAAAGAGCATTTTGGAAGTAAGAAATCGGGGGCAGGGGAAGAGAGAAAAAAAGATGCACTATATTTGTGGGTTTTTGAACTATAGTTTTGAAGTATAATGTGGCTGCCCCATCCCTGGCAGTGTTCAAGGCCAGGTTGGACACAGGGGCTTGGAGCAACCTGCTCTAGTGTGAGGAGTCCCTGCCCATGGCAGGGGGTTGGAACCGGATGATCCTAAGGCCCTTTCCAACCCAAACCAGTCTGGGATTCTGTGATTTCTACTTATTTTTTATTTCAGCTGCACCTTTTGATATGCCTGTGATGATTTGCAACTGAAAGAAATTCATCAAGTAATTAGTTCATTTTATTTGTTGTAGTCACTAATGTGGGCCCCACTAATGTGAGCAAAGCCCAGGAGGCAACATTTTAGGATGCTCAGGACCTTTTTATAGCACAGTGAATCGTAAATAGTTAAATATCTTTTTCATGCTTCTCATTTTACTGTTTTTATTTTTCCTTCTTTTCCTTATACTTTTCCTACTGCACTTTAAATAATTTACTCAGATTACTAGAAATGCCCCTAAAAACCTAATGAGAATTATGTATGATAGCTTTATTATTCTTTTGCATTTATAAGAAATATACATATTTTCCTGTTTGTTTTTAAAGAAGAGAAAAGTCAGCTGAAAACAGGTAGATTGATGTTAAAGGTAGCTGTAAGTAATCAACAGGGCATATTCTCTGAAACTTTTTTTCCTATCTTAGATATATTCTATCTTGAAGTTTCTCTGATACTGTTGGGAAGAAGGAGGAAAATGAATATGAACTATTCCAGCTTACATAAGTCTTGATTTAAATTCTTGAGGAAATATCTTCTTATTTTCATAGACCAGTCAACAGTTTCCAAATCCCACCGGTCATTATTTGAAGTTACATTGCCAAGATACAGACAGTAGTAGCTTTTCCTTCCAAGAATTTAGCTGTTCTTCTAATTATACTGAGAACAGAGGGGATAAAGATGAGCACAGAATAAAATCTGAAGGAATAGAGTTTGACGAGCCTTCTTTAGACAACATATGAATTATTCTCCCTTTCTTGATCAGAATCATGACCACGGTGCATTTTCTAAAACTATTTTTGTTTTCCATAAGTCTGGTGGAAAAACTCATTTTACCTGTCATAGTGAATGGATGGTGACAGTGCACTGATTTCTATGCCTAGAAAGATTAATGATGCTTCAAGAGCAGATTTTTAAGTTCATCATTCAAGGGAGATTTCCATCACATTCCTAATGAATACTTTGGGATCCAAGGACTTGGGAAGAGATGTCGTCACACAGGTTAGATTCTGTACAAAAAATGTTCAAGCATTTATTCTAAAGGGATGGTAACATAAATCCAACAAGGACATGAGGACAGCAGGTATGTAAATGAAGGAAAACCCCGAGCCAGCTACTTAGTCATATAGCAGTATTGCAAGTGTTGCAAGCACTGTATTGAGCAGCTGATTCAAGTTTTCTGACTGAGGCTGAAACATTTTCCCTCTTTTTTAATTACATGCTTCTAAGAATTATCTTCTTCCCCGTAAATATTTGATGTCATTCAATTTCTTCTTGGGTACACACATACATCTTTTTTTCTTTGGAAAAACAAACTGCTCTCCCCTCCTACCCATCCTGTCGGTGGAGTTCTTCCAAGACCAACTCTCTTTATCAGCTGCAAATTCATGTTCTTCTGTAGTTTTTCCAAGTTGTGCATTTTTAAAATATGTGTTTGTTTAAAAAGAAAAAAACATTCAACAACTACCATGACTATTGCTAGTGTGGATGAGGTCAGATAAGTAATTCAGCATCATTTTGTTATGTATTTTGTACAGGAGATACTTCTGTTCATAAGTCAAACAGCATTTTTTGCGCTTTTTCTTCTCTGAAGATACATATATCTTTTTATACCTATGACCAGTGAAGGGACAAAGAGTGAATGTAGCACCAAAGAAACAGCAGCTGTGAGTGGTTCTTCTTCCTCCTTGAGGGATTATTTTGTTTTATTATATTGATACAATACCAGCCAACAAAGCTCCGTATTATTTTGGGAAACCCAAAAATATGCATGAGGTTTGGTTTGTTTCCATTAGCTGGAGAGAAATAGCCATTTGAAAAGCTCAAGTCCTACAATAAATAATCTCGTTGTAGGTAAACACTGTCTATATAGGCTGGCTATAACATGTACTGATGTAGTTATGGGATCTGACTAGTGATGAATAATATGTGGTCCATCGTCATAACCTCCCATGCTGACCATAATTATGTGAAGAAAACCCCACTCGACATAACTCATTGTATTCAGGCAGTCCTGGGCATCCCTTGCTGATAGCATAGGCACACCACCAAATAGATGAGCAAATAGAAATGCTTCAAAACTCTGTTTTTATTCTACTTCTCTTGTGCTGTAAGAAAATTTTATGAGAGTCCTATATATACAAATTTTTATAGAACTATCCCTTATTTAAATGCAGTAATTTTCTAGTGTCATCTGTTTGTCATTAGTTTTAATTACCTTGGAAAGTATTCACAACTTCAGCTGTAAAATAAATACAGCAAAGTATATGTTTGTGTGCTTGGCTTAGAATTTAAAATTATAGCGCTGAATGATTCTTGGAAAGCCAATGTGGAGAGGGTTTACTGTTCCTGAATTACTTTGGCAGCGATGTTGGTAGTATGGATTGTTACAGTTGCGAGGAATTAGGATGAAAGTGGTAGACTTTCACCAAGCTGAATTGAAGAATTGTACATGTTAATCCAACAGTGAGTCTTACCCATTGGGCTTATCAAGTTATCTATCTATGATTAGTATTTAATAAGTTAAATACTCAGTGGAAATCAGGAAAACTATTTAATTGTTGAAGATGTAGCATCAGAAATTTGGAGGTGTTACAAGTTAATGTCTTTAATATGCCATTAATAGCAGGGCTGGGAAAGAAAAATGTTTTAACCCTTCTAATGAGCTGGTGTAGGATGTGAAAGTATGGTATTGGATAATCTCAGAAGGCAGACTGTGCAGTATTAAATGCTGAAGTCCCCCAGGATTTTAAAGGAAGAACTGAGAAGTTGCACACTGGCAGCTCATTTTTTCTCAGAAGAGAACGTGAAAAATTCCTGTTAGGACAACATCAGCTCTTTAATATTCAGCAGCACCTCGCAGTAGCCCGTAAGACTGTGTTCATTTGCTACAAAGGTTTGTTCTGGTTTATCATCTTTGAAAAGCTGACATCGCAAAAAGTGATGCAAAGGGTCGCAAAAAGCAGAAATGTGACTCACAATAGCCCGATGCATTTTAACATATTTTGTGTGGCTGTTCTTCTCCTTCCGTTATTATGAATGCTCTATGATTCCTTTAAGCCATATGTTACCCTGAAAATGGTAGCATATGCAAGGTTCAAAATCAACAGTATGCAGCTTTGTAACAATTAACCATCTGCTTACAGTGCTGTTAGGAACTTCTGGCATCTCTGTGGAAGTCAGGAAAATATTAGAACAGCATACCTGCCAAGCCTGGGTCACGAGTTACCTTACATTGTAATTTGTAGTCCCAGGAGAGCAGGAAGAGGCAAAACTGCATCAGGATTGCAGGCTAAACTCCCCCTAAGTACTTATCTTAACATACTTTAGTGGTGGATTGAGCAGGTCTAGGAGCAGATGTCAGCCAAAAAAAAAAGTGGATTCAGGATGTAATCACAAGGGGACAGAGTTGATAAAGGGCAAACATTTCCAAAGTCAGGGACAAGTGCTAATTTGGCTGTAGCTTCCTCCGAGTGTGAACTCATCACAAAGGATAACTGCACAGCATCCCCTTCAACCATGGTCCCTTCATCCATTTCTGCAATGTATTTATGCACTAGTCTAAAAAACCTGGGGAGTTTGGCAGTTTTATTTTTGTTAGCAGCATGAATACAGGCTTCATACTGTTATACAGTGGTGTGTGTAAAAGGTGAGCTTAAAAATCTCCTGCAGTGGCCCAGCCTCATGGCCCTTCCTGGGGAGTTGTGTGGCTAAAAGCGAGGATTGCATTTGTGCAGACAGTATCGAATAAGGGAGGGGAAGTTTGCATCATGTTCCTCAGACGTATTTGAGCTTGTCACAGTAGGATCATAGGGGTTTAGATCTGTTAAAGCTTCACGTATGATGAAAACCATAGCATTTTCCTGATACGTTACTTTAAGCACAAATATTTGATCCTAAATAGAATCTTACCAGCTAAAAATGCACATGAGGAAGAGTGATCACATAAACATCCCCTTCCATTCCATTCCTTTTCCCTTCCCAAAAAATCCTGTTTTAAAATTGAGATAATCTCTATACTCTCTATTGGGTTGCAGGAGAAGACATTGGTTTCTGTCTCAAAACATGCCATTGTTTAATGTGCAAGAAAGAGAAATAGAATGAGAAGAAGCTATTAGGAAGCTGAGTCCGCGGGAAAGTCAGATTTTGATGTGATGTAATTTCAGCTTTAAAAACCCACATGTTAAAACGGTTTAATTACAGGCTTTGAAATACAAGATCAAGTAGGAGGCATCACTCCTGCCCTTGTTTTTATTCTAATACCTGTCTACTGAGACCACTTACGAGATCTCTAATTTCTGGGGAGCTAGAAATCCTTTACTGTTAACAAGAAATAAGTTAGCTGCCCACAAAATGGTTCCTTACTAACAGCTCCCCATAGACTGAGACAGTAATTTTGCCTTCCTGGGCAGTAAACCAGCGTATCACTGTACCATTTAGTGCAACAGAAAGAGAAACTCCATATCATGAAAAGATAGACGTTTCCCAAAACAATTCACCGTTTTCACTGCTAGAGTATATTAGGAGTTAGGCTTCTTTGGCAGTCATATCTGCAGAAAAAGCTCTTCCACATTATTTCCTTTCCCAGTTTGGTCTGTGCGTCTTAATCCTGGGAACCTTGCCTATTCCAGGATGAAATCCTACTCTTTATCTGATTCTTAAGAAAATTTAAGTGATTATATCCACTGAGCCTGTCTAGCATGTTTAGTGATTCATTTCTTTGAGAATCTGCCACCGACTGTGCATATAAGCATCTTTGTTTAAGACAAATTGTTATTCAAGCTTTAATCACTCCTGTATCTCAAATGCATATTCTGATAATGTAGGAATGGAAGCTTTGTAGATGTGTGAAATTGCTAGCTCTGAGCAACAAAGAAAATCGTTCTTATAAATTATGTATGTTTAATTTGACAGGGTTCTTTCATACGGAGAAAAGTCTTCTGCCATTCACTAATCTTGTTGCTCTGGTGGGTCCTGTCAAATGTCCAGAAGAACAGTTAGATGGCACTGAAAATAAGCAAAGCTTTTAATAATTCTTCCTGCAGAAATGACCTCATGGAAATTTAAAGTGTATACAGTATATTGGGAGATAAGTTGTACGTCAGCATGTAGGTTTCAAAAGGGAAATGAGGCTATTAAATAGCACATCAGAAATAGCACAAGATGAAAAGTTACAGTTTGATCACACAGTCTTCTTTGAAAAGTAAGATAGAAATGGATAAAGGTTAGATGAGGAGGAAGGGTAGAGGTGAATGGAAAGAGAAAGGTTAGATCAAAAAAGAACATGTTAAAACTAAATTAGTCTTTAAAAATAAGATGGTGAAAGGGCCAGCCATGTGTGGACAGCAAGGGGAAAAGGGGAACAAAGTGGAAGAAACAGTTCATCAGTAGATCACAGAGTACACAAAGCCAGCTGCTAAAAATGAAAGTAATAATTTTATCCAGTAAGGAAATGGTAACAGTTATAATTAAAGAAGAATATTGAAAAAGTAACATAAAAAATGGGATAAAGATTTGCCATTTGATGCAGAGGGAGGTAGAAAACTGCACTGAGTAATGACTTTGGTTTCAAATGCATGTCTGTGGTCTGCTTGTTGGAGGGCAGACATGAAAAAGTTAGCTAGCTACAGGCAAAGGACTGTTGCTAAAGAAGTCTGTCATAATTAGGACACCTTTTCTCCCTGCATGCAATACCATTTAGCAGTAAAGGCAAAGTAAAGGATATAAAATGGGCAGTGCCTCTGCACCCCGGCTCAGCTTGCAGTGCACAGTAAGTGAGCTAGTGCCTTCATGAGAGCAGCAGGTTACTCTGTGAGAGCTAGATGTTACACTGAAAGCACTCATTATACTCCTGTTGGGAGCAAAAGGGAACCCATCTCATACGTGGAGGCAAGGATGTGTTGTTAGTAAAATTAATGTTTTAACAGTCTAGCAATGCAAACTAATGCAGAAAAGCTTTGTTGATAATATAATTAAAATTATCATCAAAGAGAACTTCCTACTGTCTATGCTTGTCTTCCTTTGAATTTTTCGGTGTTCCTCTGAGTCCCAAGGTTGGTATTGCATTAGAGAGACTGACAATGGCCATCAGCATCTCAAGTCCTTCTCTAGATAAAGTACAGTGCTTGTGGTGATGATTTCTTCCTCATCAGTCTTGTGTCCACCCAGGGCTCCATTTATTTGTCTTCCCATCACAGTCTGCTTCTGTCTCATCAGTCCACAGCTAAAGGTTAAAAATTGCACAGCTGCCTCTCCCACCCTCAGCTTAGTGCCATGCTGTCCAAGTAGCCCTGTTGTCCTTCAGGAAGGACATGTTAGGTGAAATGTTAATCAGGAGTTTACAGTCTGATTTCCAAAAAGTGACAAATGGATGAGTCACTAATAGATGAATAGCAGTTAACAGATAATTCTGTGAACACTGGAATTAAAGGACAGGATTGTGTCGTATATTATTTGTCTAGTATAGGTCTGCCTCCTTGCTGTGTTTCCTGTGATAAATCTAAAAATCTAGAGTCAAGCACAATGGTATTAATATGCTGCCAGGCATCTGCTGATAGGAAAGATGCTTGATATCCAGTAAAAGGCATAATGGCCTGTTACTTTTTTTCCCCCCAATACTGACATAAGTTTGTATCCTTCTTCTCTTGCTTGGGTTTCACAAAACTTGTAGTACCTCAGCTATTTTGGAGAGTTGAGCCCTCTTCAACACTTGCTGCTGATGAGTAGCAGAGTTTTAGTGTTGCTAAAGAGAAATCAACCCCGTGATTGAAAATGAGACTATGCTAGGCATGACAAATTCCATATAAACCTGATAATACTTCTAATAGCAAATGTATGGAGAAAAGTGAGACTCCTGGCAGAGTGCAGTGAAAGAAAAAGAAACCTATAAGTGAAAAGAACAGTATGATACTAATCAAAGCAATGGCAACCAATAAAAAAGAGAAAGGAGGAGGAATTATAACCACTTGATGAAAAGATTTGAAGGTGTTCTGTAGTATTGGAAAAAGACTAGCCCCAGAAAAAGAAGAAATGAGTTCATCAGTGGTTCAACTGTGCTTATAAAGTGGAAACACTGCAATAATATTTTGCATTTGACGGTAATTTCAATAGTATTCACAATAATATTTTGAAACCAAACTTGATCAGCGCGAAGCAAAGACCTAATGGCATGTGTCATATTTAGAGATTTTATTATTCCTCTTTCAAGGTTTATTGCTCTTTCAGGAGTGCTTCATTCATGGCAGAGTTCTGTCATAAAATTATCCGAGAACAGGCTGCAGTCAGTTACATTTGGATCTTCTGCAAGATTATTCCACATTAATGCTGGGGTAAGAATCTAGCAGAATCTGGGTCATTTTACCCACATCTCAGCATCCAAGTTGAACACCAGTACACTAAAATCTTTGCAGTTACTGAAAACAATTCAGTTATGCACAATAGATGTTGATACGTTCAAATATCCATTGATCAAAGCATTGCAGAAATCCATTTTTGATTGGATACGCTAGACTGATCACTGAAAATGCCAGATGGAGTTACTGAACTGAAAAGGGGGAAAAGAGAATAATAGACTCTGTACATATTTTAAGAAGCAAGGGAATAAAACAAGTGGGGGAAACAAAGTTAGCAAAGTTTTACCAAACAAGAGAAGTTCATCCACTTGGTTTTAAATCATTTAGTTACAAATGAAGCAAATAATTTCTGTTTCTCCTAAATACCAGAGAGAAAAGATTATCTTCATACCAGCAGACAGCCCATAGACATTTCAAACAACAAAATTGTGCATGTTATGAGAATAGTATACATTAACTTCTGCCTCAAAAAGCATTAGCATATTCAATTAGCAATCCTTTGAATTTTCTGTATTAATTGTCTTATGCTCAAAAAGAACTCTAAAGCCTTTGGAGCTGTCACGTATTCAGTCATTCTACACAGTGACTGATACTGTGCCCACCTTATGAACAGAGAACTGGAGGCATAAAGAAATAAATGCATCGCACAAGTGTGTGAGGACCTACCTCTCATTTTGGACCAGCACTTTGTCTACTTTTGCTGCCCTTTTCTGACAGGGCAGGAACTCATAATGAACAACTAAGGTAGCATGATAGGGAAAGTCGCCCCTCTGCAGCAGTCCCGTGCAGTGCCCCTGAGAGTAAGTGCAGCTTACCCAGCACAGGGTTTGAGTAAGAGTAAGAGCAAAGTTGAAGACTTGTGATAGTCCTTTTCAGAAATAAATGTGAATTTCATCCGTAGTGGGTTAGGGAGAAAGAATGGGCCAAAGTACATCTTTGATGACCATTGTGTCACCAGTTCAAGATCCCAAACATGAACCCTCCTTAAAATCTGGTGTAAGGACTAGAATAGTTTGTACACACCTAATGCACACAGGTAGTGTAGGAAAACACATTCTCCAAAACATTCAGCACTCTGACCACAAACTGGGTTATGTAATATTTCCCTCCATTAATATGAAATGCAGAATTGGGAACATTGGAGATGGTTGGATGGTGGTTTTTAACATTTTTACAGGTCAAATGTTATGACTGGAACCTATGATCCATTTCTGCCATTGCTCAGTTATTTATTCCTCTCCAACCTTTCATATTTCAACTTGTCGTGTAAGCCCTTGTTTGCTTCTCTTTGATTTTATATTGGGTTTTGATTTGTTTCTATCTTTATACAATCTTCATAGTGTTTTGTTGAGGGAAAAGCAATGTGGATTTTATTCTTCTACCCAGTCCCTGTATAATCTCTCTATGGCATGGTCACTGGCTGTTTGGAGAGTTTTTTATCCTGAGGGCACAGCTAACTGCATGCTCCTGTCATTCTGATCAACATCATTTATTTTTAATATATGTTATAAAACCTAACATTGTAGTGGGTTTTGTTCTGTTAAGACTTAAACACAGCAATGGCCTTCATGAATTATTAATTTGAAAGTACTGAGGAGAAAGGCTTCAGGAAAGAGGGATTCTTAAACTGTGCCATGTTCAGAAATGTAGCAACTATATTTGGTGATTAAGTAGTAAGACAAGGTGGTGGTCTAGGAATTTCTGCAGAATGAATAAATCTGAATGGTCTGTCTTTGGTGAAGTAAAATAGAATATTTTAGGAATGATGGACTAATAACGTAGAAATGAAACAAATAGCAAATGATACTTACCTGTGCTGACTATGTCATTCAGTAATTACAAACCAATAATGATAAATAGCACAGGATATACAAGGCAAAGTTTGCAGCAAGCAACATTGCAATGTTTCAAGAAAATATATAAGGTCAATTCTCCTGTGACCAAAGGACTGTGAGGGTGCTGAGGCGCTGGCACAGGGTGCCCAGAGAAGCTGTGGCTGCCCCATCCCCCTGGCAGTGTTCAAGGCCAGGTTGGACACAGGGGCTTGGAGCAACCTGCTCTAGTGGAAGGTGTCCCTGCCCGTGGCAGGGGGTTGGAACTGGATGAGCTTTAAGGTCCCTTCCAACCCAAACCACGCTGTGATTCTACGACTCGAAGATAATGTGGGTTGGTCATATGGCCCAATCTCCCACTAAGTTATGAACTACAGCTTATTCTTGATAATACACTGAAATCTATTGTTCTAGATGCCATAAAAACCCATTGCTGGGGAAGGTTTGTCTCAGACTACCTTGTCTAAGTAATGAAACTAAGGAATTCCACAGAGCAGCACAAGAAATACAGGCAAGATCACTTCAGTCACTTCTGCCCAGCCACATTCCCTGTTTTGTAAGGACAGTTGACACCAGGTTCTAATTGAAAGCTCATCAGAAGCAGTGAGAACCCTTCTGTCATCTCCAAGTCTCTGCCTTAGCTCTTGCTAAATCAAAGCTCACAGCACAGCTGTGGGCTTTAGTTTTACTGTAATTTCAGTGGTAGTTAGGAGAGACTCAGCATTATAAATGCTAGACCCCAAGGCAATAGTAATAATGCATATTATGAATATGTGTGCATGTTTATGTTTATTGTACTTTTTCTAGAAGGAATAGGGTTTAAAACTGCTGAAACCTAAATAAGATCCTAGAAACATAATAGAATTTGTGTGCCATTTAACATATACATAGTGCATTAATTGAGAAACTGGTCTGTTTTCTCTGAATTCTGAATAGCACTCTTAGAGGTTTGCCTTTGAGGGCTTTTTCGGGGGCGGAGGGGAAGGTGCGTTGGTCAGATAGCCTCTAGTTCTCCTTGCTGAGTAGGATTCCCATTACAAAAATGTTGGGATTGCTGTGTGGCCAGGCTAGGCCCTGGCATGAGGATGCTGTCCCAGGTGAAGGCTGACCATGCTTGAGCACAGTCTCGGAGGTTGTTCTCGTGACCCTCATCGGCTCAGATACTCATATTAAATCAGCTATTACCTCTTGTGTTTTGGTCACCTTTTCCACCAGTTTACCAATGGATGAAAGGGAAGGAGCTAAGTGCATGACATAGGTACTCTTACTCCCTAATGTAGCAGGAGTCAGGAAAGAGGTTTTATGCTAAAACCTTATTTCCCATGACTGAAAAGAGTTTTGCCTGCCTCATGGCATCATGTTAAGCAGTGCAGAGACAAGGCATCATTACATATGCAGCTGTGTCATGATGCTGGTATTCAGTATGACTGCTTTTGGTCAAAGATGACCCATCCATCAACAGTGAATAAGGAATAGGAGGATAATAAGTAGTATCAGATGCCAGTTAGCAAAGAAAGCAAAGCCACAGACGAGCCTGCATATCTTGAACTTTGCAAGACGGGCTAGAAGCCTCAAGAATAGACAGCTCCAGATCTGTTTCAAGGCTGTAACATAGCTGAACTGAGAGATTACGTGACAGGCCTTGTGGTGAGATCTGGATGTAGATTCCAGTTGGAAAACTTTATTTGTGATAAGCAGAAGGTGACATCTATCATTCAAATCAACATACTTCTGTTTGTTATCAGTTAGGAAGTATTTAAGCAAGAAAAAAAACAAGCAGGAAAGAATTTCACTAGTTTAGTGAATTATGTGTTTTCTCCACTTTGTGTCACGTTACCATGTGGTAATAAGTTAGCGAACAGTAATACTGGAAAGACCTTTAAGAGCTCATCTAGTTCCTCGTGTGATAGCTGCTCCTTTGTCTTTCCTGACAGATATTTCTCTGACCTGATATTAGAGCTCACCACTGATGTGGGGGCTTCACAGCCTCCCTGGCCCCCCTGTTCCAGAACTTCACTGTCCTTACCATTAGATTAGTTTGAAAACTCTTGCTTATACCCATGTGTAGGGTGTTTTGTCTTTCTCATGGCATTGTTGGCTCAGGTTTCACTTGTGGTCCCCCTGACTCTTGCAGCTTTTCCTCAAGAACCATGATACAGCGAGTTCCCTGGCTTGTATTTGTGCTTTGCATAGAATCATAGAATGGTTTGGGTTGGAAAGGACCTTAAACTCACTTAGTTCCAACCCCCTGCCATGGGCAGGGGCGCCTTGCACTAAACCATGTCACCCAAGACTCCATCCAACCTGGCCTTGAACACTGCCAGGGATAGAGCATTCACAGCTTCCTAGGGCAACCCTACTCAGCCGTATGCAGGACAGGCACGTTATTTTATGGCTTTCTGAAGCTTAATTTGTAGTGGACTTCTAAATCAGTTAAATTATAGGATTTGCTCAGGTGATGGCCAACACAGTGCATGTGTGAAAGAAATTTATCCAAGTATTGTGCCCTTCTGAGCACCAGAATTAAAATCACATCATACTAGGGCTCAATGCACAACAGCAAGTGCTCAGTTTGAGAAGCCTGGGAATTATTTGAGAGCTTTTTGTGTTTCCTTGTTGCTGCTGTTAAGTTATTAAAATTGGAGACTGACGCCATAACACCTACTACAGAGCTTTCATGTATTGATTTTCAGTTCGTTTGGGCAGCTTTGTGAAACGAGTTAAAATGAACTCACTGAAGTACAAGCATTTCTCTCCTCTGTCATGCAAGCGCTCCAGATGGCCACTGAGCTGGGCTGATGGAGGGGTGGTGAGACAAGTTTTCAGAAGGTTGTTTTACTCTTCTGTTACTCATACTGAACATTGGAACTGAAGTGCCATTCACTGTGCTGTCACCTATTGGAATGGTCACTGTGGGACTGCCAGAACAAACAGACGCATGCTCTGATGCAGTGCAGAATCACCAGAATGAGAAAGATTTCTGGTCTTATAGCAAAGACCCCATGTTAGCTGATAAAGTGAAATAAAATAAATCAGAAAGGTGCATATGCTAAAAAGATAAGTGTTTGCATACACATCTATGCATCTACTTACATATCTGTATGTGCATGTACATGTATACATGGTACGTATGTATTTATATATACGTGTATACAATGCCTACACATACCTACATATTGGAATCCATAGAGCTGTCAGCAATCCATTTTGGATTCTTGTTTTGTCTACTTCATTCCCGAATGTTGCAATACACCCTAAATGGAATAAGGCACAGGGAATTCCTTTTGTTACAGGATTAATTTAAGTTGGTTTTAATTTCTTCACCATCATGTAAGGGTTCCCAAATAGATAAGCAGAGAGCTATAACAATTTGAGACTCCCTCTGTTTTATGTGTTGCCTTACTCTTTACTCCTCATCTCTCTCTCTGGTTAAAAAATCCCTTACTTTACAGGTTAAAAAAAAAGAAGAAGAGGTAAAAGTGAGATAAGGCAGACAAAAAGTAGTAGGAAAAAACGTTATTTGGAAGTTAGATGCAGAATTCATTAAAAAACCACACTTTTTTTGACAAAGGTTTGAAGCAATGCTCAGTTTTCTCAGACAACTGCCTAGCCATCAGCTTATTCCCCAACATACATAGAGCCATAGGGATCATAATTCTATTTTGACCACGTTTTAATTTGTTTCAAGTTTGGTGTGAGTGCACTGTAGCTCCATTAACAGTTGAATCATAGCAGTCGGTGACAACTGTAATAACTTGTGTGAATCCTGAAGTGTGTGAACAAAGCACCGAGGGCAATAATTGTCCAGCAGACAGTAACGGAACAATAATCCATATATTAATAGTCAGTTAATTACCATTCAAGCTGCCATATTTTTAGTAGTTCTCTATTCAAATGCTGTTTTCATGTTTCACTCATTGTGTCCCTTAATTAAAAAATCTATTTCCAACTATTTTTATAAAGAACAGTGTAGTGTGTTAGCTGTTAGATTTGACCAGTTTACTGGACATGAGGTGTACAGAAAAATGCATCTATTATATTCCATCTGCATTCTGCATTATAGCACAAAGAAGAAAACACTGTCTCCTCTAAAGAGCTTGATCTTTTGCTGTCGCCTATCTGGAATGCTTCAGTGACGCAGGGATTTGTTCAGTCTGGTGGAACTCATCAGATGTCAGAAACACCCCATAATTCATTGTGCAGGTATTTGTGTCATCTCCCTTGAAGCATGGAGGGAACTAGTGCCTCATCTGAAACGTCTCAAAATCCCATTTGCAGAAAGCCCATTGTGAATGGCTGGCTATAGGGATCACAGAGACAAATAATTCTGCTCTCTTTTGTAAAGCATAAGGTTATGCATGTGTGTATTCTGCTCCTGCCCTTTCTCCAAAAAGAAAATCTTGATTTTGCCTGCGATGCTTCCTTTCCACAGCGGCAAGTATTGGTCCTGTTGCTCACTAACTAAAGTCAAAGGGTTCATTTTAGGACCACCTCTACACCAAAAGTAAATGCAATATTGAGAGATTAAGGCAGAGAGCAAATTTGTTTGCTGCTTGTTAGAGAAAATACTGCAGCACAATAGTCTGAGCATTTCTTTCAAAACTATTAGTTCTCAAAATCAAACTCCTAGAATCATAGCATGGTTTGGGTTGGAAGAGGCCTTAAAGATCACCTATTTCCAATACCCCACCCCACCCCCCCTGCTGCAGGCAGGGACATCTTCCACTAGAGCAGGTTGCTTCAAGCCCGGTACAGCCTGGCCTTGGACACTGCCAGGGATGAGGCTGAGGTGAGGGCATTGTGCAGCTGCTTGGCTTGGCAGTGTTATGTGATTTTGGAGCATGTATTTCCTCTGGACAGTGATAAAATTATGATAGTGAAGCATAGTTTGCTTAATGCTGAGGTTATGAAGTCAATTGCCAGGTTCAGACAAAGACCAGCAATTATTAGGCAAGTCACCATAGTGACAAGGCAGGTCCAAGCTCAGGCCAGGAAGGCAGTCCATTGGCCCTGGGTCTGCTCAGAGAGCTCCATGGCTGCAATGAAGCTGCAGTGTTGCTCCAGTGGGAACACACTGGAGAGCATCATCCTTATAGAATAGGGGCAGCCCCCCGTGAGGCTTCCTGGCAGAGCTGGTTGGGAGGAAGCCTCTGCTGAAGCTTCCTCCAGCTTTTTCTGGAGAAGCCTCAGAGTCAGCTGAGGCTTCTCAGGGAGCTGCCTTAGCAAGCTGGCCTTGCAGGCAGGGAGGTAAACTGGTCCCGACAAAAGAAAACTGCATGCTTAAGCAAAAGAAGTCCAAAGACTTAACCAAGGGGAAAACTGATGATGTTATCTTCACCAATATGTCATTATATCTCGAGTGTGGGACTTAAACTCTATCACATAGAGCAGGGGAAATCATTCTTTGTGTCAGTAGAGTAATGTAGGATTTTAAAATCAAGTTTTGCAGCAGCTAGTGAAATTGGAGTGCTGTTTCTACTGTTAATATTGCAACTAGTGCTCCATATGCTTCATCAGTGTAATTCTCTGCCCTGTGAGTATATAATGATAGTTAAGAAATGCCATTTCAACTCATAGAATAAGAGATTATAATAATATCTTATTAGGTCTTCAATAAAGTGCATCATTAGCCAATTTCTATTTTCCCATAGAGAAATCTGAAACCCATGTGTGAGAATTAATGTGCTTAAATGGACTGATGAAACAAGCTTCAGTGAGGAGAAAGAGTGCCCTGAGCTCAGACTGTAGGAGGTGGTAGCTTGACAACGTAAAACGCATCACCTGACCTTTCCAGTTGTCAGTCCTGATCAATAAGGGTGTTAGTTTCCCAGAAATCAATACAGGCATGGTTCCTGCAGTAGCCATGAGACCCAACCTGACCTAGAAGAGAAATCGTATAAATAGCAAAACACAAGCCCATCGTCAAGCCTGACAGATGATCAGCTGAAAAAGGGCTCTGATTATTTTTGTTTCATACCCCACCATTGGATGCAAAGACAGTTTTCTCCAGATTAAGATAAAACATCCCCCATCTGAACTCAATACCCGACTTCCCTGCTTATCCCCTTTTGCACTGAAGTTTGAATTTGGTGAGACTTCTCTGTAGCAACAGCATCATGACTGATGTCTCATACAACTTCCAAAATGTGTGTGTACTAAGTACACCCTTTAAAAGGTTATTCGTACATTTCTCCAATGGTTAATCAGAGGCTATAATAGTCTGTAACAGTTTACAGGTTAATCTCAAACATCAAAAGCCTTGTGAAATGAAAGGGTTTGGACTGTAGAAACGTGGAAAGAATAAAAACGCATTCTGACAGGAGGCCTTGTTTGGGAGTGTTACTCTTTTACACGTTCCATTTCTGTCTCAAATAGCCCTTGCTTAACAGATGGCTTGGTTTTGGACCTCTGGCTTTAATCTTTATTGTTCCCAGAACGAGAGTTTTTGTCTAGTGTAGCTGCCTTTATTTCAATTTGAATATGCTCCATAGTCAGCCAGCTCTATGCTTTAGTGCTGAGGCTCGTCAGGTTGTTTTGTCCTCATTTGAAATCCATTGCTGTTGTATGGGACACAGCACATTACAAGTCATGGTAATACATGTTTTGTGTCATTTTTATTTCCAAAGGATCAGAAACCTTCCAGATTTGGAATGGTGGGTGGTTTGGGAGCAGTGTGGCTACCATGCAAACAGGCTAATGTCATTAATTCATATGTTAGTGGTAGTTGTGGCTTCAAAACTGTGCATGCACACTGTGCAACTGGGGAAAAAAGAGACATTTTCTGAGACAGCATAGGAATATCAGTGTCGTTATCAAGAAGTGATGGCTCTCGATAAAACAGTAGAGGCACAATGGAAAGGAAGAAGTAAAACTGGTTGTTTTGAGGTTCCTCAAGGGTCAGCAGGGAAAGAAAATTGGCAGCAGCAGCAGCTGCTGCAGCAGCCTCATCAACAAAAGAAAACCCTTGTGCTCCCCGAAACCAATTTCCAATTGTGCTACGGTCCGTGTTCCATATGAAGTGCCAGATATTAAGTTCTCATGGGTGGAGAGAAGCCTGAAGTCCTTCTGGCTCTTATAATGGCTTTTTGCTTTCAACTTAAACTGCTGCTCGGTTGTGCTTGGTGGCCGGGAGCAGCAGTTTGAAAGGAGAAATGCTTGAGAGAGGTATGGCACCTCTGAGGAAAGGCCGCTTGCAGAAAGAGCTTTCATCAGTTCTGCTCACCCAGGGTGTAGCTTAATTTACCTTGGGATCTTGTTAGTTTTAGTTCATTTGTTAGCAAAATAATGGCATCAACTCTTAAGGAGTTGTCATATTTAGTTCCGTGTAGGCTGTTACTACTGCAAATCAGATAAAATGGACCAGCAAGACACGCTTTGCTGAATGATGTGGGTACATGTGAGAATATTATGTTTTCTTCTCCATAAAGGTTAAAGGCACTCCTGCGTGGGTGTGCAAAGCAAGATCCCAAGAGTTCTTTAGTTATTTGAAATTTATTTAAAGAACATTTTGATTGTCTTCATGATATATTAACAGCAAGGAAGTTCATTTAAATATGTGATCACAGCATGAAATTCTGTGATACTGCTGTCATTGACTGAGATAACCTTTCACAGCAGTTATTTTTGCCTTTGCCCTGTCACCACATAATGTCTTGAATGCCAGCTTTAAATGACCTTTTTATACTCAGTCTGATATAATAATTTGAATTTGATCTTACAGACCCCTATAAATCATACTACTTGTAAGAGTTGTCATTGTTGTGCTAATAATCACAATTTCTGAAATCTTCTCTGCTGTAAAATCAAGCTGTAGCTACAGAAAACTTCCAAATGCATCCCCGTATTGAAGTAGCATCAGTGAGTTTCTGGGCTTTTTTTATGTCCTTTTAAGAAGTTAAATAAATCAGGGGCTTTGGGTGCATTAACCTGCAAAGTGTCTGTGGTAATGTGTATGTGTGTATGCTGTTTACCTGCCCATCAGAATTGGGTAGAGAGAAGTTTATCAACTGATCACAAAAAGACATTTCCCCCTTAGCAAAATCATGGAATCCTTTCATTTATTGTTAGTACGTTCTTTGCAAGACCATGACATGGGAATGTGCATTTTGTCATGATGTGGCTGGGCAATCTTCAGGGTGAGTTGTAAGCTCATGTCAAGACTTTCCCATCTTTGCTGTTGCTGGCACCTGAGGTTCCTGGGGTAGTGCTAGCTGTGAAAAGCCTGTTGGTACTGAGTTACACTTTCTAATGGCAATTTAGACATCCTGTATGTCCTCCGCTCGGAATAAACACCGTAAGCCCATTGTTTCAGCACAGGTAGTAATAATTGTAGTGAATTCTGTTTGTAGAATACTTACATATGTTATTTTTATCCGTTAAATGACCTTTTTTTGTATGAAAGTGCTTAGTTTTCCTTTTCCCCTTAGCATTGCCTTAAGCAAAGACACTGTTCTTTGGTCTGAAACGATGCAGTGAATTTACAGTATACAATTAATTGCAATACCAGCAAGTCTGGCGCACAGTGTTGTTAAGGATAGTAGGGACTGTGGTGATCTTATAATGAATTCACTTTAAAACCCAGCACAAATAGTAGCATACACGGACGTCTGACAGCTGCTTTCCCCAGCTAAATCTCACTTGTGAGACTTGATTCCAAGAAAAATAACAAGTCAGGCTTGGTTAGTTGTGCTGCAGCTTGGAGTACGAGTCTTGACAAGGGAAAAAATCATTTGTACTCTACTAGCTTTTCATGAGCTGGGGCGAAGAATAAATCACTCCAATGGCAAAATAAAGCTGTCAGACAGTCTTTTTCATAAGGTGCCATTGGACAGCAATATGACAGTTCTCTCTCCTGATCTTTTTTATAGGTTGCTAATTCTGAAAGAAAAGTCATCTTTGCCTCAATTTTTGTGGATCCAGGCTATGAAATTTTAAGAAGCAGTTGTCATATTAAAACAAAGATACAGGCTCAATAACCAGGAGTATCCCTGTTGCCTTAGTGAAAAGATGCTTTAACCAAGGGTTTATGCTTTATCCAAGTGTCTAGGATATGATTCTGTATTTGCTGCTTTATATTTTGAAATTACATATTACATATATGTCTGATATTATTATATATTATATATACACATATGAAATATGTTCTCTGAAAGATTAATCAGGCAGATATACTGGCACCTGAGAACACTTTCATGCGTTGAAGAACATGGTAGTGGCCATCACTACCATGACTGTGAGGCGTAAGCACTAGCAAGCAGGCAGTAATATTGTTTCTCAAGCACTCAAAGAGGTTTCCTTCTTGTCTTTATTGGACAGAGATGCCATGGGCAGGGACACCTCACACTAGGTCATGTCACCCAAGGCTCTGTCCAACCCAGCCTTGAACACTGCCAGGGATGGGGCAGTCACCACTTCTCTGGGCACCCTGTGCCAGCGCCTCAGCACCCTCACAGTAAAGAACTTCTGCCTTACATCTAACCTAAACATCCCCTGTTTCAGTTTGAACCCATCACCCCTTGTCCTATCGCTACAGCCCCTGATGAAGAGTCCCTCTCCAGCATCCTTGTAGCCCCCTTCAGATACTGAAAGGCTACAGTATTTTCCAATATTTATCTTCATTTTCTATTAAAATCATAACTATTTTCGTTTATAGATTACTTTTGAAGTATGCCATAATTCTGAGTATCTTAAAAAGGAAAAAAACCCACCTCTTTCTAGGTACTGTTGCATTAAAATGCCTTGGCCGTGAATTTAGACATCAAATTGTATCAATTCTTACATTAAAAAGCAGCTGAGAAATTATGTATTTCAGGGTTCTCTTTCTGAACAGACTTTAAATCTTACATTTTCACAAAGTTTACATAGTTTTTGCAAATAAATAGTACTGTCAAATATACCATCCACCTCAGTGCATTTATAAGGAAAATGAATGCCCCAGGCTAGTCATAGTGAAAGAATTGGATACTAGCACCATGACAAAAGAACTAAAACAGACACAAACACCTACAGTATGAAAGTTATCATAAATAAAGGTTTACCAAACCAAAGGTCATACTTCCATTAAACTCACAAGCAGCTCTAAATTAGATAGTCCCAGTTTTCTGAAGTGACCAAGGGTTCTTTTCCATTGTTTTCCTTTTGCTGGTTTGGTTTTGAATGTCTGTTTTCTGCCCCAATTTTCCAAGGTGCTCAAATTCACCATTTATGTTGCTGTGAGGGTTTGACTAATCTCTCAGTCACTAGTAGAATGATAACCACTGGTGCAACTCTTTTCACAAACCTTAGGCACTCCTTACACCTTTCCTAGGTGGCTACAAAGAAAAAGGATTTGTCAGTTAAATTACAGTAACAACATAAGAATTTACTTCACTTTAAAGTGTCCTGTGAAATTCATGTGTATACACATGAATTTTGCATATTGCACAGCACAATGAAGGGCAAGAAGTATTACTGAAAAAATTAAAAAGCAGGAAAATATTAATTAAAAGAAAAACAGTCTCAATACTATACATATAGATACTATATGTTAATTGTCATTTTATCTTAGAAGGTTCATTTAAGAAGTCACTGTCTGCATAGGTACTTTCACTGAAATCTCCAAACGTGACCCGCCAGCCAGACTCTTCTCTCAGCTCTGTTCTCTCAGTTCCAAATAATTCAGCCTTCTGGGTGATCACTAAACTGGCACAGCTTGATCACAACCCACCTGGGGTGCAAACAGGAGCAGAGTCTGCTCTTCAGTTGAGTATCTTCACATAGGAGTTGCTGCTGTTGTCACAAAACTCCTCAGCAGCTGCAGGTTCAGTCTAGGTGGGCGCTTCCGAGACACGAGGCAGGGGGGTGGCAAACCTGCAGTGTCTAATCAGCTTCAGATTGGTCCTAAGCATGCACATAATAATAAAGATGAGCAAAATCAAATCAGCATGTCACAGATGGAGTGACACACTTAAGTCGTAAGAGAGAAGTAGCGATATGTTTATTGATATGAAGCAGTGACTTAACAAAGTTCAGTGGTAAATGTGACAGTGATTTAATGACATATGATGGTGACATGCACTTGGTTATTTACTGCATAAAGAACAGGGTCTTTCTTCAGGGAGACTCTCCTGTTGAGGCATGTGATTCTGAGAGGACACCCTTGCATTCTAAACTCCTTTCTGAGGGGAGTTTAGGTGCAGCTCGATCCAGACTTGGTCAGTGATATATGTCTAAAGGATTATATCATAGAATCATCGAAGGGTTTGGGAGGGACCTTAGAGATCATCCAGTTCCAACCCCCTGCCACGGGCAAGGACACCCTCCACTAGATCAGGTTGCTCAAAGCTCCGTCCAACCTGGCCTTGATCACCGCCAAGGATGGGGCAAAATGTGCGCGATCAATCCTTTATATCACTTAGCTAAGATTTCAGAGTTTCAGCACACTTGTTCCCAATTCACTTACCAAGTGTCTGACATGATAAGGAATCTCTCAACCTCAAGGAGCAACCCTGAGGAGCATCCCTGCTCAAAGGGAGATCCTGGCATGCAGCCTGCTGCCATGCAGAAGAGCTCAACAGACCTTGGGCTGTCCACTGCTTATGGAGTAAGATTGTATACTGTGAGTATAATTGACTCACAGTCATATTTGCATACTGACTACAGATCTTCCTTTCTTCAAACTTGGCTTGAGTAGGGCTTTACCCAGCACTATAGTTATAGGGGTGCATTGCTCAGATTAGCCCTTTGCTGTTGTGTTGTTATCTGTCTCCCCCGAATCTGCTTTGAGTTGATGCAGCTATCACAACTAGGTGCATCCATTACAACCACCACTGGCTGTTACCGCTTGAGTAGGATTACAAGAAGTAAAGGGGAGGGAGGGAAGAGGGTAGAACACACTGTTACAGCACCAAACAAACTAGGTCAGCAAAGCCTACCCAGCTTTGACACCCTCGACTTTAAGAATCCTAAATTGGAATATGTGGATGTACTTAATGCATGAGTGACATGATACCATGTTTGCTTACTTTTTCCAAATACCGAGTCCTCAAAAGCTGAGAGAAATGGCTCACAATGTTCATAAAAATGGTTTGACCTGAGTGGAATATGTACTGCTGATGGTATAAGGAAAAGAGATGGCAATAAGAAGCAAGGTGAAAGCCGTGAAGCGCACAGCTGTATTAGCATGCTGAACTTTTCAAACAGTGACAAAATTATTCTTTCAGTGCCTGTTTCTTCAATGCAATATCAGATAGAATTCCTGCACAGGCTTTAATGAACCATGAAATCAAGTTACCCTTCTGTGAGGCTAAAGGTACTGTATGTTATAGTATAGCTTAATGCAAAATACACGTGTTAGGAATATATTTCATTCCAAAAAATGAAGAATTATATCTGCCTTTCCACATGTGCGGAAGTGTTGTCTTTAATTTCATCATTGTATATTATCCCTGGGAAATAGCTTTCATTTCATTTCACCTATGATTAATTTAGGCTCCCAAAATTGTAGTACCGTTTTGAAAGATATCTTTGGGCCTATTCTACCAATAGAAAGAACTGGGCAATTAATTCAACCTGTGATGGTTTAATCTGTTCCATTAACAAATAAGTGAACAAAAGAGTCTTCCCTGAAAATAATAGTTATGTACCTAGTGTGATCCTTGTGGACATTTCTTAGTATTTATTAGGGCATCTGTAATGTTAATAGATGACTGGAATGGTCCCATTTACAAAACAACAGCCAAATAAAAAGAGTTCAGTTCAAGGCTGTGCAGTCCAGTAAATTATCACCTATGTACTTGCAGGGGAGCAGCTGAATGTAGTCATTAAAGTTAGGCAGGGTCCCCAGTGAGCTATTTTCACCAGTCTTTTTTTTTTTTTCAGAGGTTCTGGCTTCAGTTTGCAAGTGTTCTTAGCCTTTCTTTATAAACCATTCTCTTTAAGGACTAGATAGAGGTCAGGAAAACTTCCTGACGGGCAGAAGCAGGATAATCCTTATCCAGAGCAAGTTGTAGCTTGCTTTGATTCACCACAAGAGACTGCAGGTGCTGATAGAATATACAGGCTCAGAAAGGAGTTAGGCAAATTCATGGGCAGTGGATCTATAAACAGCCACTAACAGGAATAGGCAGAAATATGCCCTCTAGCATCCGTAACACAATGGATGATGAGGGACTGCAAAGACAATCAGCCACAAGTAGTAGCAAAACTCAGCTCTTGTCTCTAAATATTGGCTCCTATTGCCCCTCTCAGGTGAGATGGGCTGTGTTCTTAGCAATATCCATTTCTGTTGCTATTCTTCCTGAAATAAAGTGCTGAGAATGGGAAAGAGCTGGGACAGACAGCCAAGGGAAGAGCCTTGGATAGTCACCGCTGTTGCTCCTTTGTTTCCAGAAGTTGGAAGAGGTGTATAGGAGTAATTGCTGGAGTGGAGAATAACCTCCTTCCTTTCAGCAGAAGCAACACACTTCCAGTGATCCTTCGGTCTCCATGGGAGTCAGCCAGGCTTTGCAGATCCTTGTTGCAAGAAGTGCTGTCTTTTACTGAAGGAGGAATGAAGAGAGTGGAGAAAGTTTCTATGGGGAGGAGATGGTGAATGAAAGAGAAGCGTTTAGCTTGTCCAGGTAGTTTACAAATATGAAATAAAATCATCAGCCCTCTGAGGGCTCTATTGTGAATGGAGCCTACTGAATGCAGGGTGTCATGGAGCATCTGCCCACTTTATTCAGTTCCCTAATCTGAGTTCTCTTGCTGTTGTGCCTTCAGATACTTGTGCTGAACAGCTTTGAAATAACAGCCCTAAAAGGGTGAAAGTAATGCTGTTTTAATTAGTTGCATTTAAAAATAATAAAAACAATTGGTTTTATTAAATGCTCAGTAGAATATAAAGCGTGCTTTCAAAAGTTAGACATTTTGAGACTGTTCGGCTACGTTAGAAATAAATATATTATTGACTCTTAAGAGTTCTGTTCATGCTACATTAACTTTGGTTGGGTATGTTTTTACATTAAATGAAATGGTTCACACAGAGATACATTTAGGAGATGAAAAAGGAATCACTTTTTTATGACACTCAAAGATCTGTGAGACTACAAAGAAGTTCCCTTAGTCCTTTACTTTCTCCTGAATGTTCTGTAGAGGGGGAGCAGTTCTTGATAGAAGACACTGATGACCAGGTTCTTTACATACTTTGTCTGAACAACTGCGAATCTAATGGGCTAACATTGCACATGGACTCAAATAAGAACTCCTATTTTACATTAATTTTAACTGAAGTCCAGCACTGCAAAGCCATTACAACCACTGTTAGCTGTATTGAATGTAAATGTTAGAGGCATTTTTGTGTGTGAGAGAGAGATCTGAATCACTAAAAATATGGATTGAATCTGATGTTCTGGCCATACTTCTATGCCCACATGCCTCATTAAAATAAGATCAGCCATTTTGCCCTTAGAAGACTGTTGTCACACCACAGCTATTAACTTAGTCTGTAAGCTTAATGAACCTCCTAAAAAGCTGGATATCTTTTGTCCATTTTCCTGGTATCCACATTTTACTCAGATACCATCATTACTTTTCTGCTAAGGGACTGAGTAATAAACACACAACAGCTTGCAAGTAGCTTCTCTTCAAGAAGGGACATGGAAAGGCATCCTGGTCATAACTCAGTATACATAAACTTCTTGCAGCAGCCCTCGAAGGAGAGCTGGTTTTTGCACAAAAGAGCACTTCTGCATCAAAACTTGATTCTAACCAAAATCCCAAGGCAGGCAGAAATTTTCGGTCCTGTTACTTCTTCTTATGATGCTATTTGTCCACAGAAGCTTGGGGAAAAAAGTGTCAGTCAATGACAACAACAAAAAAAGCTACCCCATGACTCAAAATTTGATCCTGTGTTAAGAAAAAGTAATTTCAAAATCAGAAGAATTATACAATAGGAGCTTCAAATATCATTAATGCTGTAATTGGATCCTGTGTCTGTCATTCGTTCACTGTGGAAAGATAACATTTACCCTTACATGCTTATTAAATAATCTTTAGGAAGCCAGGGCTATGTACTCTCATATCAGATGGATTGTACTGCAGGTTGGCAGTGCTGCTGCAGCATTCACATGGCACGCTCTTCTGACTCACAGCACTTAGTTCCATGATAATCAGAAGCTAAAATGACCAATTCAGGGTCCAGAATCAAGTCATACTATTATGATACCCATTGCATTAGCACTGCAGCTGAATATCATACTGTGCAGCATAGGAACAGCTCATAAAACTTTCAGCCACCACGAATTTTTCACACTGCTGTGTTTTCAATAGTGTTATTTTATATGATGTTTAACACCTCAAAAGCATTGAACAACGCAAGTGTTTTCAGAGCCATGTCCTTTCGAGGTTTGGTGGTTTTTAACATATATCTCCGTCTCTGGAATTTACTTTGGAGTTCTGTGTGAATTACTTTCAACATATGTCTGGGTTAAATAGATTTACGGTCTAGATGGTGAAATCTGATTATGAAATGGCTATTTTTAGGATTATGGATTATGGATGTCATTTTTTGGAGATGTGTGAGATAATCAGGAAATCATAAAAAGTAGAATATCTCTTATGTAAGGTTTTACTTGTAAAATGTATTAGTAAATGAATTCCATGCAAATAGCTTCATTTGATTTAATGAGGAAACACCGGCAGCAGATTACATGAGCGGAAAAAGACATTTTCAAGAAACATGTTTATAGGCTGAGTTCAGTCATGTTTTCTAAATGTGAAAAATCACTGAGATAAGTACATTGAGATTGATTGAGTTATTCACATGGGTTTGAAGTTAAGCTCAGATTTAAGTGTGTTGCTCAACTGGAGGAATAAAAAGAAACTTTTCAGTCAGGGTGATTTTTTCAAATTAGAAATAGGGAGGATTTGTTTATTTCCATGTAAGAGGCTTAGTTAGTCCAAAAGCATTAGAAATAAACTTGGACCAGTATATGAAAATATTAAGTTACAGACGCAATGCCAAGAAATATGGTTATATCAAAGTTCAGATCACCTTTGCTCAAGTATTAAATTTTTTTTATATATATACACACACACACACATTTTTTTGAAAGGGTTAGTATGCTTTTGGAGTTCGGTACTCATAGAATTATAGACTGGTTAGGGTTGGAAAAGCCCTTAAGATATCTCTTCATGCTTTCCTTTGGACCAGCTGGAGAGAGCATGATGAACATGTTTGTTTTCCTGTGAAGATAGATTAATTTTCAATTAAAAGCTGTTATTAAAAAGGAGAGAGAGAGAGAGAGAAAGAAAATGAATGCACCTTTCTGTGCAGCATTTGTGGTCAACTATTGAATAATCCATCTGATAGCTCACTGTATGAATTTGAAAGTAATTGAAAAGAATTAGGGAACCTGCCCACGTATTTTCATTATCTAAACTGAGAACAATTAAAAAGCTGAACAAAGAGCATACATGATAAAAAATATTTCATTAATTTCAATCCTTATAAATTGCGTGAATACAGAAAAGAGAACGTGGTTTGTTTACTTGGCCAGGTCCTTTGAATTGCTCTGTAACAATGACTGCATTTGTTTGCCAGAAGTGCGGTAGGGCTGTCCAGTTACATGCTGTTAACATCTGCATATTAAACATCTGAGCCCAAATAATGCCTTGGAGAGCTCTACCTCATTGATGCATCGTAACCTTGCATTTTCATTCCTTGCAGAAGGGAATCCATATACCTGGTGGGTTGGCAAAGCCAATGAGAAGCACTACTATTGGGGTGGATCAGGACCTGGCATTCAAAAATGTGCCTGCGGCATCGAACGCAACTGTACGGATCCAAAGTACTACTGCAACTGTGATGCCGACTATAAGCAATGGTGAGTGGCTTACCATTCTCACCAAGGGTGAGAATGACCAGAATCTCTTTTAACTTTAGAACACTACTGTTATTTTGAATGTCTTTTGTTTATGTATTTCCTCTTTTGCCAAAGAACAAGGGCAAAAATACTGTATTTGTGATCCCTCCTGCAAAGTGTCTGGCCATGTCTTCATTTCAGTTTCATTCACAGTATCTGTCACTGTCAAATATAAGGAATATATTTATGTTTTCATGTCATCTGAGCTGTAGAAAAGAATGCTACAGTTGGAAAGTCAAGTCCTAATAGGAAAGGTCAGCATTTTGGCTGCCCATGCAACTTTGCCTCCATCATTGAATCACAGCCTGGTTTGGGTTGGAAGGGACCATCCAGTTCCAACCCCCTGCCACGGGCAGGGACGCCTTCCACTAGAGCAGGTTGCTCCAAGCCCCTGTGTCCAACCTGGCCTTGAACACTGCCAGGGATGGGGCAGCCACAGCTTCTCTGGGCACCCTGTGCCAGCGCCTCAGCACCTTCATAGGAGGTTTTTTCCTAATGTCTATTCTAAATCTACTTAGGCTTAGAGAGCATTATGGAATGAGGCTCTGTATTTCAGTGGAAGCTATTGCACTTTGGATGAGATAATTAAATATTCATTGGCCTGTTGGTTGAGAATACAAACCTATAGCCCATTTGGGATGAGACAGTGAGAATTGGTTCTAGTTTCTTCTCTATTAGTTATTGATTCATCATAGGTAAAACAATTTTAACAGAGGGACTGAGAAAGCCCTACCCCAGAGTATTTTACAGCCTGGTAACAGGGGCAGTCTGCTGTGAGGTAATTGATGGGGGTTTAAATCCGTTCAGGCAGAAAAGAGAATTAAAGCTGCATCTCTGATATTTCTCATAACAATGAACCTACTGCATAAAGCTCATCATCATTTTGTGTAAGACCCTCTCTGTGCTCTTAGAATGCTTCGTGTTATGCAATGTTCAGTGGCCAGCTGGAGCCATACTTTTGTGAACTCTTTTCCCATTAATAGCAACCTGTTGGTAATTGAATCGATACTGGTTCATTTTGTGTTAATTGAGAAATTCGTACAGCTATTAATATAGAGCTACAGTACTTTAATGGCATGCAAGGGATTTAAAAGAAAAACAAAAAAGAGTAGGGAATGACAGAACAGGTTGGAAAGGACCTCAGAGGTCATCTAGTGCAAACCCCCTGCTCAAGGAGGTCCACCTACAGACAGTTGCCCAGGACCATGTCTATACTGGTCTTGAGTATCTCCAAGGATGGAGACTCTGCAGCTTCTCTGGGCAGCCTGTGCCAGTGCTTGGTCACCCCCATAGTAAAGAAGTATTTCTTGGTGTTCAGAAAAAAACCCCTTGTGTTCAGTTTGTGCCCCTTGCCTCTGGTACTGGGCACCACGGAAAAGAACGTGGCTGTCCTCTTCACGCCCTCCCTTCAGGTATTTATAGACGTTGACGAGATTCCCCTGAGCCTTCTCTTCTCCAGGCTGAACAGTCCCAGCTCTCTCAGCCTTTCTTCATAGGAGAGATGCTCCAGTCCTTTAATCATCTTAGTGGCTGTTCATTGGCCTCTAGTAATTTCATTTCTCTCTTTTACTGGTGGGCCCAGAACTGGACACAGTACTCCAGTGTGGGCGCACCAGTGCTGAGTAGAGACAGGATCACCTCCCTCAAACTGCTGGCGGTACTTTGCCTAAGGCAGCCCAGGATACCATTAGCCTTCTTGGCCACAAGGGCACATTGCTGGCTCATGTTCAACCTAGCATCCACCAGGACCCCCAGGGCCTTTTCTGCCAGGTTGCTTCCCAGCCCCCAGCATGTTCTGCAGCAGGGGGTTGTTCTTCCCCATCTGCAGGACTTTACACTTTTCCCTGATGAACTTCATGATACTTCTGTAAGCCCATTTCTCTATCTTGTCAAGGTCCCTCTGCATGGCAGCACAACCCTCTGTCATATCAGCCACTTCTCCCAGGTCAGTGTCATCCACAAGAATGAAGTAAGAAAAATACAAAATTAGAGTAATAAAGGAAATTTTCCGGGCTCTGCAAAAATGATAGATTAGGATATGGGAGATCAAACACTGCCACAGACATTGCCATGCTAAGCTTTGACATTGTTAGGATAGTATGCTGTTAGCTATGGTTTGGGTGAATTATAGCACACCACAGAAATAGAAAAGTCAATATTGCACACAGAGGAATCGGCCACGGTGCCAAACTTCAGAGCTAGAATTATATAGTGAAGAATATAAAGAGGGCCTACAAGGGTGCCAGAGAGGGACTCTTCATCAGAGACTGTAGTGACAGGACAAGAGGTGATGGTTTTAAACTGAAACAGGGGAAGTTCAGGTTAGATATAAGGAAGAAGTTCTTCCTTGTGAGGATGGTGAGGTAAAGGCACAGGCTGCCCAGAGAAGTGGTGAATGCTCCATCCCTGGCAGTGTTCAAGGCCAGGTTGGGCAGAGCCTTGGGCACCATGGTCTAGCGTGAGGCATCCCTGCCCATGGCAGGGGTAGGAACTGGATGATCTTAAGGTCCTTTCAAACCCAAACCAGACTGTGATACTATGACTATGATTTAAACATAGTGTGGCAGGAGGGAGGTAGGTCTGGTTGTCTGTCAAAATGGTAACAATAAAAGGAAGGTACTGTAATAATAATTAAGATAATGGCAGAATTAGGAATACCTATGGTTTTTATTGCTTGAGGCACTGGATGTGTATCCATGAATAATAGACTCTATACCATATGTTGACTGTTTTCTTTTACGCTGAGGGAAATATGTAGGGGAAATATCACTGACTTTTGATCTCTTCTTGTGCCTACTCTAAGAGTCACAGATGATAATTTAATAAGCAACATTCACTCAGTATTACTTTTCTGTAATCTCTACTCCCCTTAATGTGTACTGAGATTATCTTGAATCTATCAATAAATACATTAATATAATTACTAGATTTTTTTACAATCTAAAATAAGATTGCTACCACAATAGATACACAGTTTTTACTCTGAACATCAAACAAGAAGACATTTGTACAGTATTTCTCTGGCTAGATATCAGGGTTGTTTGGGGGTTTTTTTGCAGGAAAACTACTGTATATTACGTGACAATATATGAAAAATAGTTATACAACTGGATATTATATTTTAGTCTGTGGTGTGTATATAGGAGATTTTGTTCAAGATTCATTTTTGCAGTATCTAGCCCATTCCAAAGCCATACCTTTTGGGTTTTGGAATTACTTTTAGGGAGACACAGTAGGGAGAAGGCAGTAGCTAGAGCAACAACTGTATTAGAAAAGGTAAAGAAGTAAAACAGAAAAAGAAGCTTGCTGAGGGGAAATTGTGGGAATGAAAAGTGAAGAAGGGAGAGATTCACTGCAGAGATTCAGATTTTGAAGTGCAGGGCACTCATTTTAAAGGAGATTGGGGAGTCACTGAAGGGTGGGTCAGGCTGAATCAAAGCGATGCACTGTAAGTAGAATATTGGTCGCAGTTTTTATTGTAGAAGTCAGAAATTGTGTTAGAAATGAAGAAAGGAATTGCAGTTTGATGAATAGCTCATAGTGAAGGCAGGAGAATGCTCCCCTTGAGAAGTGGATTCTAACTTTGCCTCTGGAACCACATTCCTGTGTGATGCTTGCCAGGTTTCATAAGCCATTTCTTCACAGAGCAGTTAATGAGTTTTATCTTAATTTTCTGGGTACCTAAGTGGAAACCCAGAGGTCCAGTTTGTGGAAATGCCAAAAGTTCACAGCTGCAACTGGAATAAGTGATCACTCTGTCTAAAACAGAACCTGATTCTTCAGAGAAGCCCATGGTGTTGCTGAATTGTAAATATTAAGTAATCCTTTTTGTCATGATAAAGAAACAGAAACACACGTGGGAAGAGCTTCACCCAGAGCAATCCTACCAAAATGAACCTTAGTCCCAAATTATCCATGATTTGTGTCCAAAATCAAAGTAATTCACAAGTGAATCAGATTATTAAAAAACGATTACTTTTGATTGCTAAGAAAGACCATTTATTAAAGATGATGTGGTTGACGTTCAAAGTCAGATTGCTTCAGCTTTGAGAGAATAAACTCTGCTGAGGTTGCTGATGTTAGTAGCAAGAAGTTGTCTGGGTTGCTGTTAAAGAAAACCTTTAAATGAGTAATTTTAGGTAAAATGTAAAAAAACTCCAAAACAAACCCAAAATCGAACACTATCTTATTTGAATAAAAACATTATTACCATTTCTGCAGTTCCTTAAAAAAGGGCTGGCATTGTAGACGTAGACAAACTGAACCAGTTAAGTGGTACATGTAAAGATCTGCAAGGAAATGTTGACTCTACACTCCTTTGACCCTAAAGTCAGTGAAACACCCAGATTGGCCAAAGTTTCTGCACCACAGGCTCCCTACATTTTCTTACCTAGCAGCCACAGTATGTGAGAAGACATAATAAGATGCTGCGCTTGGATTTACTGGGAAAAGATGGCTACAAAGTAGGGCATGGGCTTCACTGCTGACTGTTGATGTGACTTCTAATCTTTCAAGAACTATTTGGTAGCCCTAAAGATGGTCAGAAGGAGTTATGGTGAATTTGAACATAAACAATGGTTTGGATACTTAGAGGAACTGAACAGTGAAAACAGAAGGAGGAGGCCTCATTTTCTTGTTTATCCTCTGTTGTCACTGTTTGGAAATCAACGTTTCTTTCTCCAGAGCCTGCAAAAGTGTTTGTGTGAGGTGCTTGCCAGAACACTCTGCAGGACACACCACCCCTTCACAACTCTTTTCCTCCAATGGGGGGGTTCAGAAGAAAGTTTCAGGTCATGGGAAAAGACAGCTGAACGGGGCTCAGATTGACATGAGTTTTTGAGTGACAAGAATATGGGTGGATGTTGAAATGCCAGCCTGGGGCTGTGACAATGACAGGTAGGTCATTTGTAGCCAGTTTTAACAGGATATTAAAGGCTCCTGGAGCTATTGGTAGACTTCATGGCTTAAGTATAGTACATACTAATTCCCATTGACATCATTCATACTTCAGTTCCTGACTCCCTTGGGCACGTTGAAAAAACCATCTGTCCTTTAACTTTTTGCACTCTCAGTAACAGAGCTGCTGATGCAGAGAGAACTAGTTACATGGCACTGGCTTCTCCTGTCCTTCATTAGAAGCTGCTAGCAGTGTCATTGGATATGTTTTTTACCATCACTCTCCCATCTAGGCAGCTGTTGGAGTTTCCACAGAGGTGTTATGTGATAAGAATTGACTAGATTATACATTCTCTGTGAAAAATAAAAACCAAACTGAGAATTTAACCCTTGGCTCTACTTGATTACATTTGGATTAAATTTACTTACTATTTGTAGCATCATATAGAGAAATCTTAAAGAAGTAAAAGGGATTAAATATGATATGCCTGAAAGAACTTGGACTATAGAAGTTGCAGTGAGGAACATGCATGAATATAAGCATCCAATATATATGAAGAATTTCCAACTTGACCAGACAGATCAACTGCATACAGAAATCAAGTATTTATATAATGTGGCCATATGTTTAAGCAGTACCTGTCAAAACAGACATTTTTGCTAAAATAGAGGCTTGTGTTTAACATGAAAACCTTCTGGTTTGCATTACATGAAACCAGAAAAGAAGCAAAACACAGATAATTATCTAGTACAATTCATGGTGTCCTGCTGTTTTGCCTGGCATCTGCAAAACAGAACGAATCTCTATGTCCTAGAAATTGAGGAAATCTTGTAGAATTAGGCTGCACCACTTTGAAAACTCTAATTCAACGTTTTTGCAGAGCTTAAAGGCCACCTTTGAAATCTAAGTCCTGGAAACCCAATTAGTAATTGTGGTTTGTGTTGTAACTGTGGGCAGTAATTACATCTGTTCACTCTGTGAAAGTTGAACTATCAAAACTTCTTTTCTCGTTATGCTTAAGGAATACACTAGTTTTGTGGATGAAGGCTGGAAAGCTCACCTGAAAACTTGCATTACTTCTTGTGGTTGTTTTTCGTGTACTCTTACCAATCCAGACAGCTTTTTGCAGGTTTTCAGGGTTACCTTTCGGAGTTCCTCTGTACATTGACATTGGCACCTAGGGTTAAGGTGATTACAGTCAATCAAAATTTAGCACTGTGACAGTACACAATGGCACAGAATAAAAATCTGCATGAAAAGGGATCGCTAAAGACAAAGACAAGCATTCAAACCTTAGGAAATGTAAGATTTAATACAGCTGGTAGTACTTCTTTCCAAATGATTGACAGATTTGAGCCGAAACTTTCAGCAGCAGAGAAGAAGATAGCCAGAAGCCAGGGAGTTCATTCCTACTGGTTATAGTTTGGCCATTAGAACTGCTCTGGTAGGGAAAAGGGTCAAGTGACTGGGAATTAAATAGGCTGCTGCCTGCACTGCATTTCTCAGCTGTGCTCATCAGCTCTAACTGGTGTGCAATAGTTAAACAGAGTTTGCATGCCAAACAGTGTGGGATCTTCCTGTTAAATGAATTCTGTCCTCTTTTTTTATAACCTGGTCTGTATCTTCTTTTATAGAAACTATATATACCTTGTGTTTCTCCATTATACATCCATCTTTTCTGCTTCTCACACAAGAGAAGGCTGAATGTATTTGTTACTGATAACAGCAGTTTAAGAGTTTGGGAGTTGGAAGTGATAAAGTGGAGAGATGAGCTCCATCCGACACTTGGTCATGCTACAGATAGGCTAAGCCTTTCAAATTCTCCTTTACTCCTGCCTCAGTAGCACCATAGGACTCCAGCTGCAGACCACGGCTCTATTAGGCAAGGTTGTCTACAAACACAAAAGGACTTTTATTTCCTTAGAGTCCATACCGTCATTAAATATGTATATAAGATGAATGTGAGTGATATAAAATTTAATTTGAGGGCATGTGAAAGGTCTAGCATCTCTTGCACAGTAAGTGGTCAGGCTTACTGGGTTTATGTAGACTGAAGGACAATACCTGCTGCCCTGGAGTTATCCCTAATGTTTGTGTTGTATTGCTAATGCATAGCCCACAGCTCTAGTCCAGGATCTGGGCAAACCCAGGATCACCTAGCTTGCTTTTTAGAGATGTTCCATGCAAGTACTGACAACAGCCATATGTATGTAGCTCATGGGACCTGATAAATTTGCAGCCTGAACTGATACCGGGTGAGGGCATTAAGAGTTTTAGGATTTAATGAATCATGAAACTTGCAAACATTACTCCTGTTTTCTGTCTTTTCCCTTCTGTTTATTCACCTTTGGGACTGGATTGTAGCCTTGTTTATAACGAGCTGATGCGACTTGGTGTTTAGCTATTATCCCACTCATTAACATTAAATAAAGTGTTTCCCTTTATGCCTGTGCTTTGGTCACTCACGTTAGTGATCAAACAGCTGGGGAAACAAGTCTTAGCTTTCTCCAAAACTGAAAACACAAGAAAAGGTGACGTGACATGAAATAACTGTTTGGCAGGCTGCCTTATCTTTCTTAAAATGGCACCTTCTTACTTGGTGTTATATATCAGTCCTGTGCGCTTATATTTTTGCAGTTACTATGATTTTTCATCCCACAAGCAATATGAAACTAGCAAAGCTAAGAATGCTTCATGCATCCTAAGCAGACTCTTTTCCCTTGCTGCATATGTAAAACTGGTTGAGCTCTAGCAACCTGCTAGGGATGAAGATGATTCCCATTTGACTTCACGTTCATTCATCATTCAATGCTAGCAAAAATGAATGAACCTAAAGGGATGAACGATGACAAGATGTTAGTAGTTGGTCTTGATGATCTGGGTCTTTTCCAACCTAGTTGATTGTATGATTCTATGTTATCTGTGTGTATTATTTGCTATGTAAATCACTGTGAGACAAAAAGTGAGTGTCATCCTGCTACCGACTTCACCTCTGAGTGTTGGTGTTGAGGTTTTCCTGTGTCCCAGCTGACCTCAGTCCCAGCCAGTTGCAAACAGCTGGTATTATCCAGAGCTTTTTAAGCTACAGAATCACTCGACAGCAGCTTTAAAAAAATTCTTTCAAAATCAGGTATCTGTAACTGTTACTCTCTGGGATATTCTTGCTATTGTTAGAAACATCCCATCAGTCTAAGAAATTTGTGAGAGGCTTATGAATTATCAGGTGAAAATGCAGATATTTTTTTTTTTTTCCACCATACAGATGATTTAAAATATAATTCCCAGCTTATTTGTATTCTTTTTGTTATTAAACTTCATGATTAGTGTAAGTCACAAATCAGACAACCAAGAACAAAAATATCTGCTATGTCTTGCCTAGAAATGTGCAGAAGTTTTAGCCTAAATGAAAAGCTTATGGTCTTAACTTTAAAGTCAATGACCTTACTGTTGCAGCTTGTCAGGTAAGGGCAGAGTATGCTGAGCACTGTGCTCTGCAGAACTTTCAGCTGTCAATTATTTTCTCCTTCTCCTCCTCCTCTTATTTGTGTGCTAACTTTAAGAGTAATGACTCTGCCCTCAGTGTGGTGCTACAAAGATGAATTCACCCCATTGCTGACCAGCCCAATGTATTTCACTCAGTATCTGACACTGAAGAGAGTGCTTTGCTTTTCTTCTGAAATCGTAGGACTCCCCTGCCTTTTTTGTTTCTGAATCAGTGCAATCCGATGTAGAAGACACCTGAAATCTGTGGCAACCTGTGTTATAGGGCAGATGAAGACTGCAGTGCATGCTTGGCTGTTATTACTATTAGCAGTCATATTTTAGCTGAAACACTCACAAGGGAGTCCAGCAAGCTGAAGGTATTAAGCCTCTAGTGGAAACAAAAGATTATCTGTTTTCACTGTTTGTTCTTTGGTGTACCAGCATATATATACACACATACATATTTATGTGTGTGTGTATATATATTTATATATGGATATATATACCAGTATATTTACATTTGTGTGTATATACACACACACACACATGCACACTGGTATATATACATATAAATATACCAGTATGTATATATATACACACACGTGTAGATATGTGTATATATATGTATAAAGGCGAGACAGGAATTGTATGGGGGGTGGAGAGGAGGAGGGAAGTGGGAGGGACAGGGAAGGGGGAACCCAGAAGCCCTTAAGATACATTTTTTCCATCAGTCTCAGACGTGCTGGGGAGGTTTTCTTCAGAGCCACTAATCAAATACCATGTCAGTTCATCACTCAGGTAGCTGCAAAATGTCATCATTTAGAGGAAGAATCATTTTTTGTCCTTTTCTCGTTTTGCCCAGCAGATTCTTAGCACTGCAAAAGACCTGATAAAGAAAAAGGAAGAAAATGCTATATGCATAGTGCATTATTTTACTTTACAGAGGAAGGTTGCTAGCACTGTCTATGATAAACACTCAAAGCAATGCAGTAACCTCTCACAAAGCCTGCAAATTAAGCAATAGAGGCCATGGTTCTAACATCAAGATGAAAAGGAGAAACTGCTTTTAGGTTTTTTTCTGTAGTTAAACTGTAAAAGAAGCTTAAATTCTATAAATAGTTCTAATATCATGGGCCAGGTCTGGTTTTGTCTTGGTTACCATTCATGTCTCCTTCCTGTTTGGTTTTGTTGGTTTCGTGGGTTTTTTTTCTGTGTACTGAATAATCTAATGAATGCCCCAAGCTTTCCAAATTCTTACGTATCTGTAATTAATCATGGGTAGACATTTTGTCATAGCCTCAACACCCACAGCCCCCACCCACCCTCCAATTCTCCAGCTGTTTTTCTTTCCTTTGCCTCCTGTTCACATGCAGAGTACTATAGTGAAGAAAATTAGTAAATGTAGGAAATGGAATCCCTGGAGATCCCTCCAAGTTTGTAAGAGCTGTCTGAGTATGCGTTGGAGACTTGTAAATCAGGTCCAAGGTAATTTGTTGCATTTTTAGCTCATGTTGGTTTCAACAGTCTTTAAATTGGCATAAAAATGCTACATGGATTCTTAACACTAAAAGTGTGTCTATATGAGCAAGCTTGCTGATGGGATTCAGGTAGCTGTTTTGTCTCTTCGTATTTTGCTGAAGAAGAAATGTTTTAGTGGGAATAAATGGTTCTACCTAAACCAGTACCTTGGGATAGCTAATAATGTGTATTCCCTTATGTTTTTATGACAGATACTCTATTTTGCTTGGCTTTTGGTCAAGTCGAAGTTGTTTTTAAGATTATGTTAAATGTAGATTGAGGAAAACAAAATCTTTCTTGAGTTATGAGTTGGGGTTGTTGCTTAAATTATACTGTTGCCTTTAGTGAAGTACCTGAGTGTATATATATTTACTTACATAAATTGGTAAAGAGAAAGTAGAGCCCAATGAAAAAGAAGAAAAAGCCAATTTCCAGGCAAGAAGGCAATTATAAAGATAATAAAATCTGCTGACAGTGTTAGAAAATGTGCTGAAGAAAATATACAGCAAGTACAAAAAACTATGATGCAGAAGTTGTCATTGGAAAAGTATAAATGAATTAGCAGTTTTTATTTCTGTGAAACAGGAAAGTTTAAAATGCTACCACTAAACATGTAATCTCATGTCTAAAACCAGGTATTTGCTGGGTATGACGTAAAATGTCGTAATAACATGTAATGGTCAACAGTTTGACTGTTGAGTTAAAACATGTTGTAAAAGAGTATGAATTTAAGTATCCTATGTCGAATCTAAGTTACTTTTCATATTTCCATTCAAATTTCCATGTTTCCTGAAAGAAAACTGTGTCAGGTTTTATAAGATCTAGGAATCAAATCCAAACTCCTAATTCACACAGCACACTTACATTTAGTGCTCTTAAAACTGACATTATCTCCTGCTGCCTTTTTGTTCAGTAAAAGAGCCCAGAATGAGAAATCTTTAATCACTGACATTAAAAGCAGAGAAACTGAGTTCCTTGAAGAACTATGAAAAAAGCCAACAAAATAGGTAACATCAACTGATATAAATCCCTTGAATCAAGATAACAGATAGATGATGGCAAAAATGAACAGAAAGCTCAGAAATATCAGTTATTAGCTCTCTTTATTAATATCACTGTATTAACTTTTAAATTACCATATATGATATTTGTGAAGCAGAACAGACCTGAAGGATAAACAGGAAATAACGCCATCATCTGTTCTGAAAGCTGGAGAAAAGCAAAATGATGTTTGGAATAAAGATAAGCCTTGACTTGCTTAACTCTGAGGTAAAAACGGAGGTAAAAATTGAGGAGACTAACCTGGGCAGCAGAAGCTTAAGTTTATTAAATACTTGTGCTAAAGACAGATCAATTCAGAGGCTCCCTGAGGGTGGTGGGGTTTTGCACTGTACTCATCTCTACGTACGCAATGCTCATCAGATCACAGAGTAATTCAGTCTGGAAGTGGCTTCCAGGGATAATTTAGTCTGACTTACTGCTCAGGGCCAATAGGATGTCCATTTGAGTCCTGAACACCTCCCAGAATCTGTATTTTGAAATGATCTCTGATAATATAGACTGTATGGATTCATTTGGAAGAAAACCAGCTTTATCCAAATGACAGCATATTCAAAACATTATGAGGTTGATTCCATTTCGCATCATTGATACTAGAAATGCATCATTAGGATAGAGAATGCAATTCCCCGTGATTGGAAAACTTTATGGAGAGGCAGGCTCCAGGGCTGAAGATTTTGAGGGAGATTTTATTAGCACTGCTGCATGCTATTGCTTGTTTAGAAAAGGGATTGCCAATAAAGCTGCAAAGAATGAAAACTGACACTTGATCATCATTTTATATTTCTTGGGGAACTACATCAATGGAGTTTTTTTAATCTATGATGTTTATACATCTCCTCCATCAATCCGGACACGATGTAACTTCGATTGCTAAGGCAGATGCCTTTGTGACCTTTACACATAAATATCCTCAATTTGTTCTTGCCTAGAAGACCACAAACATCTAGTTTGACAATAAGGCCTGTCATCTGCAGAAACTACAAATTATTACTTGGTAGGCACTTAGTTGGGGAGCAGCACATATTTTATACTTACTAAGGATTTGTAAGGATAGTAGAATGATGAGTGGTTAGAAGCACTGTGTGCTGTCATTCAGGATTTCCTGGAAAACGAGGTGGCTAACTATATTTCAAGGATTCTGAACGCAAAAGGAAAATGTAAATAATGCATAATAGAACCGCCAGAATGCATACTGACTTGTATTTTAATAGCAACTCCCTAGAAAAGACCTAATCTCAAGGAAATGCAAGTTTCATGGAGGTACTAAATCATCTAATCTATCTTGTTAAACCTTTCTCACACGAAAGAGAAATGGGGAAAGGGAGTCAATTGCAAGTCTTGTCACAGCATAAGTCGAACGATGAAAACTGGAGATCACCCATGTAAGCACAGTGGGAAAGTATTTGGGAATTGCATTACATGGATGTTTTCATTCTTTGAGAGAAACTAAAGCAAAAACAAGAAAACAACAACAACAAAAAAAATCTTATTTTCGTGATCTCAAGGGTATTTTTTGGAAAAGACTCAACTTTGCCACTTAATGCTTCCTCCTGTTGTTGATCTAGAATGAATATTATCCCATAATTCAAAAAACATAAAACTTTTTATTTCTGGTAACATGAATTTTTTTAGTTTTTTTACAAGGTTCTTTAATGACTACTGAAGATTCAGCTGAGCAGTTATTCAACTGTTCCAGAGTTCAGCAAATCAGTTGATCTTTTAAACCTATCCCTACTTAAATTTCTTAACTTACTTAACTTCCTTAAGGACCTTCTAGCGATCTGCTTCTGATTTTTATAGCACCTCATGGTTCTTATATTTCAATTTCTGCTTCTGATGTATTACTGCTTGCAAATCACAACCTTGTATAAATTCTTAAAGGCTCAGTATAAATTCATAGAATCATAGAACACCAGGTTGGAAGGGACCTCAGGGATCTTCTGATTCAACCTTTCTAGGCAGATGTCCCGCCACACTGTCCAGCCAAATCTTAATAGTTCAGTCTTGGACAGAATGATATAGCTGAGGAATGTATATGCAAACCTCCAGGTTTTGTTGCATTTATTGTCAGTAAGTCCTCTATAACCTTAGAATCATAGAATCACAGAATGGTTTGGGTTGGAAAGGACGTTAAGCTCATCTAGTTCCACCCCCCCTGCCATGGGCAGGGACGCCTCACACTGACCATGATGCCCTTAAATCTTAAACGGATTATTATTGCTTATAAACAACTATTTTTCTCTGAAGACCGTAGAAAACAATTAACTCATACCTTTCTGTTTCTGAACTCTCCTCTTCCTTTAAAGATACGTGAACATAGTTTCCTCACTGACTCCATTTCTGTTTATTTTGTGCCCTTAAGATCTTCCTTCAAGCAGTGCAAGGCCTTGTTCAGAAGGAGCTGGAGTAATTTCACAGGGAATTGTTGCTACATGCACATGAGACCACTTTTTGTCATTTGGTACAGAAAAAACAAGACGGGAAATTCACATACAGTAGAACAATGTTAACATACCTACATAGTGCATAGCATAGCACAAAGGCATCAAAAGGTAGTATACCCCTGGTGTAAGACCAGCTTAAAACAGGTGGGGGAAAAAAGTACGACTTTACACAGCCACTAGTAAACTGGCACTTGCTGCCAGAGGAGGCAGTGCAAGCAGACATCATTAGTAGGTTCAGAAAAGGATTTAACAGATTCATGGAAAATAGGTCCATCAGTGAATGCTGTAAGCACTGTGCACTCTTGTAGTGTTTTTAATGCAGCCATGGTAAATGGTGAGTGAAAGGTGAATGTGTGACAAAAGTGGCCCTGCTCACATGCTTGTCCTGAGTAGCACCTCTTGGTGCCATTATCCACAACAGGGTGATGGAGCAGGCAGACTGTTCTTCTGATCCTACAGGATATGTCTTCTATTCTTGTGCTTTTCAGAAGGCTTATTTGCTCAGTCATGGTTCTTGCCCATGGAGCCAGTCTTTGCACGGTGTTATGGGCACAAATAGTTGTGGTTAGGAGTAGCTTATTTGCCTCTGCATTGTCATCTATTTTCCATGTGCTAAAATGTATAGTATCATTTTCTCTAAAAATACATGCAGGTAAACATGAATGAGGAAGAAATACTTACTCTAGCACCCATAGGAGCTGATGTGAAGAAAACTACCTTCCCCCCCCCCCCCCCCCCCCCCCGATAAAACCGATACAGATGTGATCAGATCTTGCAGAAGACTGGGTGATAAGGCTGCCTGAAATAGCAGAGAGCTGTCCTCAGTGACTTCAGCCTCTCCTGCATTGGATCTGTAGTCTTTGCTTGCAGGTAGAAGTGATAGTCTTCTTGGTATGCCTACAACTATTAGGCAACTTTTATCTCATACATTTGTTTTAAGGCAAGAAACATCTGCAGTAAACTACATTTAAGCCATCAGAAAATACATCAACATTTGGCAAATTAACATTAAAATGCAGCACGACGTTGTCAAGGCTCTCAGTGTACCAGCTGCAAGTACTTCAGGTCTTTGGACCCAAAGTACTACATTTTAATTTCTGTCTTCACCTCATGCTGATAAAAATGCTGCAGCCTGAAAGATCAGAGAAGTACAACCCAGTTGCTTCAGGGTCACTTTCCCCGTAGGATCTACCCAGGATTGCTTGGAGTCCTGAAAAGCACCATTCTTATGGATAAGGGGGCAGATCTTAGGACTTATTACTCACTCTATCATCAGCCTCCTTTGGCCATGACCATATTGTCACAGATTCTTAGAAACCCATGCCCCAGAGCCTTTTCAGTTCACACAGTCAGGGCTGTAACAGCTTGCTGTGGAGTTAAAAGTGTTGGAGGGGTTCATCAAGTATTATGCTAGGAAAAGACAGGCTCAGCTCAGAGGGAATTGCCTTAGAAAACGAATGGTGAGTTCTGCTAAGTTTGCTTTGGTCTTTTGTTGAGGAGAAAGTGGTGATGTGTAATATAAAGAGAGCTGAGCTCAAAGGCTAACAAGAAGGATAATGGAAATCCATCAGAGCAATAAAGTGGAGCGATCTGGCTAATGAATAGGTCACTAATCCTGTATAAGTGTGGACAACAAAATGCTAAATACTTGACATGCTACATTTTGCAGTCAGTGCAGCAAAACAGACTTTTCTAAACAAGAACATGTGCGATTGGCCTAATATTTAGCAAGAAGTGTAGCATGCCATACCTTCCCTGTAGCTCAAGTCCTTATCTTGGTTGCTCAGTTGACTCACAGTGCTGTGAGAGGATCTCTACAGCCCCGCAGAACCCAGCTGCTTCTGGAGGTGACACAGTTGTACACTATGCAAGAATACAATATTTCAAAACCTCACTAAGTACTTTCTTTAGTATCCTTTCTTGTGTCCCCTGTTAGTGTAATGTGTGTGTGTGGATATACACACAGAGACAAGAGGTAAGGGTATCATAAAAACATTAAAAAGGCCATAAAGAAATTAACCTATAGATAAAGTTGTATATCATTGCAAAACAAGGTCGTCTGTCTCTTTAGAGAAAGCACTGAAAGGGAAACCTAATTGAAATGAAATCAATTCTGAGAGATATATGTACATGTTTACAAGCGAGGGAAGTGGCAACTATCCATGTTTTGCTTGTGCTTTATTGCAGAGTGTTTCCATAATGAAAAAAGACATTTGTTAATTACTTCTGTGCTTCAACATTGCTTTAAATATGCTTGAATATCTCGGAGCATTCATTTTCAGATAATTATTTCTGATGAATGGGGGTACCCATTTGTAGTGAGATATTTAATTCTTTTTCTAAGTAGAGAACTTTCATAATAATGGACCCCACTTTCCTTTCTCAGTAGGTGTAGCAACATCATGCATTATGTTTATGGCATAATTTGCAGATAATACTTTACAGGGTTTTGCTGGATTTTGGTTTTTGGGTTTTGGTTCTTGGTTTTTAGCAATGGCTGTTACAAATTTCTTCTTCCATTTGACTTTGCCATGGCTTGATGTTTGAAATAGCTGTTTCTTCCCAATCTCCTTACCAGTTCCAGGATAAATTAAGAGGTCTAGCTTTCACAGGTCAAACAAAACAAATGATGACAACATCAAAAAAGCACAAACCTGATGGCTTCACTGTGTTGAGAGATGTTTTTAAGCAGTTAGGGAAAGGCAGAATTTGTTTTGAGACCACTTTTAGTAATAATTTTACAGTTAGAAACTATTTTTCTATTTGTCAGGTAAGCAGAAAGAAAAAATAAGTGTAGGATCACTGATTTCAACTGTGGACAGCAGTAGGTTAATAAATGCTCTTATTGAATAAGGATCTACAGATGTACAAGCTGTGTGTTACACAATAAAGGCTAAATAACGCTGGTGATCTGTGCTACTGGGATAAATGCCCCTTTGAGAGAAGCATCACTGCTGTGGGTTTGCCTTCTTCCACACACCCACAGAAGTAAAATGGGAAGCAATCTTCTGGGGCTGAGACTGGAGACTAAGTTAGAGTACAATGTGATAGTTACCTCTAAGGGCTGAAGGAAAACTGAGGTCTTCTGAGGAGAAACAATCATGTCCCATTCCATAAATATACAGTATTTCAAGAATGAGAACTGATCATAGATACAGGAAGTAAGATCTGGTGGTGGTGGTAAAAGGTTGAGTTCAGTGAGTACAGAAAGCTTATTGAAAAATAAGCTCAAATACCTAAGTTTTCTTAAAAATCAGTACAGACTTGTTTGAGGCCTTTACAGAAAGGAAATAAATAGCTCAATAGTAATTTCTCTAGGAATCCTACTTTTAATAGTATATGACGTTACTCGTTTTCCCATCTTTTGTCTTTTTATTGGCTACATAGTTTATTTTCCATGCGATGGCTAGCAAGTAACGTAATTTTTCTGTGGCTTCCAAAATATCACGTAGATATAGAAGTAGGAGAAACGTAATTTTTTACACAGAGCAGAATCCAACACTCCTGAATACAACATTTTTCATGTCAGACAGCTTTATGCTTACTAGCAACCTCTATTTTACAGAAGCCCAAATGTAAGGCTGAAAGGGCTCAGATATCATCTGTATTAAGCATAAACAAGCCCAAATGAAACAAGAGTTTGGCATAAAAAGACAAAGGGGAGGATAACCATGAAAAGTGCTTATCAGGAGATGTAAATTTGGGAGACAGAACCAACCTACTTACGGAATCTTTGAATCCTAGAATTGTTTAGGTTGGAAAAGACCTGTAAGACAATAAAGTCCAACCCTTAACCCAGCACTCCCAAATCCATCACTAAACCGTGGCTCTGAGCACCATATCTACATGTCTTTTAAACACCTCCAGGGATGGTAACTCAACCACTGCCCTGGGCAGCCTGTTCCAATGCCTGACAATCCTTGTGGTGAAGATATTTTTCCTAATAGCTAGTCTAAACCTCTCCTGGTGCAACTTGAGGCCATTTCCTCTTGTCCTGTTGCTTGTTACTTGGGAGAAGAGACCAACAACCCACCTTGCTTCATCCTCCTGTCAGGTTGTAGAGAGTGATAAGGTCTCCTCTGAACCTCCTTTTCTCCAGACTAAACCTCCCCAGGTCCCTCAGCTGTTCCTCATCAGACTTGTGCTCCAGGCCCTTCGCCAGCTCCATTCCCCTTCTCTGGGCATACTTATCATATGTGTGATTTTTGTAAGCTTTCCGAATCAAGCAATGTTCCAAGGTGTGATCAACTTAGATTTTTTTTCCAAAGTATTTGGTGTCGTAGCTATACAAGCAGCTGAAAAGGTGAGCTAAATCACAGCACCCTTATGTTCCCAGTGGTGCTTTTGTGTGAAGTAGATTGCTTTCAGTGTTGTATGAGGTATCCCCATAGATGTGATGTAAGGATGAGCACTACAGGAAGTGCCAGTGGAAGGGTAGGAGCAATAGTAGCTGTTTATATAGTTGGGTTTCACTGAGATTTTCTCGGTGCAGGAAGTCCCATACTTCATTAAGTTTTCTGGACCAAATTCAACACAAAGTAAGTTATGCAATTTAGTACCTTATTGAACTCAACAGGCATATAGGGGCTGAAGTCAGCATTAACTATAGCCATCTGTTATTTTGTCGTGCCATACTCAATTATTTTTATTTAGCTCTTTCAGTCAGATGAAATAAAACTGTCGAAGTTGTCAAGAACTCCAAGAAATGAAGTCTCTGAGCTGCTGCTCTGAGATTTTTAATATTTCTTCCAATACGGATCTTTGTGCCTTAAAATTCCTGCCAGAAGCACATCTGCTCTGCTAGTTTGATAGGCCGTGATCCAAAGGCTTGTGGATAGTTAGTAGAATGGACTATCTATTAGCTAGATGGTCTATCTATAAATACACCATCTATCTATCTATAGATATATATGTATCTATATATATCTGTATCTTTACAATTAGACTGGAATTCGTCATTTATCTGCAGAGATCTTGGAATAGTATATTCAATAGTACAGATATGAAAAACACGCATTTCATTAGGTAACTACTTCTGGGTGTGCACACAGTAAAATGTTACCATTGCTATAGTGCATTCAGATGTACAAAAATGGAATGAAAAATGCTCGGGGTTTTAAATCAGAGAATTTTGGAAACCGGTGGTAGTATTCAGTACAGTCCTTCAGGATTTTCTTCCCTCAGAGCTAAGGTAGCCTGTGATTTCATGAGAAGTTCCAGTATTTGTGAATGGATCATGGAAGGAATACAGGTTTCTCTTTGTCAAGGTGATTATGAAGAAAGGTGTTTAACTTTCGAGGCATGTAGAATAGCCAAATGATCATTTCATTTATTGTCCTTTGTTTGATTACACCTGTTGAGAACAGAGTTTTCTCATGTTTCTGTCATAAAACAAAGCATTTAAAACTTTCTAAGGTTGACTAGAAAACTTTTTTGGCATTGAGAATTGCAGGTTAGTTTCAGTAGTTACCTTTATTAACTATTTTTTTCCAAATATCTTTGAATTTTGGCATATTTTGAGATAAAAGAATCATACTGGTTTGAAAATGCCAAATGAAATTTTTAACTAACTTTATAAAGAAGTTTCTTTGAGTTATTTGCCCTTTCCAGTGTCAATTTTTCTTGGCAAATTCCCATATCATCCCATTTCAGATGTAGGTTCACAGGAGAACTTTCTTGTCTTTGCTTCAGCTGAATCCCAAGTAATCTTGTCTGCATAATCACCCAAAGAGGAAGGGACAGCTCAATGCAAGATTCAGCATTACTCCCAAAGGAAATGCCACGTATATTTCCTGTCCTACTTTAAAAAATCTGAAACCGAGACACAGAACTGATGAAATTGTTGACAGAGGCAAAGATCTAGAGGTGCTGGAGATCCGTTACAGCATAGTAGGATTCCTATATTCCGTTCTTTAAATGTCTTGGTACAGAAATAAGAAAAATCAACAGTCAAGTCGGAGGAGTTGCTGGACCCCAAAAGAAGAGGAACCCCACATTTATATTGTTTTTTTTCTAGAAAGGAATACTGAAGAAATGAAGTTTGTAAGTGGAACTACTCTGCTTGAAGGAGAAGCCTTCTGTCTTCACTGTTTTGTTGGAAGGAGAATATAAGCAAATACTCATAAGAGGCAGATTTTCCCCTGAAATTGATCCATATAGTTCAAAAGAAAGCAGAGCCCAAGGGCAAGAAGTCCTTTCAGGCAAGAGTCCTGTAGGAGCAGTTTAAACTGTCTTGGTCACCTTCCTGAGGGATTATTTCAATGAGATGCATTTCTCACCCATTTCTCAATGTATCTCTAGCACACATGGCATCAGGAAGTGCTGCGATAGCACTGGTGTATCTTCTGGACTTCAAGGTTCCTTCTGAGTTGCCAGAGGTTTCTGTGTCTTATCTCTTGCCAAGCAGGGAAAAGGGAAGAAACAGAGCAAATTCCTGTCAACTTCTTAGCTCAGAAACTCTCGCCAAACTGCTTGCATAAATTCCATGGTGATGCAGTTTCAGCATCAGGCATATTAAATTATTCAGCTAAATCCCACATGCCTGGTCATACTGAAAAATGGTTCTTAGACAATCTGTCTTTGGAAGATACATGGAGTTTTAAGTCTTTCGGGGGGGGGGGGGGGGAAGGTTTTATTAACTTTCTTTAAAAATAGGCACTTTTTTAGCAAGTTTTTGAATTGTATACTGTATACCTTGCAAAGTATTAATTTTCTAATCACTATTAAAGCATATAATGCTCATAAGGATGTTTATGAGGATTCAAATAAACCTGCATTTAATTAAGAGGGTTGGTGTTATGGGATTGTAAGATTTGAGAGGTGTCCAAAGCAGCAAACTTATTTCCTCATTTAATTTCAAAGTTTTTTCATCTGAAAGGTCAGGGGATGGGTAGAGTGTGTAAAGTGAAAAAGGAGACCTAAGTCTCAATCCCAGAAAAATGTGGAAATTAAACATGTCTTTGCATGGCTAATTTAAACTGATTTCTTCTTCAAAGAAGGTTTGAAGTTCCTTCAAGTAACCTGACTAAATTCAAATTCCAGTGTTTCTTTTGTACAGTTCATTGTCATTGAGGGTATTTTAAACTTGTTCATTATTCTTCTTGTGGGACTGTTTATGAATATGAGGCTTGTGTAGTGAATGAATTTAAAATAACTTAATCAATCTTGTATAATTTCTAAAGAAGGATTATTTGTGCCTGCTACACCATCAGCCTCATGGGTTTGACAGAATTAGTCTTTACTAATAGAAGGCAAAGGATGGACATGTTTATGTGAGTAATTTGGGTGCTGGGATTACATGGTCTTTCATCATATCATTTAGATGGAGGTGAGGAGGAGGTGAGCTCTTTTTGAGAGCTCTCAAAAACAAAAATCCAGACTGATTCCCTGTCTTACTTCATCGTTTTCCACTGAAACGAACCTCTTGCAAACCCTTGTTTGCACCACACAGCTGGCAGTTGTACCTGCACATAGGTTGTGATTACCCAAATGAAATACCTGTTGCATCGTAATGAAGTGCATGTTGCTAAAGGTTGGTGGCACTCTCTCCTGTTTGTGTGCTAGATAAACAGCTTTACCTGCCTTAAGATCAGCCTTAATTTTAAGAGTTCAAACTTCTTTTGCTGTTAGGAATATGAGAACAACGTATTTTGGAGGACTTCAGCCTGTCTAATGCCAGTGAGGGGAAAAAAAGTTGAATTATGACTCTCTGACAGTTTATATTATCCCATACAGTAATGAGACATTTTTCATAATACCCCTTGGCAGCCACAGTGAGGGAGAGTCATTAGCTCCAGTTTAATGTTTAAAGGTGATTCCTAAGGTGGGAACGGGACCTGTAAAGAATCCCAAAGAACAGCAAATTCAAGTGGAAATAAAAGTTTTCAGCCTAGAGTATATTGTTGGCAGTTTATAGTTCCTTCGAAGCACAGAGCTCTCAAAACAGGGTGAATCTGAAAGTATGACTTTCATGCTGCATAGTATGTACATTAAAGAAAGTTAACTAACTTTCATCAAATCCTTTCAAAAGTTAGCTAGTTCTGCTTTAATCCTAGCTTTTGTTTGCCCTGGTTTTAATCCTGTTAATTAGAATTTGCATATTTCCAAGTAACTCACTTCCAGATTATTAAGGCTGCTGCCAAAATGGCATTGTTCATTAAATTCTCTGTATTACCAGTTCTTCTTAGCCGTTCAAATATAAATAAAATTCTTGCCAGATATTTTTGGAAGAGAGAATATGCTAATACTTGGCACACCAGTCCCCTTCACAATGTTTTTTACAGTCATATGCAGATACTAGCTGGACTAAACTGCTTTATACCTCTCGGATAGATTATGGAAATTCAGGGATTACAATAAAGGTGCTCGCATGCTAAAAATCTGGGTCTTCTAGAGGTGGACAGTTGAATACCTTTGAAGTGGGAACATCTGGGAGTTTTTATTCTTTACACCACAGCTAATAGAATCATAGACTGGCTTGGGTTGGAAAGGACCTTAAGATCATCCAGTTCCAACCCCCTGCCATGGGCAGGGACACCTCACCCCAGACCATGTCGCCCAAGGCTCTGTCCAACCTGGCCTTGAACGCTGCCAGGGGGTGGAGCATTTACCACTTCTCTGGGCACCCTGTGCCAGCGCCTCAGCACCCTCACAGTAAAGAACTTCTTCCTTATATCCAGCCTGAACTTCCCCTGTTTCAGTTTGAACCCACCACCCCTTGTCCTATCGCTACATTCCCTGAAGCTAAATAATAAGTGTTTAACACTGCAGTTCCAATCCAGTCGGTGTTTTATTTGTATTCTCAAAACAATTCCTGTTCCTCAGCTCATGTAAGCTTATCTTTTAAAACTAACTCCATTCCTACCTGTAGTACATTCTTTATTTGTTTCCCTTTGTAGGACTGGACTGATAATTAAGTGATGTCTAAAGAAATTGGAGAAAATAATCCAGTAACAGAAGTCTGGTTGTATTAAATCATTATATAAATAAATTAGTAGCAATACAGATTTTTATCATTACTTTGAATATCTCATTTGCTGATATATGCATACCACAGAATGCTTATAAAGAGTAAGTAGATGATCATAATCAAAACAATGATAAATCTTACACTAATATCTGCTGCTTTCATTCAAAGGCACCCTGAAGCACTTTGCAGACTGTTATATGTCGTCAAAGAAATTAGAAATAGAAAATTACACTGAGATTCCATCAATATCTCCTGGTAATAATTACAGGATTTGATCAGGTTCATTCATCTCCCATTTGGCTATTAATAGGAATATGACACACTCTGCATTCAATCATTATTCTCTTAAGGGGATTTTCTTTGGTGAGGGAAAACTTCAGAGATTTTCTCCGCCCTCTTAATGTGCAAAGTCTTTAAATACCAACAGGAACATTATCGCTTGCAGGAATTGAGTGCTCCAGCTGTGATTATTTCTAAGTGTGTAGTACAAAGTCAAGCATTATCATCATTCTTTGGTTTATAACTTTTTTGACTTTGTCAGCACTGATTCCTGTGTCCAGAGGAACTACAAGTACCTAAGAAAAGCGTAGCAAAACCACTCAGTCTCTGGAGTGTATTTGTCTTTTTGGTGCACACGTGGACCCAAAGCTATCATTATCCACTTTTTGTTAAAAGCAAACAAACTATGCAGGATCAGCTGGAGAGAAGGCAACTCACTTTCCCAAACTCTTTGTCCAATACTCCCAGCCCTCAACAGCTTCTGTGCGGTTGAGAATGATGATGAGACAAGTAAGCAATTATCAGAAAATAAGGCTATTTCTGAACAGAACTCTTAACGTTTAGTTTTATTGTCATGGCAACAGCCTTAAAGTGACCATATCACTAAATGCATAAGTCAGATATTAAAATTAGTAGAAACGTGGTCAGTAAAGAGGAAGAAAAGTGTTACAGCTCCTTTTATTTCCTTCAAAGGAGGTGAAAGCTATTGGTGAAAGGAAAAGGGCAGCCCTTTGACATCCTTATTTGGAGCTGAAATATTAGCCCTTTTTGTGAGAGGGGAAAGGGAGAAGAGAAATGCCAATAGTTTTCTTTTTACTGCTCTTTGAAGAATTCTTTCTTTTAAACAGACATGTCCGTTTTTAAAGCAGTCTTTGAAAGAGTAACAATCAGCAGAGAAAGCTAGTCTCAGAGGAGAAGCTCAGAAAGAGTGAAGAGATGACCTACATTTATCCTCTATTAGAAGGGAGTGGGTCCCATGGATACAGGTTTTTAGCGGAGATGGAAGATTAGGTCTATATACCTGGCTTTGTATTCACTCTTTCCTTCCTTAAAGGGAAAGTCCTTTAATCTTCCTCTTCTTGTACCACCTGTCTCCAAATTGATGAATACAGTACCTGTGTAAAGGGCATTGCAATCTGTGGATGAAAAGCAGTATGCTACAACCTAGCACAATCTGCAGAAGCAGCCTGCGAGGGTTATTCCTCTCCGTTTTCCTTCCTTCCTGGCGGTCCCCTGGAGCAGCCTCACCAACACAGCACCTGCTATATCTGTGTCCAGCCAGAGAGGGTTAATGATCTTAGCAGTACAAAGGGCCCATGGAGAAAGGCAAGTGCTCTGAAGGGGAAGAACATGCAGATTCAGGAAAACAGTCATCTCCTATTTGAAAAACTCTAGTAATTAAATCTCTAATGACTCTCTTCATCACAGAGAGCAGACAAGAGTTCCAATGAGCTGTGATGGTTGCTTTCTTAATTACTTTAGTTGTGCTGCTTTTAAAAAGAATGTTTTGCCAACAGTCTCTTCAGAAGGACCCATTAAGGATGATGACTGGGGACACTACTGGAAAATACTGCTGTGCTACTGGCAAACTCCAAGCATTACCACACATCATGCAGATCCCTGCTGTGCTTCCCAGTTAGTTATTAGCAATATGAGTCAGGTCATGGAACCATCCAAACTAGAGATGAAAAAGACTTTCAGTTTCCCAAAATCCTTACAAGTTCCCAGTTACAGTCATATCTTGCTCTTCAGTAACTTTTCCAGATCCTGAATTCATTCTTCATCCTATGGTATTTTTGAGCAAAGGAATTAATTTTTAGATCAAAAAGTGGCTTACTTTAGGTAGTCAGTTACATGCCAAGGTGCAGCTAGAAAGAAAGAGAACAAAAGATGGTTTAATTTTGCTTCCTCTTTCTTTTGTTTCAAATAACATATTCCTAACACTATATATAGTGCATTTTTTCCTGTGTGGGTATTTGTGGCCTTCCATATATTTATGTGAACAAAAAAACCCCCCAAAACAATAAGAAAACAAACAAGCAAACAAAATAATAATGCACCTTAGAGATACGGTCTGTGATATACTTTTGGTTTATTTTATTTGCTATTTAGAAGAAACAGCATTCAACATGCCAGCTGCATTCAGCTTCTGAAATAATAAAGGATACATGTTGTAACTGTGCTTAGTGATTTGACCTAGGCATGAAAAAGGCACCAGATTACTCCCTGCAGGTGAAATGAGGAGCTTTTAGACATAACTACAATATGAATTTTAGTGATCTTGCTAACTAAAATGGGGGTTGAATTCTATACTCGTGGTTAGATTCACAAGTTTAGAGTTTTTGGACTTAGTCACTTAGTATTAGAAATGACAGGACTATGACAAGCCTTTCAGATAATTAGTCTTTAATTTCCCTCTTTTAATATAATACTAAAAATGTTAAATATAAAAGAAGCACTGTTTCCTTGGTATGCAGAGGGATAATAACTGACAGCAATTAGAGCAATAAAGATACAGTTCTAGGAAGCATTGGGGTATCTTTCCCTCTCAGAAGACATCAGCAAGATCTACAGCAAGTTGTTAACTACTATCATGGAGCTGGTCAGTCAGGAAAGCAGGGAGACCCACACAAGCCCAGCTGAGTCCAGGAGTGGCCATGCTACTCTGCCTGTGTTCCTGGGTGACAGTAGCTGCTATCCATTTGTTTCCCAGTAAACAGGCAGCATTATTGCTCAAACCGATGTTGATTGAGACAGGTAACACTGTACTGGTGTAATTGCTGCATACCTGTTCTCTTGGTGCTTAGTTCATTGAACAATAATAATGATCAAGGAAATTATTTTCCTCTATTTCACAGTTGCTTTCTTTTTCTCTCTTCTCTGTCATTCAGGAGAAAAGACACCGGGATGTTGTCATACAAAGAGCACCTGCCAGTGAGTCAGGTAGTGGTTGGAGACCTTGACCGGCCTGGGTCTGAAGCCAAGATATCCGTGGGTCCCGTGCGTTGTCAAGGAGATCGTAAGTTGGCTGGTTTTCATTCACTTACTCCTGCGTAGAAAGCAAACTAAATTGTGAATTGGTGACATTTTAGACACCCCATGCAAATTCAGAGAAGTGGCTGTCCCTCAAGAGACTTTATTCTATGAAAGCATGATGGGCTTGTCTGTGAAGCTGCGTATAAGGTGGTTCATCTTTGCATTTAAAATACCAATGCTTGTCTTTATTTTATAGTAAAGGTGGCAACTTTGAGTATTCAACTAAGTTTCTGTAGATATAAGCAGTGATACAGGTTGCCTAAGAACATTTCTCAACATCTGTGCTTCTGTTGACTGCTTGTGTCAGCGTCATTATCACTGCTATGCATATCACTGTAAACTATGGGATATAAATAGTAGCATGGTGGCAAACCTTATTGCTGTAAACTCTGTTTAAAGGTGTATGAAGTTTGACAAATAGTTATCGAGTGTTAACCATATCTGGGCTAGATGTTTCCATGTGAAACATTGAGAGTTTTCTGTGGTAAACTCTCATGTCCAGGTTGAGTGCTGATAGGAGGTGCATGTCCTCCAGTTTGATTAGCAGGTGTAAATCAGTATAATGGATAAATTTCCTCTTCTCACACACACACAAAAAAAGTTGGGTTGCAGTGAGGAGGATTGTGTTCCTCCTTCTATCTCTGTGATATTTCAGAAGGTGAAATTCACCACCGAAGGGAGAGCAACTGCTTAAGGCCCTTTTAAATCACACTTCAAAGCTTCAACTCTGTGCAGTTGGCACAAAAGTTATATTTGTCCTCTGTATTCGAAGGACATTCTGTTACAAGAGGTGCAGTAAGGAAAGGTTGCCTGATTTAATTTACAGTAACTAGTATTTTCATGGTCTGTAAAGAATATAAAATCCATCCTCAGATGCTGGTAAAGAGTAATATATATCAGTCTACGAGATTGCAGTGATGGGTGGGCATAGAACATTCAGGTGGAACAACCTGGTTCTAAGCAGCATCTAACATGGCATGACGGGGTGAGTATGGTTCGTCTTTCCTCCTCTGCTGCTTCGCAGGTACATGCTTTCCATCTGCATGTTTCTAAGTACGTTACAAAGAAGATAAATATCGTTATTCCTGCCTTAAGCTAAAGCAATTAATCCCAACTGAGAGGAAATCACATACTGAGAGTCATCCAGCAGGATGAGTGCAAAAGTTGTTTGGGTCCCAGTCTCGTGTCTGAAAACCCTAGGCCATTGCTCAATGATACAAGCAAATATGCTTAGCCTCTTTTTCTGTTTGTGCTCTTTCTGGGTTGTGCAAATGATTCCTCCTGGTTTTGTTAATGAATCTTATGCCTAACAAGCAGAATCACCATCTCTGGAAGTGTACAAAAACTGTGGTGATGAGGCCCTCAGTGATATGCTTTAGTGATGGACTTGGCAGTCCTGGGATAATGGTTGGACTTGATCATCTTCAAGGTTTTTTACAGCCTGGGTGATTCTATGATTTTATGAAACAAATATCATGAGATGTTTGCAAACTTTCACGTCATCTATTTGGTGCTTGTTATTTATGGTGTTTGACTAATCACAGCTCAGTTTGCGTGTGTTTGTTTCTCCGCTTTGTTTGACAAACGCTTTGGTACTAGGCTGTTAAAATTGATGGCTATGAAATAATGAATAGCATCTTTGTTGCACCTGTATTCCTCATATCCTAAATCTGAGTGCTGCTAGAAATATCAGTCTCTAAAGTGTGAACCATTTCTAAATATTAGTATAAATGAAAGCTCATTTGAGCAGACAGGAGCCTTTGTGAGAGTGTGACTGAGTGACACAACCATTTGGGAAACTGAATGGCTGTATTCTGAACATCCTGATTAATTGAATTTTCTGTTTGAACTTTACAAATACGATTTATAGTTGAAAAAAAAACAAAACAACTTTGCCTGCGAATAAGTTTGAATTTACTTCCATGACCATATATTATTGTCAAAAACCTGTGTAAGTTTTCTTATAGGAGATAATATAAACCCTAGTCCTTGGCAGTTAGCACCCATTTTATATTCCCAGTACATTTACTAAGCATTTCATATTCTTTCTTGACCATATGCAACAGCTGCCGTACACCAGACCAGAACTGTCTCACCATGGATTAGAGCTTGTGGAAAACAAGGTTTCTGTCCTGGGGAAAATTCCCAAATTTCAAAATGTACTTTTTTTCCAAAGGGAAGAAAGATCCAACGTGCTGAACTTGTGAAAAGGGATTTTGAAAAACAATTAGTCCACTTTTGATATATTACGTGCATCAAAATCAACATCATTAAAAGATGTTGACTCATCAAGGCACAGCAATTTCAGTTGCATGTATTTTGTATGTAGCTATCGTGCAATTTTTGAAGGTGGTAAATGAAATTCAATTAGAGGTATAAAGACTGGCAAAGAAATAGAGATTATTGCTCTGGGTGGAAGGAAGGTGGAAAAGGTAAGAGTGCCTAAACAGTCAGATGAAAATTTACCTATTTAGAAGGTTTTGTCGTTGCTGTTGCAGGGTCTGCCAGTCCTGTGACAGCTTCTCTCATATTGCCCTGAGAGTTGTCTATGGCATGTGATATATCAACCTGTACTCTAGTGATATTTTGCAGGACAGGAAGGGCCATATTCTCACATCAGAATTACAGTGTAATTTGCCATGTACTTCATAGCTACCTCTGTGTAACATCTAGAGACACTGACATGTCACCTAGGCCCAGTCACAGCTGGACCTAAGAACGGTAAGAGTACAGCAGAGCTGCTGGCCTTTGCAGTCCATAAGAACAGACAGCTGAAAGCTTGCTATTTGAGGACAAGGAGGATTAAAGAAGGAAAAGATATTTATTGTCTCATGCTGTTCCTTTCCTTCCGTACCCATCAAATTCAGAAAGAATCAATTCATCAATGAGGGCCACAACAATTAACCATTCCTACGTTATTGACTGACTGAAGTTCATCTGAAAATCATTCAACTCAGTACCATTTGCTTGACGTGGACTAAGGAACATTAGGAATATGGTACACTTACTGCAGAATTGTGATTGCAAAAATCACTAGATTCTTCTTTCAGAAATATAGGTGTTCTTTTGGTCCCATGAAGGACAATTTCATTTCTCTATTCCACTGATTTATGACCTGATTAAGGCTGCTCTGGGCAAGCTTGGATGGTGGCTGTTGTTGGGAACAAAACCAGAAAACTCGGCCGTGCATGATTATCCATCTTTGTGTTCCAGAAGTATTTTTCATATTTAACTGCACCTCACAAAACACTGTTTGCATCCTAAAAAGTAGTCAGCCAAAAGGATCTTTATTACCCCTCTAAAGATTGCTTAAGCTGCCGTGTTGTACCAGAATGATGAAGACTCATCTGGTCATTGTGGCAAGAATCCCATAAATCTTGCCTGGAGCCTGTCTTGTACCTTGGATAAAATATCCAGGGTGTCTCTTTTCCATTTGCTGTTTTAGTGCTTTCTAAACTTTTTATGATTTCTCTAAGTGGTGACTTAACAGGAGAGCAGACTTACCCAATTTTATAGAGAACAGGTGCATACCAGGATATGGATTTGGTGGGGTTTTGGGCATTGTATTGCATCCAAAGATCAAGCAAGGACTTTGAGCAAATGTCAAATCTACCCAGATTTAAAGCAAAGCTGTCCTTCCTGGGCACTGCTGTAGGAGCTTTGTATTTACAGAATGGCAAGGGCAGTTTATCAGCAGATTCTCAAGATCCTCTAAGCTGAGCTGGAATTAAAAAGGAAAAACCAGTCCTGAGGCTCAATAGTAATATTGGATAAGGAAACTACTCTTTTTCTCAAGTGAATGTGTTCTTTGCAGAATCTAGAAAAAAGGGCCAACATAGAACCACTAATTAATCAGCTTTACTCTTCAAGTACCTTTGATTAAAATCCCTTTACAGACCTATTATAGTTGCACTAATACTACTGTACTGTAATAGCACCTGTACTCCTCAGCCTTGCTGCATATGGCCTTGTCCAACCAGCAGTAGAAAGACCTTGTCCAGCTCTTCATGTTATTCCACTGTAATGCAGGAGGGCACCTTGATTCTTCTCCCTTCGGAGAATGGCACAAGTACGTGGGGTTGTTTTTCTGTCTAAGCTCAGCCTGAGGTGGTAGATGAAGGCTGCAGAAATGGATGTGGTAGTTTCTTCTCTAACCAAACTGAAGATCTTAGCTTACTATGTTGGGACTATTGCTACAATAATCATTTTGAATCAAAATTACTTTTGTGACTTTTGGCGCCTTTTCAAGACTTCCTCTTCATTCCCCTTAGGAAAATACTGGGGTTTCTTTTTCAAAGTTCCTATATTTGTAACCTGCTAAGAGTATCCTTTTCCCAAGGACTTCCAAGGATTTTGATTTGAGTCTGCTCTTTATAAACCCAGAGGGGAACAGGCTGACTATTCTGCTGTAGATTTGCCTTTCTCCTTGAGTCTGTTTTCCTTTTGTCCCATTTCCGCTATAATAAAGACAGAATTTAAGGGGGGGATGTTTTTTACACAGCTCAAATTTATGGGTTTTCCATCCCCTCCGGTGTACGCTTTTTACCTTCCCAGTACAACTTCGATTTCTGAGCCATAAATCGTTTTCTGTGTTTTACTTGTATTATCTTTAATCTTCAAAATGTGGAGGAGGAAGCAGCTGCATTGACTGTGGTTCTTTCTAAGCTAAGTTTTCATTAAGACCAGTATCAGCACTGTTCATGTAGGATCTGCAGTGTCAGACCAAAAAGTCTCCTGACAGATGACAGAAATTCAGGAGCAGATCAAAACTCAGTTCTTACTTTAGTCCATTGATTTTGTTTGTGTATATGTGTGGCTGTATGTGTACTCAAGGGAAATACACCTTGAATTCTTTTATTCAGTGATTTTGACCATGGCTCATCATTCCTCCTTTCATAACTTGATGCTTTCTTTCTTTCACTTCTGACTATTGCTTTTGGCTTGACTCTTGTATTTCCTTGTAGAATGTTCCAGTAGAGTTGGCTTATTTAATGAGACAGTGGCATGGACACAGGCATTTTTTGTGACTCTGGGTTTGTATTAAAACATTGCTAGGGTCAGCTGGTATCCTTGATAAGGTGTGGTTTTGTATTCCTTATGTGCTTGTTATGCATTGTATGTGCAGGTTGGTGACTCAACTATTACTTGTCATGAAAAATAGATCTACTGTTTCATATGCACAGTTAGTCCATTTTCATTACATTCCAAACTGAGGACACTTTCAACAGCTTGAACTGGTTTTTCAAAGGTACCACCTGAGTTTCAGGAAAAAACAGCATTGCGTTACAGTGAGGTTTTCAGTTACACATTAAATCTATGAACAAGACCATTTCTCCATTAGGGTATGCAATGTGTTGACTTGGTCAGACCAGCAGCGATGTTCCTGTTACATACATAGGTAAGGTAAGCTGGAACGTATCCCAGCAAAAAAACCCCAGTTTGAATTGCTAAAAGATCAAACTGGAATTTCAGTAGAAGCAGTTTACTCAAACTGTATATTAGACAACATTCCAGTAATATAGTGACTTGTCTTATAGATTACTGGAAGTGAAAACTCTGTATTAAATGAAAATGAACGTCAATGGTAGCATCCCCCCAAAAGAAGAATCAAGCCTAAGTGCTTGCAGCTTCCTCTAAATGTATAATTAGATGCAAAAAATACAAAATTTGGGGTTTGAAACTTGTGAAGCAGTGATTCCACTGGAAGCTTGTGTGATGGGATTACATAGCTGGAATACAGGCAATGCCTATTTGAAATGTTAATTGCTTCTCATCTACTCAGGTTAGAAAACTAATCCAAATCTCTAGATTTTTCTACATTTCCCTGGTTTTTTGGCTTGTATTGCTGTTTATATCTGCATACATTTATTTTTTATGAATTTCTCATGACTTTCCAATCAACTGTGGTAAGTTCAGTAGGGTAAATACAGGCCAAAATTTGATCCATCTAACAATTTAATATTTTCCCCACTAACTGTAGCTGCCTTAGTAAACATAAAAATTCATCTGCTGAGTTTCTACATCTGTTAGCCCAGCATGTCTTTATCTGTTGCGCTTATATTGTATATTCTGCAATTCAAGTGGAATACAGATTGACCCAAAGAACATCAGGACATTGTGCTCGCTGTTTATCACAGTCATCCCAATGCTACCAGCAAAACAGAAGATAAGTTTCCTTTTCTTCTTCCGTAAAAGCAGCCTGACAACCAAGAAAGTGCTGCTTCAGACTCATTTGGTTTTTTCAGTGGATTTTTGTTGAAGGTGATAAAATGACAGTGTTCCCATAGGATTTCGGTAGGGATCATCTAGTTCAGTTAATCGAATTGCTGTGATTATTCTTCATATGTGGTTGCTTTCCTCAGAGACCCAAGACAAAAAAAAAACCGACCCACTAGGTCATATTCCTATAACTTTCTAAGTAACCAAATCCACTCTTTTACACTTGTGTAATATCTGATTTAAATATAACTTAATTTCCCATAGTTAGGTCTAGCTCGCTCTTTTCATCTTTAACCCTGTGTCATACTGCATAATTTGCTCTTATTGTTAAATTTAACTAGAATTTAATATTTATGCTGGAATGCCCTCCAGTGCCTTTCTGTTTGTAAGAGAACTCTTCCTTTTCTCACCTCCCAGGAAATCTCAGACTGTGGCCAATTGTCTCATACAGGTATAGGCTATTTGTGGCCATCTGAATAACACTTTGCCTGTCCTGAAGACAGGAGCTGGAAAACTTCCATTGTTCACATGAATTTAGGGCATTTCTCTCTCACGCTGAAATATGCAAAGAGATTTAAAGGTGGACATAGGATAGAGTATGTCCTCTCATAGCTTCTCTTAGCACATATTCTTATCTCCTTCCTAAGCAGGGAGGTGCTCCGAGTGCTGGCTTTTGGGCTGGTACTTTTGTCATCCTTTTTCATTTGCAACCAATTCTCAGAAGGACTATAATTACACTCAAAAGTGATCCTCTGCTGTCGTAAATCAAAAACCTTCAAATTTAACCTATACCTTACTATTATGCAAGTTTTCAACAAGATAAGCTCTAGCTTAGATGATCCATGGTGTACAGTACTAAAATGAGAAGAACTAATGTCTCTGGAATTGCAAATCAGCTTGGAATTGTCTTGAGGTTGCAGTGAACAGCATTTGAACATGTATGGCTGGAATAACTTAAATTCCAAAAAATATTTTCTTCCATCATGTTAATACTTAATCTGAGATAATCATTCTAGATGCTTTTCTCCTATTCCTTTGTGTTTGTACAACAAGAGACATTTCCGCTTAGTAAAATGGGAGGAAATTGTCTCTAGAGCACTGGAAGGTTCATCGAGAGCTCTTTCTACGTACCATCCTGAATGTAAGGTTCCTCTTCTACAATCTCAATAACCCAACAAGGAGTTGGTAAGATTAATAATATCGGTGTCTATGCACTCATTATAAGTCATAAAATTCTCTTTCAGTTCAAACTTTGCATACAAGTGTATTCATGGAATAAATACTTGTAAAGTGACCCAGTTTTACCATAAATCATATTGACTCACGGGTCATATATGAGTATTCTCTAATGTATCCCACTCTCTGTCAGGTTTTGTCTTGTGCTTTCTGAAAGCAAACCCTACCCATGAGCACTACTCACTTCACGGAGCAGAAACAGGTACGCATCATGTAACATTTAACCATCATCCTAGAAGGATATGTCTTTTTATGTGTGACTGAAGCAGCAGAATGCCTGCAAATAATGCAAGAGAATAGAAGAAAAGTGGAGCTAAAATTATGATTTTGGCGTATTGGGAAAACCAGTACCCCATACAGGTTGTACAGTGCAAGCCATATGCAAGGTCAAAGAAAGAAAGAGAAAGAAAGCCTTTATGTGGGACTGATCTTGTTAGAACATAGAGAGATCCTTTTGGCAGTAAGCATAGACTCTTGATATAGTTTGACCCTTCTTTTTAATCATTTTCAAGCTTTGCCAAGGTCTGATAGAGTCTGAGTGTTTGGTTCAGAAGAATCATGTTCAGCTTGGGTATAAGGAAGTTCTTTACTGTGAGGGTGGTGAGGCGCTGGCACAGGTTGCCCAGAGAAATGCTCCATCCCTGGCAGGGTTCAAGGCCAGGTTGGACAGAGCCTTGGGTGACATGGTCTAGTGTGAGGTGTCCCTGCCCATGGCAGGGGGGTGGAAGTGGATGATCTTAAGGTCCTTTCCAACCCAAGCCAGTCTATGGTTCTATGCCACTTCTGCCCATACCCGGTGGTGTGTGGAAGTATTACAGATTACACTGTCAGTGTGTATTTTCATAATACGATTTACATTGCTGGAGACTTTAATCTACATTGCTGAAGACCTTTCATTAAGGACAAAAAAGCAGTATGCTCACAGTATCTCTTTTGAGTATACATCTTTACTGTATACTTTCCTGGCAGTCACTTTTTCTGTGCATAATTTATGGTCTGTATTGAATTTAGGTACAAGGAATAACACAGTTCCACAATTGACATCTCCACACTTTCCAGATTCCTCATGAAATGTAAAGCAGACAGTGGCAGAGACATTTTACCTGGTTTAAGATTGCCTACTGTTAATTAATTCTCACATGCATTCCGTTCTACCTAAATGTGTGTGTTGGTATAAACTACAGAAGGCAATTCATTGGAATTTCAAAGAGCTAATAAATTTGACTCTCTTTATGTATTTGCTGAAGTAATGAAAACATATGGCAATCAATGCCCTTGATCAATTCTCCAACCGATCGTAAAAGAAAAAAATGGTGAGACTCCGTAGGGGAGTTATGAGCTTTATGTTTCAGAGACACAGAATTCAAATGCAATTAAGAGCTAATTTTATTCAAATTCCCCTCATCATTATGATTATATTACAGGTTAATCTTATCTTCTTTAATGCAAAAAAGAAGTATCTGAAGCATTTCATGTAAAGTATTGTCTCTAAACTCCTAGGGAATTTAAGCAAAGAGTCGTTAGTCTGACAGATGACATACAGTAGCTGTTCATGTTAAACTCAAATCCTGTTAAAGTTATGCTTTAATTATGATTCAAGCATTTTACCATCTATGTGATTATAATGCATATTAGTATCTTACCACTTAGCAAAGTAAGTATCTCACCTATAGCCAAGTAAGAAAAGCAGTTGTGCAGGGTGCAAAATCTAAGAATGCGAAGATGAAATAATTCCCATGGTGTATAGAGAAGTGATGAGAAGATGTCAGCGAAGCAATAAGGAAGTAGGAGAACCTGAGACTAAACTGGGGAATGATAAGTTGCTGGAATTCTGTCAATTACATGCGCAAATTTATGGTCACCTTTAAATTTCACCCCATAAGACTGAATAATCTCACAAGTGAGGTATAAAATGGAGGAAATTATCCAATTTTCAGGTGAAACTCTTTCTCACTTTAATACTTCTGGCTTGCATATTCCTGCAGCACTGACTGACATTTAAAGAGCGGAAAGAACAGAGAAAGGCAAAAATGATTGAAGGTGAGGTAGAGTGAGGTCAGTCTCGTTCATGGCTATGTGTAAGTTATGCAAATTCAGTCTCATTTAGACATAGATAAATGAGTGGCAGCGGGATAGAGGATATGCAGTTGTAAGGGAGCTCATCTAACCTCGCAGCACCCAACACTGGCACACAGCACAGTGTAGCTCAGTAACACCAAGAAATGCTCAATCACCAAAATGGAGAAACTAAAAAAGAAGAAACTGGGGGCCCTCAATGCTCGTTAAACTTGCACCATTGATCTCTGTACTAGGGAACCAACTGTACTCTAATTATGTCTTAATACAAGATTTTAAAATAGTTGAACTTTTTCTGTCTAATGCTTGAATAAAAAGGAAGGTCAGGTGTGTATTCCACAATTACAGCTGCACTTCATAATGATTTCTCATCCCACAGGCTCCTTTCCCCATCCTGTAATTGTGGGGCTGAATTCTGACAGCTACAGTTCAAAACACTCCCCTCATCAAGTCCTATTACATGTATACACAGTATTTGGTGTGTATATCACATTCCACTCAGTGCTTACTAGGGTTTTCTAAGGAATGTATCCTGATCCTTTTCTCAAAGAAGCAGCAGGTCATTCTAGATTTTTATGTAGCTCTATGATATGGTCCCCAAAGGAACAGCTTTAGTACCTATTAACAGGTGGTTGCAAAGTTGTGCATTTCTGGCAAGTGATTAGAAGTTGGAAAGGGAATATAACAATAGCTTGAGAGAAATAGATTAGATACAATGTGAAGAATTAACCTCATATTTCTTTTCTCTATTTTTTAACCTTTTTTTCTGACTTTTGTCTTCTGTAGAAAAAATGGAAATGTGGGAGGAAAAGGACTAGAAAACTGTAAGAGAAATATGAATAATGGCCTACTTACTCCCTTTTCCATTGATGGCGCCATAGTGTGAACTTCCAGTGTTAAATTTCTGGGTCTGAATATGCTGCGCTCCAAATTAAAGTTACAACTTGTGAAGTGCCATAAATTCAATATTTAGAGAGAGCAGTTTTCAGTGGAAAGGTTGCAATTCCCCTTCATTTTTCCTCTTTTATGAGGTGCCTGCTTTCTGCTGAAAATATCTTTCATGAGGTGCCTGCTTGGTTCTTTAAGGCAAAAAAAGAGAAGAAATTTGAAAATGCTGATAATTTTAATCAAGGTTTTAACTTTGAATCAGCTCAGAGAGAATTAAAAGGTGACGAGTGGAAAATCCTTTACTTCACAAAATTGTACATTTTTTTCTCATTAAAGCAATTCAAGGCAGTTCTATCCATTTACTCTTAGGAGCTTACAGTAATCTGTACTTGGAAAGTCTTAGCTAAGCTTGCAGAATCATGAAGCTTACAGCTTTACAATATTAAGCAGCAAATTCTAACTTTTTTAAATGCCGGTATTTTAACTCTCATTTCTGAAGAATCATCTGCACATCTGATTTGATCTGATTCCGAGGAGCAGGATTTTTCATATGAACAGCTTTCAAAGAAGCAGTTACGGAAAGAGAGGCAATAGTGACTTACAGTTTCAGAACCTTCTTTTCAGCCTTTTCTTCCACTAATCCATTTTCAACTTGCACACTGTACCTATATTTTATTATTTACCCTTGATTTCATGGACTCCTGCAGGTGGAAAACTTTTGCCTTATCACTGCAAATAGTTTTGCTTTTTGAACCTGAGGAACTAAATCAGTGTAACTCAATTATTAGCAACAGAACACAGTTCATGTATCTGTGCCCCATTCACTTGGCTATCATTTATTTTAGATTTGCTATGATAAGGTTAAATTTAAAACAATTTATTGTTATGAACAGTTATTGTGTCTTCGTATTTCAGGTGTAGGCAGAAGTAAACCTCATCCATAGCTGGCAGGCTATCTTCCAGGAAAGTTAAAGTGCTTCCAAAAACATGGTAGAGAAGGGATTTTCCCAAGAAATGCTTCTTATTTCCCATCTCAAAAGGAGAGAAAATTCTCAAAAATACTTGCGATACTAGCACTGAAAACCATAAGTCATTTCAAACAGAACACGTTGGTTATCAAGTCCAATTCCCATTGTTAGAAGGACATCCTTGTGACTTCGACTTTCAGCATTTTACAAAAGAGCCTTTTCATCACTTTTAGTTCTATTTCATAAGTAAATAGGGTTTGAACTGAAAGAGTTTTTTAAGTGTCCAAATTAAAGTTTTCAACACAGTCAAGTCAGCGTAGTTACATGCCATGAGCAGGTTCAAGAAGCTTTCAGAAGCTTCAGTGTTTTGTAACAAGGACAAGTTTTATTAGAAAATATGTAAATAAATTAGATATTTGCTTCCTGGGAGGCACACTCATTCTTTCCTTTCTTTCAACACACACTAATTTCCTATGCTGAGATGGAGAATTGTGAGCTTTCACCTTTGTAAACTAAAATATAAACATACTTGCAGTAGCTTCAGTCTTGCTTAAATTATAACATGATTAACTGATACTCTACCCATCTGTATTCTAAAGTTTATATCATCATTCACAGAGAGCTCTCTCCTGTTCTCTCTACACATGCTGTATTTCAGGTGGCTAATCTGATTGTTCTCTGTAATATCATAAGGTAACTTTGGGGTCCCATAAGGACAGTCAGTTATTAAATAAAAACGTTATTATCATACAGTGCATTGCAGCTATCCCAGGCTCGGAAAACCAAATAAAATTACAATGCTTAAAGCAATAGGCAGGATTTGAGCAAAATGGAAACCAGCATCTGAAGCTGTAAATTCAAGAGATAGGTATGTTAGCAACCTGTTAACAACTTCCCATGGCAACAAGAAACAGTGTTTTGTTAAGGTTTTGCTTTAATCCATGTACTGTTTGAACCTTTAAATGATAACAATGCACAGACTTTCATTATTGTAGATCTTTCTCTTTTTAGCCCTTAGTTGATAAAAAACCTTTTGCGTTGTACTGAAAATATTTTCCAAAGGGGGGTAGGGGGTGGACTACCAATTGTTCGAAGAGAATATACAGAAGCCAACAGTATCGGACACAACAGTAAAGCAGTATTTCAAAAGCAGAGAGTATGGCACCTTCCAGTCAGAAAATCTGTTGGACAGTGATACAGAAAAAGAGCACAACATTTTATTCTGTTGTTGCAAATTGCTTTATGTCTTTCTTACCGTCCAGATTGAGACATTACATTCCTAAACATCATAAAACGTGAGATATTTTGGAATTGCTTCTGAGCTCAGCTGGAAGGCTAGGGCTTACAATCATAGGTTACTTTAGGTTAGAAGGGACCCGTGGTGGTCATTCAGTCCAATCTTCTGCTCAAAGCAGGATTAACTTCCAGCCCAAATCAAGATGCTTAGGGCCTTTTCTATTCATTTTATGCTAATTTATGAGGAAGTTTCTGCTGTCTCTCTGGACAACCTGTTCCAGTGCTTAACCACTCTGTGAAAATGTTTTCCTTATGTCCAGTGGGAATTTTCTGTGTTGCAATTTGTGACTGTTGTCTCTTGATCTTTTGCTTTGCACTTCTGAGAAGAGCTTGTATGTCTTCTCTAGAACTACCCACCAGGCAGTGAAGGCAGCAATTAGCTCCCCTCAGAGACTTTCTCAGGACAAGCAGACTCTTCTCGTACATCACATGCTTCAGGCCTTGAATGCTTGCTAAGTATATGATACTTTGCGAATCAGGAAAAGGGCAGAGATCGCGTGATGGGGTTTCGTGAGTCAAGATCTCTAAGTCAGGCCTTTTCTTCTGGGTTGTACAGGACAATCCTGCTAACAGGTAACTACTACTGATGCTGTAGTCCAACCAAACACATAAGATGTCTTTCCACACATGGCATTTCTCTTTGACCACTGCCAACCACATAGCCAAGCAGCTGAGATTCTTCAGCATTATTCATTTGTGCCTGTCTAGCAATCACAAATCTATGATGTCCAGAGGAATGGAATGCCAACATAAAAATAACCCTGTTCCTTCCTGATCCTCAGTAGTGTGGAAGCAATACGATGTATATTTTAAGTAGTAATCCAATCTCTTTTTGACCTCTTGTGGACATCCTAACAAACCAGAGACCATAGGACATATATCAGGAAGTGCACTGCCTATCTCCATCAATTCTCCTGGAAATACTTCCATAAAGTCAGCAAAATCCCATCATGTAAGTCTCCTGTCTGCAACAGTATTTCAGTGTGTCACTCCTAAGGTAGATAGAAAACAACTTTTTATTTACAATCAACACGAATTCATGTCTAATCTATATCCTTTTGATCTTGTACCTATATAAATCTGCTTAAGTGCATCTTTCTTCCTAATTAGTACTTCTAAAATGAATTAATTTTAGACAATGACTTCTTTAGGCAAGAATCTTGTCTCCTCTCAATGTTTTCTCTAAACTAATCTAGCCAAACTCTTCTAATTTTTTTTTTTTCTTTTGTAAAAGGTATTCCTTTTACTAATCATCCTGATAGGTTTTCCCAAGAATCAGATCTATTCATGTATAGAAATCTGACCACAGTCCTTCACTCCATTCGGGTTATTCAGATGCTAAATCATGTGCTTCTGTATGGCCAAAGTTAGAATTGACCTGAAGACCATCTCAAACATTTCCATTCCTTTGTCATTAGCCACAGAGCTACTGCTGGGGATCCAGGAAATACTTTTGATGTTGAAAGAACACATAACGTGTAAGGTTATCACCTCAATTCATATCAGCTTTGTTCTGGGCTCCAGAGATTCTGAATTCTGCTGACTGTATTGAATACGCATTGCTGGGAGGAATGATTAGACTAGACCTTTGCCTTGAGATCTTCAGAGAAATGGTGGTTTATGTTGTAGGTTTCTCTCTCCACCTTGTTCCTTGTCCCCCCTTTCCTAATTATACTCACTGTCTTGAAGAGACTTAGGCAAATAAACATCATCACTTATCACAGAAAGCAAGCCTGGGGCCTTCCACATCTCCTCCTTTTTATTTACACATGAAGAGTCAGTAGTTCATAGTGACTGAGCTATGATCAAGGAGCTTCCTGAAATTAAATTCATTAGTAAAACAAGAAACATTCCAGACGTGCACAGCACAGCTTGAAGTACTCAGCTGAGGAACTAATTAAAGACAGATAGCAGAGTGGGTAATGAATAAACACACATCGTGGATAGAAATAGCTCTCACAAATACGAACGCTCCCTGTTACATTTGATGGGGAATTAAATTATCACGTATACTGAAATAAATTGAACAGTAAGAGCTCTCCTGCGGCTTTTAGGCCCAGACTGTCCTTGGGGGTGAGGCAGCAGGCAGTGGAATCAGCAAGGGGAGCCCCTGCAGTGGTGTCTCCTGCAGCTCTCCAGCCTTCAGGCAGTGCCTTGGTGCCATGAGGGTCTGTGCTGTATGCAGCTCTCACATGGTGAGGGGGCCAAAGCCTTCCAAGCCCACCCTGCATTATCTGAACATTAGCACAGACCTGTTTGACCCTGGGAACAAGAGGCTTTGAGTGATGTTTTCTTTATACACCCCCTTCCCTTACCCATCACTCTCTGTGCCTCCTCCCAGGCAGAATTTGAAGGATAGAGTCACCAGTGTAGTACTCCTAATATCACATATCAGTGCTAGGGAGTACCCAGTTATGGCAACCATATTGGTAACCGTATAACCATAACTGCCCATTAACATCTGGTAGCACTGCAGACCTTTAATTTCTTGCTTTGAAGAGTATCAGATTGTTTCTGTAAGTTGAAGATGCAAGCAGCAGGGCCGCCTGTAGTTTTTAAAAGGTTTAGTGGTATTTTTTTGGATCAGATTTGTAGACAGCGATACGCTGCCCACCAGCCATTTCCAGAGGCTGCTTTTAGCACAGAGGGCTGTAAATGGACAGAGACAACACTGTTCATGACATGAAGGCAGCCAAAAGAGATAGGAACTTTGTAAACATAGATAGAGAGGAGTTCCTAGGGGACTCAAATAGCCATTACTAGATGAAACCCAACATCAAGCTCAAGTTTAGTTTGCTAATACTTATCCCCAAACTGAAGTTGAAATCACAGTTTTAAAAATCCCAAACATGAGGTGCTTGATGGAATTCATGAGGATGCTTTAGAGGGAGCCCAAGTGGTTGAAAATAAGAGGAGGAAGATGTGGTTCACAAAAGGGGTTATCGGTTGTAGCCTTCCCTGCACCCAGAGCCATAGGACTGCCTCTGATATGGAGCATGAAAGTTTCCCAGTGCAAATATATTCCTGGCCATACAAGTGCTGAATCCTTAGACATAATTTTACAACCTGTTGTAAAGGAGGTGTTGGGGTTTGCTGCTCTGGCCCTGTAGCAGGCCCAGATATGAGAGAGAGTCATGGTTCCTGTGTAAAAGAAGTCACTCCACCCATTTCAAGAAACCTTTTATTTTGCTATGTATATTCATGGTAAACAATACCAGAGCCAAGATATCTTGCGCCCCTACCTGCTTTCCTTTCTCTGACTGCAGTTCATTCAGCTACCCCCTCATACTGACCCCAGCACTTTCCAATCGGACCACAGCCATGCAGAGAAGCAGAGGGGTGATGCCTGCACGCAAACACTGCATGCCAGGGAAATCCTTCAGATAATCAAACGCAGGGAGCTGTGCCTTAGTTCACAAATAATTTACTTCAGTGGAATTATTAATGGCACGGGATGCTATTCTGCATGATAATAATTCTTAACCATCCTAGCCATTGAGGGTACAGGTTACTAAACATTTCTATGACATCCAGCCATGCAACAGAACATGCGGGTAGCATGTATAGGATATACAGCTTACATGGTCTTGATTTTCGTCATGAGGTCAGGGATCTGGAGAGTCAGTTATAAAGTTTAGCCTAAGTCTGTGTTTCTGTACTCACAGGTGTATAGACTTTTACTTCGTGGAGCGTTAAGGCCCCTGTGAAAGTTATGAGGTGCAGAGAGGCAGAGGGATCCAGTCAGTAGGAGTTCAGAGAGCTGGCTGCACTACTAACGATCTGCACGGCTTACAGATAGCACTGAAACTCCTGTAGCTGCTGCCCTTGACATTTCTGGGAGCCTTCTACAGTGAACTTCACAACCTCCGTGGCTGCAGGCAGATAAAGATACAAGGTGTTATGTCACTCTCTTCAATACTTGGGTGACATGGCGTAGTGTGAGGCATCTCTGTCTATGGCAGGGGGTTGGAACTAGATGATCTGAAGGTGCTTTCCAACCCTAACTAGTCTGTGATTCTGTGGTTCAAGTTCTTTTACCCAAGATATGTATTCCAGATTATCTAGGATCCTGATTCGGCATAGGTTAAATTGAGGTGACGTAGCATTTTGGAAACATCTTAGGTTTTGTTTGGTTCTACAAAATGGAGGAAGTCCATTACATTGCCAGAAAGGGCAGTATAAAGAACTTGGCAATTGAGCGTATGTGCTTTTGTTTGCTTGTGTTTCTGGGCTATTTTGTTTCATTTAAAAATTCTGTTCAGCATATGGAAACAAAGCCCTGTTGTTTCTCTGCTGCCTGCAAATGAGCAGTATCTCACTGCTTGTACCTCTGTGTTTATGAGAGATAGGCATATGTAGCCCCAGTATTCAGCATTAGGCTCATCTGGATAGCAGTAAATAGAAGTGATTTCAGACTCCCTTAGATTAAGTTTACCAGGTGTAAATCTAGAATTGATATTGTTGGCTTTCCAATAGCATAACTTTTAAGTATGCATTGGTTGAGGTATTTTTGTGGTTTTAACCTTGTGGTTATACTGCTTCCTGCAGCTGCATCTACAATTTATGGAAAGGATATGCTCCAGCAAAACTAGTTCTTGCAAAGAATACCTGGGATTTACATGCAGCATTTTCCATCTTTTTAAAAAGCGTATTTTGACTTCCTCAGATTCTTTTAAGTCATCTTCTATTCCAGTAACAATTTAAAGACATTTTTATTTTTTGCCACAAAGATTTGATTCAAATCAAAGGGACAGAGGAGCAACAACAGCTACTGGAACCAGTAACATCTGATGAAGTAGTGATTCCTGGAGTACTGCTTTGTCATTTTTTAAGAACTTAAGATACTATACATCTAGGAATTAATGTGACTGTCATTAGAAGGTCAACATTTACTGGCAATTGACTATGCCAGGTTTTGCATTTGCAACACTACAGAACTAACACACTTCTTGCAGGCTCAGTTGCATCCCTGTTATCAGGGGCCACTGTGAAAATACCTTCCAAACTACTGATATCTCTGTACCTTTGAAATAGAGAAGGCAGGAAGAAAAGCACTTCACATAACATAGAAGAACACTAGGTCTTAGAGGAAGGACATGTTCTTTTAAAATCTAACATACATATTTTACAATATTTCTGTCTTCACCGATTTTCGCTTTTTCACCCTTTTTACCCCTTTGGCCTCTCAGAGTTGTCTTTATTTTCCTTTTTTGTCTATTTTCTATATTCTGAATTAATTTTCCTATCTCCTTTGCTAGGAGAATACGAGCACATCCAAAAGGGCACCTGAGAGACACAAATGGCCCATGAATCTATGCAGAAAAAGCATAGATATATATACAGGCTTCCCAGGGAAGTGGTGGAATCCCCGTCCCTGGAAGTGTTCACAAACTGTAGATGAGGCCCTCAGTGCCATGGGTTAGTGGTGGCCTTGGCAGTGCTGGGGAATGGTTGGACTGGATGATCTTAAAGGTCTTTTCCAGCCTGGCTGATTCTATGATTCTGTGAGTCACCTTCAGGAGTCTCATGTTTTCAGCAGGAGAGACAAAGTCTAGTCTCATCAAATTGACTTTCAGTTCATCAGGCGTCAGAGAGGAACTGTCTGGAGATGGTTTTATTAGCCCTGCTGTGCACACAGCTTCTGGAATCAACCCACCTTTCTTCGATTGCTGATGCTCAGTAACATATTTTAAATACAAATTTCTACTAAACCTTGTTGGAATTCAAGTTTTGAGTGGAAATGGAAATCACTCAATGCCATGCTGCTATTTTGCTTTTGTTTGGGGTGGGTGAATATGTGGCAAAAAATTCATTGGCAGGCTTTCAAAGCAGAAGAATGTAAATTGTCAGATTTTAGTTTAATGTGGGAGAAAATGTAAATGTTAAAAAGATACTGTTTCTACTATGAAAGTGTTTCCAGGGTACTATGTGTGTACTTATATATGAACTTAATCATATACTGTGCAAAGTATAGATTAATAAGCATTTCTATTTTTTCCACACACAAAATCTCACTGAAAAATACCAGATTCTCAAGTTCCATATGAATTATTAGATAGAAATATATATTTGCCATAATGCAGCTCATGAAATTTCTAGACTGGTAGCAATATAATAGCTGTAGTTCTGTATTTTTGAGCTATAGTTTTGATCCCAAAGTACTCTGAAGCTATTTTTTAAATACAAACAAGTTTACTTGCTGCTGTTCATAGTGCTGTAGGGTACGGAGTTCAACAGCATATGGAGAATGTAAAGCCAGATGAGAATCATGAAGTTACTAGGGAAATTTAGGAAGATAGGTTGTAATTGCCCAAACTATAATTTCACTAGAGATGAACACTACTCTTTCGCAAAGCATCCTTTCATTTTCAGTCACCCTTAGCAGAGAGAACTGCAAAAATGTTGCCTCACACAAAACCAAGCAGGCCTGGGAACTCCTTGCCACAGGACACCAGAGATGATAGGATTTCACGTGATTCACAAAGGGACTGACAAATGGAAGGAGGAAAGCCGTGCCCAGGGTTAAATATATTGACACTTTTGTATCACAAAGTGTATGAGGTCTCTTGCATGTTCAGAAAATATTCAAGGGGAGTATAACTCTCAGCCTGTCATAGAATCCCAGCCTGGTTTGGGTTGGAAGGGACCTTAAAGTTCATCCAGTTCCAACCGCCTGCCACGGGCAGGGACACCTTCCACTAGAGCAGGTTGCTCCAAGCCCCTGTGTCCAACCTGGCCTTGAACACTGCCAGGGATGGGGCAGCCACAGCTTCTCTGGGCACCCTGTGCCAGCGCCTCAGCACCCTCACAGGGAACAACTTCTGCCTAATGTCTAATCTCATTCTCCCCTCTGTCAAGTTAAAGCCATTCCCCTTTGTCCTATCATTGTACTCTTCTCTAGGCATCCAGCATTGTCCTGAGCAGAAGAAGGATGCAAAGCTCGATGGACCTTTAGTGTGGCATGATGCAGCTATTCTTATCTTCTTAACTTCTACATCTAAATTCTTACAGGAGAGGTCATCCCAGATTGAGTACCTTGGAGGTAATGATACTTGAACCAGTACAGCAGAGCATTTAATGGCCATTTTTAACATTAAGCAAATGCTTAAATGCCATAATCTAAAATAGAATGTCATGATTTAGTGAAGTGATAGTATTAATATTATTCTAATTATTTTTTTTGTAAAGTACCATTACCATAAAAGTAATCAAAATACAGTCCTTATCCTGTGTGCCCATAACTTTTCTGTGGCTCATTTAGTGATATCCTTAATAGATATCAAAGTAGAATCTTTGCAAAGGAGGAGTATCTTTTTATTTAGCCTCAAAGGAAATTGTATATTCAGTTCATATTAGTTCTGTGACATGAGCTAGCTCTTGATGCTCACTGTTATTTTAAGTTGTAAAAAGAAAACAAATCAATCTCTCTGTTTCATTTTCTAGTGACCTGTCAGAAATAGTGCAATAGCTTTAAATGAGCAATTTAATCAGTAATCCCACTATGAATTTTGGATCCAAATTAAGCACCAAGCTACCTTTCTCTGCCATTCCTGCTCATAATGTGACTTTTCTTGTTCAGTTCCAGTTAGGTGACATTCAGAGGCATTACTCATAAACAAGGAAAAGCCCACTTTTCATTTATGTAGTTTAAAAGATTTATGTTTTTAATCACCATAAGACAATATGCTATATATGTAAAGGTCATCTGATGGTGGATAGCATGGAACTATTCACTTTCAACGAGTAGAAATGGATAACATTCAAGGAAATCAGTGTATTTAAAACATGCATCGCTTATGTTTAACTCACCTGTAAGGAGATGGCATAGCTGAAGAGGGAGCTTTGTTCATACGCAGCCAGCAGTGATTGCTCTGATGTTCCTGCTGTGTAACTGGGGAGTTTGAGGCTTTCTGAGGCAAAGGTCATTACTAAATGGCCAGCTCAAACCATTCTGTGATTCTGTGAAAATGTGCTGTATCTATTTTCCACTGAAGACAGTGTATACACATACGTGTAGATTCTTTGTGTGATAGCATGCAGTATTGTGATATAACCTGCGTGCAGACTGAGTCTGTAGTTGAAGGAGGGTCTTTTTCCTTGGCTCCTGTGGTATTTCAGAGAGGAAATGTTTGTATGTGCAAAGGGAGAACGCTGATGTGTATTGTTTGTGTCATCGTTCATGTGTGCTGCTTTGGTGTTATCTGCTTGCACAGACAGTAAATTTTATGCATCTCTTTGGTGACATCTACTTAAGCTTAAGCATTTGTTTCTTTTATACTACGGTGGCGTGGAGGTTTCTTCGCTTTTTTCTTTCTGGCTTTAAGATCTCACTGTCGAAATAACCAGGATATTCCTATGCAATAGAGAAGTGACTGACCACTTAAACTGTGAAATATGTGTCGTGGTTTCAAAAACTGCGGGTAGATAATGGCAGCAGAGTAAGAATGGTAAGAATGGATGAATACTCTTTTTCAGAGAATAGGAGTACTGTGTAGCATTTCGTGTTTTCTTGGGCATCCATATCTGATGACTTAGGATGTGTTTTCTGGGATCTGTTTAAGGACGTGCCCTGGCAAAGCACATGGGTTTCCTGTCCACTGCATCCAACTCTCTTTTTCATATTGCTCCTGCAGCACTTCCTCACCAAATACTTGGGGTTAAGTTGTGGCATTAGCCCTGAATGGGTTGACTCAAAATCTCCTAGATACTGAGCTTTGGGCAATATGCACTTCGGTTTGCTCATAGTGATAATAAACTAGGCATAATCAGATAATGAAATTTAAAACTGGAACTTGGAATGCAATTTAATCTTAATAGATCAAAACACAGGTTGTGAAGTTGCTGTTATTAAAGCTGTTAGCATACTTAAATGTTAGAGCTTTTGTTCATATGCTTAATTACCACCCTCAACAATAAACAATTTGATATTGTTGTCATCGTATGTAAATGGATGCATTGCAGAGAATGACCACAAACTCTTGATTTTAATTCTAATTTGTGAATGCTTATCATTCACCATAATGAAAGAACATAGCAGCACCTTCCTTATCAAAGGCTTCTGGGGGAAAAACAGCTTGGAAAATTACAGTAAGATGTTTATGTGAGTTTATGAATATCAAATATGATTGGGAACCCATTAAATATATTGCACACAGCTTCATAGGTAGGAAGTGGTATATTTGTTGCAGGCTCAGACATGCAGAGAAGAAATAGATCATTGTTTGGGCCACCTGGAGAAATTCTGCAAGCCTTATAATTTCTTCGAGCATCCCCACTGCTCACTTCTCATTTCACCAGAGTATAGCTTGCTTATGGTTTCAAAAGACGGAACTAAAAATCCATGGAAACCTTGCTGGTTGTGAGATATGAGGAGAGTATCTAAAGACTGTCAAGTGGAGAGTTCGGAATAAAAGCTTTCATCTCTTGCCAAAGAGCCGCTATATCCTAAAAATATATCATCACTTCTACATAATACTGCAAACCAAATTAGACAATGGTTTTCCCTAAAAAGTGCAAGAAAGTGAGTTCGGGCCCTGGTACTCTTGGAACTAAAGAAAAGGAAAAGGAAAAGAAAGAGGGAAACCATGTTAACAGTTCTGTCCATGCAGCTCTATGTCAATTTGGGATATTTTGAGGCTCTGTTCAAACCATCTTTCCTTCCCTCACCTTATCCCTGAAGGAAGATACTGACATTAGAATCACAGACATATTTGAAATTATTTGTACTGTGGAATTATTTTGGATAATAGTATTTCACATCCTTTTAGTGAGCAGTTTATGACTATTCCAGAGTCAAAACTTACCCACTGAACACCAATTAGACACAAAGGTCAAAGACTGGCTGAGCAAACTTTTGGAAATATACTACTGATCTAATTATGCAATATATTTCCATGCAAAAAACAATCAGGTTCTATTCAGAAAGAGAGGATGGAGCACAGACATAGTCTAAATAACACTGTAAGATTATGTATGTCTGGTTTAAATATCTGATTACTATAAAATATGCTGCTGGCTTGAATTCTTATGATTTGAAAACTTAGTGACAGTGAAACACTTTCTATTTGGTGGATTTGGGGTGAGGGGGGAGGAGAGGGGATCTTTACAAGTTCTTATTTCCAAGTTCTTAACTTTATTTCCTTGTCATTATATGGCAGAACAATTCTTTTAATTTCACAATAGCCAGAATTGAGAGTTCAAAGCTAAATATACCAAATATAGTCCGTGAGTATCCCCTGATACACCATGATTGTCATGAGACTTGATAACACTAGGTATAGCTGGTAAGCCTTCTAAGATTGCTTAAGCCTCCAATTTGGTCGGTGGGTGAAGATGAGGTCTCCAAATACCTAGTCCAGGTATTTGCTAGTCCAGAGAAGACCGAGTTATGGCATGGTACTGACTCCTTTCTTCTCTTCAGAAACTGATTGCTGCTGGGCTAAAATCTTTCTAAATATTCCTCCAATCAAATATTTTTATTGTTGGTAATTGCCATCGGCTCCAAAGGGATGTAATGTGATCAGAGATGGGAGGGCACATGGATGTAGCTATTACAGAAGATGCGGTGCCTACAAATATCCTAGGAAGGAGAATACTCACCAGTAAGATTTGCTCTTAGTCTTTGCTGTGAAAAGCCTAAGAAATTCTGACTTAATTTATGTTCGAGAAGAGCCCATAATAGGAGAGGAAGAAAGTCACTATTGAAGTCAACCCTGGTTTGAAAAACCTCTGCCAGGGGTTTAACTCTCAGCTCTAAGAGGGTCACACAGAAAGGCAGTTAGAAAACAAAGGGAGGGGAAAGAACAATAGGCACAGCACAGGCTTCCTCCTTCCAACAATTCACTTAGATGTGTGAACTAGCACCCTTCATCTAAAAAATACTGTAGGTGGTTTAGATGTTGGTTGATCAAAGCACAAAACTCTGTGCTGGCCCGTCCTTATCCACAATTAATTAGGCTTAATTACAAGCTTATGTGATGAGCTTTTTCTTTTCCTGAAACCTTGATAACTGCAGTGAAGCAAGCCCTTAATATTAAATCTTATTTAAAATGCAACAATTCAAACTGTACCTTCTAATATTGTTTTGAAGTGTTTGTTCGCTGCTTATGTGACTTCCACAATGCCAAATACCAAATAAATACCAAACCCACAGCTTTCAACAGCAAATGTTTCTGGCAGGAGCCCAATTTCCCTCCCAAATTGTGAGTTTTCTTTCATTTGCTGGATTCTCTCAGGATCATAGCATCAGATCACACCACCACAAAGTGCTTGGTTATTTTAATGGGGCTCAGATTTACAAGATGGAGCGCATCATTTAGTTCTGTATCCAACTCGAAGCTTTTTTGGCAAGACATTAGAGAATGATCTATTTTAACAACTATAGATTTTCTTCTTATTCTAGAGGACATTTAAAATTGCATAACTATTAGTACCATAAATTCAATTTTGAGCTAAGTTTTACAGTAAACTGATTTGGAATAAATATACATTATATAGGCCTACAAATAGCTAGTTATTCAGCATATTCAGAATCCAGTACATTTAGTTTTATAAGCAAGTCTTTTGCTCTCTAGCAGACCTGAAGGGGTTTGTTTGGATTGAGAAGGGTAACAAGGGACGACAGATTGTCCATCTTGTGGAGCAACCTATGGGTTGTCCACTCTTATCTACAGTACCCTGATCAACATAAATTGTGCAGAGTTGTGATCCACTGATTGATACATACATTGTATATTCAGAGCTGCTTCTATCAACTCTGCCTCTAAAATATTCTTGGATAGAAATGTGGATGCGTTTCAGGCTAAAACTGCATTACTGACATGCCTTTCCTCTCTGAATGCCACGAAAATCTATCATATTCAGAGAACTGTTCAATTCGTATTCTAGAACTGTATAGTATAGATGGTATATTTTCCTTTTTGCACCACATTCACTGCAGATCTTTTGCATTTTAGGGATGCCCCTTCTTCATCTTTTCTTTTCTTTCCATTGCTGGCAATAGCAGTTTTCATTTCTTAATTGCACTAGCATGAGTAATGCTTGCTTCATAGGAACCAAAGCATTTATATCTTGGCAGAGCACTAAGAATGGATACAGTTGCAAACAAGTAAAGTAAAATGCCAACTAAATCAATTAAAAGCTTGTTCATCTTTTTTTATAATGGCAACAGCGAAAGTCTAAATGGAGAAGAGCAGAAATGCACCAGTGTTAAGTATGGGCTGAATTTCTACATTCTCCCTTACTCCTTTGATGCAAAGGAGAGAGACTTTATTTCTCAAGTTTGAATTTGAGCTGACTGCTTGAGAAAGAAACCATGCTTTCCTTTTACTCCTCTGTACTTCAGCTGAACACATTTGATATGGAAATTCTCCAGAAAATAGACTCTATGCTGCCATTTTATAAAGTCATTTTTTCAGGGGAGCAGAGGGGGAAGCACTTTGAATTTTTACTCAAACATTAATCAAATGGGGCAAGTCCAAATCCTATTCTAATGGAACTTGTAAGTCACCCAGCAGCGCTTACAAGAAGTAAGTGCCTGTGAACATCATGCAGCTGAAGTACAGCAAGAGCGAAAATAACACAACTGTGTATATAATCTCAAAACATTCTACGTTTCATATGCTGTTTATGTAAAGCAGAATGCAAGTGAGTTTTGATACATACTACTCTCAAATGTTATGCAAATATTTGGGCAGTATAAAACTGGATGAGCTAGCTGAGGTAAATTTCGGGACTAGCTGAGGTAAATCCTAGCCTTCTACTCAGAACTATTATTTTGTAAACTTTTCTAGGAAAGAAATGTGCTACAGGGAACTCACATTTTCTTCTCATAATAGGATCTTAGTTTTGGGCCATGCTTGGAGGGAAAGGCCGTAGGACAGAAGTATTAGAAGGAAGCTCTTAGGAGGTCTGTATTGCTTCCCTGCTGCTCTCTCGGAAGCCTGCAAATGAGCCTGGCAGGAGTGGAATTGAAGGAGATTTAACTGGAGCTTTGGAAGAGCTTCACAAGGAGATGTGAGCAGCAGTCTCTGGAGCTGCTTTAATTTGTGATGCTGCGTGCACAAACCCATCTACCAGTCCAGAGTTCAGGATACACGGGAGGATATTCAGACCTGTTTGCCATACCTGTCCTGCTCATCAGAGCACATATCAGAATCAGAACAAATTGACCTGTTCTTTGCTGAAATAATGCAAAAATGATTTCTGCTTTTAATTCTGCTATGTGACTATAAATAGGAGTAAGTAAATAGTAACAGAGGACTCTAGGAAATTTGTTTTTATAGGATTAGTCGGCTGAAGCAACGGCTAGCCATAGTTCATCACTTGTTGAATTGCATTTCATTTAAAAGTTTTATCATTTTATCATACATTCTTCTGAAAGGATTTGGGCAGCACAAAGGGATTTAAACATTCTTTGGGGTAGGAGATAAGAAATGTTAATTTAGTGAATTCTACAGCCTTTGTGAGTTTTCCTTTTCAATTATTTTGGAATGGTAATGGTGAACTCTGAGCAAAGCAATCATGTAGGCTATTTGCAAATTTGTGACAATATATATTTAATGGCACTTATTAATTTATCCTAAGTAGATGGAGCAGCAGCCGGAATAATGACATTCTAATTAGTCTTCATGGCATTAAGCAGCATATCAGCTATGGGCTTGGGATTTTTTGTGTGCAGTATTTGGTGGTGACAGTTTCACAAAAGCAAGTACAAATGTGCCTTATTATCGTTTCAGTGTATAGGAAGAATTACATTCCATTTGGGATAGCCATCAGCTTTAGGAAAAGCTTCTAAAAGTTCCCACAGGGCAAAGATCTGATGTTGCAAAGCAATACAGTACCTACAGCTGCTTGATGAAAGTGTGCTCTCTGCATTTCTTTGTACGTACACACAGCATAAATGCTTTTAATCACATTCGGATTAGCACGTTGCAGTACTGCAACTACAGGTATTTACAACGTATCGTGGGATTGAGGGGGTTTTTTGAGGTAGGTTTGTTTTCACTGCCGTCTAGTTTCTGAGTATGCATATGGGGGGAAGCTAAAATTCGTACATATTTCTGTACCTTCAGGAGCTGAATCTTTTACACAGATTAATAATAAGATCCCAAGAGCTGGAAACACTGAAAGTTTCATCTTTCTGCATGAGGAAACTAAAACTGAGAGTGAAAATTACTCACAGTCTCATTCAAACGAGGCAGAAATGATCACACATTTGTCAGAAGCACTCTTCCTAGTTACTGTGCAGCCGGGCTACATGCACATCACTTCACATAATAAAGAGTTCCAGCCCGTACTGATTAGACTGAGTATTACCATTTTATAGCGATCGAAGGGCAAGAGATTGACAGCAAAAAAATGTGCCTTTAAATTCACTCATTTGTTAAGTACGTGCATTCCTTTTCTCCTACTTGATCTCAGGAAGCTGGTGTAAATGATTCTGCTCCTCTCCTCATCTTTTTACCGCTCATTTTAATCCATTCTGTTTCTTTTTCTGTTTAAAGAAAATGGATCCATGCATGATGTTTCCAGTGCAGGTCAGTTAATACACCTGTCCTGCTGTCCCTAGCACTGTGCCTTAGTCTGTACATCCCAGGCTGAAGCATGGTTCCTGCATGCTGATCCCCTGGCTTCAGCGAAGCAGGCGTTGATTAGAACCAGCGCACACCTGCATCGCCTTGTCTCCCATTCATCTGTTTCTAAACAGTGGCACCGAGTTCTTTGCAGCAGAGAGTCAAAAAGGAAGGCATGAAAATGAGATTTTAGAAACCTGTAAGCCTTGCCCAGTGTTTTTCAGAGGGCATGGCAAACCTTCCTCATTAGGCATGCAATCAAAATGGAGCCTGACGGCTTTCTCAGAGAATTAATAGGAGTTTCAGCACCGTGTGGTGAGTCTGATCATGAACCATGAACGTGGCCAGACCCCGTGTTCAGATTATCTTTAGTAATGTGAGTCAAGTAAATACAGGGCTGCTGTCTGCACTGAGGAAAGCTCATTTGTCTGGAATTTGTCTATGTTACTGAGGCAAAAAGAGCTGAAGGCAGCACTTAAGTGCTTCTTGCTCTGTCTTTCTCTCAGAGAGAGAGATTTCCTACCTAAAAACAATTCTGGTCTGAAAACTGATTATATAGGGATGTCATCTTTCACTCAGGAGACTTGCTTGCTCAGGACCACCTGCTAATGTGAGTGTCGACATGCTGTCTGCTCTCTTCTGCCAGCTTGGTCTGAGAGCACCTATACTCCAGCGAGGGTAAGGGCTGAGCTCTTCACCGACTCATCAATCATGGACAGGCTGCTAACTAATTTCCATTATACTGTCCATCTGTGTGCCTCATTCTGCAGGGACAAAGAGCCACTCTGTAATTATGGATAGGTCCTTAATTATACCTGAGCAACCTCCTGAACAGAAACAGGGACACACAGATAAAACTTTGATAAGCATTTAACCAGCCATAGGCTTCACAGCTGGTTATGGAGTTTGAGCCAGAGAGAGAGAAGTTAACTATGTTTCCCGGGGCAGTGTGTGTAGGACTGGGAAGTAGAGGAAGAAAAGTCAGTGTTTTGAGATTGAGAGTTGAGAATCAAAGTCAGTGTTGAGAATGGAAGTGCACTCCAGAGAAAAATGTGGGAAAATAAAGGAACAGGTATGTATAGTCATAGGGCAAATTAAATCCCTAAAGAATCTGTTTGAAATGATGTATGAAATGATTTTGAGAAATTGAAAGACTGATGGCATATAGATGAGAGAACAACATCTAGGATTTACACACCATTTTCTCTCCTCATGTGTCCTTTTAACTAAATGTCTTGGGGCACGGAGGGTCTAGAACCCTTGTATGATCATGTAATCTAGAGCCTTTATTGTCTTTTGAGTGAGGACACGTGCAGCGTACATAGTGTTCACTCTCCCAGGGGAATTATAAAGTATGATTTCATTTGGGATGAAAACCATTGTAGGTTGCTAAAGGCCAAACTGCAGCTACCTAAATCATACCTAATCCAGAGGAATCACAGAGGAGCTGTGTATTTCAGCAATGTCACTCAAGTTACCTTTGCAATTTGCAAGAGGAAAGTTAAAGTGAGACCCTTAGGAATAAAGGGTTCAAAGAACTAAACCACTCAGCCAACATTTCATTTGCAAGGATCTATCTTCCAAAATAATGTCATAAAAGCCTGTATTTATTAATTTAGCATCTGGGGGCTTTTGGATTGTGTAGCAGCAAGCTAGTGTTATTGCAAAAGAAGTCTATGCAATATTAGACTCTCAAAATTACTGGTGTAAGGTTACTTAGACACACAGGCTCATGTCAAAGTTACAATATAAACATGATTTAAAGTTGTTTAGTAAGAGCAGTTGTTGATATTGCAGCAGCACTCAAAGATTTCAGAAGTGATTGCCACCACACGCACTGAAAGTGTTAGGACCCAAAGGCACAAACAAAATGTGAATGAAACATGTGAACATGGTGACCTGTCGCAGTTTGAACTGTGTCCTCTGGTAACTGTGTCCCAGTCTTACAATCAGATTTGCCCTGGAAAATCCAAACTGTAGTCAGCTTCCATGTGGGTAAACCATCTGCTTCTGCTAGCTGGACTTCTAGCTAAGGTCATTATTTAGAAGATGCTTGTCTCTGTTACTAATAGCACTTATTACTACAACATCAGCTTTAAAAATACGATGTATTTTCCACCATCCGTCATTTATTTACTCTTTGATTTCATTCTCTGTAATATACAGGCTCTCTCATTACTGGCAGTTCCACTTTCAGATTTCAGATGCTATTACAGCATTACTTAACTGTACCATTGCAGTAATTACAATGTAGTGAAAAGACTGTATCTCCTTATGCAGTTTGAAAAGAAAAATAATAACCTTTTTTCATTTAATCCCTGTCTGATCCCTCGTCTTCTTGCAGTCTCTGTTGCTAAGACTGTTGAGATGTCAGTCGCTTTTCTTTGGTTTATTTACAGTTCCAACTTCTTTGGGCAACCTGTTCCAGTGCCTCATCACCCTCACAGTAAAGAACTTGTTCATCACACCTAATCTAAATCCCCCTCTGGCAGATTAAAGCCATTCCCCTTTTCCTGTCCCTACAGGCTCTTGTTCAAAGCCCCTCTCCAGATTTCTTGTAGCCCCTTTAGGCACTGGAGCTGCTCTAAGGTCTCTCTGGAGCCTTCTCTTCTCCAGGCTCAACCAGCCCAGCTCTCCCAGCCTGTCTTCATTGATGATAAGGTCTTGGGGTACCCTGGTCCCACCTTTGTCATGGACTTAGAAATCAAAGCAAATAGTTAGGATTTTCTGCATCAGTTACCTCCTATGCGCAATGTGGAATTAGGATGACAATAGTTAAATTAAATGGAAGTCATTAGACTTAAGATCTCTATTAAAACCCTGTGCTGTGATTCTCAGGAGGTGCAATGAAGACTTAAATGTGGGGCGGGGGTAACAGAGCTGTGTATTGCCTAGTTTCTAGAGTAGAGAAGAAGGAAAAGGAAGAAAGCCCAGCAGTCCTACTACTTTATGGAGGTTTCTCAAAGCAGTGCAGATGTGTTTGCACACTAAAGAAACAGAGTACAATAATTTCTTAGTAGCAATATTTTTTGTTGCTATATTCACAATTTATTCTTTGACTTACAGTATGCCAGTGCATGGTTTTGCATCACACATGAACAAAGAAGTCAGGCACCATCATTGTGTAAATCTGTATATGAACCAGAGTAAATAATCTCTTCTGTCTGAGAGGGCTCAACACTAGATAAAGTAAAAGCCTACCATGTACCAAGCATGATCTAATTGCATGAAGCTATTCTTTTTGGTTACAGGTGGGTTATATAAGCAAGCTTGGAAGAGAACAATCTCAGATTGAACAGCTTTTCCTTTTCCCATGAGAAACCGCTTTTATTAATGATTTCGAGGACAGTGCTTTCCAGAAACAACAGAGAACATGATCTCTGGATAGTGTGGATGGAGCATTATGTACGAATTTGAATAATATGTCTCCAGACAATTCAGCAGCACCTGTGGTACTAAAACCATCTATTTATATTCCACACTTCATGTTTTTGGCAGCTTGATGGGCTGCATGTTCCATCATTCTGACACAGTGAAGCAGAGCTCAGTGTGACTCACTGGAACAATGTGCATCAGCTGCTGGGATTGAAGTTTTTGCTAAAGCATCACCTATTCATCTATTTAAAACTAGACGTATAAAGACAGTTTGCTAATTACCTGAATTAAATGGATTATCTGAATACCTGTGATTCTTTATGACCAAACAGAAATGCGTTATTTCAGATAACGTGTTCATGTCCATTCCGAGATGCCCAGGAATCATTCATGTTGAACTGAATCAACAACCCTGTCTGAATGTTCAGCACTCCTATTAAACTCACTAAAAACTTACAGGGCGAGTTCACATTATTGGACTACAGTACCCAAGAGCTGCTGAACCAGTTTCAGTATCACAATCAACATTATTTGCAATATTCAGTGAAAGAATCTCAGTAGAATTACAGTATATCATGGAAAAGGGGAGTCATTGAAGGCTGAGAGAGAGATTGTGCACTTAGTATATATTTGTGCACTTAGTATATATTTCTACAAGCCATTGACTTGATTGGGAACTGCACTGATACCCTCTAATCTCCAAGGGCATCACCGCAGCACAGCGAGGCTGTCAGGCTCAGACCATGTTTCTGGTGGTCAGTCCCATCAGTTAGACAGTAGGCACATGTGCTTGCTGTTGCTTCAGCATGTCCAGTCAGAAGCTGACCACTTGTTCAGCTGTTTCCTCTATGAATTAGAGAGGAAATCACATCCTCATAGAAATGCTTTCTTCCTTTTTATCTTCAGCCTAATTAACAATGCCATAATTCCATCCTGAATATATACTTTTTGGCTGCTTGACCTATATTACCCCTCCTCTTTTTTTCCTCCCTCTTTTTAAAAAATAGCACCATGAATATAGATATCTTAAAGGAAAGAAATGCATCACAAATTGCAAAAATGTAAACTGGTCTTATTAAGGACAAGAAGATACCGCAGTCAGATTTCATTATGCATATGTTATAAGAGTAATTGCCTTTTGCAGTTGCGAGGCATTCTATTTGCAGGCTGGAGATATTCATGGATACACAGCACATAACAAACCGTCAGCTCAAGAAAAATAGGCTGAAACCATTGCCACCATGTTAATTCAGACAATAAAGAAGTAATTAAATGTCTTTAACTGCCTTCCTTTTAACTGTCTTTCACTCAAATTGCTTCCCCCTATTATTCATTTTTACCCTTATTGTAAATGTATCCATCTTGTAAATGTTCATGTTTGGTGGCTATGGACAGCCCTTGGAAAAATGGGAGACTCTGTGCTCCCTGACTTGTGAAGAGGTTAGGCAGATAGACTGTAAGGAGCATAACATTGAGAGTAGAAGGAAATGCAGAAGTGAAAATAGGTGTAGGATTCAATATAGCCTGGAAAATAACATTACGAATATAGGTGTTCAGGGAAAAATGAATAATGTAAGTTGGAAATTACTCCCTCCAGCGTGGTAAAACCGGCTATTCAGGTGGTGGTCAGTTCCCAAAAAGGCTAATATAAAACAAATTCTTCTCCTGCCAGCTTCTATGTCCTCATATAAGCTGTTTATCCTCTCTCCCTCCAGTTCAGATGTGGATGCCCCACTTTTGCCAGTGCCCATACCAGGGCAGGAGGAAGGGGCATTTCCTGTGAGTCCGCCTCTCCTTGTCCCACTGTAGCTTTCCTGGCCGCACTCCTGGAACTGGTAATGGTTCCAGGCGGAATATGGTCTGTGAGCAAGAGGTTTCTTGTTTTTAAAAACAAAGATCAGGTGCTGAAAATGAGAGCTTGAAAGCAATGTGTAAATGAGAGGAAATCAATCAAGGGAGGATGTGATATGAAGGTGGTGAGCCAGACAGGCCAGAAGAGGTTCTGAGGAACAGATAATACAGCCTGCAGCTGGAAGCTTGCTTCTGGAGAGGGAACGAATGTGACATGAGAGCAGCTGAACAGACATACAGCTCCTCTATTGGTACCCTGCATTCACTGGGATCTGCATGCTTTCCTGGGAATACACCAAGTTTCTAAAACAGGCCTGTGCCCTGCTCCATGGCTCACATCCACAGAGGTATGTGGGTTATTTATTCCTGTTTTAAGAACTCACCTGTCCAAATTAGTAACAATTCATGGGCTGTTATCTAGCTCGAGCAGTGTGCAGAGCTCTGATTTGGAGTACTTCTCTGAAGGGAAAAAGATCTGAAGTGCTTACGTGGGAACTGAGTGTCTCAATCTCACTACGTATTTTTCTGGTCTGAAAGAGAATTCTGCCTTCTGTGCCACCTAGATTGCTGCTGCTTTAATCCAAAAGCTGAAAATGTTTGAGTAAGAGCCAAAATAATGATGGAGGAGATTTTTTAAAAATCAGAGATTGGGGATTTTGGGGTATCCTCAAAATAGGTATGGGGTTTCCTGTAACTGACATTTCACTCTTGACAGTCCTGAACAAAGAAATAACAGCAAAATTAGGGTAGCCATTGTGTAAAATGCTTACTTTACCCACACAGTTTTGAGTATGAAATAGGGCCGTATGTTTCCACCACTGTGATAGGCATATTCTGATGCAGTATTTTTCTCTACATGCTCTCTTTTTGTACCAGTCTTGTCTCCATATACTTAAATGTCATCAGCCCTCAAGGGACAACATCACACTGGTTTGTTGAAGATAAAGAATAAAATATGAATGAGAAACGTTTACTATAACTCTATGGGGAAAATACAGATAGCATAGAATCTCTTGTCCAGTTTACAGTGTAGAGGGATATTTTTGTCTTGTGCTTGTAGAATCACATGAATATTTATTTCTGCAGGCTGTGGCTTCCTTTCACCCTGAAAGCTCTGAAAGCATCTATCCAGGTTTTTTTTCTTCAGCCCTTTCATTATGATCAAATGAGTTGGCTTGCTAATTCCATCATTTAAGCATTATTTGAATGGTACAGAAGCTTTCTATGGTACTTACAAGACAGTAAATCTGTGCTGATTTTGCTCATAATAACCAATGCGCAGTGGGGCTGCTCTTCTCACCTTAGGGATGGTCAGGAAACAGAGTACAGGTTGTAGGTATTAATAGTGGCTTTCGTGTGCTAATCCAAAGCACTGTCTGTCCCGCTTTCAATCACTATGGGTATTTGGTTAGAATTAGCAGAACTGTGTTTCTGTTGGGAAACTGCTAATCCTGGTCTCAGTGCTGTTGAAACGCGGGAAGTTTTTCGCAGGAGAAAAGAAATACCCTTCCATCCACTGGAACTACTAAGTATGAGAAAAGCTAGTAATAAAACCAAGCTCCTCCTGCCAATTGCAAGCCGTGCTGCATTTGGGGAAGGTACAGTTTTGAAAAGTAATGATAATTTCTTCTAAAAGAAAGATACATTCTGTGGTGAAGGTTCTCAGTTGAATTGGAGCTTGAAGATTTATAAACCCAGCACCTTCAAGAAACACACATCAGGTCCCCTCAAAGTTGCCAGATGTGAATTAACATGGAAGAATTTGTATGTGATGCTGGTTTGTGGATCTTTAAGATGTTTTCATATGTGTCTCTCTCTGAGGTGCAAAAATTCTCCTTCTTTGGGTTCGTGAATATAATTCTCATCTGAATTCAGCATGTTTAAAAAAAAAAACCAACCAACCAACCAAAAACCAACACACACCAAGTTACTGGAGTTGAAATCCAGGAAACCCAGACTACTAACCCCATATGTCAGAAGTATTTCACACCACTTAGTTAATTTTGATCAAATTGGCTACTCCCATAAATATCCAAGAATAGGAATTAGGAAATTATTCAGGCTTGTGGGTTTGAAATTTTCTTCCTTGATCCCCTGTTCATACAGAATTGGGGTATAGTAATGGAAGGTGATGGATATGCTAGGTGTGTTAGAAAGCATGCATGAGAAAATACTATTCAATGTTTCTAACAAACTGGTTTTGCTAATTTATAGCAAACTTCTTTTGTCTTTATAGAAAACTTCCCAAGCAAGCACCATCAATTTTGAATTGTTGATGAATAAGAGCAATGGTGAAAATATCAGTTGTTTGATTTGTACTTTTCCTTTTTTTGGTGTTCATTGTGTGTGTATATATATATATATGTATTTCCAGAATTGTGAAAGAAAGCAAGTCATCTAGAGCATTCAAGAGCAGCAGCAAAAGTGGGATAAACTGTCCCTTTCTATATCCCTCAGCCTCTCTGGGACCAAAGGGGCAGTTTGGTGTCCTGTGCCCAGCACAACTAAGGTGTGCAGCTGAGTGACTTGCAAAGATTGGACCTGTTCTCCTGGCAGGAGTTGCTATACAGTATTTATGCCGCTTGGGGAATACTGGAAAGAAATGTATAGAACATGGAGATGACTAAAGAAACATGAAAATTAACGAATGGGGTGCAGAAAAGTCATGTAGACTGTTGCTGTGATAAAAAAGGGCTGATTTTTATTCCATTTGTGGTTGGTGTTAAGAAATCAAGCTCAAAGAAAAAAACTGCTCCTGTACAGCTGTAAGCCTCGTTCTGTCTTTGGATGCTTCTTGTGGTCCGCACAGACCTCTTGGGCCTTGGTCTTCCAGTTCATATTATCTGAGGAAATGCTATGTCAGGTATAGTTTATCAGAGCGTGACTCCTGTTCCCACATCAGAGTGACACATGTGCCCACTGTGCACTCTATGCGCAGAGCGACAGAATTGCCTGCCATTCGCCATATCTCACACAGAGGTCATCCAGACAGCGTATTTCTGTGGATAAGTCCAAGAAGCAGATTACAAATCTGCGAGGCAAAATCTGCCTGGAATTCTTCCTTCTGCTCCAGAAGGGAGCAGGCTGTTACTGCTGCTCCAGCCAGCCTCCAGCCAGCCTCCTTCCCCTCCAGCTGTCTTCTTCCCACCTGCCACAGACCCTCTTCTTCTTTTGCACTGTACTAAGTGGTCATTTTGTCCTTGTTTATGAAACAGATCTGTGCGTTTTACAAAGGATGCAGAAACTCTCTGTTTTTACTGGGGTTTGTGGTTATTGTGGGGCAGCAAGCACAAGCACTTGTCAGAGGCTGCACACAGTCTTTATTGCAGACAAGTTACAATGTGGTTTGAGGCACACGGGTTGAAAGCCAGCAGGAAAGCAGAGCAAAAGAAAAATGTTGAAGGAAAACTGGGGGGAATGAGCACTGAGGCCCAGCACTGACGTGAGGCAGTGTGGCAGAGGGTGAAGTGTGGACAGGCAAGATGTATTACTGGCAGAGCAAGAAGTGTCAGGAGATGCAACCAGAGCATCTGTAGGTCAGGCCCTCTGCTTTTATTTGTTCAGTGCAACCTGTCGGGTATAGTGCCACACCAATTACCCCTTGATCTTTGGTGGTGAAGAGTGCAGCTCTCTGGTAATCAGTGCCTGGACAGGCACAGGAGACATCTCAGCAGGCTTTGAACTCACTGCGCTCAATTCCTCCACTCCGAAGCCCACAGCTAGTAGCATTCAGGAATACCTCTAATCTTTAAAAGACTAGCAGGCAACTACTAAAAGCTTGACTGGCAGCACTAGGGAGTGCAGACTTTCATTTCTAAAGAGAAACTGATAAGCAGTTCCCCAAAGGCCATGGGGGCTCAGGAGGGACAGAAACGTGCTGCAGAGGGACCTGCAGGCAATGGCACATAGCTCAGGGAGAAAAGCAGTGAGGAGGCCACAGCTGAGCCTTCTTGGCAAGCCACCTTCCCATTCCTTACTGCCCTCCATATGCAAGACAAATGCTGGGACTGCAAACAGAGCAAGGCACCTCCAACCCCTTAGTAACCAGAGTTGCAGGATGCCTGAAACACGTTCACCAGGAGCGACATGCACAGGTTGGAGATCTGATGTAACAGGACAGTAAATTACCCATCCTTTTGCTGTTTGAACAGACAAGGAAAAAAAGCTGATCTAAAAAGCTAAACTATTTGTTGACATTTCCGTAGATACAAAGACAAAACTCCCGTCCTCCTGCTCTGCCTTTTACAAAAGCTTGTCCCCTGCTGCCATCTGATGGAGGATTTTTTAAAGCGGTGGAATAGATCAGGTACCTAGATAACGTCAGAGCAAAGAAACTTGGATTCTGCAAGATGCTGAAGTTCAACGATCATACAAGAAAATAAAAGTTCAACACTGAGACATCTGTGAGGTCACCTACCTCGTCCCTGTAATCCTGCTGAAACCTTAGCCTGGTTATTATCATCATTAACTTCCAGCACTGAAAAATGAACTATGTTGTAGCAATACCATGTATTGTATGCATTATTCTTCCCTCTCAAATACAGAGCTGATGGAGGATTGATGCTTGATCTGCCACAGATCTGCATGAACTTTAGGAGAGGGAAATAAAATAAAACAGCCATAAAAGAGAAAGTGGTGTCACTCCTGCTTGTGCTCCATTCGATGTCAATGGGAGAGTTGCAATTGAATCTTTAGAAAGGGTATTATCAGTCCCATATCTGGCTAGCAAAGCTGGCACAAAGCAGCAGTGATGAAGAACAGCAGCCAGTGAACTGAAAGCAATAACACTGCAGACAGGGTGTTTTCTTAAACCACTGGTCCCAGGAGGTGATGTGTATAAATAACAGGTTTGTTTACTGAAGATATAGTGGTTTCAGTCACCAGTGGAAGCAGTGGATGCAGTCATTCCATTACCACATGATACATGTTGTGAAAAAATGGATGGACAGACCATAGTCTAAAGAGCCAGTCTGTTTGATTTGTCTGCCTTCATTAAGAGAAAAAAGGTTGTCTCTTTGAGTTGCATCTAAGGAGTACCAGCTGGGTCTACCATTAAACATGGTTTGCAAAACAAGCCAGCCCTGATGTTTAACACCCTGGCGATCTCTGATGTCTTTTATATAAGTAATAAATCAGTGTTTAATTTTATGGCATTACGCGTTACCCAGGAGAGTCATTTAGCAAGTCAGTTTTAGCGTAGTGATAAAACTTGGAGTAATGGGATTGAAGCTGCCACTTCTGGCAGTTTGTATTGGGCAATACTACAAATTTAACTTCCCTAACATGTATTCAATTTAGATTTAATAAGAGTTATTATATCCCATGTCCATTAAAATTGGATTATTTATTGCAAACAATTATGAAGAACTAGCTATGGAGCTGTGGCTGCACATACCAGATTTGGCCTCGGAAGTGCCAAGCGATGTCTCTCTGTGTTTTTTGTGAAACCAAATGAGGATGAAATTGTAGATTGTCTTCCACATCACTTCAGTCACCATAGTGGCATTTGTGAATATTTGTCCCCTTCACAGTGAAATTGCCATGGATGTAGCTCAGAAAGGGGATGATTGATGAGGAACCACTCCTGGAAACTCTGAGGAGACTTTCAAGGTCTCCCAGCCATGACACCAAATGTAGTGGATCACAGGGTAAACGCCTAAGTCAAGTTTTCTTAATTTCTTCAAGTGTAGTGCAGATGAGCTGATGCCCTCACCATCTCTCCTCTCACACCTCTTTCATTGCTGTAACATGCAGAGAGCTGGCTATCCGCCTGCCAACAGGAAGTATGGCTTCTCTCATCTCATTTAGCACACCATTAGGGCTCTGTTAGGTTCTGCTCAGACTAATATGTGAGTAATCTGCACTGACCTCACCCTGCCAAACACCCCAGTCACAGCTCCACATGAGCTAATGCTGACAGAGCCAGAGAGTGGGTTCAGACTAGTTGGAGAAGTAATGTGGTTGCAGTTGTGTGGGCCAAGAAGATAAGATGACAGCTCTCCAGATGTGTAGCAATCCATCAGTAACATGAGAAATAGTAGCAAAGCTGTAAAAAACCCCCAGATAAACAAGGAAACTGATTACCAGTGGTGCATAGAATACGTGGTCAGCTCACCTGCTCTGTTGATCAGTGCTTAAAGTTTGAGCAACCTAGTCTAGTGGAAGGCGTCCCTGCCATACTTCCTTTTCTCCAGGCTAAACAACCACAGTTCCCTCAGCCGCTCCTGATCAGACTTGTGCTTCAGGCCCTTCACCAGCTTCCTTGCTCTTCTTTGGACACACTCCAGCACCTCAGTATCTTTCTTGTAGTTGAGAGGCCCAAAACTGAACATAGTATTCAAGGTGCAGCCTCACAGTAAAGGGGGATGATCTCTTCCCTAGTCCTACTGACCACATTATTTCTGATGCAAACTCTAATTGATACAAATTTCTGATTAGATTCTGTTGGCACATTCCCTGGAATGTCCATACTGAGGGAACTGATGCAGTCATAGATGAATAGACAAGGCTTTGTGTTGGTGCATGTGATGAAGAAGCTTGGATGAGAGAAAGCTTCATAACGAGATATATTTTGGAACAAGAAGGGAAGAAACGAAAAGCAACAAGAAACAAGACTGATGGCTGTCGGCTTTGCTTCAGAACAAGCTTTTTTTGGTGTGACTTATTCTCCCCACAAAAGATAAGGTTTTCTGCCTGGACTTTTTGTTTGGCCATTTGTTTTTGCTGCTCTGGGCTAACTGCTCCTGAACTCTTCTCTTCTTCTGACCCTCTTCCTGGTAGCTGACAGGCATTGCTTGAGGCTCAAATGGATAGTGGCCATTAAGGCAGGTACTGGTTTCTCTTCCTCTGCCTTTTTTGCAGTAGGCACAACCTGTCAAAATACTGACACATTTGATTAGTAGTGGTTACCTTCAGACAGGCCTGTGTTTAAGCACCATGTGGAACAAAGGCCCGAGTCCTTCTGTTTGCTTAGATAAAATACAGGATTTGGAGTTGGGTCTCTCTCTGACAAGCGTGCTCACACGCCAAGCTTATTAGAAGGACAAGAACTTTTCCTTTTTCCCTTTTTTCTGCTGTTCTTTTCTGAAGAGGTGATAGTAGCACTCAGTTATGATGTTTGCTGGCAGAAAGCCCAGCACAATTGTTCAATGTCTGGATCCTTTTTGTGCAGAAACCTGGGATTAAGCCACCTTCGAACAGAAGTAACATCAGATCTTGTCAATATCTAAAGCTTTCTATAGTTGGTTATTACCCTCCATGGCTAGATGTGACTCTTCATGTTGCCTTTTCAGTCATTTTGATTTCTGTTTCCCTCAAGATTAAAAGTCATGGGAACTTTTTCAGGAGAAAAGGTTTAATCTTGTACTTTGAGAGGCTGGTCTGCTAAAGCTGCTCAGCAGGAATACTCACAGGAGTTAAGGCAAACAGAAAACTGGGCATTAGGCTTTGCGTCCAGGAGGAAAAGCCATGCTTGCCATGTTGTTGTAAAGCTTAAGCAGGCAACCTGAACAGAGTTTTTAAAAGCCTTTCAAAGCTTCGTGTGCCTACAGATTTTTTTCCTCAGGCTTTTAATTCCAACCATCTCTCTCTCCAATTTTGGTAGTGTCAGATAAAATTTGTTATAATGTTAAATAGGTTGGATAAGCTGAAGAGATTTTATAGCAGTGGCATATTCAAGTTGTAGAAGGACTAAAAGCTATTAAGGTCAATATACCGTTTCCTTATTTGCATCTATAATTAGTATCAGAATATGTCCTATCTGTTTTAAAGAGTAATCTTATTTATGCACTGAATTACTGGTTCATCTCATGAAAGAAAGGAATCCATTTTCTCTTAAAGTGAAATTTGGCACACAATTTTCCTATTATTGTTTCTTTTTGAAAAGCATTCCGTTAAGGTGATGACACAGGAGTAAGATGTGTTTGGTTACCAGATGGCAGATAAATAATAATCAGCTGATTAAAAAGTGTGTTTCATTCTTTTTCAAGCCGAAATTTATAGATGTGTGGATGGGGGCAAAGGGGGGAATGAGAACATAAAAAAAAAGTCCACACTGGTATTAATTTTCAAATCTAAAAGAAGTGGTAACAAAAGAGGAAGATGCAAGGCTAGAAGCTTATGAAGATGAAGGCTAGACTTTGGCTTACCATCTTGCTTTTGGCAGGGCAAAACCCAAATGACCTTGCAAATACCATCTTTTAACCATAAATTTATCTGTGGACTCAGGGGATGTTTGCTCTTTAGTTATTTGAGTAATGAATAGGCTAGGCTAGACTAGAAAATTATAGACATTAGAAAGGAGTAGAAATTAGAATAGAATGGAATGGAATAGAATAGGAAATAATAGAAAACCTACTGATTTGATAACCTGCAGCTTTTCTTTCCCTGAAGAGAGGGACTGCTAATACTGTTGCAGAGTCAGTGAAAACATTTATGAACCTTAATATGATGCTTCTAAGTTGCTCTGCCCTCTGATGGGGCAAACACTATCAACTGCCATTGAAACTAAAGAACTTGCCTTTGCCTTGTGGTGTCTCTTAAAGGAAATAGTGCGGATAGGAACTTACACAAGAAGACTGATTTTGCTTAATAAAAACATAACCAGTACTATCATAATAAGTGAAAGCCAAAGAAATTGCACAATTACTCATCTTATGGAGAGAAAAAGGGGGGGGACCAAAACTCATAAACCAAGACAACCACAAAAAAAAAAAAACCTAGCAGGGCAGGTTTAATCTGCAAAATAAGCTTTCAATCTCTCATATTTGTGTACTTCTCACAATAAATATTCGTGGACAGAGTTGTCCTTAGGCTACTCATAAGGAGACCATAAACATGTTTCTTTACTTCCTATAAGAGTTTGAGCTTTTCACTGAATCGTGACCTTTTTTTAAGGGAAGCAAACCAGCCCTGTTCTGAAGCAGGACCTGGTGCTCCCTCTCTGCAGAATTCATACATTTTTAGATGCAGCTGGAGTAATCCTCTTTGCTGGCACCCTGTTCCCAGCCCCATTGCCTCAGCACTCGCGGCAGCTGTCTCACTGTGCTCAGCAAATGGGAGAGAAAGGACATTCTGCCGGTTGAACCGTTCTGCTTGAAACTCAGTAATGAAATCAGAAATGACAAGGTGAGCTTAGCAGAGACCGAGCTCTGAGATTACTTTTTTCCTAACCCTTTGCTGGCCAACTCTTTCGTTCACATTCCCAGAAAAAAATCTATCATTAATGGGTATTCCCAGGGAAAAAAAGGCAAATTTGAATATATCATTAGCTGGCACTCTATTCCTTCTGATTTGTTTGTTTGGGGTAGGATTTTTTCTGGGAATGAGAAGGAAGGAAAGAGGGAGAAGAAAAAAAGGAGCATGGGGGGAGAATGGCTCTCTTTATTTGATACTACATTATTTGCCTTTGAGTGCTGGCACTGAAGAGATGTGAGAGTATTATATCTAGAGCAAAATGAGAAGACTGGATTGCTGACAAATACTGACACGAGTACATAATAATATATATTAGAACTATTTGTTTGCACTGAGACAATATAATACAACAGGGGTGTCGGTTTTTCATTCAGTGCGAAAGCAGAGTTCCATTTGGTTCCTCCTCATCAAATTTTCTATTTTAACCTGTATTTATGTGTATTTTGAGCTCCCAAAGAATACGTAGAAATTCAGAAACAAGTGGCTATAAACACAGTACAACAGCAGACCTGAGGAGGTATCCCCAGGTCAGAGCTAGTGATGGTTGAAGCCAAATGCTCTGTTCAGTGTGTTCTTAAGCAAACACACATGTAAGATGGCTGAGAAGGTGACCCACCATCACATGCACAGACTTGGTATCACCAAGATTTGCCATCTTGTGTCTAGTTTACCAGCTGTTGTGATTGTTAGTCATTCCTGTGAATGACTACACAGGAAACATGCAATGCTGGTTACAGGCTGCTTTCAACTGATTTTCAAGATCAGTTTTCACTCTAGTGACTAAGGTCAAGGATGAATCTGAGCCAGAGCATCCCCACTTAGAGTGTCACACTGCGGTCAAGGAATTAGTACGGGCATACGTTAAGTACACAAGGCACAGTGCAGCACTATATGCACTAAGGAACTCCAGCCAAGCTGGTGCAGGTAAATGACAACAGTGCAGCACAACACAGAGAGCCTGGCTTGGTGTAACCGGGTATGGGAAGGCTGTGCTGGCCAGCTTCTGCTCTGGACTCACTAGCCGTTCACCGCAGTGCCTGGATAGGTGTACATGCTCCAGTGGCCTGGGTGCACCCACACAGCTCAAGTGCTTCCATCTCCAGGGTTAGCTTTCATGTTGTTCCTAGGCATTTCTTGACTTGGGTCAGTGTTTCCTTAGAGAAACACTGCCCTGGTTTCTGTCCTTCAGGGGATTTCCTTCAAGAACAGAGACTGTCATGCAACAACGAATTCCTGTGGAATTAGGTGGTTTCCCTGCATCAGGTCCTGATACATGTCAATTTCTGTGCAGTCAGGTTTTATCTCCAAGACAGCCTTTTAACTGTATGTTTAAAGTCTTGGTTGATCCAATACAAGCAGATTTTGGTCCATTTCTGCCTTTGTGCAACTTCAGACTGTCACTCATAAAGACTATCTTTTCTTGATGAAGAAAACTATAAAAGCCAGTGTCAGAATACAGCTCTTTCCTCTGGCAGAAGAAGAAAGACTTTGTAGATCAAAGCGAAGCACATCTCTGGTATCAGGGAGCCCACTCTCTTCACACCTTTGGAGTAGTTTCTTATTTAGACTAAATACAGACCAAAGCTGCTCTCCTTTGGTGTAGCCTGAACTCCTTCTCAGCACCAAATGCCTGATCTAGTAGGCATGATAGTAAGCATGACTGATGTTCCCTTTCAAAAAGTTTAGATCTGCCATGGCAGACAGTTATTTCTCTGATAAGTGGAGTCCTAAGGCGCCTTCTGCTTTGGGCTGCATGGTATCACAAGTGATAGAGTGGCCTTTGAGGCTCAAGCAGAGCCTCAGTAAAATTCACCAGCAATCTTCAATGATCAGTCACTTATTAAATGCATTTATATTTATATTTGTATTTATATTTGTCCTGGGTTTGGCTGTAACAGTTATTTTTCTCCTTCCTAGCAGCTGGTGCAGTGCTGTGTTTGGGCTTTAGTCTGAGAACAACGCTGATAACACACTGATGTTTTTAGTTGTTGCTCAGTAACGTTTACTCCCATCAAGGACTTTTTCAGTCTCATGCTCTGCCAGTGAGGAGGGGCACGGGAAGCCGGGAGGAAGCAGAGACAGGACACCTGACCCAAACTAGCCAAAGGGGTATTCCATACCACAGCACATCATGCCCAGGATAGAAACTGGGGGGAGTTACCCGGAAAGGAGCAATCACTGCTCAGGTCAGGCTGGGTATCGGTCAGTGGGTGGTGAGCAATTGTATTGTGCATCACTGCTGTTTGTTGTTTTCTTTTCCTTTTCCCCATTTAGTTTTATATTCTCTCCCCTTGTTATTTCCCTTATGATTATTATTACTGGTGGTATTAGTAGTGGTTTTGTATTATACCTTAGTTACTGGACTGTTCTTATCTCAACCCGTGGGAGTTACATTCTTTCCGTTCTACTCCCCATCCCTCTGGGAGCAGGGGAGGGAAGAAGGCGGGGGGGAGCGAGTGAGCGGTTGCATGGTTCTGAGTTACCAGCTGGGCTCAAATCACGACAATATTTATATTGGAAAGAAATGTTGTAACAAGTAATGTGATATGATGGGTATGTTGGTCATCACGAGAAAATGACACTCATGAAGGGTTACAAAGCACTGCGAAGAAACATACGTTTCTTAACACATAGTGAAATATTTCTCATCTTTGCTTTTTAAGTTTTGATAGATCTTTTATTTATGCATCTATAGATTTTTTTATCCATAAATGCTGTTGCCACATTGGTATGTTGCTGTTCAAGCAGGCAGAACGATGTTAAGAACTGTGTTCTCTATTTTCAATATGTTTTGACACTCATTTAATGACTTCACACAACAGCAGTGCATTCCGATAATATGAAAGGTAAGGAGTAAATTTATGGAAAATTATTGTCAACACTTGTATCACAGCAGTGTGTTCAAATCCCAAGTTCAGTACTCTGCTTCAATAAGAAAAGCTGCTTCTTCCAGCCTAAGATTGCAACCACAGTTTGCTGTGTGTATTCACGGTCCTACAAGATCAAGATTCAGAAAGACTTTATAAAGGAAAAGAGAGAATAGGTATTTCCTTCACCTCACACATCTTGAACTCTGGAGCCATAAGCCATAAACAACTTGGCCAGGGTCATGTGTGATAAGAATGTCAGAGCCAAGAAATTGAATTTAGGATGCCTGGATTATGGCATAGTGCCTCTACCCCAAGTCATCCTTCCAATTCAGATAAAAACCTTCAGTGCAAGGGATTCCTGTTGTGTTCTGGTACTCTAATTTTAGATATACATGCTTTTCCCACTTTGTGCCACACTTTGTAAAATGTCTTAAGGCAGGTTTTCTCTGCAGTCTTCTATTGTTATATGCCAGGTGAAACATGCCTAGTCCAAATTTCTGGATGACTGTTCAATAGAGAGATATTTAGGATGGGAAAGCCTAGGAAGGGAGGGAGGGAAAGAAATGGCAGAGAAAGAAAGATCTCTTTCTTTCTGAGACATCTTTTTTTCACACTTCATTTTTTCTTTCATTGCATATTATTTTGGCTGAGATGGAAAAGATTTGGGAAGTAAGCATTGAGTAAATTCTCAGATTTGTATAAATTGAGTGTGATGCCATGAACAGTAGAGCTATGCCAGAATGACGTGAAAGAGGTCAGAATCGGATCTCCTGTAGATGTAGAGGGGTGTTTGTTTTCACAAACCATTTCACCCCCAGAATACTAATTTTATTTCATTTTTTCAATGAGATTGATTTTCTTGTCATTTTCATTCAAGCCAGAACCAGATTTCTTTTTCCTGTTCATTGTTCATACTTTCACAGAACGGTTTAGTTCGGAAGGGGTCTCTAGAGAAGTTAAACGTTTGACAGAAGTTGTTGGTACTAGAATTTTTTTAAATGCTAAAGCAAATAATTCTCTGTTGCGGGGTGCTATGTATAAGTCTTTCTTTTATATGTATCTGTAAACTCTGGTTGGTTTAATCCTCATTAAATTCATAAGGGCATTTTTAACATATATATACACTTAAGATTCTCAGTCTCAGTGCTGCTGAGTGACATTTTATGTCCATAAGAATTTTATGCCTAGCTGCAACAGGAGTGCAATAAATCCCGTTTTCTCTCTCCATACAATGACCTATTTAGTCTAAAAAGAATTTAGTGTTCTGATTTAGCTTTTGCTATTACACTACATGTATTTGCTTGCCTCACCTATATGGTATTTGAAAAGTGCCTCGCCAAGGAGCACGAGGCACTTCAAGTGCCTGACAGATGCAATTCTACAGTGAGCTCACCTTTGCCCATGTAACTTTACTCTCTGATAACAATATTAACAATGGCACTAATGGTAATGTGAAGACTGAAATAGCTGGATAAAGGGAATATAGACAGGCACAAAGCTCTAGGGGACCACTTAATACAGGAAACTTTATAAAACTGAAATTTTGTGAGTACTCTTCATTCTTGGATTTCGAACACTGCTGAGATAGTGTAAGGTCTAGTAGGATCACAGTAAGATCTTTGGGAACAGTGGTAGTCTTAATGGGTAATTTTAAAGCTAAGAAATAAGCAGTGAATGGAAGAAAGGCTCAAATACAGCCATGTGAGAAGTTTCTCTGCCAGAGATGATATAGAAATGAATCATAAAATTACTTTTCAAAGACCCTCTTGCAAAGTCTAATATTAGTCACTGAAGGGGGAAAAGCCTAGATCAGCATAGGCGTTTCAAGGTGTATGTTCATGACCAAAGCACATAATAGAGCAGATGTTCTAGGCAACATCTGGGGTGAAATGGTACCATAACATAGACTCCACTGGTTCTCCTCAGTTCCTAAAGGAGACTAAGACTGGGAGGCCACAGAGGTATTAGGCCCTTGGCTGTTTGGATTCAGCACAGGATGTCCATCTCTAGAATTCACATTCTCCACAACTGCTGTTAATTGATGGCCTAGAAAGTATAAATAGCAAACATCAGTAAAAACCTGATGCCTAGGAAATAAATTATGGAAAGTTGGACCAGGAATAACGTTACAGTTATGTAAAACCGGAGTGGCACCATGAGAATGAAGGTTAGACTTTTACTTCTTAAGTTTCATGTACACCTTAAGTATTTCTTCATTTCTGTGGAATTGGATTGGGACATGAACAAAGGAGTCATTGAAAGTATATTTCAACAAATAAACAGTAGAATAGCATAACTTTTGTATTAGTAGTGCACCTGCTGAATTAAATTAATACTTCAAGCAAATGGTTTTAGCCATAGGTTTCATCAAAGCTCGGAGGACCATGATTCATCAAAGGACCTAGTCATATCTTGTGAGTTAAATATTCTCAGTTTTAGTTCAGAAGGCTCTGAAATCCATCTAGTAATAGAAGATCAAGCAAAATAATTTGATGATCTCTGTGAATAACAGGTAATTCTGGAATCAATGACATGAAGAATAGTTAATGTGCTACATCAAGACTAAATTGCATCTTACATTTTAATTCTGAAGAACATTTTCTGTTGTGAAAGTGGAGCTGCTCAAGGAGATGACAAATCAGATGGTAAGATAGCCAGGACAGTGAGGCCAGATCCATAGCCAAACACCAATGACTTTGAAGCCAGACATGGAACACAAATGTCACCCTAAGCATAGAAATGTTCCTCCAGAAATAAGAAAATGTAGAGGGGGAAAGCTGCATAGAGTACATTCTACATAGAGTACATAGAGTACTGTACAACCTAGTACATTCTTCTTACAAAACTTAATTCCAGGGGTAGCAAGTGGGAATAGCACTAGTAGAAATGGTTACTAGATATGTTGTCCACATGGTGTTGGGCCAGTGCAATGGCTCTATGCCTCTCCTGAACTCTGGAGTGCATCTCATTGTCCGCATACCTAGCCAGGGATCTGGAGAGCAGAAAGGAGGGATCTGAGAACTGCAGTTCACCTCCACAGCACAGGGAATAAATTTAGTACCACAGAGGAACTGAGCTGTTCAGAAAGGTCAGTGTTTTCTTGCATTATTGTCCTTGTCTTTGCCTTGCATCTTGCACAATCACACGCTAGGCATACAGTGATTATCACCACCAGTGTTACCAGATGGGAATTGTAAGCTGTTAGAATTGCTTTGCACAGCTATAAACACCCGCCAATAGCTATGTGGCTACCAGGTCCTCATACTTACTAACATGGCTTGTGGACAGCAGCAGGTTCCTGTGTTTAATGTTTACCATTTTGGCATCATGGCAGGGTTCCCACACACTGTGTTGGCTGTGGCACAGGGGTGATCAGGCTGATGTTCGCAGGTCAGTTACTGTTTAAGAAAATTCCCTTGAAAGGACACCAGTTGACATGCGTCATTAAAGCTCCATCAGCACATTACACTGCTCCAGGTTGTAAACCATGCCAGATCAGGACCTTTCCTTCTTTAGATGGATGAAAGTAATGATGCCAGCAGTGACATGGTATGCATCGTGACTAGGTATTGTGACCAGGAGGCAAGACTTCTGAAAAATGATCTTCCAAAGATGATTGCAGGTAACAGAGCGCGTGCTGGAAATCTTTCTGCATCACTGAACCTGTTTCACTGACTCCACATTTCAGTGATGTGATTGCACTTTTCCCTCACTCAGCAAATAGAGTGACTGGCAGAGTAAAGCAAACTTTTTGTTTATATCCATTGGTCTATGTCTTGTGTTATGTCACTTGAGAATCTTTATGAAAACAGGTAATTTATAACAGCAAGGAGGTAAACTGCTGTCCATCTTGCTGCAATCTGAATGTAAGCTGCTTTGCATCCTTCATTACTGACTGTAGTACTCAAGTTGATCCCAGATAATAGGGCAGAGACTCTTTAATTTCTAAATAAGCAATTTAAGGCTAGCCTGCATTTGTAATTCCTGAAATGCAGTTACCTTCTCCCCAGTGTCTTGTTCTGCATAAAAGAGAGGCTTTAGACCTTGGGCCTGTGTGAAAAGGTGACAGATTGTATAATGAGATCAGTCATTGTCACAGCAATGGCAGGCATGCAGGACTTCTGGCATTTGCAGTAAAAGAAGAGGTGTCAAAGGGCTGTGGATGAAGACCAGCCAACCTTCCCGCCGCTGGAGGAGGCAAGGACATCAGTGGCAGATCACCACCCAGGTGTGCAGAGGCACTCAACCTTTTTCAGGATCTCATTTTCAGAAAAGATACATGCAGTGAACTTCCAGGAGAGAAGCCTCAAGGAATTACTTTGAGTTTGAGATGTAGTATAGAAATCGAAGAGGTTAAAAACCGTAAGCACAGTATTGCAATCTCTAGCTACAGTCTGTGGCTGTTGTACTAAGGATGCAAGGCCACAGCCGTGCCAGGCTTGCACTCTTTTAGCCCCTGCCTCAAGCTTTGGTTTAGCTGAAACACCACTTTTTTCCAGTGGCAGAGGGCTATGCATAGTTTGGTTTATTTTTGTTTATCTTCTTATGGTATAACCACATCTTATATATAGATACTAGCAAAAAGTAGTTACTCTGTGCAGAATGAGATATTGATGACTAACATAATGGTACGATGCAGAGGAATACTCACCCAGTATGATAGCAGCCATCTTGAAAAGTGGGAATATGGGATTCAGGGCAGAGGAATACAGGCATGGGCTGATATAGGCCTGAGCACTGACTGATACAGGATCCCAGGGCTATAAACAGCTCACCAATGATCAGATAAATTCAGTAGTGGAACTGGGTGAAACTGATTTCAGAGCTACCAAAGAAATCAAGTAGTATATGCAAAACTTACCACATATAGTAAATTATATATACATTAAGCGTAGTGAATGTTGATGTAGTGTAGTAAAACATGTGGCAGAGAGTTGCAGACCAGTAAAGAATAAAGGTCTGAATGTGTGGTAGCACAACCAAAAATTACACCAAGCAGATAGATACTTCAGTGAGAAAGAAGAAGCCATTAGCATCGTAGTCCTCCTGGAAAAGGACTTGGGATGCTCATGGCTTGCCATCTTTGTTCTCCTCTCCCCCAACACACACACCTCCTGCTCAGGCTGCACCTGTGCTTGCAGCCCCACTCAGATTCGTGCTGTTGGCAGAAGAGGGCCTGCCTTGATTGAAGGTTGCAGTTACACCTTCCAAAATAAGGTACAACTTAGTGCGGGAGATGTTGCCAGTTTTCCTTGGCTTTTCTTTTGTTTCCTGAATAACTTGTGACGTTCTTTTTTTATTGGAATATCTTTCCTCCTTCTTGTCCCTTATTTCAGTGAAGTTGGATAAAGTCCAACAACGAATTTGGATTTCATTAGGCTATTTCCATTCATGGTGCAGATCTGAAGACTTGAATCAAAGCTACGATTGTCACTGTACTGGTACTGAAACTGCTCTGAGCGTGCATGCGTAGATTCCTCTCTCCCAGAATGGAAAAAAGAAGAAAGGAAAAGAAAAAAAGCAACTTGATTTGTTGAGCATAATTGTGTGTATAATCTGAAACCATTACTTTGTGGTACGGAACAGTTTTCCATTCACACATCCATCTTCTCTGAAATATAAGACTATTCTTACATTTTATTCACATAATGGTTTTGATAGAAAATCTGTTTTGCTGCAGATGAGGGCCCTGGAGGTTTTTGGTCTATTGTAATACATAAGAGCTGCCTGACATTGCAGCATTCGTTCTCTAGTGCTATTGCCTAGCAGGGCTAAAAGCACTGACGTCTTTTACAGTTCTGCTATTGCCATTATCCATTTCAATGGGGTTTAAATGTAAAAGTGAAATTGATGGTGTTAAAGCATGAATTTCAATCACGCAAAGAAACAAGATATTGATGGGGGCTAGCAAGGGAGTTCTGGACAAAAATACTGCAAGGGAGAAGCTGGAAGGCTGATTGCTATAAGCCCAGTGACTCTTATAAAGTTACAGAGCTACCTCTCAGTAAAGGATATCGGCCCATGTTGCATAACGAAGGACAAGGAGAATTTATCCTTATGAGTATTATGGCAACCACCTCCATCTCTTCGCTGAGGTGGGACTTAATGGGAAAAAATCTTCAAGTCTTTATTCAGCTTTTTATCTGAGATTTAAGGTGTCCCTTCTCATTCATCTTTGTAGTCTGGCTGATTTCTTGTAGCTACAAACTAACGTGCTTCTTGTAAAAATCATACCTTTGTAATTGTAGTGCAGTGAGTCTTTATGGAGCAGTAGAAGAGACACTTTGTACCATACAAACACAGTAACTCAGGGTTAGCAAAACTAATGAGAAAGAGGTAAGGCTGTTTTGCAGGAGCTTAATGAGTTCGATTTTAATTTCCACAGCAGATAACCAGAGCTGTGAGCAACCTTGACACAAATGGAAAACAGAATCACAAAGTGTTATGTGGTGTATTGAAGCACCTCTGGCACAGCTATTGCTCTGACCCCTGCTTGGATCCAGGCAAACATCCATGACAGAGTTTCCTCTGGGGCTGTGGTCAGCTCTTCCCTTGCCTACCTCTGCATGCCCCATGTCCTAAGGCTTAATGCCATCACCAAGAAACATGCAGCTTTCTGAGAAACGCAGCCATGTTTTGGGAATCTCCACATTTGTCTTGGGTTGCAAATGTCTGAGAAGGGTTGTGTGGTGTTGTGATTTATTTGTATTTGTGCTTCCATGACAGCAGCATGCTCTGTACCTGTTTAACTGGTTTAAATCAAATTTAAATGCTAGGGAAGCTTAAAACAGCAGAGTTACACAACAGAGCTGTGGTCTGGTTTACAGAATTATAGATGAGGTTATAAAGAAGAAAATGAAATTATAATGTTATTTTTTTAGACTGTTCTGTACAATAAAAGTTCTCCTTAGCTGTTATAGTATTTTAGCTCTCTGGAGGGAGAAGGGCAAGAAAAAGGATGATCTTCAAAATAGAAGCCCTTCTGCCTTCTCCAGTTTAATGTTTCCAAGCCTACTGCGTCCCTGAAAACTACAGTCCCTCCTAGCTTGAGTGACTTTCTTACAAAGCAGAACCTTTTGTGCAAGGCTTTCTCAATCATGTCCCATAAGCATACCATTTTGTAAGGTCCTGTTACTCGTAGGCAATAATCATGACACAATAGTTATTAACAGGATGGATTACAAACTTAGCATTTAGGGTGTTCTTTCTAAATAAACTCCCTTTCCCACTTCCTATTAGTTTGGTGTCCCTGCTGCATAACATCTATTCTGCAGTTTAAATCCCAGCCTCAATTTCCTCCATTTACTTCTTGCTAAGCCTAAAGTGGGAGAAAAATGCTTGTAGGATCAATATGTTCAAACCATTTGAGGAAAGGAGTGTGACAATGTGCCCAAGAAATTTTGAGGCATAGTGACTGACAAAGATTCCTAGCAAGCAACAATAATAGTGTGTGTAAAGTGGATTTTTATTCAAGATTTCCTGAGGGATCCCCTTTCTTAGCAAAAGATACTATTTGGTGATAAAAATCGTTATGTACATTTAGCAAAACATTTCTCTTGTATTCTTAATAAAATGTCTTTTTCCTCTGAAAGAGTTTTGGGATGAATGTGTACCAATGTGTGAAAACATGATTTTATCTTTATAAGAATTTGTTATGAATAGTCTTTGAAACGTCTCTCTCAAGCTGCAGGTTTCCCCATTCAGTCTGCACTGTTTGTATTTATCCTCTTGCCAGTAGCAAGCATCTGCAAGTATCTGCAGCCAAGGCTTTCTGCAGAGTCAGATCACAGCATCTGAAATGCCATGTCCCTCCTTAGTGAGGGACCTCTTCAGTAGATTAGATGTAGGACTAAATAAAAATGGATTGATTTTCTTTCAACAAAATGGCCACATGCATTTCAATACAAACCCATCTGCCTGACCCTGCAGGGGTACTCAGTAGTGGTAGTCCTACTCGGAACTGTACTGTGGTGACGGTTTGACATTCTTAGCCATATGGCTGGATCCTGTTAGATAAACCCACAGCTAATACGAGTCCTAAAGACTCTGAAATCTATATTTTTCTTTAAAAACTAAGAAAGTGTAATCTTCTCCTCTGACTGTACAAAGGAATGGCCGCATACAAGTGAAAATTAATTCCCTTTAAAGGCAAACCTGCACTTTGGTTATGCACTGTCATGGTTAAGTATTTAACCCAGAGAGTCGCAGCACTGCAGACTGAGTCTACATTAAACTACGCTTAATGCTTTCAAGTTTCTGAGATCATTAAAAAGATAAAATACTACAAAATAGTTTCATGTAGCAGGTCCTACTCTTATTTACTGGATTGCAATAGTAATAATAATAATAATATCCTGTATTGCAGTGGAAGCTACAGTTAAGGGACTAGGGTCTCACGGTGCCAGGACTTGGCAAAAAGCATAAGATCCTGTCAACGAAGCTGTTGTCAATGCATCAGTGGAAGTGATTAGTTAAGGTAGGTGTCTAGCTTGTAGTTCTTTAGCTGTGTGAGGCTCACAAAAGGTGTAAGTATAGTGTGAACATGGGACTTGTGTGCGGTGACGGCTGGCTGGATGATGCTGGTCTGTAACCAGCATCCTCAGCCAGAGGAGGAAGGCTGGCAGCAGAGCCCATTGCGGCTGCACTGTTTGGCTGGATGGTGACACAGCTGCATACTCGCCCTGGTATTTGGGGTGGTGAGGCGGCTGGGGAGCCCTTCTCAATGAAGAGATATTTGTCTCCATTAGTACTTGAATTTTGTGTTCTTTGTTGTTTAGGCTTATAACTTGGGTAATATTCAGAGAATGAAAAGGCAAGGGGCTAAAATACTTGATTTAGAGAGATATGCAAGCTTTCGACAAGGTTTTTCAGGGCAGCTGAATTAGCTCCTTAACGAGGATTGCATTAATATATTCCTGACTTTTTGTCTAAGTCCTACTTACTTCACGTGATTTTATTCAGTAAGTGGAATAAAACCTATTTTGAGAGTCTGCCAGCATCTAGCATATCTGTAGCACCCAGGAGAAGGAAATGTAGACGTCCAGGTACATCTATAAGTTGGAAAGTGTGTTCAGGATCCTGTGCTAACAGACAAAGCGCTCCTGCACATAGACCACAAGCAAGCCTAATAGTGAGGGAGCACTCTGAAAAGTGAGAGATAGAAAGAGACCTGAGAGCACGAGTGAAAAAATTCTAGACCTTTTTTATCTGCGTTGCTTTATCACTAGGTATGTTTTCAGAGCAAGACTTTGCAATTAATTAGCTGAGTTTTCTTGCCTATGATATGAAGATTATTGACATTTTTATAGAAATTATTAATAAGACTCAATCTGGAAATTACCAGTTTGTCTAAGTAGGGTAAATAGTAATACATCTTGAAAACCAGCTGACATAGCCTAACTGGTTAATTCACAAAGCTATGTATCTATGTTATGAATGCCCTTTTCATCCCCTTTGCACTGCTCACATGTGCCTGCACACACACACATACACACAGAATCTCAGTTACAGTTTTCCTAGGATGCATTAATGTAAATGTAAATTAAAAGCTGCTTCTTTTTCCAAAGCCTCTCATTCTGCATTCTTGAGAAAGGCAGAATTAAATGGAGGGGATGGGATTAAAATAAGGAAGGCAATAGTACACATGCATTTAAACCTAAAGCCTTCTTCAGTTAATTCAGCTGTTCAATTTAAATTTGAATAGAGATTAATAAATTACACAAATTATAACACTTTGGACTTGCATGTGGGCCAGTGATGTTATATACGAGCAGTGTTGAGCTTCTGGAGCTTCAGTATGCTCATTCATGTTCATCTAGTCCTAACCAGAGAAATAATAGCATTATCACCTAGTTCAGTAATCAGATAATAGAAAACTCATCTCTGGGAGTTTTGACTGGAATGAAAAGTAGTTTCTTGTTGTGTTTATTAGCTGGAATACTAAGGACTCAGCTGTGGTGAGGTAATGATTGATAGCTTAATACATTTCTGAATGTGGATACATAAGCATCTTGATGAAGCTAGAATTAGCTCTTTCAATCTCTCACTGGTTTACCATGTCTCCTTTATCTTATGAATTTGTCTTTGCAGTGTAATTCTACCTTGCACAGAATGTTGACTGGCATGCTAGCTAAAGTGTTGTTACAGTTCTTCACTATTATTAATTATAATATTTTTCCAATGGAAATGTGTATGAGGACTACTAGGGGTATGTGTTAATGGTGTCTGTATTGCTTAGCTTAATTTATTGGATTTTTCCTGTGATACGTACTAATAGACTTCTAATAGACATGGCTACATTTTCAGAAGAAATGGTTGTAGTTATGTAGAGTAAATTTGAAAACAAGTTACGTGTGAGGCAATGTATGAAAACAAAACATATGCCTTAGGTGAGGCAGTCACCAAATTAGTGTTTTGCCCATCTGTCTAATCTCCTATGAATTCAATGTTACTATACCAAACGTGTAGTAGCAACGCATTCGTGTATGACTGAATATGATAAATTAGGAACTTGAAAATAAATGTACCACTAACTTGCTCTACCTTCTGAAACCTGACGGTCTGTATCCAGAAAAACAAAAAAGAGGTAATAGAATCAAGGTGTTTGGGGTTTTTTTCAGCATAGACAATGCTGTAGCATATATTGATGTTAAGAGCTTCAACTTTTCAGACAGCTCCAGTGGAGCACTGAAACATGTATCTTTTTTCTCTATACCATGCAGGGAATTACTGGAATGCAGCTTCTTTTGTTACTTCATCATCCTACCTTCACTTCTCCACCTTCCAAGGGGAAACCAGCGCAGACATCTCTTTCTATTTCAAAACATCGGCTTCAGATGGGGTGTTTCTTGAGAATCTGGGGAACACTGACTTTATCAAATTGGAGCTGAAATGTAAGTATGCGCTTCCCATCACTCTTGGCACCTGAAGCAGGTTCATGTCAGATAGTAGGTTTCAAGAAATGTGTAACATTCAGGAAAATGTGTAAGTTCACTAAATTCTGGGGAAAAACTTCCAAATCAAGCTGCTTGACATATTTTCAAGTTGCCTTATGTGGGAGAAACACTTGAAGGATATTTTGATTGTTTATTGAGGAGATAAGCACAAAGAAGGATAGAACTGGTTGACACCGACCTGAAAGGATTTTTCAAAATTGCATGCCAGATTTATTTCTTGAAAGTGTATGTCTTCAGCTTTGTTGCTTTTCTCTTTTATTTCATGGCTGGTTTGGAAGTAGGGGAAAAAAAGAGAAAGAAAGAGAAAAGAGAGAGCATCTTAATCAGCTCTGTAAAGAGCCAAAGAGCCGAAAACTTGCATATGATATTTAAAAGCCCTAAAGAATCTCATAAAAATAAATCTTTATCAGCATTATCTGTTAATAAAATCGCTGATCTGAAAAAAGAGGTCATAATGATACCAAGAGACAAGTTGATTTTATTATTTAAACCATTTTTAATGGCCCAGGGACAAATTTTCCAAGGAATGTGCTGAAATCCTCAGCTTTGCCTGAATTCTGCTTAGTGAAATTGAAGCAGTTGAACCGGGGCAGGAAATGTGTCATGTCTCCTTTGTTCTCCCTCGACCAGTTTACCCTGCCATAAACAGGAGCGGTGACAGGCCTGCTGTGCTACGTGCGGCTGTTATTACAGCCTTTAGTGGCACATTACAGCAGCAGGGTAACCTCCATGCAGCAAGCTGCCTCCCAGCACCAGGAAAAGCATTCCTGCTTCCTCTTGCTGCAGGAGCTGCTCGTGAATGCCAAAGACCCAGCTGTAAATATTGATGCGCATAAGTCAGCATCCAATGGCACTAATGTTGGAAGAGAAAAAACTGTTTACATACCCCAAATAATCTTTTTATGCAGATTCAATGTGATTTATATGGCCCATGTAATTTAAAAATAAAAAGGTATTTTTAACACTTCCTGAAGTCTAAAGACACAAATTGGAACATAGAAATTTAGAAACCACCAGGAGCTGGTTTCTAAATTTAAAATGTAACTAAATTCTCCCTCTGGGTAGGAGTAAAGTGCCAAGTTCCAAGTGGGTGAGAGCTTCTTTCACTCTTTCTGCAAGGAATTTAGTTGATGTTGCTTAATCCCAGTTTTCTGTAATCTGCAAGTGGTGCAAATCAAAATAGCTCCTGTTGAGTCACAGAGAATAGTCTCTTTTGTATTAACAAGGGACACAGCTCTTTAATAATAAAGTGGCAGCTATTTTTAATTTCAGTTTGATTTTAAGTAGTACAGTTAGCTGAGGTGGGCATTTCCAGAGCTTCTTGCTCTTCTACTGTATGGAAAGGTGTTGTTAACCACTGTAGTTATGAGATGAGCCATTCTGTTCACTTAGCTAGAAGGTGACAGTAACAGTGAATAAAGGTGACTTGGCAGTGACTACAATTCTTTTGAACTCAACACAGTTTAAATAATAATCATTCTGCAGTGGCTCACTGAATAGATGCACCAGCTCCTGAAAGCCTGTGGCTGTGTACCCAGAATATCATTAAACAGAAGTTTAATTTTAAGCCTGTGCTTGAGATCCACTGGCTTTGCTGTGATCTTGCATATGCATAAATTCAACCTCTGCTTCATGTCCCTGAATCTTAACCTTAGATTACAAATTCTCGAAGGCAGAAATGTGAAATTTCTTCTGTTAAAACACTCTGTGAGATCAAACACACCAGTGCTGCTTAAAGTAATAAAATGCTCTTGATTAAAACTATCCTGACTGTATTTGCTAAAAAGTACAAAGCAGGTCATTCAATATAATTGCATTCTTTCCTGGGAACTACTGCTCAAAATTTTTAGGGCCCCACAAAATAGGTCTTTCTGTGACTTAAATGTTCTTTCTACCAGTCACAGCTCAAAAAGAGTTGAATGCTGTGGGTTTAGTAACAAAGAGAAACTTATTCTCTCTTCTGAATTACATGTTTATTTAATGAATGTTTGTTCTGTACAGTTTTCACGGGGCTTTTTCATTCTAGTCTGCATTTGCTATATTTTTTAATTCATTCAAATGAAAAGTAAAGATTCAGAATTTCAGAAGTTCCTTACATGGCCTACAGTAGACTCTGCTGCTTCTAAGAAGTCTGTTTCCCCTCTACAGAAGTGCCATAAAATTAATATGTGAATTTGTTTCTTAATAGGAACATGAAGTTAAGTCCGTATGATAATTACAGAATTGCCCCTAAAACTTGAAAAAGGTTCCCTTTGGCAAGCTGCTTTCTAGCTAACCCATCGTACTCTCTAGTAGAATGCCTATTTTGTATTAAAAGTTTCTGCATAGTGGCCATCATCCCATATTTACTGCAAGCTGCTGCACTTTGAGCAGTGGCTGCATTGCTTTTGTCTGTTCACTGCCCTCTCCTACAGGTACGTTTCTCATTGAGGAAGAATGACTTCATACAAACCTGTTCTTGATTTCCTTACTTTGCACAGTTCCAAAATGAAAACTTGAAATCAGTGTCCTGACAGCAGAAAGTGCAAATTCTAATTTATTCTTCCCTTACGTGTGAAATACTTGTGTGTACCTGTAATACATGTTTAGTGGTGCATAAGCTTAGCTCTACAGACCAGGAACTAAAAGGTTCTACAATATCCAGTATTTTAATCAGCTTGTTGCACTTGGTGAATACATTAGGGAAGCAAATCATTGTCTATAAAATATTCTCACCTTGAGGTCTTTGGAAAGGAGTTTGGTATTGCATGTTTGATTCCGAGCACAAGAGTTGTCACTGGGCACATTCATGAAGTTATTTTACTGTTGTGCTGTCTTGGAGCTTCTCAAGGTCTAATAACTGCACAGATTATTTTCTAAATCTCTAGATTTATAAGAAAAGAAGAGGAATTTGCAGGATCTTGAAGAGTAACTTCATGTCCTTCAGCAAAGCTCCAGATTGCCATCTCTGAGAAGAGGTGGAATACAGGAAGTAAGGGAAGAACATGTTTCTTTGATTTAAGGAATAGCTTTTCCAAACAGCTGACAGGGAAGACTGTCATGAAAAAAACAGTGATAAAATGCTACTATGAATGTGGCTGAAGTCTTTAGTTATTCCATTTATCAAGCAGCTCCTCTGGCAGGCCTGTACTTGTCACCATTCATGGAACAGTTGGCAGAGATGTAGAATTACCTGAAGCCTCAGTTTTTGCATACACCAGTAAATCTACAGAACCCCATTATTTTTATAGCTGTCTGGTCAGCTGACAGTGCCTAGGATAGCTTAGAAAGGAGGTGGCTGGATGAGTATAACTTTTTCTCTAAAGCAGTGCTCCCAGAAACCAGACATCTCTTGTCAGAATTTCCATATGCTTTTTAAAATAAAATTGGTTTTCTTAAAGAGATAAAACCCCCAATGGTTTCACTTTTAGAGCTTTCCTATACAGTTTTGGGAGGGTTTAACCTAAAATCCAGTCTTCCTATAAAAACATGATTGAGAACATCGAGAACACCATTTTTTATTCATTCATACAAGCCTTCTTGTATACATTTATACATTGCCCTTTTATACAATGCCCTTTGCCATGGGCATTTTTTTCCTTCTTTAACTTTGACCTCCCTTTTAGGACTCAGAGGTATGTAACCTGCTGTCTACAAAGCTTGCCAGCGCAACAGTCTCAGACCATTTAGTATCAGTGCCTTTCATAAAAGCAATCCACCAAAAGCTTGAATGTCATTTTGAAGAACTGTTTGGCATCTTTCTCATAGCCCTTCATTTGTTCCCCCTGCGTGTACTCGAAAGCACCTATGAAGTGACAACATCAGATAGCAAAAAGGATCCTCCAGGTCTTTACCAGCAATCCTAATGCTCTTTGTTTCTTAAGCACTTCAGGGTTGAATGTTGCCACGTGAAAGATGCCAAGAATTTCATTTTGAGTTCTTGGAAGACTCTCAGCTCTCCTCCCCATTCGGTTCTTGCAGCCACTCCTCCCTGGCAATGGCAGCTTTGCATAAGGGACCCTGGCTAAAGCCATTGAGTTGCAGGAGAATAGGCCTTCAGGATCCTAACCTGAAACTCTGCAGCAGGCAAGGGGCTACCTAAAATACAGCTGAATAATGTATCTGGCTAGAGTCAAATGACCAAAGGTATGGTTTAGTACATTAATAAGATATGGGTAGAAGACTGGAGAATTACGACTATGAAAACCCAACTACTTCATACCTGTCAGGTATTCGTCAAATAGACTACATTTGAATTTTCTGATCAGGAGAAATCCCAAGTTTTGAAAGAGAAGCATTCCTGAAAGCAGATTTTGGAAGGGCCATGTTCGTGAGAATTTGTGAAGAAGTGTCTACCATCACTATTTAATGTCAGATTCCCAGGGCTGTTACTCTAGAAAGCCTGTGGTGAATTAAACTGCTTCCAGAAAACTTCCTTAATGACACTCTCATATAATTCTAATGAAAAAAACACTCTACTCATTCTGTAGCACTTTTCATCCCAGCACCTCCAAGCAATTTACAGGCACTAACGAGTTGTGTCTCACTGTTATTATTCTGAAGTAAGTAAACAGCCAAGGCAGTTTTGCAACAGAAAAAGAAGAGGAGGCTTAGAGAGATAAAGGTCAGCTTGTGTTTGATCCTGGCATGGACATGTAAGAGAGGAAGGAACTTTCTTACGTATTTACTGTACAAAGCTAGAAATACTTATAACCCCTGTATTCAGAGGTGTCACCTGGCTGATAACCCCTGCAATGTTAGCTGCCCTAAAAGTCTCCCCAAGGAGTCATCAGTGGACTTGGCTGCTGTGAAAGGGATTACATGGAGTAGCTTGCATGGGAGCAGTGGTAGGCTTCAGTATGGGTCTGCTTGCTCTGTGGGCAAGGGGTGCTGACAGCACTCTAATACCTAGCATTTGCACTTGAGAAGCCCTACACTGCTTCTTGTGCTTAGCTGTTTCGAGGCTACTTAGTTGAGACGTAAGTAACTTCTCCAAAATCAGACAAGAAGCAGTGACAGACCAGGGACTGTGATTCCCACTGCTGTTTGCTTCTGCCCAGACACCGTTCGTTCCTCCAGACTGAACGCTCTAACACATGACTGATTAATGTATTTTCTTACAAATTTTAATGACTTCATCAATTCTCTCTCCAGAGAAATGGAATTCTCCATATCTATGAGTTTTCTACATGATACTCTTTAAATTCCCATCAGTTAATGTGAATGCAGCTTTCATTTTCCACTGCTCTACTTTTCTAGCTGGGTAGGGAAACCAGTGTGACCTTCATTGTTTCTTTTAATCGAGTCGTTTTGCTTTCCTAGCAGAAGGTCACTTCTCTGAAAAACAGAGCATGTTGCATTAGCCAGATGTCAAAGAATGCATAGGACACTGAGGAATCTCTTCATCCCAGAGGCCAGTAAGAAATTATCACATTAAATGGGAAAACATTACATTTCTTCAGGGAAATCTTTGACCCAAATGTTTTTACAGCAGTGTTTGTAAACTCTCATCCTATTGCAGGACAATATGAAAGTTACAAACAACAAAAATCTAGTTTGAAGAATTGCAAGCACCATTCTTTTAAAGATAAGATTCCTTTTCAGATGAGGTAGGTGATGCGGAAAAGCCTGATATTCAAACAGGGCAATTTATGGCCCATCTGAGAAGGACAGTCCCACCTGTATCCTTGTTCCTAGCTAGCAGATGGGAATAGGTGCCCAGGCTGGCATGTGGAAGCAAGCCAAAGGCAGTAAATAAGCATCTCAGCTGGGAACTGGCTATAGCTGACCAACAGAAAATCCAAGGCACAGGACTGTGGGGAAATTAAGGCCATCAGCAGCTCTTCTGTATCTTAGCTTGGACTCTGCCAGGGTACAGGTTGCTCTGCTTTGGTTTGCCTTCGTGTCAGTATATCATTCATGACCCTGCACTGCACAATACCATGCAGCATCCCCTCAGTATTATCCCTCTCCTTTCAAGGATGCTGGATGCTTTTCTTAATGCCATAAATGCCACTTTATTTTATATGCAGTGCCTTAATAAATCAGGTATAGCTCACATACAGTACAAGGTGGGAACTGGGTGGCATTCAGAAAGTATAGCTCTCCCTAACTTTGTATTGCACTAAATGCCACACATGGCAAACCATTGCAAGGCCTACCACCCACTAGCTCATCTCAGATCTTTGCCCTCATTTCCAGTCTACTTTCTGTTACATGCCAAAACTACATACGTTGTGTTAACTTTTTCATGTATGCTGGTCTTTTTCATGCAGAAGGTAAATATTTCCTATACTGTGCAAGATTACTAGACATCTTAGGCACATGACAGCAACAGACCTTCTGGGTCCTTGAATTTAGATCCTCACTGTCACAGACAACCAGAGTTTTACAGTCAGCTCGGTCCATCTACCCTGCTATTTCACATACACCCTTTTCATATAGAGTTACTACATTAGAAGTGAACTTAAGTCATATATTTGGATGGCCTTTTTTTTATTGTGTTAGTGCAGTACATAGTGCAACAGGATCATTAGCCTGATAGTGACCCCCTGGACAGCCACAGAGAAATAAATAGCAGCCCATGAAAAATTGCTTATAAAATAGCCACTACAAATGACAAAAGCTTACAGGGCCAAGCAGAAAAATCAATAAATTCATATCATCATGAGCACCTGCCTAGACATAAAAGTGTTTTAGCAGCTACCACCCAAGCATCTAAATGCCTTTAGAAGTCTTAACCACAATCTACAGCAGAACCTACAGCTAATACACAAATTAGAGAATATGGAACAAATACCAAAGAGGAAGAAAGGACACAGGCAATGTGCTTTCTCACAGTCACACCACAGAAGAGTGACAGTCTTTGATGTCTACTTTTCAGGCATGGACCAGGCCCTTACCGCTTTTATTACGATCACTTTACAGGTTTGGCTGATTTTTATGACATTCAAATACGATATATTCAAGAGAGGGGGTGATACCCTTTGTATCTGCTTATAAGCACTCAGACCCATTGCTCAGCATTTTAGAACCATGCCAACTTCATAGCAATTTTTCATAGCAAAAGAAGCTGCTCTCTCTGCTCAAAATCTCTCTGATACTTTACCATGCTCAGACATGATCTGATTTCATGAACGTTAACACCAGGTTTTATTTTGCCTTTCATCCAACAAAAAATAACTACCAGTTATACAAGCCGCTTTATATGCTGCATGGGAGAGCCCTGGTTTAATGTCTGTGCTTCACCCTTGTTGTGGTGTCTTCTGTTGCATGCGACCAATTCAGTTTCATGGTAAAATGTTGCAGTTAAAAGGATATAATGAAGTATATTCTAACCCCACTACAGGCAGGAAAACACACACCTCCTCTCCTTTTCCACTCAGTGCACTGACTACAGTTCTTTTTGTGTGAATCATCCCTCACAAAAGAGACCAGAAGATATTGCTACTGTATTTTTTTAAGCTTTAGTAACTCTCATGAGATAAATCAACGAGACCTTCAACCAAGTCACCTTTCTTTCCTTCCTTCCAAGCAGCTAAGTAGTTACTGGAAGAGGGCTGGCTAGATGCAAGGTATCATCATCCATCTGAAATGGTATTCATAGCAAGTAGGTGTTTTTTCCAAGCCCTTCTCTACCCATCAGATGGTTGACCTTAAAACGAGTCCTTTCACATATCTTTGCTTTCATTCCCAGCACTGATAATGTTGGTTTTTTTCATTCTTGATGTCCATGGCTGAAAATTGCTATTTCAACTAAAATATAATCATAAAAATCTGAGTTGTCTCCAAGTGCTTATCTACAAGACAGCTGGAGTGTAATTAGCATTACTTTAATTAATAAATAATTACCTTCTTGGGGCATATTTGGCCTTTGCATGATCTTTTACGAGAAAATTCAGTATTCATTTAAATGCAATATTTTGTATCCCCCAAAGCAATTTAATCTGCTGTGTAGGAAGACTGGTATTTCTGTTTGATTGCCTGGTTGATAGCCAAGTTCATTTTAAAGTTAAATAAAAGCAACCGATTCTTAGTTGTTACCAAAACCGAATCCCTCCCTATCTTTGTCCTCACTCAGATGCTTACTCATGGTGAGAAAGGTGCTGCATTCAGTTCTGATTTCCCTTCATGTTCAGGTCCAGTATAGTTACACTTGTCCAAAATACAGCAAATTACATGTGTAATTGTCTGCCCGTAGAAGGAGAATAGGTGTCCATCCACAGGTGAGAGAAGCAGGACCGTTTTGGTTTTCTGCTACCTTGCCCTGGAGAGCATTTAGCCAGTTGCAGGTAGCCTGTGTGCTTTGGAAAAGGTCAAGACAGGTTTCCAGTGCTTAGAAGTTCCTCCTCAGCTGCAGTCAGACAGCAGGTTGGACCACTCTAGGGAAGACTCATGGAAGGATTACAACTCTGCCCTATCTTCTGCTCCAAAGGAGTAATCTAATCTTGTGTGTGCATGGAAACACAACAGCGCACTAACATCATTACTCTCTACCAGGAACAAGCTGTAACCAAGACATGCTGTATCTAACAGATACGCCTCTTTCTATATGCAACTCCTAAACCTTTTGGGAGCAAATTAGTGGGTAGTGAATAGCCCACTTTTAATACTAGCATTGTTGAAGCAGTGCAGCTATAAAAGTGCACTTGAAGAAATTACTCCACATAGTCTTATCCCAGTCTATTATTCCCTTAAAATACTGAAAACCAGAAGGGTGGAATTGTGTTGCTAGCTAAACTTGTGTAAAACAGCAATAGGGAAGCACTGAAACACACCTGCAGGTGTTTCAGAATATGTAGATAGAGATGGATATTGGTGCACAACAGAATGAAGCTTGATGCTGCAGACTAGACAACACACTAGCAGAATAATGACCTGTAATTTTTTATTTCTTTATATATTTACTTGTAACAAATTGTAGTTTCTTTGACTTTCCTAATGCAATCCAAGAGGACTAATCATGTACTGGAGAAAAATGGGAAATGCAGGGCTTTGTGATTTACATTTTGGAACTGAAATATACAGGAAACTCCAGTAATGCACACTTTTAGCCTCCAGAAATACAGATCACACTAGTAAAATCTTATTTAGTACGCACTATTAGAATCTGCTAGCCATATGAATACAAACAAAAGCCGTGTTGGTGCCATGCTCCAGAAACACACATTTACTGTGAGCGATACATTGCTGGTAATTAATATACTTTTTAATTTCTTCTCTCTACCTCCTACTATCACTCATTGAGCATGAACTTCAGCAAACCAGCTCAGTGTTATGTTCCAATACCATCCAGACAGGCACGTATTCAGCATTAGAGGTTAATCAAGGGAAGCAGACAACAAATGAATTATTATCGGTGAACTAGTAGTCTTACAGTCCATCGACACTCTTTTTTACTGAAGTTGATGAAAAAAATTACAGTGATCTTCAATTAGGTCCCCACAGAGACCTCTGGGTATCACAGACTATGGCAGTTCCCAGGACTATCTTGCAATGTAGTACAGTACTTCTGAGTCAACTGGTATGTATTGAATATCTAAGATTAAAACCTCAGGTGAGGATAATGAATTTCAAGGGCTCAGCATGATTAGCAAAGATTATTATTAGCTAAAAATTATTATAGTAGAGGGAGTCTATTCCAACTCAGGCGATGAAGGAACAAGAAAACACGAGCTATTCAGTCAGACAGCCATATATGTGGAAATATATTTGAAGAGTCATAAAGCAAAATTATGAAAGAAGGATAGTAACATATGTAATTCCCATTAATCCGAAGACAATGGGTTCCTCTAAACAGAAAGCTGTGACTTTCTCTTTGAAAGTCCATCTGTTGAAATTACCAATCCAATTGAAATCTTACTAGAAAGATGATGTGTAAATATCATGGAAGGAGGGCAATAATGGGTTAAAGTTCATGTCATTTAAATAGACAGTAAAACAATATATTTGTGTGCAGTCTTGTCTTACAATATGACAAAACAGTCATGTGCCTAATAAACCAGCAGTTTTTGCTGAATCAGGACAACATCTCTCAGAAGATCTAATTCCCTGTCCATTCGCAAAGAAATGTCAGTGCAAGTTTGCAGCTACCAGATATAGATACTGCACACAGCAAAGACTGAATCAACTGCCTTCAGGCTGCAGACTAAATGGTGGAGAAAATAAGGATCAAAAATATGAGAAGGATAGGCACTTCAGAGGATGCTCTTTGCTGACTTTGACAAAGCCTTTTTCTTTATTTTTGTTCTGATTTGTGGGGGTTTTTTTGGTCTGCAAGATACTTTGAAAATTTCAAAATGAAAAACATTATATAAAAGCACACTGAAAGGTCATGAGAAGCTTCAGACATTCTGAAGAGTTCTGTATTCCTGATGAATTTGCAGGGCAGTGGTGCAGTTAATAGCTTGAGGGAAGAGATGCCGTCCAGAAGGATCTGGACAGGTGGAGGAGTGGGCCCATGTGAACCTCGTGAAGTTCCAACAAGGTCAGGTAAATGTCCTGCACCTGGGCTGGGGCAGTCCCTACATCACTGCAGATGGGGATAAATGGATTGAGAGCAAGCCCTGCAAGAGGAGGACTTGGGAGTATTGGTGGATGAAAAAACTGGCTGCGGGTAGGCAATCTGCACTTGGCAGCCCAGAAAGCCAGTTTGTATCCTGGGCTGTATAAGGAGTGTGGCCAGTAGGTTGAGGAGGTGATTCTGCCCTTACATACTCTGCTTTTGTGAGGACCCAACCTGGAGGACTGCATCACGAGCTCTGGTATCCCCAGCCCAAGACAGGCCATGGACCTATATAAGGTGGGTCTAAGACGGAGGGTGCCTTGAAGTGGTCACAGGGCTGGAACACCTTTTATGGAGGAAGGCTGAGACCAGTTGGGGTTGTTAAGCCTGGAAGGGAGAAGGTTGCCAGGAGGGACTTTATTGCTCCCTTCAACATACAAAAGGGGCTTATCAAAGGTAGAAAAGAACATTTTTTGCAAAGGGCTGGTAGCCAAGAGCACCCAAAAGGGAAGGGGCAGTAGGTTTGAAAGATTGGTTATAAGGAAGAAATTATTTATGATGAGGGTGGTAGGACACTGGAATGCGTTGCTTGGGGAAGTCATGGCTGCCCCATCCCTGGCAGTGTTCAAGGCCAGGTTGGGTGGGGCTTGGAGCAACCTGCTCTAGTGGAAGGTGTCGCTGCCCATGACAGGGGGTTGGAACTGGATGATCCTTGAGTTGTCTTCCACCCCAAACCAGGCTGTGATTCTATGATTCCGTCTAAACAATGCATTGTTTACTCTGTGCAGAATATCAGCTTGTTCTAAAGGTTCAGGAAAACACTGAGTCTCACTGATTATGTTATATGTTGTGAATGGATTTATACCATGAGAAGTGGGTGTTAAATGATGATAGATCAAAGTGATAGCTTTACTCACCCTTTTTTCCTTCTTGACACATAAATGACTCTCTAAGATCCAAGAGTAGTGTGAACTTGCATTATTGTTTTTTTTGTTTGACTTGTTAACCTACAGGCAAATGTAGAGTGTGTCTAGTCTGTACAGTGAACCCCCATGTTAGAGCTGATTTTAAGAAAAGATGGCATGTCCACGTAAATCAGCACTCAGCTCCGCTGGGTTTGATGCTAGGTGCAGTATAGCCACTCATTAGAACTAATTACTCTTGGCACAGCATTGTGCTGATGCAGCTGTGCAGCTTCCAGGGCTAGTTCATTTGGCACTTAACTCAGGGATCACTGCAGTCTTGGGCATAGATGTGCACTGTCATTTGGTCAAATGAGTGAAAGCTTCACTCATTTGACCAAATGGCCGTTTCATCTGGGAATTAGATAAATGATGAAATCTTCCAGATGCTTAGTCCAATTATTATAAATATGGCCATGATTTTTGACAACTACCTGACTGTTAAGAGAGCCAGGCTACAGAGTATTCCTGCATTGCAGTCAAAAACTTGGATTGACAATTTCTCTCTGAGATGTTTTGGTGGCTTTAATTTTTAGTTGTGTCCATTGAGAAGTGACCTCCTCAAAGCAGGTCCTTTGTTCCAATATGGCACTTCAGGGTAGCATCTGTGGCCCTTTCCACATACTTCCAGCAGCCAGGAACCAACCTGTCAAGACTGTTTCAGTGTCAGCATTGGCATGGCCATTGCTTACCCCTGTGCAAATGAGGGCAGCAGGGCAGGTAATTTAGAGATGGCTTTGTAAAGCGATCTTTAAACTCAGCTTTCTGAATAGAAGTGGGAAAGGTGGACATGATAGTTGCTTTCAAATCCTGAAAAGCTGTCTTTTCTATCCAGAGCCTACTAAAGTCAGGGGGAAAGATTCTAATGACTACAGATATGAGACCTGATCTTGATCGTAATGATGGATTCCATAAAGATACATAAACCACTAGTTCTAGATAATTTTAGCATCTTTATGCATTTGTTAAGTTTTCATTTTCAGTCATTTCACTGAATTCTGTCTACTGGGTTAGTCAGAGTGCCCTTCATCAGAAGTGTATTTACAAACAAACTATCCAAAAAGTTTGGCAGATGTTACTCTTACAGAGATAGATATTTTCAAGCTGCTTTTAGTCACAGAACAAGCAAGCGAAGTGGAGGGGGAAAATATCTGTCTGACAGGTTTTAGTCTACAGTTTATAGCTTATTGTTGTATCCTGTTTTACAGCCAAGCAAGTGAGCTCCAATTCTAGCTGTAACAAGGCATTTATGTTCTAAGAATGGGATTTCAAAAAGATCCTGAAGAAGTTAGATTTAGATACTATTTGCTTTGATGCAAGTCTACTAAAACATCAGTGAATCCCATTGAAGGGTATAAAAATACATCAGAAGTAAGAAACAAAGTACAAGGGAGGATGAAAGTCTGTGTTTCAAAGAAAGGATAATGGGAGAGAAGGAGAGAAACAGAAACAGGCACACAAAAATGACTGTGGGGAGGGTTGTAATCCCTCTTCCTTCTTTTTTTCACAGCTGATGTGTCTTGAGAACTTCCACCTGCTTCTTAGCATCTTGTGAGCACCCACCCATCTGTCAGCATCTCTCTCTGCTGGCAGCCTCATTATAGCTAGAGAGCCTTGCCTGCAGTTTATCAACAAGAGGGAAATAGGAAGAGACTTGAAACACAAGAAGTTCTAGGAAAATGGGAGACCTAAATGCTCACAGGTCTTCAATACCAGAAAAGTCTAACAGTTCATTTAGCCTGACCTTCTGCACAGCAAAGGGCGTAGAAGTGCATGCTACTTCCCATGCAGTTGAGCTTCAGAACTTGTGCTTAACTAAAGCATATTTACCAGAAAGCCTTGAAAGGGAGGACCCAAGGAACACAGAATCCCACAGGCAATGGAGTCATAGAATGATAGAATCCTAGATTACCAGGCTGGAAGGGACCACAATGAGCATCTGGTCCAACATTTCTTGGCAAAAACACAGTCTAGGCAAGATGTTCCAGCACTCTGTTCAACTGGATCTTCAGAGTGTCCAATGTTGGGGAATCCACCACTTCCGTGGGGAGATTATTCCAATGGCTGACTGTTCTTACTGTGAAAAATCTTCCTCTTGTGTACAGTCGGAATCTCTCCAGGAGTAACTTGTGCTCATCAGCCCCCATCTTCTCCATGTGATTCCTTGTAAAAAGGGAGTCTCCATCTTCTTTGTAGCCACCCTTTAAATACCGGAACATTGTGATAAGGTCTCCCCTGAGCCGCCTTTTCTTAAGGCTGAATAAACCCAGTTCTCTCAGCCTTTCCTCACACAGCTTCCCAGTGCTTTCATCATCTTTGTGGCTCTTCTCTGGACCTTCTTCAGCCTGTCCAGGCCTTTTTTGTATAGTGGGGACCAAAATTGAACAAATACCCCAGATGTGGCCGGATAAGCGCTAAGTACAGTGGGATCACGACATCTTTATCTCTGCTGGGGGTGCCCTTGTTGATGTTCCCCAGACCCTGTTGGCTTTCTTTGCCACAGCAGCAACTTGTTTACTCCTGTTGAGCTTGTTGTCCACCAGGACCCCACCTCTTTCCACAGAGCTGCTCCCCAGCCAGGCAGATCCCAGCCTGTGCTGCACTCCTGGATTATATTTTTCCAGGTGCAAGGCCTTACATTTGACCTTGTTGAACTTCATAAGGGTCTTGTTAGCCCACTCTTCCAGCCTGTCTAGGTCTTCCTGCAGGGTGGCTCAGTCATGTCCCTTCCTTTTTAAGAGCAAATTGCTCATAGATTTTAAGATGAAGGAATGGTGGGATCTGAATAGAGCTAAAAACAAGAACACAGAACAAAGAGCGAGAAGGGCGTTTTGTTTGCAAGGTTGCACTTCTGTGTTCTGAACAGATGGCTGACAGTGACCTGAGACCTTAGAAAATTGAATCGATGAAAGAAACAAGTTCAGATTTAATTATATGTAACTGCACAAGGCATAGAAAGGGTAAAACTAAGCCACAAGCCTCAGTTTATTGAGTGAATATATGTGACAAGAGCACATAAAAAACTCGCTTTCGTTCATTTTTATGAAGTTTCCATCACAAAACCTTGTACTGGCTGAATAAATTAAACCCCACCTTTTTTATTTCATAATTAAGCAATTTCAGATACTAGTTCAATGGCTGACCTTCATTCTCATTTCTTACAACAACTGGCTTGAATTTTATAATATTTGGTAGAAAGGAAAATGATCATATAGGAAAACTCACTTTATGAGCTACGAAGTGACCAGCAGGAATCTCTGGGACCTCTGCAACTCATTTTCTGCATGTTTCTGGAAAAAACCCTGCTCTGGTTCAGTTGGTCACTGTAAATAGTCATATGTGCACATGTATGTTAGATATCTTTTAATCATCCCCTTCAAAAGTTTGACAGACTAATACCACTGACGTGTCAGCCAAGGATGTGTTTGAGTTAAAGATGCCACATCATGCAAGGATTGTATGCATAGACATAGAAAGATTGAAAAAGTAAACCATACTTGGGAAGAAAACCTAAATAATTGCTATTCTTCTACATAATTACTTATGCTGAACTTCTAAACAAATCTGATTATTGTACTGGGTCTGTCTGAGATGGAGTTAACTTTTCTCCCAGCAGCCTGTCCGATGCTGAGTTCTGGATTTGTGCCTAAACTGCTGTTGATACCACACCTGTGTTCTGGCTATTGCTGAGCAGTGCTGGCACGCGTCAGACATTTCTCTTTCCCATATCTCCCCAAGTCAGTTGGTGAGGATAGCAAAGAAGTTGGAAAGGGACACAGCCAGACAGTTGACTGCTGGCTGAAGGGATACTCATGCCATACAGCACCATGCTCTGCAGTAAAGCTGGGATAGAGGGAAAGTAGGAGTGGGAGCAGTGCGCGTGCTCAAAGCCCCATCCAGCCTGACCTTGAACACTTCATTCCCCCAGTCCATGCCTTGAGATTCAGGGACTCAGAGATGTGTGAAAAGCAATTGCCAGTGAAAACTAAGACTAAAGAAGTTAGGTACCTCAGCCTTCTCTGTGTCAGTTGTCACCAGATCCCCTCTCTCGTTTATTGGGGGCTACAATTTCTTTTGTCTTCCTTTTCTGATTAGTGCCTGTTATCACATAGAGTCATAGAATAGTTAGGGTTGGAAAGCACCTGAAGATCATCTAGTTCCAAACTCCCACTGCTATCGGCAGGGAATGCTCTCAATTTCTGTTAGGGTACAAGTACAATCATTTTACATAGAGATGCCCCTGATTTGGAGAATATGCTTTATCTCTAGACTCAAAAAATTCATACCATGGAATGGAGAATAAAAGAGCCAGCAACATAACTCTCATGGCAGTACATGCTGTCTGCAGCCTGTGCCCATCTGCAAAGCTCTTTTCGCTGACATACTTCATGCTTTTTTCAGACCACCAGTCTAGCAATAGACTCATCTTTGGTTTGTGAGAGTCATGTTTTTTAGGTTGCTTAGAGAGGGATCAGCACAGTCCATTTAGATCCTGTACTTTCCTTCTCTAACTTCCAGGCATGTCAGCAGGTACATGCATTGAAAATGAGCTTTGATGAGGTTTTTCTGGAATGCTTTTCTTTCCCTAAGTATAAATTGAAATATAAAGTATAATATGAATTTATACAAATGATACTCATGTCTAAGTGAATAATACTCTCTAATAAGTACATATTTCATTGTAAGTCTTTCAGCCTGTGGTAACAGATTTCAGTTTAAAGCCATGCGTTAGGTTAGCTATGCAGGCGCAGAACTTCTACTTGAAATATCTCTGTTTGTCAAGTCTCCACACCTTCTTTCTCTTTTAAAAATAAGGGTAATCTTCCTTTAAAAATTAGAGATGCTTCCATCCTGAAGACCAAAAGCTTGCAAACAAAGAAGCATTCTTGCAGAGGTTTTTCAAAATCCTGGATGGGGTTGTACTCAGGGTACCCACGAGCAATATGATCAGTGCCATCAGTTGCCTCAGAATAAGATGGAAAGTCTACTAAGGGGTTCTTATTTTGCAGCCTTGTAGGAGAGACTGCCTTTTGGGAAGCAGTTCAAGCCTGACAGTGAAGAGATCTGCAGCAGTTCTGCAAAGCAAAAAAGTTAAAGGAAATTATATACACAATAAATAAACCTGGACACAACATACAGCTTAAGTACTGGCGAGATTTTACTCTAATTCCTAATTGCCTGAGTTTATTGGCAGAACCACTGAAGTTATAAGGCATAGTAACATGAAAATGAAACATCTTTATTTCTTTAATGGCAAGCTCTGGCTCGTACAGTTTTTGCATCTTATAAAGTGCAAAAGGCCAAACAAGCTAAATTCATGGCTTATGAAAGGCAGTTCATTCAAGAAGTGAAATAATTTTATTCGGCATAGAACAAGGAGAGTACATCAGCAATAAAATATGCTTTTAATTTTTTCTTCTAGAAATAGCCAATATTGCAGAAAAAAAATCAAAGATGTCAGTTGTATAATAAATGTGTTTTGGAAGAACATTCTCTGTAAAAAGTTCATTTCTATCCTTCCAGCTTTTATAAAAGTGCATTTCATTCCATCTGACATAACCTTGTGAAAATCTGGTTATGTCAGATTTTCACATATTGGGCGATTTTCACATATCACTATTGTTAGTAATAATAATAATAATCACAGAGTGGTGCTTCTACCACAACTTAATAGCCTTGCTGAGTAAGATAATACTGTTTCATTAATTCATTCAAACAAGAAACCACAGCTGTACTGGAACACTGAGGCCATAATGGGGCACCTCAGATTTTTTCAGTAGAATTAGAAGAGCACTGTGGCTTTGTTACTTTATATGAAAATAAAACACATTCGATGGAACTCTTGATTGTCTTCTGTCTGGTATCATCCTTTGTGAACAACGCTATCATTGATAATCTGGTTCTGGTAGACCCTTTCATCTGACGTTTAGCTACCATAGTAAAATTTACAGCCCCAAATTATACAAACTAAGCCATTACAATCCCTGCTTAAAAAGAAGTATCAATTATATGGTTTGCTGAGGATGACCTGGAGGAATGTCCAGGAGATCCTAATGTCTGTTTGTAAAATTTCCAAATTTGTTTTGAATCATCCACTATAAATAGAGCATTGTAGTGCTTGCTAAGAATCCACTTCTTTTTCAGCCATAAAATCTCACAGAGGTCATTACCACTGCATTATTAGTTAATTGTAAAAATTAATTGCTCATGGAAAGAAAAACAATGTAGATAATAACTTTTGATACATATGCAAAATGTATATTCCCCTAAAAAACAACTATGGAAATTGGAAAGCTGCAGAGATCAAACATTAATGTCATTGTTGATGTTTTCTTCTAAAATCTGGTGAACAGATTTTTTCAGTATTATCAAAATTATTGGTGGAAATAAAAAATCCTCTTCCAGGATATAATTTATTCTGGTTAAATTTTACAAGCCAAATTGATTTGATTTTCATCACATGCTATGGAAACTTTTCACAACGGCTTCCTTGGAAATACTTTAACTCCTACTCAACTCAGAAATGTGTTTATAAACTCTGAAAGGGGGCTGAGTAGTGCGTATTTCTAGTAAATATGACTCCTTTCTTTTTAGGAAGTGTAAGTGAATTTGTTTACGGTGTATGATGGCTTCCCTTTTACTTGGTGTTTCAGCTGCTACGGAGGTTTCCTTTTCATTTGATGTTGGAAATGGGCCTGTGGAAATCATCGTTAGATCTCCCAACCAGCTCAATGACGACCAGTGGCATCGGGTCAATGCTGAGAGGAATGTCAAGCAGGCCAGCCTGCAGGTAGACCAGTTACCCCTGGAGGTCCGGAAAGCACCAACAGAAGGCCACACGCGGCTGGAATTGTACAGCCAGCTCTATGTTGGTAAGATGCAGAGCGGGTAACGGGGCTTTGCTCTCCCATGCTGAACCCTCTGTGCCTCCTGTCTTGCTAGCAGCAGTTAGTTTAATGTGAGAAGTTGCTCTCCTGAAGGACTTGCATGACAGCATGGGGGGTGGAAAGAGCTAAAAAAAAAATAGACAAGCATGTCCATAATTATAGGAATAAGATCAACAAAGAGAAAAAATATCTTGTGCTGGCAGCTTGTCTCTTTTGTCTCTTCCCACCTGCACCTCCTGGCTGAAAGTGCACCTAGCAGGCAGTAGTGCCAAACTCCCTTTTTGCCAAGTGTCTCTCTCTCACACACACACTACAGAAGTGGAAAACTGTACATAGGTCTTGCCAGGACTGCATATGCCTGCAGTGCCCATTCTAACCTCAGCAGCACTTTCAGCCTCTTCAGGTTTGATCATTGCCCGCACTTTTGTGATCACAGCTCTCACTGCAGTCCTTCCCTTTAGTCCCATGGGCTGTTTGCCCATTCGATGCAGGAAAGCAGCGCACAGTGTTAGACAAATGCATTCCTTGGAACCAAGTTAGTCCAGCTGCTTGTAGGAGCTACTGGTTTCTGCTACATTTTGGGCAGGCTATTCCAGTAGCACTTGTATTTCTCTGACTGTTAACCTCCGGGCTGCACAGACATGCCAAGTGCCATTAGCTAGAATCAGAACTGCATGAAATGTTGAGCAAAGGAGGTCTTTCCTACCTCTCTACATACCTGTAAACAGGAGGAGAGGGAAGGGGAAAGGAGATAAAAGACATTCTCATTTTTTTCCCCATGTTAGTCAGGGTTCAACAGCAGAAATGGATTAAAATTATGTTTAAAGCCTTCACTGCCTTAGTAAACAGCACAATGTCACTGCAGACTGTGTATAATGTGTCACCAGATGTGCAGTTATAAGCTCAGATTCTCCTTTAATGCTGACTGTGATCCCAATAAAAGGCAGTTTCAAAATAAGCTGAAATGTGAAGTTTGTTTAAAAGGGTGTTTACAAGACGGAGCCTTAGTCTTTTAAAAGAAATACCAAGCCTTTTGCTGAAACAGGAAGAGCTGGGGTTTTTCCAGCCTGAGTTCTTGGAAATTGTTAGTAATGGTGATTTTTATTTCTAGTTTTGAACTAACTGTGTGTTTTGATACACCTAGTACCTTTATTGCCAAAAACTGAATGCCCAAACCTGCACCAGATTTTCTCTCTTTCTGAATCATATCCATTTTTATGTAACTTGGTGATTGGAGCACACATCTCAAAGAACAGATTTATATCCTTACCCGGAGTCAGACAGCAAATCGATTTGAGTTGGAGGGTCCCAAATGGACACCCTGAACATCAGGGCCCGGAGAGTAATACTGAAAAAGAATTGTTTCGGTGCCTCCTGTTTCACTTGCTGCAGAATAAATATCTATTTGTTGGGCCAAGAAGAGAGCCTGAGGGATGATGACTTCATGTCCTAGGGGCTAGGACAGTCACTGGGAGGAGAAAGAAGGGAATTAGATATAATAGGGTTTTTCTTCGTCATTGCACTGTATATGAGTTTGCATACATTGGAACCACACCAGAATGTCCTCTGCTCTGTTCACTCGGCACAGACCAAGCATTGCCTCTTCTCACTTCACATTATCCAGTTACCAGCAGTTGATTTGAAGCAGCCAACTGTCCTTGGTTTGTATTTAGTCCTCTTCTCCACTCGGTTAACTATCAGCCTCTGCTTTGTGGTGATGAGTGCTCAGATCTCCTCAGGGACTCTTCAGCACCTGTGGCACTGCTGTAATCAAAGAGATGAGAGGATGAGGAGCAAGGATGACAGCCACTCGTTGTTCTTTACTTGATTTTGGGGGGGAGGAGGCTGTTTCTAATCCAACCCCAGATAAGACTTTCCTAGCTGAAATCACATTTTTCAGCAAGTGTTTACAAGGGGCAGGGGGGAAGGAACAGTTCTTACCGAATGCTAAGAAAAGCTATCTCAGTGCAGATTTTCATATGTAGCCCTTCAGTGTTACATCTTTCTCCCTGTACTCTGGCAACTAAACAATTTTCCTGATGCTGCTTGGAGATTAAGATCTATGTTTCCTATTGCAACTGAGAGTGGGGATTTAACTTTCCTTCTTTCCCCATCATGGCTTTGAAAAATTAACACTGTGGAACATACTATGGCATTATGAGCATCCATCATCTCTAATCCTATGGAGAGTAAGGCTATACCTTAGCAATCAAGGCAGGCCCATTTCTTTAACTGTTCCTCTAAAAATCTTGAAGTTTAAATGAAATGAAGTCTTACAGTGGACGGCTAGAATCTCTAGTGTCTAATCAGTGTAAAGCAAACACACCTACTAGTTATGCTTATTTATGGTATGATGTCAAAAGCTTAGGTTTCATTGATTTCATTGTTATTAGGATAAGAGTTATTGCCTTTACAAAGAAGTTACTTATTTCCAGCTGTTGTCACAAGCTTACCAGGGTATTTCCTGTAAAGCAACAACAGTAAAACCTGTTCAGTGCTGTCTCACAGTTTCACATTCCCTCTCAGGTGCTGCGGGAGGCCAGCGAGGCTTCCTCGGTTGCATTCGTTCGTTAAGGATGAACGGGGTGACGCTGGACCTGGAAGAGAGGGCGAAAGTCACGCCAGGGGTGAAGCCCGGCTGCTCTGGCCACTGCACGAGCTATGGGATGTACTGCGCCAACGGCGGGAAGTGTGTCGAGAAATACAACGGGTACTCCTGTGACTGCTCCAGAACTGCCTATGATGGTCCATTCTGCATCAAAGGTAGATGCTTTAATGCAAGAGGCAGAGTATGGGAGAACTATCTGCTTGAGAAAAAACACCATGTAATCAGTGCGTCATTTATTAATTAAGTCCTGATAATGCTTAATACTTCTTACAGACAAGTCAAATTATACACCCAGGATTTAAATGTGATGATTTAAAACCACATCTCTCATTAGTACTAATATATGTTACCTGTTTAAATCAAATAACACAACAACAACAACAACAACATGAATCAGGAATGCCTGTAGTTATAGCAGGTCTGTCACACTGTGTTCCATAGTTTTGAACTGTTGTGTAATAAATTCCTGCTAGCAAAATGTCATGGTTAATTCTTTAGGAAAAAAAAAAATCATGGATTTAAACAAAAGCGATTTAGTCTCATTCAGAAACACACTTGGAGATACATAAGTGAGAGCTTTGGGTTGAATATTACATAAACTGGGAGGCCAGCATTTGGATTAAATGTTTATCCATCTATAATCAGATCAAGTCTTTCAGTAGCTCAAGCTGGGTTAGAGATTGAACTTGTTAGGGAAAGGGAAGGTACAGAACTCCCACATCTATGTCAGTCCTTTGGAAATGCCTAAAGTATGTTCTGAATTTTCAAGATTGGTGGTTCTAGGAGACCAGTTTACTATGGACACCCATGCCTACATAAGGAGTGAGGGAAAGATAGATATTACATACAAGAAGAAGAGTGAGGGTAAAGATGTTGAGTTATATCTGTAGAGTTTTTTCTTATTTTGACCAGAAGTGATTGAGACAAAGTATTAATGGGAATATAATTTTCCAAATGTTTGTGCGGTTTGCAGACTTCATGGCCATTCATTTACTTCCCTTACATTTCAAGAACAGTTGCTGCCATGCCATATTGAATGAATTCAATTTTTAAGGTTTTTTTCTGTATTGCTAAAACTCATCACACTGGCTTTTATTTGTGTTTTTCTGTTTCTCTTGTGGGTAGCCCCCAAATTTCTGCCAAAACTAGCTCTAAGCTAAAGTGTCCTATTTTTCCTGGGTGTGGCACTAACAGAACAAAAAATATACAGGGAATTGAGGTCCTAGCACAGACAAAACCTGGTTTTCACCACTCTGTAAGCACTGTCATAGAAACAGCAGTAATACTATACTATATTATACTACAGCAGTCTTCTTGTCAGCCTCCCAGTCCAGCCAAAGGCGCAGAGCTCTGACTGTGATACTTAGAGCACACAGTAAAACTTGGTGTGAGCTACTGCTGCTGGACAGCACTGAGTAATGCAAAGGTATAATGCTAGCGTAGGGATCTCTGTACCACACGGTGTTGTGCCATTTAAACATGACATCAGATCTCTGCTTTAAATATCAAAACTTATTTCAGGCTAAAAATACCTCAGTAAATCCTTAAGGCCTTAGGTACGAAATGCAAATTACCAATTTCCTATCTGCTAGTGCTGAAAACTGATGTACTCATCTAGAATATCTGCAAGTGTAATTTAGGGTAGGTGACTTCATGGGGCTTCTCTGTACAAACAGCAGTGTGGCACTGGGATAGAGTTAGAGGATAAATTAAGCACAGAATAGACTGGGTTTGAGGCATCCTGTGATCAAAATAATTGTAAAACCTTTGCAACAAACAGTGCTGATAATGAGATCTTTAAAACAGTTCATTTTCAGCCCATTAAATTTTACATTGTAAATTTAACTTGTGTTAAGCCTTTTCAATCAAGTAAAGCACTGGAACATCTTATGCATGTTGTCAAACTCCCTAGACTTGTGAAAGAAGGGGATCCTACATTTTGTTTCCAATAGCTGCTCCTGGAATCTTGTACCATGTCTTCTTGGTCCGTAAGATGAGGCTGGATATATTCTCTAGATGCAAAGACATAACATACAGTACTAACAACAGTGAAATAAATAGTGGCAAAACAGTAAAATGTTACCTAAATTATTTTTTAGTTGATTTGGATGAAAACATCACAATGCGGATATTTCAGTTAATTTTTCATTAAAACTTTGACACTTTCCCCTCTCTAAAAGCACTGAAATGTCTGTGAAAATGTGTTTAAAGATGATATTGTCTGTTTTCAACCAGTTCCATTTTTATAGCAAGGACATAGTTGAATGCTACTCTGTCACTTGTGATTTTCTGACTGACATCACAGTATGCTGTTGGATGCTGTGATGTGGGTGAGTCTAATGGGAGGCAAGCAAGCAGATTTTCCATTGTTACCTTCACTAGGAATTCACATCAGCTGCCAAGAAATAACAAGGTTAGTGCTTTGCACAATGAACTAGGACTAGGTTTCATTATTTTACTCCTTTGAATAAATCTTCAGGCCAGGTAGCTCTGTTGATTTAATAATCAATAATGCCTGACTTTCTAAGTCCCCACATCCAAACTAATATGACATATTACCATTAAAAAAAATGCTATGTAATACCTTTCAGTATACCACAGTCTACTTCTACTGTTGATTTTACTTTGCCACAGGAAGCTTCTCTTATCCAAAAATTTTATTTTGATATTCTCTGTACTTCCTTCATGGTAAACTCTTCGGGGTTGGTTACACACTGCAAGCGCTAGGAGAAGAAGTGATAGGAAAAATCAAAGGAAAAACCCCATCATTACCTTAAGGAAATCACCATACAATGGCTCATAAGTAATAAACACATCTCACAATAAAAACAGGCCTTTCATATTGTGGATTCTTTTGCTGACGAAATCTATCCTTAGAGCCTAGAGACTGATGGCTGATGAGATATTGCATTGTCTCCAGCCTTATTATCAGCAGATCAATGTGATTGATGTGGTAGTGGCCTGGAAATTACACTATATTTTTATAAGGACCAAAAAAAAAAGTGCAAAAATACAGTCTGACATCTATTTTAACTTTATTTTTTTGTTTTGTATTTGGGGCATATGCAATTGACTTCACTTCTTCCATTGCTCAGAGAAATTGTTCTGAGGAATAGCTGCAGTGTTTCTGCAGTCCTACAGATTGCTTTCTGACCTTTCCCTGTCCTTTACTTGAGCATAAATCATCTTTTTTTCTTCCTCCCGTAGCTGTCTTATCACCATAAAAGCATTTCTGGGAAAACAATTATTTTTTTTCCCCCTTTTAAAAACAAACTCTTTCCTTCCTTTAAACAAAAAGAGCGAAAGTCAGATGCGGAGATGGCTCTGCAGAGCGTGTGGCAGCACTCTGATGTGGAGGATCCACCAGGGAGAAAGCGTTCCTCCTTTGGGTATTGAAGTGCTGTGGATCAATGGTAGGAGAAGAAATTGTCCTCTGCCAAGAGAATGTGGCTGAGAAAAAAAGTTAAATAGCTGGTGCTGTGACTCATGTGCCCTCAGGTGTGCTGGAAGGGTAAATTCAAAGCTTCCCAGTTTCTGTGCAGTTACCCAGTTTGCATCAACAAACACCAAAGAGATGAGCACAGTGTATAAATGTTTTTCTTTCTTTCAAGTGAAGCTCAGATCCACAGTGTGAAAATATTGCAGTTCTTGTGCCAATGCTCGAACTGAACTCCTTCATGCTTGATTTTAGATTTTCATGAACCCTAAAGCCCTTACCATTGTCATGGTCCAATTTCCTTCCTTCCTTTCTTGCTCCCTTGTCTGCCTCAAAGAGAAAAAACAGCTTTTTACTAGGCTGAATGGATGCAAAAAAGACATACCAGCTCTGGTGCTATAGCAGTGGGTAAAGCAGCTCTGCACTGTTTCCAGACTCTTTGACCCTTGATCATCTCCAAATTCTGCCTTGGTTATACCCATTCAATTCCCTTTGTTTTGCTGGTTGCAAATAGGTTTCATTGCCTTGCTGCAAGTAATGGGGTGGAGGATTGTTCAAGCAGTTTAAGGTAACTAACTTCTTAGTTTTCATTGTTCATAATCCCAGAACCTGGACAATCAAGGCAACATTCCCTCCCACCACAAAACAATCCTGCTATACACAACATGATTGTGATCTGTTAACTGGAAGCTATATCAGAATTTTCCCTTGTGTTGGGGATGTTAGGCTCCTAGTCTGGTAAGTGTGAATGCTGCAGTCACGTTTTTTCTACCAGTAGATCAAACTCCAGGACTTGGGTCTTAGCCTTTATTGAGTAAATATGTATACTGATAAAAAAATGTATACTCTGTAAAGCTATTCCATTCTGCTGGCCTGTCAGTACTGCCTTATTAACATGCATGGTTATGCTCTAGTGCTTTGAAAATTGCATTTCATTTAAGTTGCAAGAATTCTTTTATTGGAAAAGTACATTTTATTTTTTTTTTTTCTTTTTAAAGCAAAATAAACCTTCTCCATGTTACTTAAGTATCTCAAAAAGATATCAACCTGATTATGAAGCGAGCTTGCCAGCCCACTTACCATCCATAATAAACTACTTATAAATGCAAGGATTTCTTATTCTGTATACAGAAAGCAAATAAATCAGGGTTATGAGTTAAAAAAATACTAAGTCCTGGCTCGGAAAATGTGATAAACTTTCAATGTCTTTGTCAGCTAACCACAGGAGGCCTCCTCTAGTGTCAGTGCTCCCTGCATGCAGATGTTTTACCAAAGATGAGTAGAGCAGGTTCAGTAGCGTTGCCAGCTGCTGCATGTCTGTGCAAAGGCAACTGAGAGGTTTGAGGTTCTCAAATTTGAGTGCACAGACACCCATGTGCAATATTTATATACCTGCTTGCTAGCTGGGTAGTAGGGGCACCTCACAAGCTGATAAGGTATTTGTCCTTACAGTAGTTCTGTGATGTGAGAAGACATTTTTATTACAGTAGTGCAGAAAGTGAATGAGATAATGAGCGAAGCAAGGAACTGCTCACTTTGAGAGTGGATACCTGTGGTACAGGAAGGAATGGAAGCCAGATCTCACCTATCAAAGTTGTCACTCTGAATACTGTGCAATCATCAAATGGCAGTCTCTAATATTTCTCAAATGGCTCTTAAAAAGATGCAAGTTTTTTCTGAGATTACCTGATGAGGAGCTCCAAAGACTCCCTGTCAGGAAATCATGAATCCTGGTCTGTTGTATGTTTGATATTATATTTTTCTTCATCTATCTTGTTTTATTTGATGGGGTTTTTTTAACCTTTATGGATATTTCCCATAGAAATGGAGCTGGCTTTTCATTTAGATTCAGCAGGGAATACACAGTGCAGGTTGCCATTCCCTTATTCCAAGTCAGCTATCCTAGACATCAGTTCAAATGGCTAGCATAGAAGGGTCTATAGTAATTTCACATCAGTGCAGAATGAACTGCAGCTGTGATTTTCCTGACATTTTTAGGCTTTCCTTGGCATGTGCAAGGTAGAATATAAGGCACCTGGATTACAGGGCTATTGCAAAAGAAGGTTCAGAGCTCAGCCTTGCTTAGGTATGCCAGACTGGTTTCCCGCAGAAGCTACCTGTCAGCAATGACTAGGGAGGCTTGAAGGTGTGATGAATCAGGTGGCTTCACCTCATCTTCGGTGGCACTCATCCTGTTCTACTGAAGGTAGTGGGAAACACTGCATGGATTTATGATCGGGCCCCATATTTTCACTGGTGCACATTATTTTTCATATCCCCTGATTCTGATGCTCATTTGTTCAAGAAAGAGGTGGTTTTTATACTGAGTACAGATATATTCATATAGAGGAAGCAAACACTCAGTAGGTTTCTATTCTACTAATGACAACAAGCAGTTGCTGCATTTTGGCATTTTACTCCACATATAGACTATTCAAATTTGCATCACAAATTATTACAGTAATGGCAGCCAGAGTATGAATCCTAAGAGTGTAGAACAAAACCTTTAAATCCCCACTTCTTGGTTTCAAAAACTAAATACTGCGAGCCTGAAGGTAGGATAAAACAGTGAGTCAGCTAACCAGATGAATTATAAGCATTACTATTTTCAGAGCACTCAAAGTAAATTCTGTCCCAGATACACAGCTGTGAGATTCTGACCCTTTACTGATGCCCTGTGGCCAGGATGTATTTCAGTAAATCTTTGTGACCACAGCCTGGAAATAGCTGTAATTTCTGGTGCTCTCTAGCACATTTTTAGCCACAAGCCAGCAAGCAAGGTCTTGTTAATCTATATTCAGTATTCATAACCATGAGAAATTAAAAAGGGGAGAGGTTCTGTTCAGCTGTCTGCATTGCCCTAACAGTTCTTTGTACATGCATAGAGTGACTGACTTTGCTTAAGATTTTGAATATGCTGCTTTTTACATCCAGAACTCCATGCAGGAAACACATAGCATTGAGCACTGGCAAGCAGCATCACAGAATAATATTTTTAACTTAGCAAATCTGAGCAGAGCTGAGGAGGCATTCAAGGCTGCAAGAATGGGACATGCTGTAAGAAGGCATTTCAGTCAGCTTTGTGAAACAAAGAGGGGTGAATCTTTTTATGATTCAGTTTTCGTGTGTCCTGGCCGGGCTTCATAGTTGTCAGGATTTTGTCTCTGTAGTCTGCTTATGTAAGGCAGGTGTTTTACACTGTTGCTACCATTAATAAGATTGCTTTGAAGGCCCAGCCTCAAAAAAGCCAAATACCGTCATAGAATGGTTTGGGTTGGAGTGGACCTTAAAGCTCGCCCAGTTCCAACCCCCTGCCACGGGCATGGACACCTTCCACTAGAGCAGGTTGCTCCAAGCCCCTGTGTCCAACCTGGCCTTGAACACTGCCAGGGATGGGGCAGCCACAGCTTCTCTGGGCACTCTGTGCCAGCGCCTCTCCACCCTCACAGGGAAGAGTTTCTTCCTAATATCTAATCTCAATCAATCTCTGTCAGGTTAAAGCGATTCCCCCTTGTCCTGTCCCTATGTGTCCTTGTAAAAAGCCCCTCTTCAGGTTTCTTATAGCCCCTTTAGGCACTGGAGCTGCTTTAAGGTCTCCCCGGAGCCTTCTCTTCTCCAGGCTGAACCAGCTCAGCTCTCTCAGCCTGTCTCCAGAGCAGAGCTGCTCCAGCCCTCAGAGCATCTTCTTGACCTCCACTGGACTCAGTCTGGCCCGTCCTTGTCCTTATGTTGGATATGATTCCAGGGAAGTAACCAGCATTATTTTCTCCTCAGTCCCCAGGTAAAAGGTGGCACAAGCCAGGTTTTGAGTTGACTTGGAAAACTCTGAGATGGCAATTGTGAGACAGTAATAGCTGTCCTGCTGCAGAAAGTAGGTTCCACCTCTTACAGAGCCCCTCTTGAGAAGCTGCTGGTTTGAAATTGGGTGGGGTTGGGGGTTGGTTTGGGGTTTTTTGCTTCTTTTTAATTTTGAGTAATACTTTGTACTTGATTCATGACAATCCCTATTACCATTCCTATCCCAACTGCCAGCACAGAGCCCATGCAATTGCCATAAAGCCTGCTGAGTTCTGTATCTTTTATATATACACCTCCAGATAGAAAATCCTGCTGAAGCTGTGTTTAGCCACACACGTGCCATGCTGGCAATGCTTTTCATGGGAGATGAAAAAGTCATGGAGAAAGAAGACAAGTTCCGGGTGTGAGTGAGTGTATGGCTACCAGAATCATAATCACCTGAGAAGAGAAGAATCAATACTGACATTTCACTGCTGTTAAACCAGCAACAAAGGAGAATCAGGATCCTACTTATAGTTTCTTAGGTCTTACAGCACTGGCCCAGAACTGCTATGAGGTTGTGGAATTTTTGTAAGAGAAATGGGGGTTTTTGTTGCTATTTGGCTTGATTCTCCAGTCTTTCAATACTCCTGAACCCAGGTAGAATGAGAATGTACAAAACTACATGTGGCTGAGTGAGGAGAGGGGGACTGGGGAGATGACCAAAGAATTGCAACCTTCAAAATAAGTTTGTCAGTTCTGGGTATGTGTGCATTTTGTGTGAAAATTCTGGATTAGTTTTTGCTTCATCTCTTTTCCAACTGAAGCTGGACAGTTTCGTAAAGTATGTGCAGTTCACACTGGCGATACGCCTCTTGCTTCATCAAATTGTTTCACATGATCCTCAATTCCTCTTCCTGGTTCCTCTACAAAGCAAGCCCAACCTGTATGTATCTGCAGTCTGCCGACAGAGGATGACCTCACTGGATATTGATGCCTAGAAATAGGCAATGCTTTCTGAAGAAAATGATCTGTTACTGCCATATTCATTTCCCCAAGGCTTCTGCCTTGGAAGGACAGTTGGTGGAGGGGCCCTCCATTATGCCTTACAGCTGTTCTCCCAAGAGTCATCTTTTTAGATAGCGTTTGAAATATTACAAAAGAAAGCAGAGGGTCATGCGTGGAAACCTCCACCACATTTCAGCAGCAGGGTTTGTGCTGCATTTTATTCAGGCAGCTTGAATTGTTTTTTGAAGCAAGGGCTTCTGTATTCCTTCTGTGAGAGCTTCAGGAAGATGATACGCTTGTGACCTCAAAGTAGATAGTTTTTTCATTGATCAGCCCTCAGCACTGCCAAGTCATCTTATAGCTACATTCAATATAGAGAAAATGATCTTTTAGCTTTTTCTAGTATTTCCTAATAGTTTAAACAGCCTGCTCCTGTGAGGTGCTGAGCACTTTGCAGCCCTGCTGCAAGGACTTCAGCTTCATTCAGCAAAGAACATAATGTGCATCAACTTCTTTTCTGAGCTGGAACTTGAGAGGATTCAGTATCTTTCTGTTGAGGGCCTAATATGCTCACACAGCCAAAGTGAACCTTCCTCTTATGCTTCCTCTTAAAAGAGGTGGTGTGCACGTGAGAAGAATTTCAAGGCTCATTACAATAACTTGTATGCCTGTAATAATGCAGCTATAGTGAAAATGATCTTCTCAGCACAAATCAAGTTAAACGTACAGAACATTCCTTGCTCTGTCATGAAACCCCTTTGGAAAAAAAAAGTCTTAGCATTTCAGAGAGCACCATTTACTTAAAGCTTTCTCTGTAGCAATGAACATTTGAAGTAGCAATTCATCACATTTACAGCTCTAGAAAAAAGAGCTGGCTCTGGCCAGCAGCTCTGCTAGCACCATAACCATGCAATTGATACAGCATCTGCCCAAGGAGCAGCTTGTGTGAGCTACAAGCAGAGGTTGACGAAGAATAAGTTAGTGGTCATAAGAATAGTTTTAAGCCAATTTTGCTAATACTTAGAGCTACAGCGTGTACTGCTTTAAATCTGTCAGTGCTAACATGTATTTTCAACTCTGCTGTTAATAGCAGAAGGCTTCACAATTTGGGGAAGTATTTTCGGGATAGGGCCCTTCACTTTTAATCTGGGAGTACTTAAATTGAGTCTACTGCAAAATATAGTCGTTAAAGTGAATTGCCTCTCCCATAACTGTTTCAGGCTGATTTAAAGTTTCTCCTATAAAATGTCAGTCATAAATCTATCAGAATGATCGAATTATTTATGGCACCTTGGGACCACAACTTGACTCCATGTTTTATATGGCCACACAGTAACAGTGACTATGATATTTTGAGGTTTGGAGAATTTTTACAGGGTAACAGGAAAACATCTATTATAATTTTACCTGTCATCTTATCTTGTCTCTGCTCATATACGTGAACTCTGAATACAGTTCACGTGTGTCTTGCCTTGTTCCCCACTGAGTTGAGCTCCCTAGTTTATTTTATCTCCCATAAGGGCATACTGGTTATGCAGTTCCCATGAAGGATTGTGCTAGCAGTGGATAACTTTCTATCATTGCGTCCAATCCAATTCCAGATCTTTCAGGTGCTGCAATTGCCATCATTCCTTTGTGACGATCTTCCAAGTCCACTCAGATTTGCTGGTCAGAATTGCTGGGTTTTGTTTTCCTTGACAGTGTTTGCTTACTGTGTCCCTTAAATCTCTCTTGTATCTTATTTGGAGCATTATCTACTGCAAGACTTCAATAAGAATAAATCTAATACATGGTTCTTCTCATCTGTAGTATTGATAGGAGACACCTTCTGTATGACACAAAGGAAATCTTTCCTTTGCTCTGTGAATCCGGGTACCCACCAATAAAGTGGAAATTGTCCTTTTCATTTCTATTAGAAAATAGTGAGGCTCTTGACCTAAATATTGGCAAAGCCCTTAAATAATGCAGCAGTAGAACATGCACAGATTAGTACTGATCAAGTCAGTAGTAATGTGTTTAATCCAGAAGGTGTCAGCATGTTTAATTTCTCTTTATCTTTTTTTTTCCCTCTTATGTTCAAGATGTTGGAGCATTTTTTGAAGAGGGAATGTGGCTTCGTTACAACTTCCACTCCCCAGGGACTAGCGTGAAGGACTTAGTGAGCCGAACACTTTTGAGTTCTACAGATCCAGAGACCACAGCAACTGATCTCGACTTAAATAAAGAAGAGCTCAGCTTCAGCTTCAGTACCACCAAGTCCCCTTGTGTTTTATTGTACATCAGCTCCTACACCCAGGACTTCATGGCTGTACTTGTCAAGCCATCTGGTAAGCAACCTTTCCTGGGCTCTCTCCCTTGAAGGCACAATTGATAATAACACCAGGTTGACATTCAGCTGAAGATCTGAACTAATGAGAAGTCTTTTCACTTTTGTCATGTAAAAATAAAGTACATAGGACCTGAACCTCTATTCTGCTTGTTACTAGATTTTGTACTGATGTAACTTCAATTTAGTGAGTTTCATTAGTCAACCCTTCCTCTCAAAACAAAATGGGGAAAAAACCCCTGAACAAACAACACAGGAAACAAAACCACAAAAAACCCAAACCAAAACAAAAGAAAACAAAACCTCCACCCATAAAAAGCCTGCTAAAACAGTCAGATCCATGCTGTGAACTACCATTATGGAGGGGACAAATAAGCATCCACATGTGGGTATCTTAATCGCTGAACTCATGGCAGTAGTCAGTGGGAAGTGCAATGCACTGTTCCTTCTGAAGATCTAGATGCCCACTGAGGTAGCTAAAATATAGATGTAGCGTAATACGCAAGGTGCTAAAACATTTTGGTGGTGGTTGAAGGTTGGATATGGACCATTTGCTGTTACAGTATTAAAACTGTATATAAACTGAATATACTTTGATTTCAAATAGTGCCTTAGTGCCCCGTGAAAATAATAATTAGGAAGATTTTACTACCATTATCTTTTATGGGATAAGTTAGTATGAGTATTGCACATGCCACTCATTTTTTTTCCCTTCATAGGGAAGAAAGAAGGTGCATGAGAGAAATCCCACATCAAACATCTGAACTACAGTTAGAAAGGGCTAGAGCTGCTCTTTTGGGCCAGAGTATTTCTGGGTTTGATGAATAACGGGGTCTGCATTTCCCTTTGCAAACATTCTTCTTTTTAATCAAATATTAAAATCTGTTAAGAAGAGCAGACACTTCAATTTTGTTTGGAAAAGAAAAATCTGTCTGGCAGGATGTCATGACTATCAATTAACCACTTTTGACTATACTTTTCTAACACTGTAACCTGAAGATTTCATTTCACCATATATTATTAAATTTCCATAAAAGTCCAGACGGTTACCTGTTGACAATAGTTAAATGAGAAAGCAAGAAAGTCCCTTGTGTAGATTATGTGCCAGTGTTAATTTGTTGTAGTTGTTCCTTTATTCAATGCATATCGATGATTTATTCTTTCATGCTTTGCCTAACTTCAAAGAATTTCACTGCAGCAAGGATAATAATCTCAACAATGAAGCAGTACTTGATGTGCTAAAATTTGTACCAGTTGTCCATATTGTTCAAGGCATAGCTCTGATTTGTTTGGTTTGCAGTCTGGAGTGTTTGCAAACACTGGTTTTGACATGCTGGTCATTGTCACACTTCTGGTTTATAAACTAGAAGCAGTTTCCAGCCCAGTAGCTTTATAATCTTAAACACTAGCTCTTCTCTTACTGCAGAGACCAGCTCTGAGAGCAGTTTAAGTGTAGAACGCCAACGGTTTTATGTGAAAACAAAGAGGGGAAAATAGCTGGTGAATAAAGATCAAAATACCTGAGGGTACTCTTCGCATTTCTTTCACTAGGGAATCTGCAAATTCGGTACAGCCTTGGAGGTACCAAAGAGCCATATAACATTGATGTCGACCACAGAAACATGGCTAATGGACAGCCCCACACTGTTAACATCACACGGAATGGACGCGACATAGTACTGCAGGTAAGCAGTAGCTTGTTTGGTTCCATTACCTGTAGCTTGTAGCATTTTGTATCTTGGTGGTCTCCATCTCTCTGAAGACAGTGCAATTTAGGAAATAAAAAGTACAGTAGATGGGATTCTGCTTGCAGATCGCACTCCTGGGAGTTAACAGGAGGTATTATCTCCCTCTGTTGCAACAAGTCCTGTTGTTCTGAAATCCTCATTCTAGCCTGATGACAGCTGGGCTAATACCGGTGTCACTGTAGATGCTCGAGGGCATCAAAGACATCTGGGCTGATAGATAACATGGGACTGAAGGTAAACCTACACCATTCTGGAGCAGCAGCTGGAAGCCAGGAGGCATAACCTATAGCATCTTAAATGGCAGTAAAGCCTGATTTACAGACAACTAAATATCATGCCTTAAGTCCTGAGTCTGCAAATGAGAATGTCTTTAAATTTAAATTTACCCTGCAGTCCAGTGAAATCAGAAGAGCTGTTCTGTAAAAATGAGCTGATGCATAAGTATTTGTGTGACAGGAGTCTGAGACAGAATAGTATAGAAGGCACATAGCTCTGGCTTATTCAGGTTTTGGTACAGCACAGGCAGGAACTTCATCTCTCCGTATCTCAATTTACAAACTTTTGAGATAGTAAAATACTATTTAAATAACTGAGGGGAGTGCTGCAAGAAGCAATCAATGTTTCCAGGCAGCTTTCTTGCTGTGGTCATTAAAGCACTGTTTTCATTCCCTGGTTGTCACATCTGAAAACATGGAGATTGCAGCAGGGAATGAGAACAGTTTTGTTGGCAGTAGGGTCAGGTGGATGGGATAGATTAATCTGGATTTGATAGTTCAGAAGAAGCAAACCAAAGCCAAGAACAAATGAAAAATAAAAAGGGGAAGTCTCCTTAGAAACCAAGCCAAAAGGTGAAAGATAGCAACTGTCACGTTATTATCTACCTAGATTAAAATAGATCCCTGACAGTTATTGCTTGAAGGTATCAAAAGGAAACCTTTTCAGTGCATTACAATGTCATCTGACTGAGGCTTTTGGTACTCGGAATAACACTGGATGCACTGAAATAATTGTCATAAAATTACTTGCAAAATTCCGGATAATCTAAAAAATATTTAGGTGATACATCCAAACACTTTTCAGGCTTTTGGAGGTTGAAGGGATTTCTATTCATATATACATGCTTCTTGCATGCTGTTGGATGTGGATTTATTTCTCTTATTGCTGTTAGGTTAGGTACAGTTAGGTTCCCTTCTGCTGTTGAATGATTTTATGTTGGGTAGGTATGGCATATGGCAACTGTAAAACTAAATAAATGAATTTCTGAAAGGGTCAGGTAAGATACCTTGCCCAGTTGGAAAATATGTACACAGTTAAGTATGCTAGCCTTGTATCATCTCACCTACATTTGGGGCCTAACCATTTTTTCCCCCAGTGTTTTATGAGACCACTACCTCTCTAGGGCTTTGAAGAGCCAGAAACATTTTTGTTAGTATTGCTCTGCTGGGGTAAAAATTTGTTAATCTAGTCAGTGTGCTTAAAACACAGCTGGTTTTGTAATCAGAACGCTGATACAATTGAGGCTTGTTAAATGAAACAATCTGTCTGATTCACATGTAAAGGTAGGGAAAGGTGGGACCCATACAAAGCAAATCCAGAAATCCTACCCCTACTATATCCTGAAACATAAGATTTCTGTCAAATTTTGTTTATTCTTCGTAAGGAAGTTGATTTTGTTACCTATGTGGTTATGTTCTGTAAATGAAAGAACTGATACGACCAGAAATGGATCTGTAAGTAGATTGTTCACTTGAAAATGAGTCCTGTTTTCAAATATGAACTCTTTATAGTGTCTGAAAATACAGAAGGTAAAAATACCATTTTTCTTAGCATCCAGAGGACACATTATAAAGTACGAGTTTTCTCTTGCAGATCTGAGCAATGAAAATTTGAGTAGACTTTATTTCCTGCTAAATCCTTCTCCAGCCTGATGAGCAGCTGGTTTGCTTGCTTTTAAAGAAGACAGCTTGCTTGCCAGGTGCTGTTGCTCACACTTCTACATCTCTACATGGCATAAAAGTGTCACTGGAAGGATTTATTTCTCATCAAAGCTTCAATTCAAGAGCACTCAGTATTTTTGAGATCTCAACAGCAAGTTCATACTTAGAATACCTGTCTTTCTAACTTACTGTAATAACCCTGCGGTGCCAGAGAGATTTAAAAAATCTGCAGCCAGGCAGTAAATTGCTGCTATATGAACTATGTTAACCAGAGTTTTATCATGATTTTCAGGAGTTTCACTTGTGTATAAATACAGTAAAGGACTCATTAGTGAACTTGGTAAGACCTCACCCAATGCTGGCAGAATTACTCCTTAAATAAAACCAGAATTACTGTCCGGTCAGTGAGAATTTGAGATGAGCTTTGAAATAAGCACAATATTGTATAGCCATAAGGTAACAAACAAACACAAGAACAAATATTTATTGTGAATTGTTTTCATTAGAATTACATCCTTCTTCCTACCATACCAAGACAGTCAAGACTAAAGGTAGTAGCAAAGACTCTGTCAAAAGATTTTTGTATTTCAGTTTTCTGCATTCACTAACATTATTGACAAATCAATAATTACTTCTGCATTAAATAACAAGCTCCTATTTGTGATACCAGTGGTTTTTCAATCATAAGATTAAGGATATACAGTTGATTTAGGTGTCAGGAAAACAAAATGATAAATTCAGGGACAAAGATCTGCTTATTTTCTGTTATTACCACCAGGTGGGTAAAATCAACAATTAATAATTCCTATCTCTTCCCTCTAGTAAAATACCAGATACTAGTAACCATGGCACGCCTCCAAGGCTGCATTAGTTCACCTGTGGTAAGAAAAAGCCTAGACTGACAGATGGGGAATGCATTATCCCAGAAAATGACATTTCGAGAGCTGAGCTTTAGGTCATGGAGGGCAATTTTTAGTTTGTTTGACTTCATTAAAAGGTTTCATGCTTCAGCAGGGTATTTTCCATATCATAAAAACCAGATCACTCTTTAGCAAGTGTTCATGGGTGATTAACGCTGTTCACACACTAGTGTGAACTAGTTCACACACTAGCCAAGGACAAAATCTCCCTAGCAGAGGTTCTGATCCAAAGCCATGAAATCAATGAAAGGTCTTCCATTGACTCCAGCAGGCTTTAAATTGTACTGTAAAGAACTGCAATAGTTGCATCCTTAGTGCAAGACTCCTGTGTCCTGCTTCTGTGCATGTCCCCAGCGTAAAATAAGGGTGGAATCTGGATCAGAGGCATTTCCGTTCTGTTGCACAAAGCTGTATCAGCATGTTAGAAAGAAAAAGAAACAAACCATATGATGTACCTTAATTTTCAGTAGAATGAAGCTGATAGTCAACAAACTTGGACTGGGCCTCTCAGCTTCTTGTACATTCTCAACACATCTCCAGTTCTTCACACCTCCTTTAAAGCCATTTCTAGGAATGGGCTATGAGATACGGCTTCTAATGCCTTCTTTGTTCCTGAAAAGTCTTAGACCTGAGCAACTGCTTCAGGACTCCAGTATCCCAAACCCATCCATGTACTTTCAGGACAACTATGTGCAGCCAGTGCACATGAGATCAGATGAATGTATGGAAGGATAGCTGGCAGTTCTCTCTTTCAGGCTTGAACAATATGGAGAACTGTGGTAGAGAGGCGATACACAATACTGTATATTCACAATAGTAATTCCTGACTCCATTCAAAGTGAACTTAATTATGAAGCTTTATGGGAATCCTGGCCTGAACTCAGCTGTTCATAACATTGAGAATAATCCAGAAAATTTATTTGTGTAGATGTCCATTTTCCAGCTTCACCAGAGGCAAACAGTAGAAACACCCATCTTCTATGGAAAATAATCAGGTAAATATTTGACTCTTACCCAAATGAAGCCAAGAAGAAACAGAATTTTTGCAAGTCCATTCTCTTATTTCCAGTTTGAACTCTACTACTTGAAAAGAGATAATATTTGCAAACCCCTAGATGCATAAAAAATGTAAATCATACAAAGTTAATTCAGAACTAACCTGAAGTACAAAATAAAATGGTAAACATAATAGCAGTAAAATAAAATGGGTGAGGTTGAGCAAATCAGTCTGCATATAATCCAAAGTTTAAATGCAGTGAATATATCCAAGATTTTTATAATTACAGATTAAATTTTGGTCTCATTAGAGGGAGTGGAAACTTTTTCATAGATTCAGTGAGGCTGTAATCTCACCTCCTATCATTATTTTTGCTTTAAAATCATGCCTAACTGTCGTCTTTCATATATTTTGAAGCCTTAACAGAATATGATCACTCTGAGCTCTTCCTAAACAGAGGCCATAAAATTTCACCAAATGATTTTCTGTAGCTAACCCCAAAAGTAATGATAGCAGTGTAACACATTTTCTAGAAAGACATTTTAATCTAGCTTTAAAGACTTCAAATGATAGAAAATGTACCCTTTCCTTTGGCCATCTCTTCCAGTGGTTAAGTGCCATTCCTATGAAGAATTTGCACCTAATTTACAGTTTGAATTCTGCCGACTTCAGCATTTAACTTTGGGATCTTCGTGGCTATGCCTGATAGATGGAAGAATTGTTTGGTGTCGGGTGCCATTCCCCTTTACACTTTCTTAGAGATGCTGATTAAAACATCTTTCATCTTGTCTATAAGAAGCTAAATAAATTAAACTATTTTAGTTTACCATCAGAAGTCTATCATTTTTGAGCCATAAAACAGTTTTGGAACTCTTCTCTGGAAACTCTCCCAGTGAGTCACATTTTGAAAACCTTTACCCTATGATGCAGAAATGCCTTATTTATTTATTATTTACTTCATTTTCTGGCCAGACATGCTGCCACAGCATCCTCTGGACAGTGTATAGACAGTATATTGTCTATACTTCTGATTCATTTGAAGACTGGTTTAACTAGCATTTACTGACTGGTAGGGAATGGGGAAGTACTGTTCATGATTTGAAAGAGAAAAGCCAGACATTATTTACCAATTCCATAGAAGCTGCCGTAAATAAAGCATGTTTTAAATATCCAGAACTGTAACCCCAGGTAAACATGTAAACCATAGTTAATATCGATGTGACTGTAACTCTCTGCTTTTTTCCTAATAATCAGTTAATTCTATTATATTAAAAGCATATTTAATGAATTCCCAAGCAGGTTTTGCTTAAAAAAAAAAAATCATTTGTTCTATTAATAGTAAAGGCCTTCCTGCTGAAATGAAATATTTAAAATCCCTGGAGATACATCATTTCCACTATATTGCCATTCTGCAATGGCAGTGTATTACTCAGAATGCTAGTGCAACAGAAAGGCAAACTCAGACCATTTCCTTAGAGCAGAACCATATGTTACATCTGCAAGTGTAATGCATTAGCACTCAGTTTACCCACAGCTGCTAAGCTCTTTTCTCAATCAGAAGTCACAAGAAAATGGTTTTTGCTCAGATTTGAAAATATAGGTGTTTGCAAAGCTTATATTGATATATTCATCTCATTCCTATAACCCTAAACACCATCTGTTTTCCAAAATATAAATACAGACCCTGATCTTTGCATACCTCAAATTCCCTCTGACTATAATGAAGTTACAGATGTTGCAGAATTCTAGGTGTTCAATTCTCAAGGGTCTGTAAACAGCAGCAAGAAACAGCAGAACAGAATTTAAATCATATGCATCAGAATCAGAAACGAATAATTCACCGATTAATAATTTTCTTATCTGTTCTTTTGTGCTCACATGATGTCCGTGATCTCCTAGCAGTTTTGTTGGGTTTTATCCTTCACTGAATTTACTCAGCTTCTTTATTTTACAGTGTGACTTACAATCTTTCAGGTAAAGACAGCAGTTATGGGTAGGCAGGAAGCTCATAAATGAGCCATTTCTCCTTCCCTTTTGTGCACGCTGGAGTTGGTCAGTGGCATCTGCCAGGAGAAGTCGGCACATTCCCATCAAATCCCAGCTAGCTGAAAGTCAGACAAAACGTTTTCGTAAAAAAGAGCTCCTTTCACCCATCAGTAAAGGAGAGGGTGGAATATCCGTACCCTGAAGATCAGAACATGGAGTCAGGTCTTTCTCTTACTGACAGATAGATAATGGGGGAAACATGATCTATGGAGCCCCATCGTAGGGTAGCACCTCGCCTGTGGTTTCATGGTTGTAAAACCTGAGCCTGCCGCCTTCCCTGTAGCTGCTGCAGAAGGGCAGGGGCAGATGCTGATGTACATATCTTCACAAAAGTTTTACCCCCTCTCTGCCTCAGCTGAGATAGTTTCAAACCTTGAGGCCTTTTGGAAGAATATTCTTCTTTACTCTCTGTTCTGTAAAACCACTCCATAAAAGAGGAACTCTTACATACCCATCCTTCTCATATCTTTTCAGTAGTGCCTGTATTGCTGGATTCAGAAGGATTTTTCAGTTGTCCTTTTCCAAACTTCGGCTGTATCTAGGCCATATATTGTGATAAGACGCGCAGAAGTGAAATGCCTTCTTTGCCCTAGACTCTCAAAGGTCTGCAGAGCATATCAGCAGGCTTGCCCACCTCACAACATGTGTTACTTACACTGGCCTATGTTGTGACTATTTCCTTTTTCCATAGTGTATTTCCAGCAATGAATGTGTGTGTTTTCCTTGGCCTGTATGATTTCTGGTTTGGCATCATTTTTTATTGGAATTAGAGAAGCAAAGAACAAAAAAATAGTTAAGTATTTTCAGAGTCTAAGATTAAGCCTTAAAAAGTCAAAACTTAACATGAAATAGGTGCTTTCCATTATATGGCAGCACACGTTGGACAAATTAATGTCCTTTGAAAGTCGTCTTTAGGTACCTGAGGTAGATCTCTTTAATTTTAATACCTCGGCATTATATGACCTGCTATTGCTTCTGTTAACATTTATTGTAATTCATCTATTAAAGAGAGCAATAAAAAGTCAACAGATATGTGGAAGAATCATCAGAATTGTTTCAATTGAAGGCAGACAGACTAAATAGTGTCCTTTTCCTTAAACAGTGCTTCTGTTACATTTTGAGTTATGTATCTACATTGCCGTTTCAATTTCATCCCATCTTTTGTATTTTTTTTAAAGCGAGGCAAACTATCCCTGACATTATTTATCAGAGCAACAGCAGCTTCATGAATATATACAAGCTTATTGCACATTCAAGTTTTTAAACAGAAAAAACCCCTATATATTGATTTTATTTTTTTTCTGCACTCTATGTTTTTCCTGCATCTGTATCCCACATTGATCATGTTTCTGATTTAGATCTCTGTAAAAGAGAAACTTTATCATAAAAGACTGCAGTTTATATTTATAATTAAAAAAAAAAAAAAAAACCAAAATGTGAAAGGCTAAACCAATGCATTAAACCAGCAAAACAGCTTTAGAGTAGCTCCTAAAACAGCATTGACCTCTACAGAAATTTAATCTGAAGAGCTCAAAGCACAATGCAAACCTTAAGTTCGCCTTACATCCTGCTGGTGAGGTATGTGCCTCCTCCTGTGTTCCGGATGAGCAGTGAGGCTGCAAGTCTGTGACAGTCTGAGGTAGTAAAAAATGCTGGGTTTATGGTCCTGCCTTTTCCTCTGGATCCTCTGTTCATTTACAGTCTCCGACTTGTCCCTGCTCTGGCTCTGACCTGATCCACACTAACCTGGGTCAAGGACATAACCTGGCAGAAAAAGATGAGCGAAGCACTAGTGCCACACTAAGGAAGGAACTGAATTGCAGTAACAGTGGCTTTGATCAGTCTCAGGCATTACAGAAATGCCACCTGCAGAAATTAATCTGCTCCTTTTCTGTTGTATTAAAAAAAAAAACGTATTTTCAAATATTAAAAATATTGTTTCTAAGTTTTCTGTTAACCTTTCAGCAGGGGAATAACCATCTATATTTCAGCAATAAGTCGTAATATCTCCTATTTGATTTTCATAGCCAACTTTTTGCTTTCTCTTACATTACTGTCGTGCTTGGGAGAACTCCATGTAAACACCTGCATATCACCTTGTTATTTCCTTGGGCTCTCATGCCCAATCTATTCTAACTTTGTAGGCCTTTGCACAGGAACCTTCATTTTGTTATGCAGTATTATAGCACTTAGCACAAAAAGCCCTTGTCCAGGACTAGAGAAGCTTTCTAATGTAAGTGATAAATCATCATCATAATGCAGAAGAGAAATACTACATTGGTCATGATGATAACACATCCCCTTCTTTATCTCGCTATTACTGAAGTCAATAGCAAAGCTGTATTGACTTCAGATGGTATAAGATTAAGCCTTACAGCATTATTATTCCATATAATTCTGAAATCACTTGTTATGAAATGTTTTCAGCATAAAGAAAACCTTAGCTTTATAGCAGTACACACACAGAGTCTGGATTGACAGTGATACAGATGTAGAAACATCCACAGGGTGAATATAATATGTGTGTATGTATATGTATCTTGTGTGTATATATATATACACATATATATAGCTTTTTACATTTTTCTTCCAAGACTACTACTAGTGATGTAGGCATTATGTTTGCCCTCAGATTGATATGTCTGTTAATCTCAGTAGCCCCGTCAAGATTACTTTTATTATCTAAGTGAACAGTAATTTAAAAGAAATAGCATTTTATTGAACCGCTGCTTAAATCCCAGCAACTTCAGATAAAGACAGTCTGCCTCGGTGTGACGTGACTTGAGAACTGAAACTGCAAGTTCCTCAGCAGCTGCCTTCTACTTTCATCTGAGTAATGCTCACAGCCACACTGTGTGTTTATATTAAGCTCAAACGAAATTAATGAGTTTTTAAAGAAAAGGAGCTGTAATGAAAAATCTTAAATATAATTTTAAAGCTGTAATTTAATACAAATTCCTGACATCGGCCTCTGTGTGTGCAGAGGTTCTGTTTAATTTTCATTAAATAATGTAATATCTTTTTTCAAATATTATTTGAAACTAGTAATTCCTTTTTCATTATGTGTCTTCTATTAAATTGATAGCCTAGTATTTCATACAGAGCCTGCAGGCTGCTTGCACTTGAGCACCCACTGGATGGCAGTCACATACAGCTTTGGAAAGAATTCAGCTTGGTCCTTTCCCTCGCTGACCTAAAAAGAAACGCTAGGTTAAGTGCCTCTAAAAAACTTTTTTCTTATACTAGATAATGCTAGTTTAGAATGAAGACAGTAAAAGCAAGCAGACAGAAATCTCGCTGTTCCCTCACTTTTGTCTTGTGATGCACCATTTCATTTCACGTGCCAGGATTAGATAAGGGTCAAGGCTGGCATAGAAAGCAATGCAGGCGCTTCCCATAGGAAGAGAGATGCCAGAGGTGACAGTGGAGCAGGAGCTGGCTTCTATCGCTAATCAGAAGTGCTTGTCCCTACTGATGGTAGGGCCAGGAAATCAATATCACCAGTTTTTAAATGGAGATTTATTTCAAGCAGGAATCAAAACAACCCAGAACTTAGAGTTGTTAAACCCTTAAAACAACTCATAGCTGAACCCATTCTGAAATCTTTTCTTGACTTTAGTGAGATCTGGAAAATATATGCGAGTAGGTAGATTCAGTTATTAATTCAGTACAAAAGGTTAGTAATCTTAAGCAGTAAGCTGGCTGTGTCTGTTTGACGTTGCAATGTAGCCCAGTGTTAGTCTCCTTGTTGCCATCCCTGTCTCCCACGTGTGGCAGGATCTTTTGCCATGGTGATATGCTCTGCCACGCTGAAGTGCTAAGGGAGACAGGATCACTGGAAGGATTTTTTACTTTTTTTACTTTTTTTTGTAATCTGGCCAAGACCACCACCTACTAAACTGTTTCAGGTTGCTTCCTAGCAAATATAGCATGTTTGATTACCTGAGCTACAAAACCTAAGCTTTGGGTGATGGGGTGATACATTAGATATTCTGGGCCCAAATTACAGAGCAACTTAAAAATAAAAACCTAGACCTCAGAGCTTATGGACGTATGGACAGAAGGCAGCCTTGCAGGGAACCTGTGCTAAAATGAAACAAGCTACAGCTTTACATAGCTCATATACCAATTCTCTTTTAATCCTTTGTTGACCATCCTTTTCACGTCCTGAACACTGACTCAAGACAAAGGGAGTTTCACTACACTACAGCTGGCAGAATTTGGTATTCTGTATTTGTGCATGTTAGTGCTCACAGTGATTCATCATTTAAATTGACTTTTCATTTCCACGTGTGTCCTGCAGAAACATTAGCATTCTCAGATAGATGCAGCCTGTACATTAGGCAGGGATGACTTTTTTGTTACTTGTTCCTGATAGTTACTCTGATAATGGACACCTAGACCATGGCTACAGCTCTAGGACACCCACAGTATATTGATAAATTAAATGATAGATTGATAATAATAATTATTATTTATTAGTATCTTAACAGAATAATAACCCACTGCTCAGATTCCAAGTCATAATAGAAAGAAATATTTAAACATTGCTCCAGATTGATTTTGGAAAAGAAAGAACGTAGAAGTTGATGGTGCTGACAGATACCAATGTACACCAGATTATTATATCAGTTACTTCAGCATATCTTAAGTAATACATATATACATCCTATGCAATCAGAATGTATCAGAAATAATTCCACTGCAGTCAAAGAAGTTACATGAGGCTAAAGTCTTGGTGTATGAGAGGCTGGAGAATCAGGGTTTTGTGGATCAGTCTTTTCACCAACCTTTTCCTGATATGCCTCTCTAAAATCTATACCTTTACTTCAGTAACGATACTGGTAAATACCATGACAGCTCTGAGCTGTTCCTATTTGTCTTCTGAAATAAGAAGGGAATAGTTTTCCACCTGATATGCCTGCAGCTCCCATTGACAACAGGTCTGGCCCTTGTGATGTTGCATGCTGGAACACTGATTTCCTTTCCACCAGGGAAACCAGTAGCAAACACTGGAGTCTGTACTTAGGACTTGCTGTGGTTGAGGTTGAGATCTGTATTTTAACTCTTTGCATTTGCTGGACTACACCCTTTCAAAAATAACTCTTAATTTGAAATTCTGTAACTCTAATTTCAGTTAAAATATGTATTTCTGCTGTTTATTAAAATTCTGAGAAAAGCTGTTCAAGATACACTGAACAAACTAGAACTTCTTAGTTTCTGAGCAAGACGATGGAACTGTGTTTTTTGATATATTTAGCTCAAAAGTCTACAGTTTAAAATTGGAAGCTAGCCAGTAGTCATGCTAATACACATTTGTGGCCAAATTTTAAATAAACAGTGTGAAAACTAGTTATCATCAATTAAAAATCATTTCTGAACAGGACTATTTGTTAGACCTCTTTTGTCATCTGCAGAGAACATTTTCCCTCTCTGTCAGTTATGTCGATACATTTCTTTTGTTGGGGTTTTATGGGACAGTATAAGAAAGACAGTTATTACAATGTTTTGAGATGATTGCCTCTGCACATCCATCGGTATGACATCAGTAGGCTGTCCAAGTACCTGGGCTCACAGTACTCCAGGGAATTCAGCCCTTCAGTTCTACACTGTCTGCCATTCATTTACTTTGCTGAATTGAACATTTGCAGTATCTTTAAAGCAAACTAATCCAAGATAGTAACAATTAGAAATATGGCAAAAAGATACATAAAAAAAATGGTATGCCCTTTAGTGTTGTGGTTTCTCCAGCATTACTTCTGCAGCCTATTATACCCTGCAAAGTCTTAAATCTCATATATGAGTCTCTGTCCTGTTTTGTGCCAAGGTAAGGCAGAATAAAATAGGCAGCTGTGCTGCCCTTTTTCAGCCTGTGTAATAAACACGTAAAACTGAGAAAATAAATAACAACTGCAAAGATAAAAATTCACCCCAATTACCTTTACCAAGTGTGAACTTTAACACTCTATTGAGCCACACAGAACTATCTTAATAGTGCTGGTACAAAGCACAGGCAATGTATTTCATTCCTCTCTCTTCACATCTTTCTGTTAAATAGTTAAAAAACAGGAAAAAATATGCTAATGTAATGTGATTGTTGTGTCATATCAGGGGCAATGTGAGTTTCCTATAGATTAATGTATTTAGCTAAATTAAGTACTCTTGAATTTATTTTTTAGGTTTCATTAGTTGTCATCACAATTAAATATTCAACCAAAAAGTAAAGTGCAAAAAATTATGTCTTAGTAATTTATGACCTTCCCAAGAAAAAAGGAGAATGTCCAACACCTGCATTAGTCTCAAGCTCTCAGCTATGTAAATCTAGCTTCAGCAATAACATAGGTCCTAAATGGAAATGTTATATTAAAATAATAAGCTGGTTTAGTGTTGATGCTGTTGGGTTTATTAGCTGAAGTGAATCTACAGCAACCAGAACAAACGTCCAATATAGGTATTTTCCAGGCCACAGGGAACTGTGGAGATACGGAAGGAAAGGTATTCTCTGTTGTTTTCCCTTTATCAAGGGGGAAAATGAAAGCAGAGCATATCAGACAGAGTTGTAAGTGGTGGCATAAACTCCATTAAAGTAGACTTGATTCAGTAGCACTGTAAGAAGGCAGCTCTGTTCTAAACACTCATCATTTTCTTTTCTCTTTCCCCAGCTTGATCACTATCCTCCAACAAGTTACAGCCTGCCAACAACGTCTGATACTCAGTTCAATTCCCCAAAGGCACTATTCCTAGGAAAAGTTATAGGTAAGATTTCATTTTATACCCAGGACAATGATGTGTGCCGTGTTTGCAGCAGGACACTTGCTACACATTCTTGGCTAGAAAGTGGTAATATTGGAGTTATACCTAACAAAAGGGTTATGTTCACCTTGTCACATAGGCTGATGTGCGCAAAAATAAGTGACTGCCCAATGCATGGGAAAAAACAGATATGAGTAAAGAGACACTTGTAACATCATGTTTGTGAAGTTCCATTACCCTCTGTGTCAGGTGGAGGGAATACAAGGAAATCATTGAGACCACTACAAAGAGATATTGAAGTTGCTTTGAATCTTATCATTCACTGTGAAGTTATCATATGTTTTTTATAATCCGTGCAGTCAGCATTCTTATCCCAGTGCATCATCTTGTGGCATAACTGTCCCTCATCACTCTGGCAAAACTGCTGCTTTCTCACCGTGAGGCCCAGCAGCGAGGTCCTTTGGAAGTCTGTAACACCTATAGCAACTGTCATCTATGCATTTTCCATCCCTTTTATGGACCTCATTGTTATTTCCCAGTGCAGCAGCTTCCTGGCCAGCTCCCCACCTGCACTCGAGGCAATGCACATCCATCTTAAACTGCCTTAGCCTCACTTTTAGGCCATCCTAATCTCCATTGCTGAATTTTTCCACTGCTGGCATTTTACATGAATTCCCAGGGTCACTCACTTCAGGAATCAGTTATTCCCCTGACATTTACAGCATTTAAGGAGGGCTTTTTCCCCTTCTCAGAGATAAGGGGATATTATTTCCTCTAGTGCTTTGTACAGGGATGTGGTTGCTTGAACTGCAGTGAAAGGTTTAATCCAGAAAATTGCAAACTTGTCTTTGCTTAGTGGGGTGAGGCAGTAATCCGTGAAGCCCATGCACTGATTTTTGAAGTGTAAAATGAAGTGACCACATAGCTAATGTGACTGTGTGAAGATACACTTTTCCTTTTGTTTCATTTTTAAAATTTAACATGCTGAACTTACATGAAATAGGAAATGAACTATTTTCTGGTACTCTCCAAATCAGTTCTATAGATAGTACAAAAGACAATGAGGCCTGATTTTTCATCACTGTAAACTGGGTGCATTCCTACCTCACCTCACTGAATTAAGGCAGTCGGACTGGAGCTGACTCTGCCTCCGCCATTAATTCAAGTGAGGAGACAGAGGGGTTTAGGAGGAGCATTTAGCAGCTGGAACAACTCTGCAGGCAAGGAATGGGGCTTGGCTCTCTCCTGCCAAGTGATTGTGAGCAAAAATATCAGCTGAAGGGTGTTGCAGTGTCCATCTCCTGTAATGGATTAATTGCTAGAGAGTTTGTATTTCCTTCGATATGGCAGCATGTGTCTGAGAAACTACCTGATATGGCAGTACTGCCTCCACTGCTCAGCCCTGTAAATAAGCTGAACTTTTTTGAATGGTTGTTTGCAGGCAATGCTTTGGAGGAGGCTTGAGTGAGAAGTGTGAGAGAGAGAAAATGGAGGTAGGCATACAACAGAGAAAAGACTGCAGCATAAGAGATAAATAAGAGTGAAGGGAAAGAAAAGGACAACTAAAACACAGAAGAAAACAGTGCACTGTACACTGTGGTGTGAAAAGAAAGAATGGAAGAAACAGAAATTGAAACAGAAAGCAAGAAATACTGTTTACACTATACTCATTTTAAAATACCCTGAGTGCAGACACAACTCTGCAAGGAAAACACTTCTTAATCCTTTGAATTGCTGAGCTGGCAGGTGAACTAGCAACAGTCAAGTAACCACATAGATGAAACTGTGACATAGACAAGAGGTTTACTCTTTGCACTGGTTCTTTCTGAGCTGAATTTGTAAGCAGGTTCATAGCATTATAAAATCAAAGTCCACCCAGCTGTCTCCCACATAACCCTATGCCCTAGTGCTGGGTTTTTTTACTGTGTTTAAATACATTCTGAAAAAGTATTTAGGCATTCATGGAGAATAAAGGAACTGCAAGAACAGGGCAGCTCAGAGGGTCCCTGATACAACCTTTCATGCCTAGGATGCTTGCTTCGATATTGGCAGTGACTAAAAGGCATGGTAACCATCTGAGAGGGCCCAATAAAATCATTTATTGACCCAGTTCTGTTCCTAAAGATCTAAACCCACAACCCCTCACATTTGCCTCGCAGTCGTGTGTGCGGTTGGAAATAGTTTTAAGTCTCTTGTGACTGCTTCAGTTGGATCCTACCAAGTGAGTAATGAAGCTTGGTAAAAGAACAGTATCTGCGTTCTGACTGTTAATGTTGAAAGCTTGATCATAGGACTTGTTGGACCGTTTCAAAATACAGATGTATAAAAAGAAAAAAAGATAGCAGAGGTCAGTGAATAGAATTTGATTTTTGCTGTGTAATGAGAGAAGTTTTAAATACCTGGGAACTTACAATTTATGTTCCTCTCGCTCTTTATAAATATGGTAACCTGACAAGAGCAATTAAAAGCAAGTATCAAATCTCAAAGTTGAAAGAGTAAACATAGTCCTGATAATATCTGTCCCATAAATACATATAATACATAAATACATATGATAGAGTTGAAGATTATCATCAGGAAGCATAAAGCAATCGCATCTATTAGTGATGCCCACCTTCAGCTCCTCTGCTAACTTAAGAACTGGGAACAGGGAAGGGTCTGGGGATACCCTGAAGGGGTGATTGTTGGATAGGTTGTATTTCTGTTTTCCTGTGCTACTTGATTTTAAGCCTCAGACAACCGTTTCTGAAGATGCTATTTGTCATCCATTCTGCACATTTGTTATATTTTGTACATCTCTGGGAATGAATACTTTATTTTTTAACAGCATAGGTTTATGTTAGCACATTGGGAATATGTTTCGTCTGCTTCCTTTTCTCTGCTTATGTTACTGTCTTTGCGAAAATAGGATATTAAGCAAAAGAGTGAATGAGTAATAAAGAAAAAAGAAAACCTTTCTATTCTTGCTGACAAAAAAAAAATGAACTTCCTGATGTAAAATTGTTATGCAACTGACCATGTCTATTGATCAGCTTTACTGTGCAATTCTTAGAGTAGTGTTGGATGAGGGGAGAGCATAATTAACAAGGTTACGTGAGTGCAGCAGTTTGAAGGGCAAAGTAGAGGCAGAATCCAGTATCTTTAAAGCTTCTAATTGTCACATCATATTGGCTAGGCATATTTCAGTGGCCCAGAGGGATTAACATCAACATATATCAAGTTACAATTTGTACCCACCTGCAATTACATTCTCTAAATGGACAATATGGGAGTAGCTTCCTGCTGGTCTGTCATCAGTCGCATTCAGTTTCTGTTGTTCTCATTCTATGCAATTCGTATTTGTCATCAGAAATGAATGCAAGGTGCTATTTGTAAAGACAGATGGGTTTTTGAAGAGTACTCTGGAACAATCCTGCTAAGAAACTGATCTTCTGCCTGTCTTATTTCCATTTTTATTAGGGTTATTTGCATAGGAACATCTGCTTCTGCCACAGCTGTGATTGCTGTGATAGCTCATCTGCTGCCAGTCAGAAACAATCACTTGTACAACACCTAGCACAACACAACACCAATCTCTGCTCTAGGTGTTACAACAATATGGCTGATTAATAAAATGGTGGCCAAATGGCTCTGTGCCTCGTAACTGTTCCGAATATTTTCTGTAAAGCAGGAGGGTCGCATCAGAAACAAAAAGAAATGATTGAATTGCAGCTGCAGTCAGGGAGCATTTCTTCTTTAAGCTGAGGTGTTTTCGGCTTTCCTGAGATAATTTCCGGAAAACTTATTGTTCACTGGCTTGAAAAACACTGATACAAAATATTTTTAGCCTTCTGGGAAACCAGAGGTAAAGGCATTCAGTATGTGATTCGTACCCAGGTAAAATGGATTATGATTTGAGGTGTGAAATAAAGCTGAAGGAGACAATGAATGAAAATCCTATTTTAAATGAGTGTATAGTAATAAAAATAATAGCACTACAGGAATGCAGGATTTGGTAAAAAAGAAGGGAATTGTTAATATTTCAAGGAAGTTCTTTAATCTCTTATTTAAACATACTTGGGCATTGATGGCTGACACAGACGAGGTAAGAAGGAAAAGCTGGCTATGTGGATGGTCAGCTACGAAGAGGAAAAACAAGAATTAGACAATGTGACAGGTAGTGTCACACAGCATGGATCTGATTCTACGTTTTCTTTTAGGCTGCAACTTGAGACTCATTTCTGAGGTAAGATAGAGCAGAGCTTTGGTTTTCCCGTTAGTGTAGTGGTTTTAGATGTGATGCTCAGGTTTGTCTTCACATTCTTTTTGGATACCTACACCAATTTCTGTTATGTGAACCTGCTATATAGGCAACTGATGTCATAGTTTGTACTTTATTACTGAAAGTGGAGTATTTCTTTGGGTTTTAGTATGCATTTATAAAGAGTTAGCTACATGTAATTAAATATGATTTTGTAAAAGTATCACTCGGGTGAACAGAAATAATTTTAGTTTCCTAGTAGGATATTTGATTGAGCACAGGAACACCAAGCTCAGGCGAGAGTTGATCTTGAGAAAGTAAAGGAAATGTGCTCCTTGTGTGTTTTTTCTCTCTACCAACCACTCCAAATCTAATGATATTTCAAAAATACTTAAATATTCACTTGGAAGCAATCAACATAATGCAAGATACCTATAACATAGATTATCAATTTCAAAACTGACAGCTGTCCTTGCAGCTAATCTGTGTAGATACCTTAGTGCTCTTCAGGTACTTCGAGTAAGAGTAGTGAATAGGGAAATACCTTCCAGGTTTGCCTTGCTTCTTACAAAAGCAGCTGCCATCACTTTACAATTAATGAGAGATCCTGGAAATCAACCCCAAGGGCCCGCAGTCTTTTCTCAAAAGGTGGTTTCCTCAAGAGGAAAAGGTAGAAGGTCTGTTTCTACATATGTTATTTCCCTGGTGTTGATAATAGGATTTTTTATTGTTCTCTTGCTGGACTTTCTCTGTTTCTTTACCTGCGTGGTGAAAATAAGAACTGGTTAGGAGACATTTCTTTGAATTCATTGTGACATTCGCTGCCTTGGACTGATGAGAGGTAAGATCAGCTTACATCTAGCCAAGTAATTAGTTTCAAGTAGTATCTAGCACGCATGTAACAGAATGCAAGAGTGTCCTAGTTCCTAAATTATAAAGTTCTTTTCCTTTATGCTTTAAGACATCTCAGAAAATTGTTTCATATAAATCACTCTATGGAATCTTGTGGAGAAAATAATCCTATTGCTTTGCAGTTCTTTCCAAAGTATGCATCTCTTCACTCAGAAAAGAATTTTAAATAGTGGAGATTGTAAAGGCATTTAATTTAGTTAGTGCCATTTTGAACAGAGTATTCATGGAAGTCTTATCTGACATTCAAAACCATGCGATAACATTATTTAAAAGTAATGGAATAAAATGAAAACTTAAACCTCAGTAGTTAGAGTGACCTTTTCCTAGCTTCTGTGTTTTATTAAGGTGTCATGTCTTAGTTATACAACTTTCCCCTACTCAGGAAGAGAGGAAGAATTTCACCTGCATTGTGTAGTATCTAGTACTTACTTAATTTCAAATGCAGCTACTTTAAAGGGTCAAAGAGGGGACCTGAATATGAAAAGGTCACAAAGGCATCAATAAAACCTGCTGTTGGCCCTATAAAATTACAGTGGCATAGATAGCAGATTTGGAGAGCTGAGAGTACCTTCAAAGCTTGTAAATCATAAAACAAAGTGTTAACCAATGTGAAAATTGAAAGCCAAAGGTATACATGAAGTACAAATTGAAAGCATGTTACGGTTTTTCTCCAAATATATTTGAAGGAAGAATCAAAAATCAGAATAGATCTCCTCTAAAATAATAGAAAGACAGAATTGACAAAAATTTGTCTTTCTTAGGGCAGTGCACAAGTCATTACATTTTATGTTATTTTACCTAACATGGGCAAGCTCTGCCCATGGCTCCACATAGAAAACATGCAAAAGTAATGTGAGTATGCACGCATGTTTTGATCAGAAACAGCTGTAGCAATGTCCATTCTGGCCAGATTATTTCAGATGAGGGTGCAGATTGCCTACATGCCACTCCTTGTAAGGACAGGTAAAGAAATGATGTGTAATTCAAAACTCACTCATTGTTTGACAATTGGAAACAACCCTCGGTTTTATCTGATGCTTGTTTCACTCAGGAAAGTGAAGGCAATGGAGGGGAGGGTGTCAGAACAAAACAACTCATAGCCTGACAAAAATATTTCAATTAGAACTCTCATATTTGATCAGATCAATGGTAATCTCTCCAAGAGATTGTGTGCCTCTGAGTCTGTGGTCTGATTCAGGATGATTGTCAGACAGACAGAGAAGTGACTTGTGTCCCTTGTTTTGGAAGATCCCAGGGATCAAGTCAACCCTCTCCCTCAACAGCTGTCCTAGATTTCACTGCCATCAGTAGTAATTTGAAGTTACCTATGTCATCTTCTGACCAGCAGTCCCAGAGGTTTCCCAGAGCCTGGAGAAAGTTTGCTTAGATTGCTGGAGAACCTGGGAAGGGCAAGGGATGTGAGAGTTTCTGGGGTATGAACTAGATTGGAATTTCATGGTATGTGCTGCTGTGCCTGAAATAATAAACCCCAAATGGAAAGTAGGACCATAGACCTTAGCCAAGTGCTGCACTAAAGCTCCTTCGCACATTGGGGTTCAGAGCTGCCTTAGGTCTGGATGGCTTTCATTCTCTCAGAGAGGTCTGAACGTGTCCATGCAGATAGGTTTTAAACTGTACAGCTTTGCAGGATGAAATTTATCTCAGTTCAAAGGCTCAACACAAAATCTTTGCACTACTAAACTCTGTTTTAATCCACAGCCTTAAGTAGGCATTATGTAGAATGTAACCTTTTATAGAGTGTAAAATAAGCCTATATTGTGATGCTGTTCTTTGCACAAATCACCTGTTCTACATGATTATAATCAAGACATAGTAAAATAAACATGTTCCTCAAACAATATTAAGTCATGAATAAATGTGAAGATAAGATAATCTTTTTGTAGGTACTTTATATAGAACTATGAATTCATAGGCTAAATTATTCATGGTGAATAATTTGCTTAACTCACACTATCGCAGAGAGTAGAGAAGGAAGGAGGGGAAGGAAGTAAATGATGGGAACATAATTTAGCACTTCTCTGTTAAGCCAGACCTTTGACTGTAGGTTACTTTGCATTTCTTTTAAGGGAAGAGCTTTTGTTACAGAACCAAACCCCGACTGATGTCTTATTTTTAAGTGCTTCTGCCCTATATATTCTAAAGCTATATATATTACACTCTTTAAAGAAACCCTTTCTGATAGATACAGCAATGTATTCTCTATCTGCATATTTCAGGGAACAGTTAAAACACCATTAGTTCCCACAGAAAAGGAACACATTCAAAAGATTGCTCATGTCATTTCCAGTGGTTTCAGCTATGTCCCTGCTGAATGGGCATTCTAGTTGCACCAGTGACCTTGCTCGAAAATTGCCATAGCAGTGTAGCTGTGATACCACTCAGCATGGATTGGTTGTCCCTGGATATTTGCATGGTATTAAGGTGTGCTTAGAAGGAAGACACTGCAGATCAGTCACCCCACACCCATCACTGCTGCTTGCTGTGTCTCAGTCACCGGAAACAAGCTACAAACATAAACTTTATTCAGATTTTTGCACCACCTATGTTTTCCGTGTGCTGTTTCATATATGGGGAGACATTTCAGGTAAGTTTTTGATCTTTCAAGCTGGGACATGGCAATCACTAAAGAGGGGAAGGCGGGATCTTACCCATTGTTGAAGGGAGGAGTTGTTTACTAGCTGGTGAAATGCAGGGGATCTAGTCTAACAAGCAGGCTAACAATGACCTTTATATAGCTAAGGAAATGAAACATTGTTTAATTTTAATAATTTGGATTGTTTTCTGGATCAGAAATAATAGAATGATGACCCAGGGATGATCTAAATTCATCTGAAAAGGCATACATGGTGAAAGATACTCCTGATTCTGCAGTGGAAACTCTCTTTGCTGGTGTGTTTTTTGATGGAGGCTTTGGAATGGTTCTGTCATGTCTGTCTTTTTCCATCTGAAGGTATCGTATCTTATTTGAATAATATGTTTTATAAAAAATTTAGCACTGTCAAGAATATAGTGATGTATAGTACTAGGGATAGTGGAGTGCAGTATGGCACTAGGGACAGCACTGTTTTTAAATAGCTTCCTGAATTAGATTCAGAGTTTTTCTGCAGCATGGTTGATAGGCTACTCATATTGCAATTTAGTTTTTTATTCTGACATTAAATCTGACATATTAGTAGCAGTGTTGTGCCATTGACCATAACAGTTACTGATCCTTACATTCAGTTGCCATAATAAAATTCTGTTTGATCTTCAGCACGGTTAGTGTTCATGGCTAGTTCATGAACACCTCATTTAAACAGGAATAAACTCACAACTTTCTTTTTAGAGAAGCCTGTTTCCTCTCCCACAAATGTACACCACTTTCCAGAAATCCTTCCTTTATGACTAAAAGAAGTGGTAAATGCTCCATCCGTGGCAGCGTTCAAGGGCAGGTTGGACAGAGCCTCGGGCAGCACGGTCTCTAGGGTGAGGCATCCCTGCCAGTGGCAGGGGGTTGGAACTGGATGATCTCAAGGTCCTTTCCAACCCAAACCATTCTATGATTCTATGACTACATGAATTTACAAATTTATTGCAGTGATTCTCAGCTACTGAAGTATCAGGGTTGTACTCCACTTGGAAATGAAGCAGTTAAGTAAGGTTACAGTCAAACTTCCACTAAGAGGTAATACTTCTATTATTTTCAGTCTAATAGCAAGGTAACACATCCTGTCACTGCTTTTGTTTCTTTTGTTACTCCTTCCAATTTTCTGCTTTCTTCAGAGAATGTTCAGAATTTTACCACTGATCCTCCCTGCTTTCTCTTTTTTTTTTTTTTTTTTTGTTTTTTGGAGAGATTGTCAGCTGCCTGATTGTTACATGAAAGTGCTGCTTGATCTGTGGTATTGTCTCCTGACCCTTTGTACCAGCTACAGAATCCAAACCATGTAAAGGTTTAAGCCTAATGCGTACAGCTCTTCAAAACTGTCCAGGGAGAGAAGCATACTTATCACTGAGTGTCAGAAAAATTGTTTAAAATATTCAGTCTAGAATGACCCCCCGAAAAGCCTTTTTCTCTTAGAATAATTTGAAAGGGATTCGTCGAGTTGTAGGTGGTGAGACACGTCAGAAATACTGATACTGTGAGACATCTTCAGGGAAAACCACTACTACAATTACTAGTGTAATTCATCAAGCTTTCATATCTCACTCAGCCAAATTTGAGTTGATTGCAGTTTAGCACCTTGAAAATATGTACTTAAATCAGTAAATAGTCACTTACCATAAAATTAGCATAATTGCCAGCATCCTTTGGCTACTGGCAACCTCTAGTTGTTTTCTTGCTTCTACACTCTCATGGGATTCTTTGCAAGACAGTCAGTAACATGATGGACGAAGATGGGAACAGTCTACTCTGTCTGTATTAATTAGACTGGGAATTAGAGACCGTCTTTCTGCTTTTCATAGGTAACATCTTGGGTTTCCCTCTGATCTGAACAAAAAGATGCATTTAATAAGATAATAGAGAAAGAAACTGGCAGTTGAAAGTCTGAAGTTTATTCCTCAAATGGCTTTCCCGTATTAGGTGTAAGTAGGTTATCTTATTATCTGTCCATCAGCTGTTCCACCCCTAACATGGATGCTTAATTTCTCAGAGGTGCTTGTAATGCTCATTAACTTGCTGAAATAATTGCTAAAATAACTGATAGTTTAAATACAGGGCGGGTTGTGCTGTTTTCATACTAAACGTTTCTACTGAAGCTTTAATGTGTTAATCTAAAGAGGAATTCAGCAGAGAGTGTCTTGTACACATTGAACAATAAAAGTAGGAAATGTAAGTTTAGCAAAGATCTGTAGGAACCACTTTGAGGACTTGATTCTAATGCACCCTATATTTTGGTGTTTCAGATAATAACAGCTGTATTGTGTAAAAGGAGTGCTTTTTCATGCATATCACATGCAAGGTTCTTAGTTTTCATATGTATCAGATAAGGTTCTTAGTTTTAGTCATGAGATAATTTAGAAGAGGAACTTATTCCACATTAGATCATTGCATTTGGATTTGGTGTTTCCACCCATATGAAATATAAAATGTCTGTGAGGAATAATTGAAAAAACTTTAGGTGTTTTTTTCCTACCAGAAACTTTAGCATCACCTCCACTTGCATATTTATCTGGATGCAGCAGACATTGCTTTTAAAGGAATGAAATTCATGATGGCAATCAAGTCTCTCAAAACTGATCAAGTATTAGGGTCAGAAAGTGAGCTGGTGAAAGCTGGAGGTGCCTCCTCTGCCCTAATGACCAGTGAAAGGTATACCGGCTGCAGGGCTGTCCCTTCTGTGGGAAGAGGTGGTAAGGGTGTATCAGCAGTGGAAACTTCAACCATAAGGAATGTGTTGAGGGGACAGCAGAAGGGAGTGGGGAGAGGGGGAACCAACCATCTGATGTTTAAAACTGCAAAGAAAAGCATTTGTTCTAAGTGTCTGAACACTGTGGCGTGAAAAGAGCTGAAAACAGCAGTGTTACTTTCATAAAACCCCAGCCAAAAAAAATAACAGCAACAAAAAAGGCAAAAACTAATAGAGGCGAAGTGATGGATGTAACAACAGAATAAATGATATAGCTGTTGATTATATTTGAAATAAAACAGGGAAGAAAGGAGCAACTGAAATGTGAATAAAGAGGAAAAACAGTGGTGAATAAGGAGGATGGGGAGAAAGCACTGAATGGGAAACCATAATAGATAGGTGATGACCTGTATCACATAGTGAGCATCAAATACTTGAACAGTAAGCTCTTGAGACATGTGGTGCCAAACATGGAGTAAAATACTTTAGGCTTTACTCTGGATAAGCCATCAAATTCTACTTAAAATCTGCATTTCTTAAACTGACTTACCAAAAGACTCTGCACATTTTGTGGAGAGCTTTTCTCTCTAATTCCTCAGGTCTTGGAGTTCTTTCTTCTACTATTAATTCTCTGGCGTCCTTCTCTTATTCATACTGCAGATGATTCAGCACCTTAAGACAGCAAAGATTTGGCTTCTCTGCCCTTATAGTTTAACATAAGTGTATTTTGTGATGAGAACTTATATGAATCTTAAAGCCTGATAGAGGTTGATTTTCATATGGTTATTTTTTCCTATATATAAATATATATAAGCTAAACAAAAATTCAAAGACAATGATACCAAGCAGACTGTAGAAAGAAGCCGATTTCCTCCTAGAATGTGTGCGTGTTTCAGCATACTAAACACTGCAGCTTCTTTATCAATTCAGATACCATTTCTCATCTTACAGTGAAATCTGCTCTGAATGTTCTTCCATTCTGGAGATTTTACAGTTCATGCCTTTCTGTATATATTAATTAAATATCTAATTTTCTAGTTGCATCTCTGATTTGAATCTAATGTTTTGCCAGCTTATACAATATTACCCTTGTGATTGGAAAGAATAAATTCATTCCTTGAAGAAGGGAATCATGTCTTAAATATGCTTTTTTTCTTTCTTTTTAAAAAAGAAAATCTTATTTTAATGATCTCATTTTCTTCTCTTTCATATCTCACCATAATCAATCCTTTATCCCTTTTTACCCTCAGTGCATTGTTTTAGAAATGGAAGGGGCATTCATCCAAGTTAAAAATGAAATCTCAAATCAGCAGGAAATAAATCTCTTCATGACATAGAGCTGCAGCATTTCTCTTCTTGTTAAGAGACTTCAGGCACTCCAAATGAAGTGAAGTACCCAATTATTAGATTATGCTCAGACTTCATACTGTGATATACCAACAAGAGGCATTTCTGTTCTGTGAATTTTATCAGGGCAGCTGGGAGATGGTTGGAAAAATGTTTGTGCTTCCAGGGTTGTCATTTTATTGCCTCCCCCTTGCTTCTGCTATTGGACAAGAGTTCATTTTTAACTCATCTGTGAAATATCCATAGTGAAAGCTTCTTGTATTTGCACAAAGCCATGTGCTGCTGTAGGACAGCTCCTCACGGGCCTGGTTTTGAGTCCTGGCAAATGCTGCTCTTGTGTTACGCTCTTAGACATCATATCACTGCTGTTCTGCAGTGGTTCACAGCCTGATGAGCAACTGATATTAAAAATAGAGACTGTTTCCCAGTTTTATGTCCCCTACACATTCATCTACTGTTTATCTACTGTTTTCACTTCTCTGCTTCCCTGCTGTACAGCTGGGGCATGTCCCATGTCTAATCCAAGCCTCCCTTGGTTATAGCTTTATTTTGTACAAGCAAAGTCTTTTCCTAAGGCTGTTTGGGTGCTTTTTAAGGCTTCTTGAAATATCCACATGATCAGCCAGCCTCTGTCCTGGTAAACTTGCTATAAAGGCAGCATATATTCAATGGAATGGAGACAGTGCTGGAGAGCGTTCTGGCAGGATCTAAAGGCAGTTGTGCAGTGCATTTGTAGCATCAGCTGGAATAATGTAGTAGGAAATAAACCCAGCTGCTAGTTTGGGATTTGAGATCCAGAGTTTCAGAAATGTTCCAGATAGCACAATGTCATCTGTCTTTGCACAGCTGCAAAACCTGCAGTGGTAACAAGATGATGGCAGCAGTAGCCTTCTGACGGACCAAAGAAACACGTGGCTGAGCTGTGGAGGTATCACAGCAGCTCTGTAAGCATCCTGTCAGTCCAAGTACATTCTACATGGTCAGTCTTGGTAATAAATTTTACCTGAACAGGATGTTAAATAATTATTTTTAATGAGTTTTTTAATATTGTAAAACTCAATTATTTTTGTAACTTCTAATCAGGAGGAATATTTCACTTTTGTTCTTTTCTGCATAGATAAAGATCCCTGGAGTTTAGTTTTTCTGATTCAAGACAGCTAAGGCATAAAACAAACTCCTGTCTTACTGCCAAATGTCTGTCTCTTTGTGAGCTATACACGAACATAATAGATATTCTTTCATTCGCTCTTTTATCTTTTTATAGACATAACCTGGTTTACATGCTACTCTGGGGAGATGTCAGGCTTGAAGCAGTTCCTGGTTTACAGGAGCAGGTTGCATACTGGAGAGACTGCTGATACAGACTGATGCAATAAGGACGTGGGTTTCTGAATCCATGTAACAAAATTCTTTGATTTAATTCTTCAGGACTGTATAACAATATTTCTTATTCCATCACTGTTCTTGTGTTGAGATAATGTTTAGTAATTTTGCCCCAGTGCAAAATGCTCTCAGGCAAAACACATCTGAGCATGTTGCAAATAGCAGTCCTTGCACCAAACAGGATTGCTTTTGTCCTTGCATTTTGTTTCCCTTCAAATTTGGCCTCTAAATATCAGGCTGATACTCTGTCAAAATCAGGCTGACCTTACCAAAACCATAGGAGTTTCAATTTTACCATTTCCTTTATTTTCCCTTTTAATATCTGGCCCTATTGCAGCCTGTATTGGCTTACAATTGAGCTAAACTATGATGCAATTCAACTAGAGCTTTTAGAGTAGTTTTCAAAGTCGAACTCAAGGGAAATAATGGGAATCCTTGACAATGCCGATGTTACAAAATAGCCTGTGCATGGAAGGATTGTGCTTGCTTTGTTCCTCGCTGTCAAGTTGTGATGCTAGCAATTTTGACAAACTGAAAACAAAATGTGTCTTGTTTGACAGACACATAAGTGTTTTACAACAGGAGTGTGCTGGGTCTTAAAGATCACAATGGTGCTGTGAAGCTCACCTGAATCTTTTTATAATCAATTTAAGATCCATGTGTGCAGTAAATACATGATGTTGGATGTAAGGAGCAGATAGAATACTAAAAAAATTCAGTGAGGAACAGCAGAGTTCAAAAGTGCTAATGGCTGATAGGCTTTGGTGATGGTGACTTTCAAAAGGAAAATGGAAAAGTACCTTCAGGTCACGGCTCTAGATAGTTTTAAATATTAAAATCCTTTTAAACAGAGCAGCAAAGCTGTCATGTCAACTGCTTGAGCAGTGTTGACCTCTGCAAACAGGCTCCACTCCTTGGGTAGGTAATTCAGCATGTCTTTCCATCAGGAGGGATGGACTCTTCAACATTCAGCATTCAACTGTGGTGCTCAAAACACCAGGAAGCAAGAGATTTACCTCTGATGCACTGACACAGCACAGAGGCAAAGAGTAGCAGAAGAAATTTAATGTACTGATTTATTTTATCTCATCCAAATTATTGTCAGGCAACTAAAACTGGGAAGTATGTGTTTATAATGAGGATGATAATAGTCTGTTTCCTATAACAGATAATGGCTGCTGGTTTCCTTTTATCTCTTGAAAAATCTGTTTTCTGACATAACAGCGCACCATATGAGGGGAACACACGAAGCATGTGAAGGCAAAATTGCACTGATTGATTATCCTAAATTCAGTGGTTTCCAGAACAGCAAACTGAGCAGGTGCTGAGTAGGAGAACAAGTGGCTTCCTAGCAGGCGATGACAAGCTGACTTTCCTTTCTTACAGCAGACTTGTAGAAGTTAGTTTTGGGGAATAATTGTTGCCATTTGGATCATCATACCTCAGTAATTAAGATGTAGATTTCCTTCTCAATTGGATCTGTCTTTGGTATTTGCAGTGTGCTGTCAGTGACTAGTGACATTGTTATCTGGGTAAGTAAAAACTTTCTGTACTCATAACAGCAAAAAATAATGGCAGTACTCTTGGAGTTTTGGTCAGTGTTTCTAGCTTACTAAATAATAGCAAATTTGCTAAGTGAATATTCTTATCCTCATTACAGGTGACAAATTCAAGTGACTTGACTTGCTACAAACTAATTGCTCATTTGGCAGTTGTAAAACGCAGTTCCAGCTTTAGTAGACAGATGGCACTGGCTGTGTTTGGTTCTGGATGGAGCCAGAGGGAGCAGTCTGGAGGTGTCTTTGATGGTGCACCCTTCAAAATCATAAAATCACAGACTGGTTTGGGTTGGAAGGGACCTTAAAGCTCATCCAGTTCCAACCCCCTGCCACGGGCAGGGACACCTTCCACTAGAGCAGGTTGCTCCAAGCCCGTGTGTCCAACCTGGCCTTGAACGCTGCCAGGGATGGGGCAGCCACAGCTTCTCTGGGCACCCTGTGCCAGCGCCTCAGCACCCTCACAGGGAAGAATATTTCTTCCTAATGTCTAAGCTCAATCTACCCTCTCGCATCTTAAAGCCATTCCCCCTTGTCCTGTCACTACACATCTTTGTAAAAAGTCCCTCTCCGGATTTGTTGTAGGTCCTAATGGGGCCTTTTTTTCTTGAATTTCTTGAAGCCAGTGGGGCATTTGCCCTTTGGCATCTCTTGAACTTGTGCCCAGGTTCACTTTGTCTTAAAGGGTGTGTTTGCAGAGCTTTTCTGGAAAGGGGGGCTGTATCACTTCAAATGTTCCTCTGCAGATGTCTTTCAATGACGCTGTCATAAATAGTTGGGGGATCTCACTTCATACATGACATATGGAGCAGCAGAAAATTTGCACGTGTTTTCCTCAACTCCAATCAAGTGAGCAATAGACGTTGGTATAATGAGCCAGCTAGAGATAGGCATTGATGTTCCGGTAACATGAAAGAGGTGCCAGAAATAATACTGAAAGCAAGGCTGTATTGCTCACGTTCAAATACTTGATGGAAAAGCTGAACATACTTCTGGAGCAACAGCAGGTGATGACAGCGTACTCATCATTTAATAATGACAGGAGCATTTAGCAAATTGAGTAAGCACTTGTGGCGAGTCCCAGAAATAATTCCACTCCTTCAATTAGAGCAGCCATCAGCTTAAAGGTAGGTTTCAGAGGGAGCGAGAGAGAACCTAGCTAGATAGCATCACAAAACTCTTAATGCTTGTGGTGAAGCACAACTTAACAGATCCATGCAGATTGGAGCAAGAAGCATAAAATAACACAACGTAATCCTGGGCCTCGACCTTTTGGAATAATTTGTTCATTCAGTAGAATCATGTTTAACTCCTTAAAGAAATAGAAAAGGGCTGATTAAAGCAGAAGTTCCCCCTTCCAAATTGTGCTCTGCAGGGTGGATTTTCAAGAGAGTGGTTTACAGAGAGAGCAAGTGCAGCCCCTTTTTTTTCACTGTCAGATGAATGCTCTCTCTGTAAATTGTGTTTTTGTCCAGATCTTCCTGTAGTTATTATTCACAGGGACTTTGAGATCACAAAATGGTGCTATGCAGGACTGTCCATCGGCCTGAACAGTGATGGAGGATGGGTGCTGTAGCATGTTTGTTCCGGAACCCCATCTCAGACTGCAGCTGTGAACAGTGACAATATGATGACAACAAGAAAAATAATCAGGAAATAATTGCGATTATAGCCAGAAGATGTGTTTCTAATCTTGTCTGTATTCTTCAGCCTCTCATCCCCTTTTGAGCAGAAAGAAGAGCTAAATGCACATTCTGCCTTCTCTGTTGGATATGCTGAAGAGAAAGCATCCATTGCTTGTAGCTGTAGTATTTATTGCATTAGAAGATATTATTCACTTATTACATGGAGGGTATCTGGAATCAGGGATTAATCAAGAGATTTTGTATATTCATTCATTTTTGTCCCCAATACTGTATACCTTGCTATAACCATAACATAAAATCTCCATACATGTAAATTCCACACACTTATTCAGGAAGCAAACACTACACTATTTCCTCCATTTGAAGAGTACCTGTTCTCTTCACATCTTTCTCTATTTTACAAATCGAGAGAGAGAGGGAAAGCTCAGAATAGAAGCTTGTGTTTCATTTCAGTAGCAGATCTGGAGCTGTCATAGCCAGAAAGGACTGTTACCTCTGGGTGAATTTTCAGCCTGTGAAACCTCTCTATTGGCTCCAGAAACTTCCTTATGTAAAACACTTCTTCCAGAAAGGGCACCCACTTTGTGTTTGAAGTCATCCCCTCCTTGGGTAGCTTCTTTCAACAGTTACTCTGCTACACCTTTTAAAATTGCAGTTTATTTACATCATGTGTTTGGCTTTTGCTGACACCAACTCCTCCTGTGCCTTTCTTGGCTTGGTTAAAGAGCTCTTCAGCTCTTTGTACCTTCTTAGGTAGCTTCTTGGCTTCTAAGCTTATGATCCATGTTTTGCTCACACTAAGCATGTGTTTTATTGATATCGTGGGTTCTAATGTCATTAATCCAACGTGCCATGAAGGCACACGTGCCTTTCTAAAATGTAGTCCTTCTATGCAGTTACATAACTTGACCAAACTTGTACTCAGAGTCTGACCTTTGAAATTTATTTAAGGAAACACTCTTCTTTATTCATTTACTTGAAGAATTTGTTTATTTACTTACTCATTTTTTCATTTATGTTACTTATAGAATTCTACAATGTTTCTTCCACTCCTTTCATAGAATCGTAGAATAGTTTGGGTTGGAAAGGACCTTAAGATCATCTAGTTCCAACCCCCTGCCATCCAGTAGTCAATCACATCATTTTTTAGCATAGCATTTTTTAACAATTTTCTATATTTTTGAAAGGACCTAACCACTCTTCCAGTCTTCTGTAACTACTCCAGTGCTTAAGGGTCTACCAAATGCTGTAGGAACAGTAATCTCTTCAATTTACACACAGGAGTTCTTTACTACTAATGTCTAGATCTAGGTAAATATGTATGGTTTAAATTTTATTTGTCATTTCCTTCTGATTAAAAGAAACTGTCATATCCTGATATGATACGAGCATAAAGTCTTAAAAGTGTGGAAGCTTGCTCTTTGAGCTACAGACTATTCTTAAATATCCACTTCCACCCATGGATTTCTTCCTGACTCTCTTCCCTCTCGTTGCAGTTCATCATTTGCCTCAGCTTTGGCCAGTTAGGCTTTTTAAAGCACATACATCACATATTGAACATAATCAGGTTATGATTGTTGGTCCCTAGGCAACCACCATCTTCCAGTCCAGTGATTAAATCATCTTTATTCATCATAATGAAGTCCAAACTAATTACCTGCTGTCATAGTCAGTAAAACTGGGGGGGGGGGGGGGAGGGAAATAATTTCTATAATCTAATTATGCTTTACTATTGTCTGCATGGGATCCCAGCACAAGCATCCCAAATGGAAGTCTCTAGCAAACAAGAGGATATTTCCACACACAGCAGACATGCCTGTCATCCCCTTTTCATTAACTTTATTAGCATACATGTCGGGACACTACTTGTAAGATCATGCTGGTTTGAGTTATTCACCAACAGAAATCTACGAGTGATGTACTCCTTCCTATCCCAAATTAACATTCCTGTCCAGCAAATTGGCTCTCAAGAATGTAATTATAAGTGAGAATTTTCCATTCCCTTTGTTTATATCTCAGATTCAGGGCTCATGAACACAGGCAATTAAAAATTGATTCTGGCAGGGTCTTTTCCTCCTAAATTATTATTTTATCATTCCAAGAGGTGGAATAAATACCCTGCACAGAGCTCTCTTCCTCTGCAGCCAAACTGCTTCCAGCTCTTGGGCCAACTCAGTTAAATGGAGTCTGAATATCTCTAAATTGCAGATTGCCATGCTCAGAGACATTTCAACTGTGCTAAACCGAGTGCTTTCACTACCTATGGTTGAACTTGTGCTTGCACAAATTGCGTATCATCTCTGCTGGAATGATTTCAGCCAACCATTCACCAGTTAGCGATTTCTCAGTTACTGATTTTTATTCTTTCATTATAAAAATGGGCAGGTTTGTGCTTTACTTGTGGAGGCTGAGGAAGCTCCCTGAGAGTTTGCTATGTGACATACTCAGACTGACCAGGATATTATGTGCCTGGGCAGAACAGGACCCAATTTTGTTGTATCAAAGCTGACTTGGTTCAGAACAACCAAAGATAACAGACCCCAGTAAAATTAAGATGGCAGCTGGTTTACAGGTCTCAGATTGCAGCCTCCTCAGAAATACATGGCTTGTATGTACTGCTGATGTCAGTTGTGTTCACTAAAGTCCTCCATTTTACATTCTCTTTTAATAAATCCAAATAGGAGAAAGCCCTTAAGTTTCATATTCACTGCTGCTGCTGCTGCTATTTTCTCTCAGGAGATACCAGCCATGCTGAGTTTCTAGTCAAGAGGTGAGCATCACAGAATCCTAAATATGTGATCATTTTATGGTCATATGGTGAGGATGATACCTGCTGGTGCATGCAGTGGTGTTAATGAAACGCTGTGGCAAACACTCTTGAAATTAAAAATTGCATCCTTACTGATACAGCACAAATAAGAAGGGAGGGGAATAGAGCAAAAGAAGGAGGCACCTTTTGCAGGAGTGCAAATGCTTGCTGTGCCAAAAGGAAAATAATTAGAAATTATGATTTATGCTTGAAACTGTGTTTCCAGTGAGTGGTCCCCTTTTAACACAGAATGAGATAGAACAAAAAACCCCACCCTAGAATATGTAACCACTACTGTATCTCTGGAAATGTGAAGAGGAGAAACGACTGCTTTTCTTCTGTGAAATGTCTAAAGAACATTCAGCCTGAAGTGTTGTAGAGATGGAAACTGTGGCTGTTTCTCTACTGGTAACAGTTGGATGATTCAGCAGTGACCTTGTGAAAGTTTTGCTGTTCTATATTGGGCGATATAGAAACATACAGGATCATAGAATGGTTTGGGTTGGAAAAGACCTTCAAAGCTCATCTAGTCCAATCCCCTGCAATGAGCAGGGACATCTTCAACTAGATCAGATTGCCCAGAACCACATCCAGCCTGGCCTTGGATGTCTCCAGGGATGGGGCATCCACCACCTCTCTGGGCAACCAGTATTTCACCACCCTCATTGTGAACAGTTTCTTCCTTACATCCAGCCTGAATCTCCCCTCTTTTAGTTTAAAACCGTCACCCTTTGTCCTACCACAACAGGCCCTGCTAAAAAGTCTCTCCCATCTTTCTCATAGGCCCCTTTTAAGAACTGAGAGGCTGCAGGACGGAGATGGGATACTGAAGTTGTGAGTTGAATTGATGTGGCTAAATGTGATACCACACTAGCTGAGTAAAGACCTTAGGTGAGGTCCTGCTGATGAGTGCTCTTAGCTCTTGTTTGACTTCTGGAGCGACAGCTTATAGGTCCTGTGGTCTCAGGCTCTGGTCCCACATTTCCCCATCCTGGTTCCTCTGAGATCAGTTGCTCCCATTATGGCACACTTCCGGTAAAGTGCTGAATTGTTTGGCTTTACTCGCTCTCTCCTCTCACTGGAGAAAAAGCTGAGCAGGCCCATATATATAACGCTCTGTCCCCTGGCGAGTGCGTTTTGTTGGCTGCAGTGATACTTTCAATCTGAGTCAGTGCTGGCAGCCTCCTGCTCCTGATGCCGTGCAGCATCTGCATGGTGCCACCAGAAGTGCTGTTAGCAATGAGATGAGCAGCAGATTGCAGTGGCCAAGCACAGCCATCCTGCATGAGCTATAGCCTACGTATTGTGATTGGCTTGTGTCAATCCCCAGATTGCATCTGCTTCGTCTTCCTCCCCTCCTCTCCAGCACAAGGGACCCTTTCCCCATTTGGTGGCATGGGTGATGGAGCAGCGATGAGGGGAGAAATTGGTGGTGCGGCTGGGAGAGGAGGAGAGAGCAAGGATGCACTTGTCAGTCTCAGGAGGGGAGAGAGGGAAGAGGTGGTCTCAGAATCTCAGTGTTAATAGATGGATATGGTGTTGGGAATTGGTTATTTTAACCCCTCCTTTTTTCAATGCCCCATAGGCAAGCTGCTGAAGTCTCCATTCTTTCATCTAAAAACTGATGATCAAGTGATCCTAGGAATCTGAAAATTTTTAAACCATTCTATGTAGGCTCTTATTTGGGTTTGCTCATCCTTGTATGCAAGTAAATGAAAAGCAAAAGTACTTGAATTGTACCTTTCACAGCTCATCAAATACCACAATAACCTTCAGCTACCTTTTTTCCCAGGAATGGTTGCTTAACAGCACGGGGCTCATGATGCTGAGCAGCATCTTCTAGAAACACGATTTCAAAGCTTTAATGCCCCTTTAGTGCTAAAAAAACCCCCATCCCCACACAAAACAAAGCAAAACAAAACAGCACCAACGGAGGACTTGAACGGAAGACTTTGGCTCCAGCCGCGCTTGAGGCTCCGGGACCTCCGCTCCGAGGACAGACACTCTCTGCCGCGATCACACACACACACACCCCCCCCCCCCAACTCCCCCCGCCCGCTCCCCCGCCAAATCCAGTCCGTGTATTGCCGTCTCCGCAGCAGGCAGGTCGGGGGAGCCTGCGCTGTGCTCCGCTCCGCTCCGCGTTTTCTGCCTGCTCGGCTCCGCTCCGCACCGCGCGGCGGCCGCTGCCCCGCGGCTCCCAGCCGGGCCACCCCGAGGGCCCGCAGAGAAGGCGGCAGGTAGCCGGGATGGATGGGGGGCAGAGGGGGGGGCTGCCCTGCGAGGCGGGGTACGGCAGCCCACGGCGCTGCTCCTGCCGGGGCACCCCACGCGGGGCTCGGGGCACTCGTGTGATGAGCTGGCGCCAGTCCTCAGCCTGAAGGGAGGAGGCGGCGGCGGGAGGGACGAGGCGTCCCCTTGGCGGGAGGCGGCCGCCGGCGTGCTCGGGGAGGGGGGAGCACCGCTGCCTGCAAACGAGACGCCGCTAGCGAGAGAGGTGGCCCGACCTCTGTGCGCCTGAACAATGCTGTGATGTGTATTGGGAGACGTCGGGATGCCCGCCTCGTGTTTGGGGTTTCCTCACCTTGTCTTATGTGCTTTATCTCTGCCTGGGGTTCAGTTGTATCGGGGGAGCTGGGAGGAAGGGAGAAGGGTAGCTCAAAGGGACGAAGAAGGGCGATCTGGTGTAGATCATCCGGTGCCGCAACCCACCTGTAAGTTTCTGTTTATTTTTGTATGAACTGTCTGTAAGAGAAGCAGGTTAATAAGCGGTCCTGTTTGGCAGGTCTGCTTCCTGATCCAGCTGAGGTGACACTGAGTGCTTAATCTAGTGCAAGATTTAAAGAAAAAAAGCAAATGACAGTATTTCTTGTCAGCATCGAACTTCATCCACCGGTTTAATGTATTTCTATGCTGAAGTAAGCATAAAGAGATGCTATACTTCTAATTATTTTTTTTTTAATATTTATTTTTATTGCAGCCTGATCAAAGGCTTCCCTGTCCCTCCAAAGAAATCCATTAGGTTTGATCTAAGAAACACCCAAAGCTCCGTTTCAGTATTTGGGTGGGAGCACTTGCTTATAGCTTGTTAACAAAGCCATTATATTGCAAATGACATTGTGCCTTCAGATGCTACTCCAGAATACTGTTCCATGCTTGGGTGTAATAATGATAATTATGATAAAGCATGTTGGTAGTGCATAGTTTGATTTAGGCCAGCTGGAAGTGTTCCGTTTACACCATCTAACAAAATGCAAAGGTAGGCACTGAGTTAGTCCTTGCATGTTGTCTGGTCCTCTTCTTCTGTCATCCCTCCACACACCCAGCTCTGTGTCTTTTTATTAAAATGTCTATTATCATTGCCTACTGAGTAAGACTGTGGATGAGCAAATCAAAGAAAGAGCAGAAATATGCACACTGAGCATGCTTGGCATGTAATATTTTGCATCTGATCTGAAAAGCAGTAGAAGTCCAGTTAAGCTATACATACTAAACCTGAGATTGGCAGGACTGGCAAAGAAAGTGTGCTTCCTTACTGTTTCTCAATGAGTGAAATTTGCTGGCTGGCATCAAACCACACCTGTTTCTTTCATCCCCAGTGTATTTGTTCAGTGAGGGAACGGTTTTGGTTTCCAGATCGTGGTGTAATGCTTTCACATTTCATTCTTCATGGAATCATGATTTCTGCTGAGGCGGAGAGGGTCTTCTGCAGGGCTTTGCAACTCTAATTAAAGCGCATGAAGCTCTTTAAACCAAAGAGCTCTCTTTTTAGGTGACTGATACCTAAATTTGATACAGTACAGTCCTGTAACAGTGGAGGGGTGGAGGCGTGCAGTGCATTCCACAACACAAGTTGAGACACTCAATTACCTTGCCAGGCTGCAGCCTTAAAATGAGCTTCAGGAGGTCATTTGTCTCCAGGTGAGTAGTTCAGCACTGGAACTCACTGGTGTGGGATCCTGTGGAGGCCAGAGGCATTACTGGTTTCCAAAAGATTGGACACATACATTGGAGCTCTATAAAAGGCAAGATGCAGCCTTCATCTCGGACAGGTTTAAAGCCAGTGTTTATGGGAAGCTGGAAGAGTGTTCTGGGTGAGGATCATTCTACATACTCTATGCTGTTATACTACTTGTGAATCACCTATTATCAGTCACCTTTTTCTTTGAAGAGAGAACAATGGACTAGATAAGCCATTGATCTATCTAATGCAGCTGTTAAATTTTTATGATCATTTGACATTGTGCATCGAATAGCAGTACTTTACAGGAGTGAATTTATTGTACGCGAGCATTGTTCCAGCAGAGGAAACACGAAACAGTATTTCACATATGCATTCTTGTAACAAAGAAAAGCAGCAAAAGCCTTTTAGCATTTCTTGGATCAACCCCATCAGTGACTTTGAGACGTAATAGAGACTGTTCAGATATAAACTGCTCAACTTCAGATTGTGAATTATACAATACTGGGGGGACAAAGCAGAAAAGAAATTGCTGCTAAGAAATGAAATTGATTCTTTTTCCCTGTGCTGTCCTACAGTATTTTTTCAATTGTTACAAGAAATGGTGGTTTTCAGTACTACAGCCAGGTTGATATTGTCTGTACAAAAAATAGATGCTTCAATCTGAGAAAAAATAAATTCCAAATGAAGAAGTAAAGCAAACAGAATGAAAATGTTGGCAGAAAAATGACCTACTAAGTTCTAGCATTCTCATCCTTGTTGGCATTCTGCTTTTCATTCGCTTGCTATTTCAGGCTTTTGATAACTGAATTAAAATTGCCATTACTTAGAAAGGTCATTGCTTGTTCCTAATGTGGCAGTGTGCGTATCTTCTGAAAAATGTCATCTACCAGAAAACTTTTATTTATATATTACATTGAAATGAAATGTCATATATAAATGTGCGATAGCCATGGCTTTCATAGAAACACAGAATGGTTTGGGTTGAAACGGACCTTAAAGCTCCCTTCCAACCCCCTGCCATGGGCAATGGACACCTTCCACTATTTCTTTTCAATTAAATGAATAAGAAAAATTGTGTGGGACTGATGAAGAAGTTTTATCTTTGTGATACTGACATTCCTAAAAGGGGGTTCTTAACAAACAGATTGAAGATCTTTATCTTTTTAGTTAAACAAACTCCTTAAGAATACATACGGTTGATAAAAAGGCATGTAGGGTATATGGAAACAATGTCTTACTGAAAAATTATATTCCAGTTTCTTCCAATGGTTATTCTAGCTTTTTCGTATCTCCAAGTGAGAGAGGGAGATAAGCAAGGCAGGAGGCAGGCAAGAGAGGGAACTGCAGCCTACCCGTTCTTTGATGAGGCTGCGGTTTTATTCAGCTATTTGAAGCTGGTGATATAGAACGCAAAGTATGAGGACATTTGCAGATAGTTATAGAAGGGTGCCCATTAACCTGAAAAGCAATAATCAGACTGAGATGATATTATTTTAATACAGTTTTAACAAAAGCACAACATAACTAAGTGCATTGGAGTTCAGCCAAGACACATTACATTTGACTACAGGCTGTCTTATTTGATTATTTAGTTAGTTAGCTTCTGGCCTGAAAAGCATTTGCTGAGTTATGTTGCAGCCAGTTTCCATAAGACAGAAAAGCACATTTAGGCAAGCTATATGAATGAAACTGCAGATTTCTTTTGCATAGTAATGCTATTTCTATGTATGTGTTTTACATCCTTCCCTAAGGCTTATGAGAGATGCTGTGAAGATTATTTATTGTGAGCATAAATTAGAATGGGCTTATAAATCCGGCAGAAATACAGCATCCCAGTTAATTCTGATGATGTTTTGTCTGTTATAACAACTTTTATGTTTTCACAGTGATACCTATGATGATAAAATTACCTAGTTATTTTGTCAGTCATTCAGATTCGTGGCTTGGAGGTTTGTTAAGATCTTTCCTCTATATCGTTTTTTCCCTCCCCTGTCATCAGCTTCCTGTCACTCTGTTTAGAACCTGCTTGCAGACAAAAAGTAGATGAAACATTTAATTCTTTGTTGTGGATGAGATGCTGGTGCTGGCTCTCCTGCTGCCCTCAACCCATGATCCCATTGCTTTTGCATCATGTGAAAAGGGTAGAGGATGGAAAAGGAACAAAAAGTGTTCTTGAAGCTGACTGTCAGATACTTCTGCAGTTTCACCTTGAGAACTGCTGATTTTCTGCAGCTTGGGTTACAGCAGCATGTGCTGAGCGCTTCGCTTCTCAATTGAAAGATTTCCATTAGCCCTCAGGAGGGTTTGCAGTCATGGTATGTGTTACGGCCTGACTGAGCAATATTAGTGTGCTGTTGTGTCAGCTCAGGCTGTCATCTAGGTGGATGGCCTTTCTTTTCAGCTCTCTCTGCATTTGGGATTCCTGCTTTAAACACCAGGCTGAGCTTTTTGCCTCTGGCACCCACGGAGAGCGATTGATTGTCTAGAAGAGAAAATGCTACACAAATTTGTAAAATGACTGTATTATCACTCACGGTTGGGTATAAAGGGTAATACATGGAGAGGTCTCTCTTCCCCCAAAGCCAAAAGCAGTTTTGGTCCCATTGACACAGAACTGACCATTCACTCCCATTGAGGTTCTGCCCCCAGCTGAACACTTGATTGGGAACGTTTGAAGACTTCTGCCAAAATAAGGACTTCCAGTTGCCATCGCATGCTGGGTATCATGCCTTGGCAACAAAGGGTCTCTAGAAACTTGGTGTTTCTTCTCTTTTTCCCTAATTTTTGCATTGTTCCGTTACTCTTAGGAGAGCTTCCTTTTTTTATCAAAGGAAAGGTGCCATTCGATCTGTGCCTCTGTTAGCGAGTGACCTTTCCAAAGTCATGAGAAGTTTGTAGGGTGTTTAAAAAACTGATTTCATTTCATTTTCGTATTTAAAAGCAATGCCCATCCCTTTTTTACTTAGATCTCAAAACACCTCAAGTGAGACAGATCCCAGCTAGAGGGTAGGGGGAATTCTCTGTGTCCTACTAAGAGGGAGGGGGAGAGTTTGCTGTATCTGAAGTGACTCGCTCAAGATTATACAGTGAGTCAGAGGAAAATGTGAAGAAAATACTTATTTCCTTGAAAGAGAGATGTTCGCTTTTACTGTTGGGTTTTACAATGCCACTAATAAGGACCTTGCAGCATCAGTTAATTCCCTTTTTGTTAAAAGACAGTGCGAATTCCTGAATAATAACTGTTGTTGGCTACACATGAAACTTTAAAATGGAGCTTGTTCTCAAACCCTCTTCATTTGTGGCAATGTGAAACCAGGCTGTTGTAAAATAACGTCTCCATTTCATAGCATCCTTCACAGTGCCTTTTTTGACTGAGGAGCTGCAGTCCAGCACTAGTCTTTATTATTACTGCAATAATGGGACTCTGATAGGAGTGCATTTCACATCAGTGATTTACTGTCTCCATTACAGCGTGACCTGAAAGCTGTAACTCTTCTGCCAGGGACTGAGCTTTGGAAGTGCTCCAGGGCCACAGCACAGCTTCCAGGCCAGCTTAGGTTCTTTAATCCTATGTGGTTTTCACCTGATTCAGTCATTTCCAACTTGTGCAGAAAGTGTCGGGAATGTCTCATACAGAAATGGCCTTTGTTTTGTCAATGCTGATAAAGCCACTGCTGCAACTGGAACACGCATTGAGCTGTTACGGGCTTCATAAATAATTTTTCTCTTGCTTGTACCGGGATAAAGGCATTTCTTCAGTGTCAGACAGCAAATGAAAGCAGGCTGTATTTGCTGTGCGAGCCTATCGCTTGACGCTGCTGGGTTAATTCCTTTGGTTTCTGGCACAGTGCCTTATACACACGAATAGCATCTTCTGCATGTTTCAGTGGGTGGTCAGTGAATTGACAGTCTAGCCATACACTGTCTAAACAAATCTATCCTGTACAAGCTAGAATGTCTTATAAAAGAAAACTGGAGAAGTTAAAATAAGTAACATAAAGTTACAAAGAAACAGTTAAAATAGCCACGGAGGGACCACATCATCTGATAGGGTTGTACTATGGGCCATACCTGAAGGCTCTGGAAAGCAATCAGGTGTAGGCATGTCTAAAGGCATCTGACTTCGGGTCTGAGGTCCAGGGTGAAGGGGACGGTGAGTCCCATGATGCATCCAGAAGAGGGAGTGACAGGATGGCTGGAGGCCACTCCACAGCATCTTACCATATTTACTCCATCCCTGCAGGCCTTAAGCATATTAGCGTGTTAGCATGAAGGTAAAGGGACATGTGGGGAGGCATCCGGATACCACCTGGCCCTTGCAGACCTGTGTGTCTGGCACATGGGATTTGGATTTGGATGCATGAAGAGCAGTTGGTAGTCATTTGCGCTTGGGTCCTGGGAAGCTCAGGTCCCCATTCTCAGGGACCACTCGGCCTTTTGTTGTGCCCAGCACCCCTGTAAGAAGTTCTCCATAAATGAGCATCTTGTTCCCCTGGTGCGAGTGTCCAGAAAGCAGTGTGCACTAGCTCAGTTTTGAGTTATGGACAAAATAAAGTTCTTGTGGTTTTATTATCTGTACCACTCATTGAATTCTAATTCAGGGGCTGAAATTAAAAGCCAGGGAAGTTTGAGGGCTGTGGAAAGTCTTTACAGCAGCTTAGTTTAGCACCCATACATGCCCTGTGGTGTTATGTTAGTGTCACATGTGGTATCTACACAGTTAAGTGGTTAATAGTATGGGTTTGTTGATAGAAATTGCTGTTCTTCAGACAGAGCAAATATAAACAGCCAGTAAGCAAACAGGTGTTTGATCTTCATACTGGAGGATGTTCATCAGAAGACATAGGTGATGTGTCAAGCGTCATTTTCCTTTTGTCTGGTATTATCCCCCTTTTTGGGTATATAGCAGTCGCTCTTGACAGGAACTTTTTAGCCCTGTGGCTTTGGTCTAGCAGGTGTATGTCATCCCAGATAGAATCACAGAATCATAGAATAGTTAGGGTTGGAAAGGACCTTAAGATCATCTAGTTCCAACCCCCCTGCCATGGGCAGGGACACCTCGCACTAAAACATGTCGCCCAAGGCTCTGTCCAGCCTGGCCTTGAACGCTGCCAGGGATGGGGCATTCACCGCTTTCTTGGGCAACCCATTCTAGTGCTTCACCACCCTCACAGTAAAGAACTTCTTCCTTATATCCAACCCGAACTTCCCCTGTTTAAGTTTGAACCCATTACCCCTTGTCCTACCACTACAGTCCCTAATGGAGAGTCCCTCCCCAGCATCTTTATAGGCCCCCTTCAGACACTGGAAGCTGCTCTGAGGTCTCCATGCAGCTTCTCTTCTCCAGGCTGAACAGCCCCAACTTTCTCAGCCTGTCTTCATACGGGAGGTGCTCCAGCCCCGATCATCCTTGTGGCCTCCTCTGGACTCGCTCCAACAGCTCCATGTCCTTTTTATGTTGAGGACACCAGAACTGTACACAGTACTCCAAGTGGGGTCTCACAAGAGCAGAGCAGAGGGGCAGGATCACCTCCTTCGACCTGCTGGTCACGCTGCTTTTGATGCAGCCCAGGATACGGTTGGCTTTCTGGGCTGCAAGCGCACACTGAAGCCGGCTCATGTTAAGCTTCTCGTCAACCAACACCCCCAAGTCCTTCTCCACAGGGCTGCTCTGAATCTCTTCTCTGCCCAGCCTGTAGCTGTGATAGGTTCTCCCTGTGACTATGTTCTGTATGTGATTCAAGATAATTTATTTATTCTTTCAGGGTTTTTTTATACCACACCAGTCTTCAAGTATTAGTATGTGCCAGGGTTTGCTCTTGCATTGAACTGCTCGTCTAGGCATCAAATAAGAGAAAGTGCTTTATAATCTCAGCGGACTGTGACTTCTTGAAATCAATAGCTTCCTTTCAGCAGAGTTTAAACTGCTTTCTATTATGTGGAGCCTGACACAGTAACAGAGAGATGCTTAAGATGCTGATGGGGCTGATACTTGAGCAGCAGGTAATGTAACAAGATACCTTTCTAAGTACAGGGGACAAGAGAGCACATGGTGCTCTATTTTGAAGAGAAAATCTCTTGCTAAGGTTGACCCAAAAGCAATTTGTGGTTCATTTAACTGAATTGGTGAATTCACCTGTGCAGTCTATTAAAACATTATATAGAGATAATTTCATCTCAATTGAGAACAGCTAGCTGAAGGGTTATAGAGATTTATAATGGATTACCTTCTATCTACCCACTGGGTGGATGCTTAATCTTAAGTGAAATAGCAGAGCATCCTGGTAGTTCAGCTAGAACTGCTGCCCTGTGGCAAAGCTGGACTTCTCTCACTGCTTTCTTTCCAGAATCATTAAGCTGTTGTATTTTGGGGTGTAAATGGGCACATATAAACAGGTCATTGTCCTAAATGCAAACAGCTGGATTTGTCACCATTTTCAAAGCAAAACTCAAATGATGTCTTGTGTAAATTGTGTAAGAAATAGTCTTCAGTAAATTGAACTGAAAGGGCTTTGGTTGTGCTGCTGAGACTTTCCTTTGTTTAAAAGGCATCTTCTGTCACAACCAAAAGCACTCCAGTATATAGTGCTTTTCTTCTCCATGCCCTCTTTGTGCTATTTCGGGCAAAGATTTCCCACTACTGAAGAAGAAGGAAGAGTTAGATGTCTGTAACATTTACTGAGAGCCTTGCTGTGCTAGAAAAGTACCCTTGCTATGCCTTATTTCTGCTTTGAAGGGCATCACTGGAAATCTCCAAGGGAATTAATACCAGGATATTTACTACATACATTGTTGTGCATACCCACAAACTGTACTCCAAGTTCTGTTACATTTCCTTCCTAATGGAACATAATTCACAATAAGTAATGCCTTGATCATGTCTGTATGTATTGAACCCTGTGCAAGGTTCAGAATTCATTATAACTTTCTGTATTGCTATGCATTTCAGAGTCCTATAGAGAAAAAATGTATAGATCAGTTAGAATAGAAAAGATACTCAACAGAGGTATTCAGCACGTACGTTTAATAACAACAAGGTTTTGTAGGTTTACAAAGATTTGCAGTGGGAATGTTTCCCTCTTCCCTCACAGCTGACCCTCTCCTCTCCCTCTTTCCAAGGTCAATGTGTAACACAGTCCAAGGCCATCTTTCCACATGGGGCATGACTATGCTGGTATGGCACAGTACTGAGCTGGCTTGTATGGCTTTGTGCTGCAGAGCCTTGTGTATGTGTGAATCATTCTAGCATCCTCACATGGAGAACTTTACATAAATAGAAGGCATTTCTGTTTCATCTATTAAAAACCTGCTCAGGGCTGTGTGACCAGACACATCTTTCTGCCGAATCTAGCTGTTGTTTTTCTCTAGTCTTTCTAAGCAATGCTACAAGAATATATAAAAAACAAATGGTAGGATTTAGTGGAGCTGGACCTCTTCAGCAGTGCAATAACCTTTTGTGCTATTAGACAAGCTATGGCCCTTTGAGCTGCTCTATAAATCTTTTACTGGTAAATAGATATGGAAAGCAAAGAAGGGAGAGAATAGATAAAAACTATATTTGGCAATGTATTTGCTTCTACAAGTAGCTCATCAGATGCATGCTAACTAGGTCAACTTTGATAAAAACCTGAACCAAACTCTGTTTATCTTGTAATAGTGTCTAGGCAGGAGCCACAACTCCGCATATACAGGTCATGTAGTAAGGGCAAAAAGGCTTAAAAACCAGATAACCTAAATACACTGATTAGTATTGCTATGTTCTACTTACGCATTTGTTACTTATGCACAGATCCAGTCACTTTTTTTTCCCTCTATGCAAATTATTTTTGCTTGTTTTCTACTCGATTCATAGAATAATGAATTTCAACTTGCTGGGTACTCACTAATTGTGCCTTGTGTCATAAACACGCTTGAAAATAGATGGTTTTTACGTCTTTTCACCTAAGTGGAAAAGAGCTTCTGCAGTAGTAGCACATCATTGTCAATAGAGAAATAGTATTATTTTCATCACTATGTGGCATGTTTCTGCCACAGCCATGGGAAATATGCCCTGAAATCAAAACAAGTAACTGAGGATTAAAATCCTGTATCTTTTTACTGTTAAAGAAATAGCAAAACATAAATAGCAAGTAATTGATGTTATGTGTATCTTCAGTGAACGGAAGCACACAAGACATGGGGCAACATCTGTGAGGTTCTTAGTATACTGTGTCCTAGTTATATACATTTTTTAAATGTTTAAGTAGTGTGGGTGGGCAGTTGCATAGTTACTGTGTGAATGTTCACTCTTAAGGATTTGTATACTGCAGTACATCTGTGCTAGAATGGGTTTGCCTGAATGGTCTCTGTCTTGTAATCATGGTCTTCATCTCAAGTCAGCAGGTTGTGTCAGCAGGGAGCAAGTGGTTAAAACCAGTTGGAGTTGGAAAAGGTCTGTAAGTGATATTTTTGGAAGTCTTTCATTACAGAAATGCTTATGGGTAGGGTGCCAGCAGAAGATTGCTGCATCAGATCTGAAAGCAATAATACTAATGTTGCTATTAGGTAATGATAATACTATATACTGTAATATTTTTATGACTTTGCACTAGCTGATGTGCTGAAAATTAGAACAATGCAAAGTAGCTGCATTGTACATTTCCCTTTTTTAAAGGATGTGATAATCATCTTTTGTTTTTCTCTCCTCTTTGTTATAGGGAGGAAATTGAATTTTAGTCATGACAACAAAGGCATATTTCATTATCTAATCATTACGCTCTCCAGGGATGGGTTTTTAGCAAGCTCAAATACACAGGGAGGCAAAGTTTAATGGCCTAACATCAGAGAGTATCGGTGTGCTGAGCCCCATGGGACACACATGGAAAGGAACATTTTCACAGTTGCAGAAGTCGATCCATCTTGTTTTAGCACTGATCTGATGCGAGCTGGTGTGAATTTGCATGAGGTGACTTGCACAGCCATCATGTGTGGAATGTTTTAAACAAAAATGCAGGTCTTCAGCAAGGTGCCTTGTTAGGGGTTTTGAGGGGTTTTTTTCTTTAATTCTTTCAGCATCTGTATCCATCATTTATTATTCATGGAGTTAGAGAAGAATGGTGCTGAAGCTGCTAAGGTAGCACAATCATATTCACGGGTTTTTGTTCTTGTCATTCAGCATTATGAGTGGGAGGCTATTAGCATGGTTGCATGAAGTTCCACAGAATACATAAAAATGTGAATAAAAGGTAATATATAAACTGTTACTGACAGTGGTTACAGTGTTTAAAGAGAAATACGGTCTTCTGATTGTTCCTTAGATTGTAAAGATTACTCAAAATTGCAATAATTCACTATATATACCATGAATATTTTATTGAAGTAAGAGACAGTGAATATTGTGGTCAGAAAGGACCCGTGTCTGAGTGATACAGTCTACAAGTAGCATTCAAATTCATGAACTCTGGATTTTGTACAGCTTTTCTGCTATGACTGTGGAAAGTGTGCATATACACAAGAGGTTTTTTACTTACTATCATAGAATCATAGAATAGTTTGGGTTGGAAAGGACCTTGAGATCATCCAGTTCCAACTGCCCTGTGATGGGCAGGGATGCCTCACACTAGACCATGTCTCCCCAGGCTCTGTCCATGAGCGGCATGACGCTAACTGTTCAGTCAAGCTACTTTTTTAAAGGAGAGCTGGATGAAAGACCCACTTGACTAGTACAGTTATTTTACTGCATTGAAGCTAGTCTCTGGCTGAGTCCTGAGGATGTTCCCACTTTGTCAGAGGTGACAGCTGCTGCTCACTGCCAGCTTGTGAAGTGTGGCTGTAATATTGACAGAGGCTGGATAAGCGCTAGCAGGGAAGGGATGTTCTCAAACAAGAAAGAAAAGGGAAAATGGGGGGAATAGAAAATCCATGCTTGTACAGTGGATCACTCAAGGATCTGATGCAAGTAACTTTCAGATAATGAATCTTCCTTGTGTGTTCTTATGTGTGTGTGTATGTCCCTTAAGTGTGGTAGGGGCTTAAATGTTGGGTGTTTATCATTCTAATATGGTTGCAGAGATAGAAAGGGTACAGCTTAGTTTGTTGTGAAAACAAAGAAGTTGTTTTAATCATGCTCAAGATTTGTCCAGTTTCCACCAGTTTTCCCCCACTTCATGTTTAACCTGTAAACCCCAAAATGAAGGCATACTTGAAATTCACATCTTGGTTGGTAGCCTTGAAACTCCTCATACGTATCCCTGATGCTCTGTACTCTTAGTAGTTTTTAGGGAGCCCAGTCAGGAGCTCAGACCTCATGTAATTGATCCTGGTTTGGTTAGAACTGAACACAGACACATCCAAAAGGTTAGTAATGCATTTTCTAATAGTTCTGATTTAAGGTTTTGGAGGTTTTTTGTTAGCAAACTTCAAACCCAGATGTGCTTTGGTTCCCAGCATATCCCCAAACTCTTAAAATAAAACTTTTCTCCCACTTTCTCTTCACAGCTCTCAGCAGAACCCTCTCTGTCCTACCTCTTTCTTTCTTTTTATGACACAATCTTGTGATTTACAGATAACTTCTCTTCCAGAAATGCCATTTTTCAAACCCTTACCATTGTTCCTTACTGAACAGGTTGCCTTTCAACAACCTGGGGCTGCTCCCCGTTCCCTGTCCCCGGCATAGCCATCTTGCTTTGCTCAGCTCAGTACGACTTCTCCCACTGACTTCAAGGGCCAGACCTAATTCCTGTCCCTGCTGACCCAGGGGAGGGCGGTTTGAAGTGTCTCAGTGCCTCCAGAGCAATAGCTCATGGTACAGCACAAACATGATGCTGCCATGTGTCCTTTTCATTTGTTCCATGCTACCATACAAGAAAGGAAGCCAGATTCCTTGCTGCCATGTAAATACTATATTAGACGCTGCAGTGAGCCTTTGAAATGTTAATACCCCTCAATGCAGCCAGCTGACAGTGCCAGATTTGTTACGGTTGTGACTCAGGCTGCCACAGCAGGTCCTGTGAGCAGGTTCTTGGGGAGTAAGGAATGTGCCGCTTTTTACAGCTACGACCTTGGGATCATTTTAACTGGTGATTTAGAAGGGAGAAAGCTACTTGGAGGGCGGCTTTGAGGAACAGCAGCTGGTTTAGAGAGCAATGGTGGAACCCCGTGCCATGCTCATGGATGCCAGCTGCCAGCTTGCCTCTCAGTGCAGCACGGGGTGTAAAATGAGGCAGGTTCTCAGCCGACACAGGCCTGGTTGTGGAGGTACAGGCACACACATGCTGCTCCTCAGCCTGCAGCAGGGCTGGATGGGCTCCTGCCACCTCTCACCACTGCTGTGGAAGGAAAGAAGCTGGAGAGAGGTGGTTTTCCACCTTGGGCTGAAGGGACGTGTGGTCCCCTGGTGAAGGGACACTTGGTCTCCTGGCAAGGAGGCAGGAGAGGGATGGGAGTGAACAGGAGTGGTCCTGGCCCACTGAGAGAGGGCTACAGGGTGACCAAGATGAAGGAAGGAGCATCTCTTACAGCAGCACTTCAGCTGGGAGGAGAGACCCTGGCAATGACTGTCACTCTGCCTCCTCTTTCACCACCTCTTATTGGGGAAACGATTTTTTTCCCCAGCCTTTTGTTCTGTGATGACTCCTTCACGCCAGCCTTTCATTTTAATGATAGCATAGCAGTGAAACCGAGTCACATCAAGGCCTGAAGGTTTCCAGCTTTAATCTGTAATGAAATGTAAAGAAACCTGGCAGGGTTTGACACATTCTCAGTCTCCTGAGAGAGGGACTTTGGAGCTGAGCTCTGGGAATCAAGCGTTCAGACCAACCGTGCTTCCCAAACCAATGAATTGTTTTGACTTATTTTATTTTTTCTCCTTAATTTCGCATAGAAATTGGGAAGATTGACCAAGATATATATAAATACAACACCCCAGGATTTACTGGCTGCCTGTCGAGAGTACAGTTCAACCAGATTGCTCCACTCAAAGCAGCTCTGAGACCTACCAACGTCTCCTCTCACGTCCACATCCAAGGAGAACTGGTGGAATCCAACTGCGGAGCATCTCCACTCACCATCCCACCAATGTCGGCCGCTACTGACCCCTGGCACTTAGACTCAGGTAAGCTGGGGTTCATGCCACCTTAGCTCAGTGGAGCAGTTCAGAGAGAAACACATCTTGCCTTCCTCTGTAAGAAAAACAAAACTGAGTGGATGTGGTTGATAAATGACTGTAGGAAATGTAGGAAGTGCAAAGCTGGAATGACAGAGATTTGCCATCAATTCTAAATGCAGTTACAAGGTATTTTCTTTGTCTTATTTTTAATATTCTGCTTTATTTTTCTTTTCCCTAAGTCTGACACTGTTTGACTGTTGAGTTTTGACCTAGCTGCTGTGATAGCACTTCCTCTGTAATATTGGGTATGTAGTCAGCAAAAGGTTGCAAGTACAGATAAATAAGGTACAGTAGCATTTCTTATGCTGTATTCCTAATAAGTGAGTATATTGTGGTCAGCTTCATACAAAAAAAGTAAATCTAATTTTAGGCATAAATATATTTATATAAAGTGCTGATTTGTTTTCTGAAATGTCTGCTTTCCTTAGGCCACGTGTAATGGGAAATCCTGTTAGTCATGATGGCATTCACCTCATGCTGAAAATGCTGGAAAGCCAAAACAATTTGCAGATCCCATCAATCTCAGTCTGCTTTGTAACGGACAGTCTCTGAAAATAGATGTTGTGTCTAACTGTAGAGGTTTGGGGGTTTTTCTCTTGCTTCTTGAGCGTCAGGTAAATACTTAAAAAATATGTTCCCTTTACATTTATAGGGTCAGGTGTACATTGACCCCTCTCTTGTATTTTGTCCTCATTCTGATTTGTAGCGGTGTAAATTAGAACTTGTCCTGGGAAAGCTGATGTGTTTACAGTGGTATAAAATTAAAATGCTAGTGGAAGAACTGGGTCTGTAATGATTTTGATACTGATTAGACTTTGCCTATTGTGTTTGGGGATTCATCCATCTGCCAGTTTCTATATGAGAGGGGACAGGTATATACATCTTTCTTAGAAGTACGTGCCATGGTCATACCTTTTGATTTTGGGTGTTATTTTTTCTTGCAGTGTCAAGGAACTCCGTGCAGTATTTTCTTTTAGCTCCTCAGTAGAGAAATAGGGCAGATGTTTGTAAGGAGAGACATGTATTCCAGGGCTGAGGGTCCCAAACACTGATACAAGCAGTGTTGTGCTCTAGAACTTGTCATTCCCTCCCTGCTGCTGTGCCATTTTAAGATTTCAGTATGTCTCTTCCTGTTTATAACATGCAATCTGCTACTTGAATTTTTTAATCACAATTAGTTGTCCCTTTCTTCTCTGAAATTATTAGGCCAGTTTGTACCTGAAGGTTATGTTCTATGCTCCTCTTTCTAAGAAAGCACATTTCCTGAAGCCTCACTGGTTCATGTCTTTAAAAAGTGGGCCATAAACTTCTTAAGGATGCACTGCTGCTATGAATCTTGTGCAGCTAATGGGTTTTGGTTGTTAATTTTGGTTGGTTCCTTTTTCCTCCAATTAATTTGACTGCAAGCTAGTAAAAGACTATGGTGGGATTTACTCAAGATATTTGAACTGTTCCTTATAGCTCTGGGTGTTAAAACAAGGAGATCTGTTTGTCCTTGCCAAGTCCTACTATGCTTGTCCTTGTATTGCCTCAGTGTTGTCTTGAAAACTTGCTCAGTTGATTCAACTTTGTTGACCCGACAGATTACAAACTTACACATTTCCTTCTGGATTAATTGTAGTACTCGGTCATGGAGCCAGCATGGAGATACCAGAAGGTGCAGCATGCAATTAGGTTGGCTCAAGCTGTTAACTTCCACCCAGAAGATAGATCTCACTGTACTCAATGTAACCTTGCACACAGATGATCTTGGTGACTGGTAAATGAAAATGTTTGGGTTTAGTGTCACTTTGCATTAGCAAATTGGTCGGTTTCACTCTTTTTTTTTTTTTTTTTATGTTTCCCAAATTCCCAAAAAAGGTTTTCTAACACACATTGTGTTGAAAGAGAAAATGGGAGAATCAGAGGTGTAAGTAATGGTTCCCATTGGCTCCAGAGTTGGAATCGAGTCAGTACTCTCAGTGTGAATTTACTCCTTCACTAAACGGGCTAAGGGGTGAAGACAAAAAGCTTTATTGAAATGCGCCGTGTAGAGGTGCTAAAGCAAAAAGCACACACACTTTGCCACAAAGAAATGGTTGCAAAGAACATGGCTTTGAAAGCAGCAGTTACTATGTACTGGGTTTCCCATTTCAAACATTTTTATCTGTAGTTTTTGTTGTTCTGTCAGCTATTTAAATTGAGGATGGCTGGCTTGTAGTGAAAAGAAAAAATCAGAAAAATTTTTGTGGCAAGCATCATATGTTTTAAATCTCATTCAGTGACATACTCTGCACTCATCCTCATTCATATTTTGAGTTAAGTGTAGATTTGTAGCTTTGTTCTCAAATACTGCGGAATTGAATGTTGAGGATTGACAAATGTTGTAGGAGGGGATGAAAGATGAGTGTCTAAACAGGACAAATACACCAGATACATCATACAGCAGATGTAATGATCCTTTCACCTCGAAACTGTAGTGCTGGGTCAGACCTTAAGAGTAATTACCAGATGTTAAGCAGGTTCTGCCTGACAGGTGACCTACATGAAATGTTTGCCTTAAACTCTTCTGTTGTAGTTGCTGTGTGGACATCTACTGGCTGCAGAACATTTTGGATGCCTGAGCAGAGAGGCTAAAGGGAAAATCATAAAGACACACAGCAGTCACTTGCAGCTGACCCTTAGTGACAGTTCAGGGATTTATCAACAAGAAACCTTGTGGCTTTGCTCCCCAGACATATGAATCAAGAAGCCCATACAGCTTCTCGATTCATTGTCTTGCATTTTCTATTAGCCTTGAGTACACATGTACGTCACATTTACAATTTTAGTTCTTTTTAAATGTCTTTGTCATTGTAAAAATGCCACTTCCCTCCTTCCCCACCGCTGGCTGGCATAATGCCATGCTACCGGGCCATTATCTTAAACCATAATCTTGTTCAGCTTGTGAGTATTCTTATAATGCATAGTCTTTTCCTGTTGCTATGGTGATCCTTTCTTGGTGGTGATGAAGCAGGGATTCAACAAGTCATTCTTTTCTAGAATATGACTCTCTGGTGATTTAAAACAAAAGTCAATAATCAAACCCAAGCAGATCATCAATATAGTTCTCTTCCTGTATTTTCCTCCCGTCCATATTATCTCAGTTCGTGTCAGGCAATTGAATTTGCCCTGGTTAAATCAAAAGGAATGTAGAAAGGACACAAAAAAGAGCCTGATCAATGACCATAGTATTTAGAAATTCCATGTCCTACCTTTACATGTTGTCTAAACCAGCAAATTACCTGTCTGGCATACATTTCACAACAAAAGTTATAATTGCTTGCCTTTAGCTGTATTAGCATGCATTTTCCTATATATTACTGTAGCACACGTACAAACAAAAAAGCTAATCAGCAAGATTTTTTTAATATCTCTCAGTTCAAATGAGCTAAGATGCATGTCACTGCTAATTGACACTTTGCTCATTGTAGAGAAGCAAACAAAAGCCCAAACAGATGATTATGTTTGTAGTAAATAAACCCCCACACCTAAATTGCCTTATACTTAAAATCAAAAGATGCATATTATTGGGGTGGGGTAAATATTCACTTCCAAACTTTTCTTGTTCATATAAAAAGAATAAAAGAAACCTACTACATTGTATGTACCTCTCCATCTGAAGTAAAATGTGCTCCAGCTTGCCAAACTACCCGATTTTGAATTTAGTAAAAGCAGGAGATACCAGAAGAGGCAGGGTAAATATAACAGTGGAGAAACCATACTTTAGCACCTTTAAGCTGCCATGGCACTATGTAGCTGCAAGATGCATTTGTTCAGAGTATGAACAGAATGGCATCTAGAGTATTTAACGCAGGATTTAGTTAAACCCATATTAGCTTCAACATATTAAGAATTAAATGGAGCAGGATTAAATGCTACGTCTGCAATGTTCTTCCAAGTGGTGTGACTTTTTTCTGACTGTACGTATTTAAACCCTAAAAGCTCTTTATTTTTGTAGAAGGTGAAAGGCCTTGTCTTTTAAGAATTAACAGCTTCCTTTGAAAGCTATATTGAGCATGTCCGGCAAAAATATTGTATGAAGACATGCACCACTGTCATCAAGATTAAAACAGCTGCCTGCAGGATTAACTCCCTTTTTGTTACCAGTTCATCCCTCTTCCTTTAACAAGTGATGGCAGGAAAGGAAAACAGGTGAGCTGAATACTGGCTATATGATCCATGCTTATCTAATTGGCCAACTAATTATCTTTGTTAAGCTAAAGATAGCAGTTGATTTCTGGACCAAGACAAAGTGTCACCCGTGTGTTAGTGGTGACAGTGCTGAAGGTCACCTTCCAGATTCAGACGCCATTGTGGGGTTGCCATCCTACCCTCCGACCACTGATACTGACATCCCAGAGGGCTGAGAGTGGCAGCATCTGAGGAGAAGCTGTGTCAGACGTGCACTGGTACAGATGTGGCTACAGAGACAGATGGAAATAGCTCTTGACCTTGTCAAGGGCTTGTTACAAACAGTGCAGTGGGAACGAAGGATCAAAGGCATTACTTGCTGGAGGGGAGGGATTCAGCCCTCAAAGTGGTCTGAGGTTACAAACACAGGAACAAAATGGTCTTCTCCAGACACTGAAAGAGTCCTGTACACACCAGTGAATGCAACAGCAGGAGGGTTAAAGTCAATGGTAACGTGTGATGCAGCACTTATTGTCTCCTCTAAGGGACTGCAGAGGAGCAGGGTCACTTCTCCGGGCTTCCTGCCAGGGGCAAGTGCATCTGGGCAGAAGACACAGAAGAGATGCATCGCTTTTGTTCATGGTGCAGCCTTACACATCTAAATTTGATCTAGCTGTTGGCAAAATTAGAAACGGATGTGAAGGTGGTTGCTAGAATAAAATGACACTCCTCCTTGTTCAAGATTGCAAGAAGGATTAGTTATCTTTCCTACAATCAGGGAATGATGCCAGATTCTCTCTTTGAAGTTATTGATCACTTGATGTAGTTGGGGGTTTTTTAATTAACATAATTAACAATGGGAGGCTCTTTGTCTGCCAGTAAGCTAGTTTATAGTTATACTCACTATACAAGAGACAGAAGATGCACTTGCAGCTTCCCCTGCAGGCCAACAGGTTCTTCCACTGCCACATTTTGGTGTATTTCTGTGATGGTTTCGTCTGCTGAGAGCCACCAGCATTCATCCCCTGTCCTTCCAGTATAAATATTGTCTCAGGAGTCCATGAGTTGTTTTCAAACAGGAAGGTGGCTTTTTTTTTTTTAAGACAGTTGGGGATTAAGTCAAGCAGCAACTCACAGCTTAGTTTCTAAGCACCGAGTGTTTCTTGCAGGCAAGAAGGCAAGCGGTAAACACTGAGATGCAACAGTTTCTATTTTTCTCCTCCCAAATCCAGCAGCTAACTAGGAAGAGCATCTGTCTGAAATTTGGCACAATCAGTGCGCCATCCTTAAAGGGTTTAATTATGGTCCTTGAATTACTGTAAATCTCTCTATTGATTGGGAATAAAAATGCCTCCCTCAGTGTCATCTAGTTCCTTCACACAATTATGCACAGCTTTCTCTTATCTGTAAGAGTATATAATTTCAGTGTGAAATTTCTGACACTCTGTCTAGTGTTTCAGAGAACTGACAGGCTGCCAAGCTTGTAAATTCTTCTGGCATTCATTGAGAGAGCAGCATTGTAGCTATTTCATAAGCAGTGATTTGAATGTTAATGCTGCTACCTAATGCCAAGACAAGAAGGTAGTGATATTAAAAAAAGAGTGTTTTCATCCTCTGCAAAGAGGATTTTTTCCACAAGTACTAATTTTAACTAGGAACATGGGGATGGTATAAATTAGGGGAGAAAAAAGAGATGGAGTAGAGAAGGAAGCACTTAGATACCTGAGCACTTTAGGTTTGCCTTCTTTTTCCTTTCCTTAGGCTGAAGAACATTTCAATCCCTGTGTAAGAGGTTCCTCTAGACTACGGTCAGGTCATTACAGCTATTGAAGTTTATTTTAGATTTAAACTCTCCAGTGTGACCCATTCCTCATCCCCAGTCGAAGCTTTTCTTCTTCATAAATGTAGGAGCACGGAAGGTACAGAACCTGACCTTGTTGTTCATACCCTGCTGTAAGAAGCCTTTTCTTCCAATGACCTCAATAAATATAGTCCTTTTTTTTTCTTCTCCTATTTTGTAGGTGTCATAAGTTTTCAGGCTTGTTTGGTATTGGTGTTTGTTAGTTTGGATTTCTTATTTCTTCCTTTTTTTGTTCCTTTCAAGTATTCCCTGTGGGTCCATTATCAGCGATTAGCTATATACAGCGAGGCTTTGACCAGCACTTAACTCTACTGTTCCTTTGAGAGCACAGAAGTGTTTCATATTCTACATTAATTATAAAAGGAAGTATTTGTTTGTCTTCCTTAACAGGTGAAATGTAAGCGCTGTCCATAAAATTTTCATGAAAGTGATAGCTTAGGCCAGCATGACTAATACACGAGTAGTTCTTGTCTGGAGTCATAGTGAGACTCAGTGTCAGACAGACATTACTACCAGGAATTAAAAGATGGATGAGTTTAGGTCTTTGATAGATGGGGGTGCTCTAATGTGCTGCAGATCAGTTGGAAATGTGGCAGGACAAATGTTTAGAATCCTAATTCTGAGACAGAACTTGCTGAAGTTTAAGTTGCAGTTAAACACAGTCCAGAAGTGATCCTAAATGTCTGCTCTCCTTTTAAAATAAGGAATAAAATTCTGTAGTATACAAGTACCAGTTACTAAATTGAGAAAGTGTTCTGGTCTTGCTTCCCACTTTTTTGTACATTTACTTGCTTGTGTGCAAAAGAAAGTGTAAAACTTACTATTGGGAAATGACCATACAAAGGAGGAAGCAGGGGAGAATTGCCTAACCCATTCCAACACACAGTGCAGGAATGTTTTCCCTGTTTCACAGTTCATCCAGGACTGATTTGGGGAAGTTAAAGCTGCAAGGATGGGTCTCCTAATAAGGCAGAAGATTTTCTGTCCTTTTGCTAAGAAGATTGTTTTTAAGACCAATAGAAAGACTATTGTACTATTCTCTCAGATCAAGCCATTCATCAAATTCCATTTCCTCCTCTCCTTAAGAGTATGGACCACAAAATTTGCCTGTAGAAGGAAATTAAAGGGCTAATAACGCAGCCAATTCAGAAACAACCATTTTGACTGATTGGCTTGTTGCCTCTTGTGTCTAGTGTTGAGAACTTGCATTGTCCCAGTTCATTGACCATGGAGCGTTCAGTGAGTTTTGCCCCATGCTGTCATTGTCCATTGTTGGCATTTCTATTGTTCACTCCAGCACCTCTTTCTTCTATAATCCCCACTTATTTACCCACACTGTCCCCTGAGTTTGCCTACAGAAGGGCTGTTGAGAGGACAATGTTTCTATTAAACCATCATTTCAGAGGATGTTTTAGTTTATACTCATTTCACATTGGACTAAAAAGACACGGTTGGAGAGCCCTCCAACCAAGAATGTCAAAACACAGGGTTTGTACAGAACTGACCAGTAGCTGTCAGTAAAAACACTTGAGAATCAGTGAAAAATTCACAGAAGAAAAATACAACCCTTTGAAATCTGCTTGATCTAACAGAACTTACCTGGCAAAACTTACTTTAAATAATTGGTCCAAATAGCACCAGTGTTGGAGCAATAGTGTTGAAGGGCTTTTTTGTCATTTATGAAGGGTTTGGGTTTTTTTTGCTTTACCCTCCCAGCCAGGAAGGTTCCATAGGATTGAAGAAATGAATGGATTTTGATCATGTCAAAATAATATGTATTACTGGCGATGGAGAGAAACAGATGACATATTTAAAGTGAAAAGCCCTAATTTTTCCTCTAAGCTGCATGTTTCTTCTGGTAGCTTCAGAATTGCTATAGCTGTGCACTTTTCCCAATATCCTGTAACCCACACAAAAGAAATCAAGTCTGTTACAGTGAAGACTTCTATTTACATAAAGACAGAAAAGTGGTTCATATTAGGGATATACTTGTAACCTTCTAACGCTGCAGTTGAGGCATCACTAAAAATTCAGGGAGTAATGATTGACCCCGTATAGCACGTTTGAACAAAAATTACCTTTTCCAAGCAATATGGTTAAACTACTTTTTAGATATGTTGTGGTTGGTTAAGTGTGGGGATTTATTTTAATCTGGAAGTGCTTAATATTAAAAAAAAACTTCAGCCAAATTCTCAGTTTTATACTTAAGCTAATACTAGCGGGACTTTTAAGTAAACTCTGTTAACAGAGGTTAATATTAAAGAGTCCTCTGTCAGACTCTGCTCTAAAATACCTGGAAAAGGGGGAATAGGAGTAGTTTCCCTCTTTTTTCTGTTCTCAGTTTGGAGAAGTAGGGGAAAAAAAATGTATTAATTTAAAAAAAAAAAAAAAAGAAAAAAAGAAAATATGGAAACTTTAAGTACAAAATTTGCCCTGGCAGCATAAAATGACACAGTATTTTTAATACCGCTTCAGATTTTTTCTTTTTTTGAATTGCTGTAGTTTACTCCATGGAAGCTCTTCACAGAGCCACATTCAGGAGGGAGCACTGGGTGGGATCGGCATGAGCAGTGGGGTGAGCAAGAAAGGGCAACTGGAGTCTACAGGCTGTGATATTGCCCTTTGATGTAGGCTGTGTAATGGAGTTGTTTACTCCTGCTCCCATCATTCCTGTGCATGTGTTTAGAGTTTCCTTTGTAATCCAGTCCCTTCAGGAAAGGGAATGCGACTGTGAGTGCACATTATTAGTTTCTACTATCAAGAGTCAAGCAATTAGTTTCTGTACTTACAGTCTGTAATAAGGAGTGCTCTGTGATTTCAAACTGTAGCAGTACAGTCCCACCTGACCAGCAGAGCTGACATAATTTGACCAAACATGGCCAGAAGAGCTTGCTCTTGTTTTCCTCTGTGTTATGGTCCTGTGGAGACATAAATTAGTGAATGGATCTAGTGTCCAACACATTCCCAAAATCCTAAGGTGTCAGTGAGTGTTTGTGCTCTTTGCAAGCTCAATTCCTGGAGGCCTGGCTGCAAAATAGAATTGAGAAGGAGGAGTTATGGCTCACATCTTTGCTTTTACTTTGTTCTCTCACTGTTCTACTTTTAATCAAGGTCTTGATTGCTGGCTCTTTTATATACCTTGTGATCACCAGATCCAGTTGTTCTGGTTGCTTCTTTAGTTCATATTTATGTGAAAACCCAACTGGTCTTAGCAATGGGAGAATACCTCTCAAAACTGTGGACATCTGTAAAGCTGAAAGGTCACAGCAGCCTTGTAATATGTTAGGTTTAGGTTTAACAAACTCAATTTCCAGCGCTTCACAGGTTTCATCCGCTGTTTGGTTTAGTACTGTGATCATTCCCACCCTACCTTTTTTAGAGCATATCTGGATTGTAACTTCCTTTGTAGCATGGTGTATTTTAACTAAGACTTGCCCACTCAGTAAAAAAGTTCAGTTTAAAATTGCTTCCAACATCTCTCTAGATGAGAAGTCTCCCTGTTTGGTTTTGGGTTTGGGTTTTCCCTTGCCTTTACTGAATAGCCTTTTGCTCATTTCTCTGCCCACACCTCCATTCTGGACCATTTTTCTACTTTAACAGGGTCGTTTTGCATTTCAATTTTGTGAATTTGCAAAAGGCTTTTATGTGGGATCCATTGTAAAAACTCTCCCTCTGAAAATGACAGATACAGAATCACGCCTACTCTAATGAAGGAAAATTACCATTCACTCTATTAAATCAACCACATCTGTCATCTTTAACACCTAATCCTAATTACGGGCTGTTTATCCAGCCCCATCTCCCCTTTCCATTCAGTGAGAGCTGCTGTATTGCAGCTTGCTGTGGCAATGACCATGCTGAGCGTGCTAGGTGACAGTGCATCTCCTTCCACATTTTTGTGGTCATGTGAAATTTCAGATGTCATTAAAATGGTGGCCAAAGCATGGATTTTTCCTGCAGTCAGTCTTTCATTAGCCTTTTAGGTGCTACAAAGTTTCTTTAACCCCATTAATCGCAAGACTAATAACAGAAAGTTGAAAAGGGCAAAACCTAAGTTCAGACTCCGTAGACTTACTCTGTAGTTATCGGAAGTATGGCCTCATAAACAGGAGCCCATGAAAGGGAAAGCAAAGCGTGCTGTGCCCTTTTATGTATGTTGGCTTCAGGATGATGGTGTTTAAAGCAAACTCTATGGCCTGCTGTGGGAAGACAGAGTGCAAAGAACAGCATTGCCCATCTTGGATCCTGGAAGGGAAGCAGATGAGTGGTGTCCATAAGCCACAGAGGAGCTTAGCGTTTCCTGGTACAGTTCATTCTGTCCCTACACTAGCTGTAGGTTTTAGGAAAATGCCTTTGGTGTGTTCTGACAGCAGACTGATGGCTCTGTGCCACAGCTGTGTGAGCAGGGCAGTGGCAGCATGTCTCTTGGGCCAATATGTAGCTGTTCTCTAGGATAGATTGTAAAGCTCTTTGTTCTTCATGTTTGGATTCACACAAGTGAGACCCTGTCTGCCCAGAGAAACCTAGGGAAGATTCAGAAAAAGCTCCTAAAGTAAGGAAACCTTTCCAGTGCAGTCCCCAAACCAGATGGGAATTAGCTGTTTAAAAGCAACCTTTTAGACCCAGGTAATAAAGGAAAACTGAATAGCACTATTTGTGGCTTCAGCTAACAATTAGGCAGTACGGTAGGTAGGCCAAAACTCCTGCAGTATCCTCCCCGCACCCACCTTACGATACATTCACAATGCAGAGGGGGTTTGCAGGGTAACTACATAGAGTAACTGCAGCTCCATGGCACCTATTTACTGTGGGCAAGTTATGATTTGAAGCTGTCGAGCAAGAGGGCTTGCTAAGTAGAGTTAATGTCACAGTGATAATGGAAGAACGTGTACAGCAAAGAGGCGTTCCCAGCTGTGACAGAGAATTGAAAGCACACACATGCCCATTAGCAACTCACCCTGTACTTCATCTGCATATTATAGCCATAGGAGCTAGTTATTGTATCACTGTGATTTAGATTCCCTTGAAACATGAGAGTTGCTAATAAAAATATTAATTTTACCTGGCCAGTCATTGTAAAACATTTTAGGATTTACTCTTTACAACCTGTGAACAGCACTCTATAGTCCTCTATGCTTTTACCAGAGCATCAGTATTACTGTTGCCCCTTTGTTAGCCTGCTCTGACATGTTCTTTCCTTGTTTAGTTCCTGAATTTCAGCAGCAATAGAAGAATCTCTCTCTTTAGTTGTCTTCTTGACAAAGTTGCTTAATATTGCCAAGGAATATGACCATAGTATGGTCAGAGACGAATTGCCATGTGTTTGAATGATGTAACTGCTATATGAAATGCCTGCACTTGGTACCTGTTGCTGACAGTACTCTGTTGTTAAGCTCACCTTGGAGGATCAAGGAATGTGCCCTCATACATTCTCTTTTGCCTAATTGCCGTGGCAGGAGTTAACCTTTTGCAGTTCTTAGATGTCTGATCTGTAGCTACTTCTGATCATTTGAGAAGCTGCTGCTGGCAAGGAGAATTTCAAGGGAACTTCCACCTGCAAAAGAAAGTAATGGGTTCTTTTCTTCCTCCTTTATCCATCTGTAGTAATACATTCAGTAAAAACCTGGTGTAGACACTTCTGCAGCAAAAGATATTTGACTGAGATTTTAGGTACAGTTTTTCAGTCAAAAAAATCAAACCCCACAATATAAAAGCACATCTCCTGTAATAGAACAGGAATTCGTGAATTATTGAGATAATATCTGCCAACACTGCCATAGGTGCTTTAAAAAGAAGATTTATGAATGTCTTACGCTCCATTTTCACTACAGCACTCCTGATTCATTAGCAGTTCCAGCAGGGCACAACTTGTACAATCTGAGTGTGAAATATTGTTGAAATAGTTGTCCCCTGCCCCAAAACATGTATTGCTGTTTCCTTTTTGTCAGAGATTAGAGTCTCAGAGTGGGTCACATCTGCTTGTTGATCCAATGGACATATCCTGAGCATGTCTAATGACTAGATGCAGTGGAAAGCAGCTTTGGACAGAGGCATTGGGTCCAGTCCCAGCAGCAGCTCTCAGACAAGATCAAGGATGTAGCTTCACACCATGCCTCATGTTTTTCATTATCCTGTGGTATACCTCAGTGGCTGCTGAACATCACAAGCTGTGGTCTTCCATCTGCCAGGAATCCCTTGTGGCATGGCTGTTGCGATGTGGCAGCTCGGGAGGGATCACACTGCCAAGAACTGCAGCTTTCCTCTTTCTTCACACTTCGCTAGTGCCATAGTCCTTGAAATAACCTTTTAAAACAAGATAAAATACACTGTTCAGTTACAAGGGAAGGGAGAACCATGACCATTGTTGGGTTTAAGCTTTCTTGTGTGGAAATACAGATGAACAAACCAAGTGGCAAGTGGTTGAACTTGTTAACTGCCTGTGGTGCTACTCCTACGGCAAGGGGCCTCTTTTTGTTTTAAAAGGGCAGAGAGCAATTCGTTGCCATTTGGCAAATTGATGCTTTTCTACATAGTGTTATTTGGCTTTAGAATTTTCCTTGAGGGAGGGCAAGTTTAAAATTAGGGTTCATTTTCCCACTGCTCGCCCTGCAAGGATAACATTATGGACCCTGTGCCAAAATGTCTCTGTAGGAAACATTCATGGCCCTGCACAGTAAGGTTCTTCTTTGGAGCAAAATCCACTGATACAGAATCAGGTATTTGTTTATCTTTCACATTTTTCAGCCTGGTTTGCTTCAGAGAGGTGCAGAAATGCTGTTTTCAGAAGCCAGAGCACCAACAAATGTCAAAGGCCCACATGCTGCTGGCAAAAGCTGCTGGCCAGGCCCCCTGCACTGAGCCCTGAGAAACGCTCTCTTGTTTGTCCCACAGGCGACCAGCCAAAAGCTAGCTGCTCAACACACAGCTGGTTCGGCTCTCCCCCAGAGTAGGCACACAGGGGGCTACTCTAGCCCCAAACCTCTTTTCAGGCCACGTGGCGAGCTGAAGCCATTCATTCTTTTGTGCAGCTGCTTTGTGATACAAAAGGAACCTTATTATGGATTTTACTCCATGCTAACGGAAGGCCAGTTGAGTTCCCTTAGCCAGTTTTGGGGTATAGTGAATGCACCACTGGTCTGTAAAGGCAACTTATTAATATAATATCACCTAATCCATCAAGCAAGGAAAACACAGCTGGGTTTTAACTACTGACCTAAGAAGTAATTCATATCCTTGATTATTTTAACTATCCCAAGTTAAGTACTTTTAACAACATTTTCTCTATCTCAAAATCAATGCCATAGTCCAGTGGCAAAGAAGGGAATGGCTGCAACCACTCATTTAGGTTCCTGGGCTTACTTCGTCGCTGCAGTGACTAGTTGCTCTGTCTGACTATAAAGAAAATGCTGATGATAGGTTTAATTGATGAGATTGCCTTTGAAAAGTCTCTGTGATGTTTTCTGGAGGTTAAAGCCAAGACTGCCATGCAAATTCTACTTCAAACTTGTACAGATTCCTTCATCCAGCTCTGCTGCAAGGAGGCTCTCCTTTCTCGGTAGATGAGTGCTGTTTCTTCTCCTTCTCTGTCTGCTGGAGGCTCTCCTCTCCCAAGGGCTCCCCTGCGTCCTATGTCTCAGCTCCTCCAACTCACAGTCTTGCACCTCAGCTCCAGCAGTGGCTCAGCTGGCACTGGGCATTCTCCTAGGGTTGCAAAGGTGCTGGCACATGCTTCTTTGGGTGACTGCTCTATGGCTCTGACCAACAGCAAATGCAGTCTTCGCTTGCTTTGGGCTGTGCAGCAGCAAAAGGGGTGGCAGTTTTTCTTTCAAAGAGCTTGCAGTTGTATGCAGTGGTGGTCACAAAATCCTGGAAGCTTACGAAGCCTTTCACGGATAGCATGGATAGTTACAAAGGCAAAAATCTCTGTAACAGTATGTATGATCACATGCTTTTGAAAGAAAGGGGTTTGTTTGGTTTTGTGCTAAAGAAGCTTACTGAATTTGTGTTAGCGGAGAAACAAAATGACCTCCTATATTAACAGCAATGCTTACTGAGAGTACCTCCTTTATATTAAGTTTATTTTTCCTAAGAGGAAGAAGCAAGAAGTGCAGAGAGATTAGAAAATAGTGAAAGATTTTTTTTTTTTCTTATTATTTAGATAAATATCTAGGGATCACAGTTTTCTTTAAATTGGGGATGTTGGATGTATTTCTGAACTACTGTGTGAAGTTTCACTGCTATTACAACATGAATCTTTAATTCCCTATTTACAGCCAGTGCTGATTTCCCATACAACGGTCAAGCTATAGGAGATGGAGTTAACAGGAACTCTGCCATTATTGGAGGTAGGAAAACCACCTACTTTTCTGAGATACTTTGCAGGATGACTGTGACAGCTGAACTGCAGTTGGTAACATATTCAAGCTATTTGCTAAGAGTGGGAAAACTACACCTGAACAACATTAAGTAGGAATTTTGTAAGTCCATTCAGGCACATTGTCCTAGTGAAATGGTTTGTTCTCATTTAGTTTGTCCCCTCAGTTTCAGTTTTAACCAAATCAAAGTACATTTTAAGCATCTATGTTGGGACCTCTTTTGCAGCAGTTACTTATGTTAATGGAGTAGTTAATTTGTATGAAATGGCAAGAACACTTTTCCAGTTACAACAGATTCAACATGAATCTATGTCAAACACTATTTGCTTCACCCTTGACAAAAGTCCTGCCTTGTGTTTTAGGGGCCAAGTTCTGCTGCAACTTACGTGCTGGAGAGTCCCGTTCAGTGTGATAGGTGATGTTCAGTAATACCAGAACTGGAACCTTGAATTAGCATTCCACTGAAGATATTCTGGCCAGCTGCCTCCTGAAATACGGATCCTGCTTGATTCCATGCACACATGCGATTTCCTCTGCCCTGTCCCATAGGATAGAAGTGTTGATCCATAACTTTCCTGGGAGAACTTTGCTACTGCATCTAATTCTGAAGGCATATAAAAAAACAATTGTAAAGATCAGCCCAGTAGTTTTGAGTCAGTTCTAAATGCATATAAAACGACATACTGGTGGTGGGTTTTGTCATGTAAAGCAACACTGAGTATAGCAGTACATGCAGTCTAATGGAATTTCTTGTTTCTTTTCCATGGACCCTTCAGGGGTCTGTTTCCATATCCAGGTTCAAGATCAGTTGCTGTAGTTTTGATTTCCTATGCTATTTTTTCCTTTTTCATTTATATTCTTATCACTACTTTAAACTTTTCTTTAATACTAGAGGGTAGGATTGCATTCCTCAGAAGAATTCAGGCCACACCTGAACAACAGTCTGGCTGTCCAGTTTATCATTTAACCAAAGTTGCATGACAGAATTCTGGCTGATAACAGGATTTTTTTTAACCTGAAAATTGTATGTCTTCATCCTGGAGTATCTTCGTGCCTGTAGAGAAGGGGCCAAAAAAGAAAAAGTTCTGTTTTACCACATAGTTACTTATGCCTAAGAGGGTAAGATACATGAGACTTCTCCGCAACAGGGCTGAATGCCTAATAGATCTTTGCAGAAGGAGCAATTAAAGATAAGTCTGATGATAAAGCAGTTACATCTGTAATTATGTGGAGCCAGTGCCTAGTGAGTGGAGTGAGCCAACAGTGAGTCAAGCGAATTTTCAAAGACACGTCGAGGAGCTGTGATAGATCTATATGGCCATTGACTGGAAGGTGTACATCAGTGACTCCATCCTCAGAGAGCTGCCCAGGCCTTGACATGTCACAGTTTCACCCCTATGTTCTGGAACTGCTTGGCACACTCTTCCTCATGGTCAGAAAGCTCACCTCTGTAAGAAGGTATTAGTGTTGAAGTTGGAATTAATGTTTTGAAGTGAAAGTCACTAGCAGACTCCTTCCAGTGACATTTTGTACATCACGAAAACTATATATCAGTATTAGAGTAGTGGGAACCCAGCAGCTGTGGTGATGTTTAACTGCTTGGGTAGCTTCAGCTCAGCTTGGAGTTCTGGGATCCTTTCTTTGTGTCAAACCCTGTGGTTTTCTCCTCACTCGTGACATCTTTTCTTTCCTCCTCTGTGTAGGTGTCATCGCAGTGGTGATCTTTACCATCCTCTGCACTTTGGTGTTCCTGATCCGCTACATGTTCCGCCACAAGGGAACCTACCACACCAACGAGGCCAAAGGGGCAGAGTCAGCCGAGAGCGCCGATGCTGCCATCATGAACAATGACCCCAACTTCACGGAGACCATTGATGAGAGCAAGAAGGAATGGCTTATCTAAGCGCAGGGGGACGGGGCCTGGGGTGGGATACGAGCTGGGCCAGGGTGGGACTGGGATGACTCTTGCAGTGGGGAGAGAACACTGTGTGTCAGACGCTTGAGCACACGTATGGTAAAAAGATCAGCACAACTGGAGGAGCAAGTGACAGGAAAATACCACTGAGACTGGAGGAAAAAAAAAAGGAATATCTCAAGCATTTAAGAAAAAATACTTTTTCATATTTATTTACAGTGAATTGCCCTTTCCATATCGAAACAACTACAACAAAGAGCAGTTTTGCAGCTTCAGCATTGGTTACAGTTTTGAGTAATACCTGTCTGTTTCTGTGTGTGTTCAGAGGTGTTCTGGATACCCGCGGCAAGCAACGGGGCTGGTTTTTTACATTTTTTAAAAGCTGTTTCAATTGTGCGTAGTCCTGTCCTGAGAACAAGTGGCAGACCTTTCTTCCCACCATTGTGTTCCTTCATGAGCACTTCCACCTCTCCACAGGCTGCCCCCAGCCCTGCACCTTAACCGTATCACCGTTTGTTTTGGTGGTGTTGAAGGGAGGGTTCAGGGCTGGGGGTAAAGCGAGGGGTGAGGGTTAATGCAAATCTTACTCACCAGTTTCTCAACGTGCCATCAGCCCGTGCCAGCCCTGACAGGATCCATCTTCTTGACCCAGGCACTTTGTTGATTGCATACAATTCTCATCAGCAATGTAAAAATACTGTTACTACGACTGCTACTACTACCACCAGAGAGGATAATCACAAAGCACAGGAAGCTGGGCGGGGGGGTTGTATTATTATTGTTGTTGTTATTTTGTTGGTCTCTAAGGGAGGTTGATGCTGTGTGAGTCTGTTCCTGTGTCTTTGGCTATGGCACTGTTGACCCGAGGCACATGCCAGTTAAAACTCAGCTCTGCCTGTGGCATATTGACATATACAGTACTTAGGCATAAGCATTGTAGTAGGGAATTAGAGCCAGACTTTGTTTCTGTTTCTTTTTTATAGGCTGTTGCAGAAATGTTAGTACAGCTCTAGTCAATGCATTTGAACCCATGGGCTTCACATAATACTTTTTTCCAACTCTACATAGCAATTTATTCTTTAAATCCTTTGCTTCAGTCCCTTTGCAAGGAAAGGCTCTGCTGGCAGTGTTCACACAGGCAGGAAGGTGAGGCAAAGGAGACTTGGATACTTCCCAGAGAGCATGTGAGGAACACACAGCGCACAGTGGAGAGTTGCTTTTCAATGCAGAGATTTACCTGAACTGTTTTGCTGTCTTTGTAAGGCCTTTTTAAGAATAGCAAGGCCAGTGCCAAGTGCAGCATTGCACCCATGTTCCCTGTTGGACTGGTGAAGTTGTAGGTGTCACTTGAGAAGCAGTGTAGGAAAGGCAGAGGGGCAGCCTGAAGACCTAAATCGTTCGATGGCAATAACATAGCTTTAGCTTGTCCTCTTGTAGTGGAGCGTGGTTCTCCAGTGGTCTGACTTGACAGGAATTTAAGGCCTTAATGGGCAGGTTTTTGCAGTGGAACAGAATGAAGGAATGAATGTATTGCAGGGCATTTGCTGTGTGCTGAAAGAACAGAAACAACACCAGGAATTTCCTTTTAAAAGTATTTACGCTCGTGACAGTCCTAGAGGTGCTTTAATATTGCTGGGTTTAGTATGCACAGATTTAATCCATTTTTCTGTACAAGAAGGATTTATTTCTCACCCAAATCTGCAGTCTACTACACTGAGCAGTGCTGGCATCTTAAATTTCCTTATCTTTTTGGTTGTATCTTTCATTATTCTAGTTGATGCATTAAAATGAAAATGAAAAAATCATGGGGGGAGAAAATATTGGACTCTTACAGACAGGAAATTTATAAGCACAATTTGTCAGACAGACAAGGCCAGATAGTTTGGGTATTAAGGACAGTAGCCTAAAATCCTCTTCTAGATTCACTGAACAGAGATATCAGAGCAAATCAAGCCCACTGCTTTCTTCTGTTTATGGATTTGGAATTAGCATGCGAAGAAAGTTGCCAGTTTCAAAAAGAATTACTGTTTCTCAGGTAACATGTGGCAGAGGGGTTCGGGTAGGCATAAAAATCACCTCTGTCACTCTTGTGCTCTGCAGTCTTTTGCCTTGCCTCCAGTATTAACCGCTAGGGAGAGGTTTAATTGAGCAGATGAGTCCTCATTCTTGTTTAATCATGGGTGTAAGATTAGTCTCCACCCTTGGAGAGTTATCAGCATGGGATGGATCTAGCCTGCACCACTAACAGCAAAATACAGAACAATTACAGATATCTTTGTAGGATTGAAAAGGCATTCTCTTTTCTGTAGTATTTTGTTTAATTTGATTTTAATGGTATTTTAGTCCCCTCAGAAAAACATCCGTGCCTGTAACTCCCAGGTTACAAAAAGAAGTGAATATAGCATCATTTGCATAGATTGGGATTTGGTTTGCAGCAAAAAGTTGCTTACTAATCTCGATTTAATATCTGGGAGGAGGATCAGACTTACGTATCCTGAGAGACCAGAGTTCTCTGCTGCTTCATGTGGGAGAGACAGGCTTAGCAGCCACGATGCAAAGTTGCCAAATGCCTCAGTATGGCACTAGCTCAGTCTCTGGGCCTAACCAGGTCCTTGATGAAGCTAGGGACACTTGTCTGGGTTATGGTAGTGAGGCCTGGGACATCTATTTACTGATTTTCTAAAGGATTAGCAGCTGATCTCCCACAACCCTTGTAATCAAGAATTTCTGGAAAATAACCTTTGACCATTGCACAAGTGATAGCTGTAAATTAGTGTCTTAAATTTTAAAACCAGGTTATAAATTTCTGAAATCAAGAATGCAAGCATCTGCATCTCTCCACTGACTGGACACCATGGGCCTCTTCATGTGGAGTTCATCAGTGCTATGTTAAAATGTTGATAATGTTCAATTTGCCATTATTTTCGTGATACAGTCACTTTCATAACTCTAGAAATTCTTTTAATTATTAAAATAATTGTTTCTTCTTAAACTGGACCTTAGACATAATATTGTAGACTAGCAGCTGGTCTCTGTATAGGCATTTGGTGACTGTAGGTGAATTCCTGCCTGTCTGCTTTGTATTTCATTTTTGAGAATGACATATGTTTAATTATAGGCAGTGGTCATTCAGCAGCCTAGCAGTGAAGCAGGAGCAGGCTCAAAGAAGTAGCTTGTGTATTTTGCTAGTGCTATATCTTGTGCTGAGGATTTCTTCCTCTGCAAGTCTGTTATTGAAGGTTGAAACACCTGTAGTTTACTTCACCCACTTGTGCCAAAAATCTGTGTTGTTTAGCAGGTACTATCCATATGCCTGTAGTGGGAAAATATGTTGGAGGGGAGAGTAGATCCTGCTTGTATAAAACTCTGTAATTTCCCCAAATAACATAAGAATAATCAGTCTTTTATCACCTCTTTTTAGCTGCTTCACCTGTTTGAATGGTGCAGGAAAATGTAGCTGCTGCACTGGTTGGGGAACCAAAGTGTCCCAGTTGTGTTTCTAAAAGGCTTGTTCCTGATTCCACAAGAATTAATGGCACTAGCGGTGGGGAGAGCAAGGCTGGGGTGGAGGCACTCAGTGAAATAATGTCAGCAACATTTTGGATCCTCATTCACAATACACACAGACCATGGAGCACCAAAGAGCCAAAATGATGGAAAACTAATTCTGATGTCAACCCAACCTCAAGAGAAAACCTGCAATCCAGTGTGGCAGTTTTGAATCAAGTCTTTCACACTCTGCTTATTCCAGATTCACTGATAGAAAATTCAGATGTTTTACATAGGAATATGTATTTTAATTGGTACTGGAGCATTTCTGCTTTGTATTTTTCATGTCTTTATCTATACCTTTTATATCTCCTCTGGCAGTTACCACTTCAAAGGTATGGCAGCATTTTAATATCATGCTCTAGGTAGCATGATGTATGTGAAAGGGTGGTCATCATAAATATTTCAGTCAGACTGTCAAAGCAGTGGTGTATATGTACAAGTTTATTGTAGTAATAAGAATTCAGTTTAAGAGTCTAGTAAATAATTACATTTTAGTTAAAACTCTGTCCTTTAATGGCAGATGCATCCAATTTCCAGGGTAGCTGCTGCAGTGTGGAGCTATCTCTGCTTGACAAGCAATAGCTTTTAATATGGTTTCTCCCTTGAACTATTTTCCATTTCATCAAGCATGGTGATGCTGAAAAGGGTGTCATTTTTTTGAAAAGCAGAACCTAAATTGTGTTAATCAGATTTCATTATCCATCCTAGAGAAACCGAATAGAAACCTTGCCTTCTAAAAGCAACAGCATGTGAACTAGAATGAAAGGACAACATGTATGTATGCCTAATACCTTCTATGAATGTCTTTCCTTTTAACTAAGGTTCTATTAGAAACCAGATTGGTAAATTTTAAACAAGAAAAAAGGAAATTCAAAGCAGTTTTAATTCCTCTGACAGCTGTTTCCGCGTGTTTTGTATATTCTGATCATTGTCTATATTTTTTCCTCCTAGTACTAGGAAATCAATTTGGAAAGGACAGAAGCTGGGAAGTCCTCTTAAGACAAGACCCCCACAGTCCATGAAAAAAGGGACTTCAGAATGCAATTATGCACAGGAAGATAGAGTGCTAAAACCAGGGAAGATTTACGGAAATGAAAGTGTGTTCCTCCTGCATTAGGCAGCCCCTGATTAACTGTTACGGAGGAGAATCTCAGGCAGTGTAAATCCGTTCTTGTTGAGATGGGCTGAGGGGCTGAGAGTAGGGATTTGGTAGAAATGGAATGACTGCCTTGCTGATGTTTTTCCCTTTCTGGTCACTTTGCAGATAGCAGCAAGCAGTCTGCCATCAGTTCTGCTCACGTTTGTTATTGCAGGCTCTGTGGCATTGCCAGCTTCACAAGAGTTGCGCACTACAAATGGCTGAGTGTGGGTGGTTTGCCTTCCTTTCCTACCATAGCTCTGTCCTTTCCTTTATGAATGTGAGCCTTTTATTGAAGTTGTCAAGAAACATGTATGTCAGCCCAACAGACTTCTGTCTGTTCCTTTTAATAAACTACCTTATCAGGCTTTAAAAAAGTTTTTATGATGTGAAGCATTTTATAAAAGAACTATGTTAAGTGCACTTGAATGGGAGAATGTGAAATCTAGGCAGAGAAGCATCAGTGCAACAACCAGCCGAGTCAGAGTGACTGTGCTTGTACCAACCTGTTGCTCTGAATGCAGTGTGAATTGCCTTAACCACCGACCCAAAGCACTGTCCAAGACCTTAACTTACTTTGTGGAATATAATAGTGGTAAAAGTCCTGTTGTGATGCCTTGTGACCATGTTTTGACCATTCATTTGTACTGACTGTTGTAACCCCTACAATGAGAGTCATGCTTTCTACAGGGATATTTTTCATTTATATAGGAAAGCTCTAGAACAAAGAGATGGGAGTGAAGGTTCAAGTTTAAAGCCCTTCCGATATTTGTACCCTGTGACACGGAGAAGAGTCTTTGCTTCGTGCTGTCACCATATGTGTCTCACTGCAGCTAGAAGTGTAGGTGTCCATGTGCACCTCTGAAACCTAAAGCTAAATTCAAGACAGAATGTGTACAGCTCCTGGGTAATTACTGCCATAGTGTGGGTGGGTAAGATACCAAACTTGCTTCAAACCCATCAGTCTGCAGTGCTGGCAGAATCACTCACTCTTGAAATCAAGAATCAGTTTTGGAGATAAACTCAAACGTTGCCCTACAGTAGTAAGCACATACGGTGCCTCAGATGAGAGCAGGCTTGGACCTGGTTACCGACAAGCATTTATTCAACAATCTGTAACACAGTTCTTTCAACACCCTATTTAACTCTGACTTTCACATATAAGCACACTTCTTGAAGAATGATCAAACCCCTGATTATGGCAGGGGAAGAAAAGTGGCCAATTCATGGCTTCATTGCAGATGAAGGGGGTTTTTAAACATCACTTCAAGTGAAAAAAGAGTTTGGTATCAACAGGCTCCTTACAGAGAAGTGTTTCTTTTGCCTAGTCTTCTATTTTCAAAACATCTTACAAGAAAAGTTAAACAATTATTCCACATGGTACAAAGCACAACCAGAGCTGCTTCTGTGAAAAGGGTAAGATACATGCTGCAAATACACATGGAAGCAAGTAGCAAACGTAGTGCATCCAGTTCCTTCTGTGATGCAACAGCTTCCAAAAATGTGTATTTACACTCCCACTGCTATTTTTCCTTAATGGAAAAAACATCTGGATTAAATAACAAATACAAGGGAAAAGTGCATACACTTCATTTTACCATAGATTAATGTTCTTGCTTGGTATGTAACAGGGTGATAGGGAATAGCAAATGGTTATTTCCTTAGATTTCACAGCATTAATTCTGCTGGCTCCAAGGGTCAGTGATGTACTGTCACTATTAATTATTAGAACATGGAGGTATTTATACTGGTAATACTAAAGAACTGGCATTCTGGATTCTAGCAAAGGCCTTCTCTGAGAAAGTCTTATTTATTGAAAACCCATGTCAGGGCAGATGGCATTTTCAGACAAGGAAGAAAAAGTAAATTACTGGAATGACGCTAGAGCAGAAGCCATTTGAGGGAATGTTTAGCATGATGAACAATAAACTATACCTGAAAGAATGTCTTTTTGCCTTCCAGTTAGGGATTTGGGATAGGTACAGTGCTGCGGCTAGTCATAGATCACCATGTGCATGTGTATTGCCGTTTTGGTCAAAATGTTTGAGTTTTTGTCTTTCACATGCTTTAAAACGTTGTAAGAGCACAGCTGAAGATGCGGAACTTAAGCAAGCTGCTCTAGTCTGCTGGTGAGAGCACAGAACCACAAGTCCCAAGCTCTTCTTCTACCTGCTGCTCTGTCTTTGCTTAGAAGATAATTCCCAGATGTGTTGCTGCCTGTCCCTGTCTGTTGACCCTTTTCCCCAAATCTTGCAGAACCACAGAACAGTCCAGGTTGGAAGGAACCTCAAAAGACCTTCTGGTCCAACCGCTCATGGGAAAGGGACCCTACATGAGATGATCTAGCATCCTGTCCAGTCACTTGTTTTCCCCCACTGACTCCATTTTCAGGGTGGTAAGCTAACAACAGGCTCTTGTTTAAGACAGACTGAAAGAGTCACTGGAGCAAGTCAACATGCTCTGGAGTCAGCCAGAAAGCAGTAACTTCAAATGACTTATGTCAGGTGGAAGCAGGCTTTATCTGGGAAATTTCCAGCTCAGCAGCTCTCCTACATTCAGTCATGGCTTTGGTTCAGCAATGGAGCACCCAGCCAAGTCTATGTATTATTTCTTTAAACCCATGCAGAGGTATGTAAGATAAATAAACTTGGCTGAATAACCACAAGGCAGCCACCCCCTGCAAGCTGATACTTATTCTCTAAACTGCACATCCTCATGCTTACAGTTTGTGTGTCACTGAAGGATTCTGGCCTTGGCAGAGTCAATAAATCATTCACAAGCTGGCCCAACAGCCCTGTACTGCTTTGTGGTCTCCATTGGGTAAATGGTTAAAAATAAATCTATGGTTTGCCATCATATAGCACTGGACACAGTATCAGCAGGTAGTTGTAATTTACTTGTTACAAAATCAAGGTCTGTCTGCAGAGGGTTTTTGTGTTAGATGCACTAACAAGACCTTTATCCCTGAAACAAAAACTACTACAATGGAGTGAGGTAGCAAAGAGAAATTCCCTTTGTTGCACACCGTGAAACACAACATAAAGTCCCTTTTGTTACACAGTTCCAGGCACAGGAGTAAGATCTCTGTACACATTTAACATCTCCTTCTTTACAAACCACTACCCACCACTCCAAAGCCAGCACAGAGGGAAACTGGCTGACAGTTCTGCATTTTTATCCCATCTTTTCCTCTACTTCAGAAATGTTCCATCTCTCTGATAAATTCATCACCTTCCACTGCCATCTTTAAATTCTTTCCCAGCAATGCTAGCTACTTCGAGCAAGGTGAAGCCTCTTGCCTTCCTAAAATCGGACTATTGTAGTGAGAGAGTTGCATGCCACTACATTCCTGTCATCTGTTACATTTGCAGCTGGGTTTTATCTGTTTATAGTAGTGAATGAAAGGAAAAGTTTGGTTTCTGCCATCTGCAGCATTATTTTATACCTAACTTGTTTGTTCCAAACTCACAGCACTGTCTGGCAAAGAGAGTCTGAAAACAAAGCAGCTGCACCTCATTCCATTAAGCACACTCGCCTTCTCTTGCTTGGGTCAAAGAGGTATCAATACTAAAATAAATGTCTAGCAAAAGTCCGCTTCTATTTTCCTTAGGGCCACAAGATGTCAGAATTAACCCTCAGCCATCCCTTTCCCTTACGCTTTTGTGGTACATATACAAGGCCTCCAAAGGAAGGACACAAAAATAGTGATGTTCTAAAAGCCTCTAGTGGTTTTAGTCTTTGGAGTTTTAAAGGTCCATCTCAACAGGGGCAGCACGTCAGCACTCCTGCAGGTTTCACTTACTGGCACATCCAAGAAAATCCTCAGCCTTGGTTAGTAATTTATTTTCATTGGATCAGCATCTCAGAAATGGAAAAGAAAATGCTTCTGTATTTGGAGTACCTGAGATACTATACTTGCCCTGTTGCAACTCCTGCATTGTGTCTGATCTTTTGAAGCTCCAGCTACATAAGATAAGGGATCAGAGCCACTTGAATAAAGAAGGCTAAGGCTCACTTGATTCCCATTAACTCTTTGAAGCACAGGGAACTGGCTTTCCACAAATCTCCTTTGTGTGGTCGATCTCACACATGATAAGGAGGATCTTTTCTTTTGCTCTGCCCTTCAGTGGATGAAGACCCATCAGTGGGCTGGGCAGGTGTCACAGAGCTATCTTCAGCCCTAGTGAACTGAACCAGTACTGACCTAATCCTACGTGTGGATGCCAACCCTAACTAAGAGCGCTTCATGTCATAGGGATTAAATAGATTCCTCCCCCCACTATGGAGTGCTCAGTCTGAAGCTTCTTACTGACATATATAAATAGAGATATAGAGATAAATAGATATTTTTATGGAGATGTTTTATAAGTGCCCTTTACTTTGTGCATGGTAATTATTGCCAAACTCTTGTTATTTAGGAGCTACAGAGTGGCTGGTTCTGCAGTTTAGACGGCAACCAGCTGTCTCTGTTGCAAGGGGGACTTGGGGTACGGGCTTGGATGTTGATTTTTATTATTCAGCTATAATTTGCATGGTTTGCATTTGGGTTTTGTCTCGGTGTCTTTTTGTTTGGTTTTATTTTTCTTTCCTCATTGGTTCTCTGGCAGGGACATATTGGGCTCAAGCAGGAACTTACATAAATCTCAGTCTTTGAGAGACAGATTGAAGCCATCAGTGCCATATAACTCTTCAGAAACACCTGCCTTGCACGGCCCGTGGTGTTGATCAGTGTGAGGGCCTCAAGACACAGTTTCTTTAGCAAGCTGTTGGAGTTTTCACATTATAGTGAAGTGCTCCTATTTCTCTAGCTTTGCTTGGCAAGCTAGCAATGGCTGGGCTATGGGTATAGCCTTGTGAGCAGGAAAAGAGGTCAGCAAACACGAGGACACAAATGAGAGTTCAGAAGGTTCATAAACACAGCAGTAGTAAGATTGTCAAAAGTGCTACTGAGGCAGGTCATTTTACTTCTTTTTTGTTTCAAATGCTCTCTGTTCGTATGCCATATCTGAGTAACACATCTCCACCAGCCAGCCAGCTCTCGATAACCTGGGCTCTTGGTTAGAGGTAGAAATGCAGTTGTGCTTTCTTATCCATCTCATTCCTGCTGCTGTGGAGTGGTCTGTACCCAGGAAAGGACCAGGGCCATTAGCTCTTAGTGAAACCAGTCTCTCCTCCCTTCCTTCCAAACCAGGTTGAAAGCCAATCCCAGGGTTATGTGCCTACAAAGCTGGCCTAATTTCCTGGCGGGTGAACCAAGACCTTGTCTGTTGGCGGTTATTCTAGTCCGCAGGTTTCTTTCTTGAGCACAATTTTCCCATAGGAAGTATAACCAGGATATGACGGTTACCCTATTTAAACAAAAATGTGTATATTAAAACAAAAAAAATCCTAATCTGAAAGTATAGTGTATCTGAGATTCCTGTGTTATAGACATTTAGTCTACAGATTTATGGCTACATTTGCTATGTTATGCTTGAATAAACATATAATTCATTGAACTACACAAGACCGATAAAAGTAATATGATCTCTTTAAGGAGAATAAACTGTTTGTAAATTTATAAAGAGTATAATCTGTTAGGCCTTATTTGAAGTATGTACTGTGGTTTGGTAAAAGTACAACATTAAAAGAGCCTTGCCAGATGAGGACTGGTTTTTTGTGTGCGCGTACGGTTGCTTTTGGATATCTGAAATCTTCATTTAACAAAAACACGCTCTCCAAGGCTGTGTGTAAGAGCCTGAGATGACGTGCAGGGTGCTCCTCACATTCCTGTGTACAATGGCTCTGGGATAGGTGAATCTGTTTTCCTGAATAATTTGGATCCAGTGTTGTTTGGAAACAAGTGGCTGATAGCACTACTGGCTGGAGAATCTTAAGAGAAGATTTGATAGAATTTATTAATAGTAAAAATTCAGACTAATGCTGCCACTGCACATCCAACTGGTGTCTATTTAATGGGGAAAAGCTTTAGGTGCCTTCAGAGCAAGAGCTGGTGTGCCACACACAGGCTGCAGTCATGCAGCTCTTTCTCCATACACTCAGTACACATCTGGCCTGCTTGGATGGAGCGTACCCATCCCTGCCCAAGGCATACCACATGCATTTGAATAATGACTAGTATTGCTCGTGAGCCCACTCATAGGGGAGTAGGGTCTGCTTGGGGATTTGAGGGGAGAGGGAATCTCGTCTCTGACAACCCACTCACTGGTTGCTTAATTCAATCTCAAGAGCTGCCTTCAGCCTTTGGGTGATGTAGCCCAGGGTAGGTCAGATCAAAGGTGTAGCTCATGCCATAACCTGGTTTTGTCATGCCCAAAAGCAGATGCCTAGGGATGATGATAACGAGGTAATGATAGCACAGTGTACTTGTGATACTTCCTCAGAATCACAGAATCACAGAATCAACCAGGTTGGAAAAGACCTTTAAGATCATCAAGTCCAACCGTTGCCCAGCACTGCCAAGGCCACCACTAACCCACAGCACTGAGGGCCTCGTCTACACGGTGTGTGAACACTTGCAGGGATGGTGACTCCAGCACTGCCCTGGGCAGCCTGTTCCAATGCCTGAGCACCCTCTCAGTGAAGAAATTATTCCTAATCTCCAATCTAAACCTCCCCTGGGGCCATTTCCTCTTGCCCTATCACTTGTTACTTGGGAGCAGAGACCAGCCCCCTCCTGGCTCCATCCTCCTTTCAGGTAGTTGTAGAGCATGATAAGGTCCCCCCTGAGTCTGCTCCAGACTAAACCTCCCCAGGTCCCTCAGCTGTTCCTCATCACACTTGTGCTCCAGACCCTTCACCAGCCTCATTGCCCTTCTCTGGACCCACTCCAGCATCTCAATGTCTCTCTTGTAACCACGTTTAAGGACTTTGTGGCCCAGGGGTGTTTTGATATGTTTAGTCTTCTCTTTCATCCCTACAGAACAAGTGGGATCTCCTCACAGCTCCAGTCATTCCAAAACAGCGAATTGGTGTGCTATTCAATTTAGAAAACCAACTAGCAACTGAGCAAGAAGGGCAGTTTTCCCTTTATCTCTGCCTGCTGATGAAACAACCTCACCATGCCTTAAAGCAGAGAGGCAAAAGAAATTTTTCAAATCTCCTTTGTGCTCTGCGCAGTTCCAATCACCTCTCTGCATGTGCCCACAAAGATCGCTGCATTTTATAATGACACACTGAGGACAAGCTGCATAGCTCTGATACCCAGATAAATCTGCAGCCCCCTGTGAACTGACTTCTGACTGATACTTCCTGTCATCACCTAACAAGATTTGTAGCTTGGTCCCACGCTGCGTGTGTGCTAAAGAATTATTTTTCATCTGGGACTTGCACATCTATCAGTGCCCATGGAAAGTGATGTTTCTTGCGTGAGAGACAGGCAGATGCTTTGCTTGGAGCTGGCTGCTGTGGAATAAAATCACAGCTTGGTTTGGGTTGGAAGAGACCTTAAAGCTGATCCAGTTCCAACCCCCTGCCACAGGCAGGGACACCTTCCACTAGACCAGGTTGCTCCAAGCCCCGTCCAATCTGGCCTTGAACACTACTAGATCTGGAAGCATAAAGTAGCCTTTATGCTACTCCCTCATGCAACATGCAGCTTTTTGTATGATGTCCCCAGTTTGTTAGTATCCTTAAGCACACAGCAGATTAAACACCGGTTGTCCCCAGACTGTGGCCAGCGCACCTCAGCTTCTGCCTTCAGAGGACATGGTTGAAAACCCTGAAGGTCCTGAAGAGTTTCAGCTACTCCTCTCTCTTCCGATAGGTGAGAAGCTCGTCAATGCTGAAAATTCATCATTGCATTTCCAGCTCATCCAAGGAGGTCAGGTCTTTCTGACACCTTTTTTCCAGGAGTGTTAGGAGGGGAACTTTCACTAGCTGGAAGAAAGGTTCCTGTTCCCTCTCATTAGTGATGGTTTGGTTACTAAGATGAGGCAAAGAAAGAACTGCATAGATACAGCAGTTTCAAATTGCTAAATTGTCTTAGCAGGGTACGGTGCAGGGAAAGGTAGAAATGAAGGGTTTAGCTGCTTGACTGATGTATAGGGCTATAGTAAAGGTGCATTTTAAATCCTATCAAACACTAAGCCTCCAAGAGTCAATGAGACAGGATTTCCCTTTGCAGAGTTGTTCTGGGTAAGCTTGTTAATCTCCAAATCCTTCAGTTGTTTCGTGATGGGATGTGGTAGGCAGGTGACTCTCACTGGCTTTTCTCCATTTCCAGATGCCTGCACATGTTTATTCAGCTGGGCAAGAAATGATGTGAAAGTGCTACTTTTGAGAGTAAAAGGGATTTGTGGAGGAATACTTTCTACTGTTATGAAAGGACCCTTAAAGGACAAGGATTCAAACTCGTTGCCAGTTATTCTGGTGGTCCACCAAGAACAGCTGTAAGAAACTTCCTGCAGGTGCTTGCAGTGCCATGGTCACCATCTACCCTGTCACAGACACCAGTCCTCACACCAAGCAATATGTTGTGTGAGAGCTGCTCTCTGGCAGTCCTCTGTGCAGGGAGCAGTGAAAAAGGTGAGCCTATGTGTCATGATGTAGAAATCTGTATATGGGGATAAGGTGCCCTGAGAGTTACTACCAGCCACAGACTCACAGTTCTGACCACAGCAGGAGCACTATGGCAATTTGAAATGGGGCTGTCCCTGCCAGTAGGCAACCCAATGGAAGCAAATAGACCAAAACCTTGCTGACAAGTGTGTCGTGGTTTAAGCCCAGCCTGCAACTCAGTACCACGCGGCTGCTCGCTCATACACCTCCTTCCCCCCAGGGCAGTATGGGGAAGAGAATCAAAGAAATGTAAACCCCATGGGTTGAGATAAGAACAGTTTAACAACTAAAGTACAGTACAATACTACTAATAATACTAATAATAATATAAATAACAAATAACAAGGAGAGATATATAATATTAAAAGAGAAAAGGAAAAAAAACCCAACAAACAGCAGTGATGCACAATACCATTGCTCACCACCCTCTGACAGATAGCCAGCCTGACACAAGCAATGATCCGTCCCTTCCAGGTAACTCCCCCCAGTTTCTATATTGGACATGACGTGCTGTGGTATGGAATACCCCTTTGGCTAGTTTGGGTCAGGTGTCCTGTCTCTGCTCCCTCCCAGCTTCCCGTGCCCCTCCTCACTGGCAGAGCATGAGAGACTGAAAAGTCCTTGGTCAGGGTAAGCGCTACTGAGCAACAACTAAAAACATCTGGTGTGTTATCAGTGTTGTTCTCAGACTGAAGCCTAAACACAGCACTGCACAAGCTGCTAGGAGGAAAATTAACTCTATCCCAGCCAAAACCAGGACAGCCTGCTGCTGCCCAGAAGTATGCTTGCAGGTGTGCAGTGATAATGGTGACGAGCAAAAGGAATGCAAGCAGGTGCACCCAGCAGGCTCACCCAGCCTGCAGACACACTCCCTTGTTCAGCTGATGCTGATTTTAACTCAGCCCTGTGAGGCTGTCAGCTCTAGCTCTGCTTTCCTGCACAGCAGGGGTACCTCGGAGAACAGGATCAAGGTTTTATCTGCTGGCTTCCCATGACCCATCTGAGTGAACTACAGTGGCTGCAAACACACCTCTGTGCAGCTGAGAATGCAATCAGTTCCCCTCCCCAGGCATCTGGGGCTAGAGCTGGTTTAGTGCTTGTTAACCAGGCACCAACCCAGGATACTGCCAGGGCCCTGCACCCTGTCTGCAACAGGCAGAAGGGCAATGGGTTTCACAAGCCCCCAGTAAAGCCCGGTGTTAGGGCTTTCAGACCTAACAAGGTGCTTTGTTATAGCCCAGAACAAATTTCTAGACTACTCTCTTTCCACCTTCCCAGTTTTCTCCAATTTGTAAAGTCCACAAGGACCCTTTCATGCTGGCAGAAAGAAGAATTACTCTGATGCATTGCAGTAAGTTGCAATAAATTGCATTGACTTGTTTTTTCTCTCTTCCTCTCCCACCCCTTCTGCTTCTCACACGATTGATTTCAGGACCAAGCGTGCAATCACAATTCACTCACGGTGTCACAGCAGGGACTGAACTACCTAAGGGAAAAAGGCTTGGGCAAAACATTATGAATTATTTGATTCTACACCAGGAGCACCCACCATTTCTCTGTCATTGGGACTGCAGCAGGCAAGACGGAGTCTCGCCTGGGAACCATAAATCACGTAACACCATTTGGCTTTGGTCACGGGGGCATCCTAACCCTTGCTTCATTCACACTTCCAGTCTGCTCTTTCGAAATCATCAAATGCTTACACTCGCCCCTAATTTTGTATTATAACCTTTATATATAAAGGTTATAACCTTCACTCTAAAAGAAAATTCTGTGAAGGTCCCTTACAGCTTCTTTCTTCCTATGGACCTGAACTGCTTTTAGGGCCATTCAATTCTGGGTGCACCAAGGAGACACAAGCAGGAATTTGATCTAAAAGAATGGGGAAAAGCATTGTGATGTTGCCATGGCCTGTCACAAGTGTGATGAACGATGACAGGCAGGCAGAGGCAGGGGAGAGAAAGGAAGGCAGCATGAACCTGTGTACCACCAAGCACCATTTCATTTTTAAGGGCAGCAAGGAAGGGAGAACATAATGGCAACTATTTTCCTGTGTAAAAGTGGCAGTGTAAGGTGTTAGTTTCAGGAGCACTCAGTGTTGTACAAGAAGAAAAAAAGGTTGAAAAAGGACAGGGAGGATAAAACAGTGACTCCAAAATTGCTGAAGTCATTTCAGGAGCTTTTGGGTGCCACTGGACCACATATGCTCTAAATGGTAGCATTTTTAGTGTTAATGATAGATATTGTCACTAGGGACTCAGCCTCAATAAACATTATTAGCTTGTTCTCTCCATCTCACTTCTTCCATTAATATCTCCATTGCTGCAGAGGATGCCCTTGAGATTTATGGCTGTACAGCAATGGCATTTTGGACTTCTGTCAGGTATTGCATTTGTTACTGGAAGTGCAAGATAAATTTTGGGATAAAAATAACTAATTAAAACTGTTCAAAGAGTCTCTAAATTGAAAATAAATTTTAAAAGCTTCCAGTAACCAAATAAGCATCAGAAATGAATATACTAACAACAACTTTTATCTTTTGTGTACTGACTGATTACATTGGTTCTGAGCAGCCTGATCTAGCTGAAGATGTCCCTGCTCATTGCAGGGCGGTTGGACTACATGACCTTTGAAGGTCTCTTCCAAACCAAACTATTCCATGATTCTATCATCTGGGAGAAAGTCCTCTTCCCTCCCACCTCCTGCAGAAGCTGGTAAGGAGAAAAGAGGGGAATCCTGGTGTAGAAAACACACTGTCCAACTTCTGTTTTCAGTGGTTTTACCTCTGTAAATCCACACTGCAGAACTGAAAGCAATGAATTCAAACTGCTAGCTGAGCCTCGAAGCATACTCTTTGCTTCTAAACAAGCACCGTGAATCATTTTCTTCCAGAGTATTCTCTGCTATACACCAGAGCACCCAATTCTGAGAGTTTGTGACCATAAATCCCCAGTGCAGGTGTGAGTGAAATGAGATGCAGAGTTAGTTATTCTATGAACTCATGTGACAGTCTTTGGCTCCCAGCAAAGGCATGCTGTGGCTGGCATCCTGGTATCACTGACACTATGTGATGTGCATAAAGGATTTGCTGTAGTGTCAGATTATGGGGCCAATAAGCTGTTGGTTTTCTTTAACCCTGTTACACAAACATTCAATGACGGTATTACTGTGCAGCAGTTCCTAGAGAACTTCCACAGCTTCAGCTACAGAAGAAAATTAATTGGGCTGGCCATCTGCTATCCGGATTTACTAGTAGCTGTCACAGTACATCATCTGGCAAGGAGCTCAGCACAGCCAGAAGGCAGGAGGTCCCACAGGCGGAGGTGACAGCCCTTCCAGCTTGCTGTGTATCCAGAAAAGCTCCTTGAAATAGAACTTCACAAATGAAAATCATAGTAATAAGAAACAAAACCCAATAAAGCCGTACAAAAGCAGCACGTGGTTTACTCTCCCAGCTGCAGTGTGAATTGTAACAGATGCAGAACTCCTGTATGAGTGCTGAGAGCAAGGACTGGATTTTGGAGTTTCCTGAGCAAAAGGAAGCACGCCAGCAGGGCCTCCACGGGGTGAGCTGGAGAGGCCAGAGAAGGAAGATACAATGAGAGATGGGAAAGCAGAGACCAAGCAGACAGACAGGCCTGGTGGGAGACAGTCCTTACAAAAGGATAGGAGAAAATTTATCACCCCATCCCATTATTACACTGGGAACACCGTGGGGAGAAGCTGTGAGAAAAGCTAGTTCTTGTGTTGACACTAGCTGCTCATCTGTAGGTCATTTAGGAGTCTTGAAAGGTGCTGTTGGACGGCAAGAGGGAGAAAGCAGGCAGCTATTTACACTACAGAGTTAAAAAGAGGGATGGGAACATCAGAAATAGCACAGAGTAATCACAAAATCCTGGAAACTCCAGATTAGACTTTGTCCTCACCCTTGTTTCTTAGATTTTTGGTGGGTTTTTTAATGGTTTCTAAAGTAAAATTTCAGATAAACAGATTTTTCTGGTTTATATCTTTTGCTGAGAATCAAATATTTGTTTGTCTGTCGGTACATGTGCCTGTTTCTATTAATGTAAAAATTACTTTAAGCAAGTTAATCTAAAGAGTGCCATCTACTGCTCATAAGAACAAGTGACATGTGCAAGCACAGCGAAGTTGGATGCTGGATGTGGCTTCCTGCATGAAGCTGGTTTTATGATATGAGGACTTCAGGTATCTCAGACTATTTCAGTTCCTTCTTGGGACTAACCCAAAGCTAAGAGATTGGCTGCAGGGGTCAGCAGTCCCAGCAGCGCCACAGCAATCCTCTCACCATTGAAAAGGCTTTTTTAGTTCTGAGTTTATCATCTCAAGGCAAGCTTAAACTGGCATGATGCATTTTGTATGCCTGTCCACCTACATCACCCAACACTTTGACCATCTGAAAGCATGGACACAGAGGGAAGACTTCAGCATTGCTGTTTGGTATGCTGCTCAAATACAGGCCAGCAAAAAGACCATAAATTGCCTCTATGTCCCCATTATTCTTCCTTGGTCACTCATGGCTCTGAAGCTTGTCACAGGACCACTACATCTCTACTCAAATTCTCTTGGTTGGGAAAACAGCTACTGGGGTTTCCAGGGTGTTTCACTAAAGCTAGTGCTCCCTGTCTGCAGATAACACATTGAAACATGTATAAATGCATCTTGTATAATACCAGTTTATATATTAAAGCACTGCAGTCTGAGGGGCTTTCTGTGGGCTGGGGTTTTACAGAATAATTCAAGCTGGTCACTGAATAATTCTCAGCTGGCCCTAGGATACCTTAAGTAGTTGTTAGACATTTGTTGCAGCTGTGATGGTACAAGATCATGAGCTCCATGTGTGACATACTCTACATGGTGAGTTGTTGTCATACACCTCCAGCAAATAGAAGGAAATCTTTGTGTGCTGCCTGAGGAAAATACCACAAAGTTGGATCTTAAATTGTTCAATATCCTCCCAACTGGAAAGCTTGGATCATTGCATATTAAATCAGCCCACGTGTGCTCTGTTTGATGAAATGCTTCTTCTGTAGGCAAAATAGACTTCACAGAGTTGCTCTTACATTAGCAATTGTTGAAAACTAAACTAAATGCCAGTCATGTTGGAAATGTCACATGGTGTTACTGAATCATTATGACTCCAGTTTTATCAACTTACAGTTCCTAAAATATCACTGTCAAAATACTGATATACAGATGTTGTCTTTCTTCCTATGATTTTGTAGAACATAATAACCACCTTAATCTCAGTCCTGCCGGCCCAAAGAACATGGTACTGTAAGATGGAATACTACATTCATTCATGGTGGATGATAACTGGTCTGTTCAGCCCCAAATACATTGTGTGTGCAATAGGGCTGCTCCATTTTGGAAACACATCAGCGTCTCTGTTACTCTTACATGTATCAACCCCTAGAAAACCTAGTGAGTATCCAGATCAAAGTTTATTGACCTGAGGAATAAACAAGACATCTTGTGTGGCCTGAAGCCTTTTGTGTGTAGCAACCTTCTCCAAAGCTACTTCTCTGTGCAAGTTGTATCTGGTTGGGGAGCCAGAAAGAGTGTACAAAGTGGTACCTGAGTGGAGTTATTAACCAGCACTAACACCTACTAGCATGACTAGCTAGTAGCTATAGCCAGCCTAATTTTTCTTCAGAGATCCTAAATAAATTGGATGAGAAGTGTAAACTGCCCCATCCATCTCAAGAGATGTTAATTTGAGAGTTAATAGTATTTCACACACTGATGCTAACTACATTCCTTACCAAAGAATGGCAGAAAATAAACCTTTTTAGAGTTAGACAGCATTTGGCATTCAAAATGTTTTCCAAGCAAACAGGCTTCATTCAAAACAGCATTTCCTTGAGAAGACTGCGTTTCAAACAAGTATTTTGAGCTTTTGTCATTGCAAAGGCCCTAGAGGAAAAATGTAACAAAAGTCCATAGCCACCTGCACAGGAATGCAAAACCTCACTAGATTCAGTGTCATGCTAATGAAAACTTCTTTAGGTGCTCAGCCCGGCAGGTCCCATTGGGCTTGTAACAACTAAGGCTGCTTTTTGGCTGAGAGCGTCTCCAACCCTAGGGACTGCAGCAGAGCAGTGGGGCCTGTGGGGAATGCTCCTGAAACAGGCACAGAGACCACACAGAAACACAATCATCTCTGCCGCGTGGCAGACTCTCCTGGGCTGCTGCAGGCTCCTTCGCCTTTCCTCTTGGTTTCTTGCTTCAGTTCCCAGCACCTATGTTCTGCTCCATGCCACGACAAGGCCATTCCCCTAATGTTTATCTGCTGTACACCAAGAAGACATGGTATGTTTTTTTTGAGCAATGTATTGGACTTCAGGTTGTTCGATTATTACAGCTGCTGGCTGGCCAGCCACCAGAGCATGCCAGGTTATCCTTTGGAGTACATCGGTAACTAGGAGGAGGATAAAAAAGTCAGGTAGGAAGGGGCATCCAAGCAAGTGAAGTGGTTGCTGCTAACAGAAGTGACATGCCAGCTAAAGAGATGAAAAAACCTTTAGTCCTCTGCAAGTAGCCACCTGCAAGAACCAGTAGGCAAGCCAGCAGATGATGGGATGTAGGTGAGATAGGGACAGGAGGGAAGTGCAGCGAGGCTTGAACACTGGCCTAAACAGAAGCTGTTCCTGCAGCTTTTCTTGTAAAATAAAACACTTCAGCAACTCAGGAACACTAAAAATCCCTCTCTAGTTTGTTTGGTCAGTGACTAGGTGGCACTGTGTACCCAAAAAATGAAACATGTAACAAATTAGTCTAGTGTTTCTGTAGTGAATGGTAGCAAAAAGAGTGGCAAAACAGGCGCAGGACCAGGAGAACTGGACGTCTGAGCTATACTGAACTCTAAACTCCAGGGGAATTCGAGGCTTTTTCTAGCAGGGAGAAGGTCTTTTCTTTCTCTCCTCATTAAAGCCACCTGAAGACAGACAATTCAGTTTGCCATAAAGCTACAAGGGCTTTTTGGGAAGTTGACAGTTTACAAAATCCTGGCATTTGCATATGCAGAAGTATGTGGAAGCTTGTGATGGGGGAGTGGGGGGGGGTGTTTGGGGGTTGTTTTCTTCTGCTTGCACCCACAACACCCTCAGTTTGAAAAGGTGAAAACAGTTCCCTCAGGATTACCCCACAATGGTTTATTCTAGCAACTATCCCCTGCAGCACCAAGTATTGCTTTCTTGTTTATGTACCTTGGCAAACAGTGGTGGGAAAGCAAGTGTCAGTTTAAGCAGTGAATTGTCTACAGGCTTGACTCTGAAGTCCTACAGCTGGTAGGAGGTGTAGGAAACAGGAGGAAAACCAGGCTGGATAGGCAGAGAAATCCTCTTCCCCTCAGATAATATCTTCTGAGGGCATCATTTGGCATTTTATAAGCACCGTTCACAGCAGCACAGAGCAGGCCAGAGGCCAACAGCATTTATGGATGAAGTTGCCACCATGTCATCTCACAGTCCCAAAGGCATTCAATATCTGAGTCACAGAAGGAAGCCTGCAGCGGTGGGGAAGAAGCAGAGGGACCTCACAAGGAAGCAAACCATCCTCTGAACCATCCACAAATGACAGAGGAACCCTCCACTGCTACCCTGCACACACATTGATTGAGCTGCTGGCTGCTTATCACAACATGCACCTTTTGATTGCTTTTAGCTCTCCTGAGGGTATGAAAGCTTTACTTGCTTGTTTGGGCCCTGAAAGACATCCTTCCTGTCTCATTGCAGAGCCTGTTGTCTCTGACTTTGTCAGACCAATAATCCGGAGCAAATCAATGGTATAGCTGTCTAGACCTGCCTAATGGGGGCCACAGAGATGAATACATAGATTAAGTGTCTTTAGAAATGCTCTAATGGTCCACTGAAAATAGCATCAATGATCTAACACTATCGTGTGCTGTCTTACAAATACATAGGAATCACCACTATCAGTGCTTGACCTGAATCCATCAGACTGGTACTCCCTGAGCCAGCTGAGAGCCAGCTATTGCAAGGTGACCAGGGCACACTGGCGAGCTGCAGGAAGGTCCTCATTTTTACTTCTGTCAATGCTTTTGTGCCACATAAAAACACACAGCACTCAAAACTAGCAAGCAGGGCAGGCATTAGGATGAAAGAGAAGGCCTGGGTGGAAGACTGATGGAAGGTGTGAAGAGTAGTAACCTTCAGGGGAGCAGTATAGACTGATAAGAAAACAGCAGGTTTGTCACTAAAGACAGAGGATCCCAAGGCAAGTCAGAGAGTCAAGAAGATAGGTATTCAGAGATGGAAATTACAAGATGCTCACAATATACGCATGATTTTTAGGAAAGGCTGGCAGACTTTATGGCATTGTTAAGGTTTAACATCATTTAATTTCTTGTAAGACTAGGTTATTTGTATTTCTAAACAATGTATAACCACCTTAATGTTTTTCATCTAGCCCAAAGTCTCTTTTCAGTTGTAAAATACTTCTGTCAAATAGTATACCCATTAGTTTGAACTTCTTCCACTGGGTAAAACATAAACAGGAACATAATCCAACCTGAGTTGCTTTTATACAATGCTTTCCTGCCAATTGCCATTTTAGATTTTTCTACGAGACCAGGGAGTTATGTTATGTTAAGCTTCAAGAGGATGAGTTCTGTTGCTCTAAAAAGCTAAATGAAAAGTGAAGTACATGCAAAGTAAAAATATCCAAGACGATATAAATGAGTGCAAGTGAAATATGAAGGCTCAAGCCTTTCGGGAGCCTATGGGAAATAAAAATGCTCCCAGCAAGTGAGCAGGAGCAAACAGTAACAGCGTGGTGGGAAACATTCTCGCCCTCATACCACCAATGAAAGTTTCTGAAACCATAAATCCACCAAAAAATGTCTCAGTTGATTTTCTGCTACTTCCAGCTCTCCTTTTCCTCTTCCTCTCCTTATCCTTTCTATTCTCCTTTTTACCCTCAGGGCAGCATGTGCAGACATACCAAAGCCAGCTATTAGCATAGATACACTGGTTAACAGCAGCAGTCAAGTCACAGGGCACATCCACATCACGTTTTGCAGGGAGTTAGGAAATCACCCATCCATCCTAAACTCCGGAACTGACCCATAGGAGCCGTCCCCAGCCTGGGTGACATCCCCAGCATGACATGAAATATTTGCAGTCTTGAATGTGCCTGTACAAACCACCAAAGCCTGTGCTGCCAAGTGTTTGTGTTCAAAGCACCAGCCACAGTCACGTCCAGCATGTGCCTAAGCTCCTTCCTTTTGCTTTCCTTTTTTCTTTTCTTGTGTTCATCCCTTCACCTTTTAATACACTGCTGTATTAGGAAGTTCTAAAGGAATACCAAGTTCATCTTATCCTCCCGAGCTGTCATTTTCCCTTGTAGAAAGAAATTATATCAAGTATTTGCAGTGCTGCATCAGCCCCCATCCCACCCTGCTCCTGCATGCAGCACAGGAAAGTCTGAGTTTCAAACCCATATCGCCAAGCAGGTCACCAAACACAAAATCATAGAATCATAGAATGGTTTGATTTGGAAGGGACCTTAAAGGCCACCTAATCCAACCCCCTGCCACGGGCAGGGACACCTTCCACTAGAGCAGGTTGTTCCAAACCCCTGTGTCCAACCTGGCCTTGAACACTGCCGGGGATGGGGCAGCCACAGCTTCTCTGGGCACCCTGTGCCAGCGCCTCAGCACCCTCATAGTGAACAACTTCTTCCTAACGTCTGATCTAAATCTCCCCTCTGTCAGTTTAAAGCCATTCCCCCTTGTCCTGTCAATACCTGCTCTTGTAAAAGCCCCTCTCCAGACTTCTCATAGGCCCCTTTAGGCACTGGAAGCCTCTCTAAGGTCTCCCAGAGCCTTCTCTTCTCCAGGCTAAACAGCCCCAACTCTCTCAGCCTGTCTTCATAGGAGAGGTGCTTCAGCTCTCGCAGCATCTATTATTTTTTCTCTCCAGTAATCAGAGAAACATGAGCAAAATTAAACAGCAAGCAAGCAAATCCCCAAATACTCCAGTGGCTATGGAAAGGAGATGTTGTATTTTATGTTCTTGGCTTGCATAATACTAGAAAGTAGTCTTAGTTCACCTTTAAATGAACCTCGCTTTACCCTAGCAAGGTTGCAGAGTGAAGCGACCATGGCAGGTGAGAGCCAGCGCAGGTGACTTGTTTAACTAAGTGATGTGGAAATGCACCAACAGCTCCTCACTTCCAGATGTAATGGGATTTCTCAAGGGACTGGTTGAACTGGTTGCAATGGCTACTTTACATAAGCAGAGCAGGAAGAACTGATTATGGTAATGCCAAAAATTTGACCGAAAGTGTGGATTTATCCTGTGTTTGACTGTGTAAAATGAGCCCCTTTCCAGTAACTGTTCTGCTCCTAGAGCACATCTACTGCTTTTAATGGCAAAGTTAAACTAGTCAGAAACTTTCTCTTGTGGCTCCTCAAAAATTTGCAAGCAATTGCCCAAGTGCAGGTTCAGCCAGGGTGTGTGCAAACTTAACACAGAGAGCAAAGGTGTTTGGGCATAGCTGAGGGCTTATTTTGGTCTAGAGCATGGCCATTAACAACAAAAAGCACGATAAGAATGCAGTCAGAGTTCAGCGTCCTTAGCTAAGTATAGAGGACTGAGAGTTAATAAGAGCACATCTTCACACATGGTGAAAGGTAAATACATAGCAGCCTCTATAAAGGCATTGTAATAATTAAATAACTATGATAATTTAATAATTTTAGAGTGTATCAAAGCTTTACAGTCATCCTGAACTTACAGGTTGCATCACAAGTAGCGTCACCTGAGTCCCTGGTTAGCTGACCTGGGACTCAGGGGAACACACATAGAGGTGGGAAGGATTCAAGATTAAACTCGAAGCCTGCATCTATACAGATACTTTCACTGTTTTTCTTTCTAATCCGTAATGTAGTTATACTGCAATATCAAATTTCCCTGAAAGTCTGTAAATGATTTCAAATTATGCAAGTTTAGACTGCATTTGTGGGAAGCTCATAAGATATTGTTGCCATCTCATGAACTAAACATTTTGCCGTGCTTTGTGGATGTAATCAAAGAATGAATTATTGAGCAGTTATCAAGGGTGAATGACCTTTTCATGATTTACCACACTATAATTTAAAACCTGTAGCTCCTGTTAAATTCCATTATTTCTCTTACAGCTTTTATCTAAGAATGGATTCAAAGGTCTTGTGCTTACATTCAAATGACTTTCCTTCTGCCCTGGAAGAATTTAGAGAATTTACAAGGATGGAGGTTAAGTGCTCATTGGGGACAAAAAAAAAGCTTTAAAAACATTAAAAGCAAGCAGCATAAACTACAGGTGAACAGCTAATAAGATTAAGAAAAAGATACCTCGTTTAGTTTTTACATATGCACCTGATCATCCCTGACTACTTTTTACTGCATTTCGGGTGGGTTTTCTTTTTCCAGTTATACTGCTAATACAGACATCTGAGACGAGCACTGAAGTTTAATTAGAAGTAGTTTTTTGTTATTACTGAAAGTATTAGCAAAAGAAATTTTCCTGCTGCTGTTCATTACAAATGCACTGCTTAATTACTGCTTATTGCTCCAAAAGCTTTAAGCAGCCTGTGGAAACTTAGAAACATTCCTAGGAAAATACAGACTTGGACAGGAGTGATATGTCCACTGGGTAAATCAGGTCCATTTCTATCATTAAAAATCTTTTTTAAAATATGTATATACACACACCCCCACATATTTATGTACACACACCCACATACATATACATATATAATTACACATCATTATATAACATTATTACATATTTTATATATAGCAGATTGTCTATTATAGCTTATATATATATTACATTCTATATATTATTTCTAGATATATTTATTCTCGTTCAATTTTTCCTTAATAGTGCTCTATATTAGAAATGTTCCAAAATTTATAGAATCTACTTCTTTTCATCGTGCTTCCTGCAAAACACCCCATCTTTTACTAGGCCAGTCTTTATGAGAATTCAAGTGCTTTTCTGTCCTGGCTGAATCAACTTCAGAAAAGGCACAGGAAACACAAGCACTGTCACGACATATGCAGTGGGAGCCTTCACACAAAGCTCGTTCCCTCAATACTTTACAGTGGGAATGGGTTGTGGGCAAAAGGGAAATAAAAGACTCTGAAGACAAGATCTGAAGCATAAAAGTAACCTGGTTTCTGCCTTTCAGGAACTGCAGGGATATTGCGTCCTGATTGTATCAACTGGCTGGGAGTGCTTCTTCTCTAGTCTCTTCTGTTTCACGTAAAATATTCCTTTGGGGCTGAAAAGATGGTCAGGTGTAGAAGGAATTGGGTTGTTACTGTTCAAACAATTCAAAGAAATTTCAGCAAAAAGTTTGTGAACAATGTGCATCCTCTCTGTGACTTTCACTTAAACTTCATATACAATGCATGTGAGAACCCCCTGGACAAATATCAGCCACGATCTGATGGCTGGCTGTCTAATGTGTGGTAAGCTTAATAAATCCTATTAGCCCACAGTTGATGATAAAATCCTACTGAAAGCAAGCAAGCAGTTGTACAGTGTTTTTACAGAAGGTTTGCTAGTTTAGACAGGAGCACTCCTGGCAATTAGATGATTTAAACTAATTTACAGCATGCCTAATCTCTGTCTATGCCCAAGATATGATCCGTGAGGTTGTCTCATCAGCTTCCACTCCTGAATTGTACAGCCTCTTATACTGTAACACCACGGAGCTGCTCAGCAGCATATTTGGGCTGAAATCCCATCAGAAGTCAAACAAAGGGCTGCGTGTGCTGCTTGCAGGACTAGATACGCTAGACTTGCCTAGACACACTGAATCCTCCCAGCACAGTACAACTGAGAGAGGCATTGCACCATACATACATTCCCTAGTTAATCTGTTAAACTTGGAAGGTAGGTAAGATACTCTCTTTCTAGGTGGTGTCCTAACTACAGGGAGCTGAAGAAGGCAGGGTGTGTAGTGGGTGGAGATTACACTAGAGATCTCAAAGAAAAAGTCACCATAACTCTGACATATGAACAAAGCAGAGGATTTCTCTCCATTTCCATTCTATAAAATGGCTTGAATATTTTGGCTAAACCTAAAATGATCTCTCTCTGTAAATGGTTATGTATGTGTATATGTTGTGTACTTGTGTGTGCGTGTATGTGTGTGAACACATGTGCATGTGTGCACATGCATATATAAAAACACATATATACAAAATTTGGTCAAAGAAAGGACGATTTCAACCAGTTACATTTAAGCAGCTGATCTCCTAACCAAAAGCAATCCACCACCTTCACCAGCAATGCAAAAACCACTTTTTGGGACACTGATCTGTAGAATGTAATATTCCCATTACAGACCATCAAAACCAGCTCTTGCCCTGATAGAAGTCACAATGAGGGCAAGTCTTGCCCAATTTAAAAATATTACCCATGGACTTTTGGTTTTCTTAGCACAATGGAGTTTTATTTTCAAAGTTGTTAGGAATATCTTAAGCAAGTACTTTGCATCAGTCCCATTGATTCATTCAACCAGACTATACTTTAGCTGCTGCTGATCCAATCTGTTTCTCGTTATACAGCCAGCCTCGTACATACACAGCATGACCAGCAAGAGCTTTCATTGTACTCAAATTTGAGCATGTTCATTTCTTTAAGCACCTTCTCTTGCACTCAGCGTATCAAGGACTGGACTTACCTGACGTGTAATAGACTGAATGAATAAGCTATAGTATTTGCTAGGCAAATGTATTTCAAAGTCTTTGTGTGGTAAAGATAAAAAAATCTTATTTTATTAGAGAGCTTGGGAGTTGTGTAGGGTGTTTTCTCTTTTTGGACTAAATGTTGCCAGATTTGATTGCAAAAAATCAGTCAAATCACTCTTTCCTGAGCTAGTCCTGCTGTCACGTACTTTGCTGAAGCTGAGCACCGGCTGGAGGAGTTCAGGTTTGATTTATCCCTTGCCAGCACAGTATTTGTTGCTGTGATGTGAGGCCAGCAATCACAGCCTGCCCCACTTTGCCCAGGCATGATAGCATCCCCGGCATCTGCCTTGCCTGGGACACTTGGGTCATTACGAAATACTCCTGCCAGAAAAAACAAGCACCCCACGGCAGGTATCGGGTTTATCCTCATAGCTGATGGATCACATATAGCTTATTCTAATAATTTTCCATTACTAAATCACAGCAAATACAGTGATCACTGTAAAAGTTAAAACCAGGCCAGTATCTTGCAGGTGAATAATTCAGTTTCTTTGAGCATCTTTTGTAATATTTTCTAAGCATTGATTTTCTAAGAATTGATTTAAGGTAATCTGAAGCAGTAAATTTGGTCTTCACTGCTCAGTGAGTCTGATTAGAAAGCTGGTTCAAACTAAGAGGATGCTATTCTGACATGTTAAGTCTTTTTTTCACTCTTACCTCTTGCAATCCCAGTCCTCCAGAACAGCACAAGTTGTACCTGCTTCTACTGTCCACTCCACTTCTGCTATGGCCTAACAAGCATGCAAGCACTGAGAAGCAAGATTATCACTTGGAGGAGAACTCCCTTGCCTCTCACCATCCTCCTCCTCAGGTAGGCTTCACACAGGTCCCTGCTGAACCCTGGAAAAGACGCTTCTCCTGAGGCTGCAACACCAAAGGAAGGTGAATCCTTCCTGCTTCTATACTGGTCTCTTTTCTCTCTTTTCTGCTCCTTCCAGTCACCCTTATCCAGGTAGCCATCCTGCTGATGTCAGGGATCATGGCCCAAAGAGCTGCCCAGCAGCAGGAAAGCGAGAAGATTCAGCATCTGCTTTTGGCTACAGCCCATGCCAACCACCCCACTCCTCTGCACCTCGCTTCTGCCATTCAGAAACAGAGAGTCTTCTCACTGTATTTTTGAGATCTGGGAAGGAATTTGAAGGAGTTGTTGGTGCCAGTGATAGGCAATGCCAAAAGATGTGGTTGTGTATGCATGGATCTAATCTAGCTATCAGATGATATGGTGCTGAACTGAAAACAGGCCCAGCCACATCCTTACTGGCCTCTGCCACGCTACTTTAGCTTCTGTAATAATACCTCTGCAGGAATGCAACCTGAAACAGAGCTTACAATGGACATCATAGACAATGAAAATATGGGCATGGTGCATTCAAGTTTATTTGCCTGTTTGTATGTTGTAAAGCTATCCATCATGCCACTGCATTAGATGGAATCAAAAAACCCCAAACAGACCCATGATTAATGAACAGAGGTGAAGGCTGAAATTCCCAGATTTGCATGACTGCTCTCCCAGGTTTTCTATGCAACTTGTAGCAAGATCTTGCAGGTGAACCTTTCAAAACTGATCGCCTCAATTTAGCTACTCTAATAAAGTTGGTCTGTTTGCCAGAGCCACTGAGTTTGGTTTCTCCATTTAAGCTGCGCAAAGACTGGGGGTTCTCAGCATCTCTGAAAATCAGCCAGCTGTTTTTCTTTTAGGTTACTAAATTGAGATAGAAGTAAGTACAATTAGAAATTCAGCTTTATAAATCTTGCTCTCTCTTTCAATGAAATTTGCTGTGAGAAATCTTATATAGGCATTTAAAGACTAAATGAATATAAAGTCTAAGTCAGGAATAGGCTTTTTGTGTGTGTGTTTATCTGTAAAATGCAGCTATCAGTATTAACCTGATTCACCAAAGACATCAATAAGCACATCCATTGCATTTTGTATAATACTTATCTTCCATTTAAGGTTCTCCAAGATCAGAGAATTTCTGATCAATTGAAACTATCCCCTGGGCCTAGCCTTCATACCAATGATACTTTCTCTTTTTCGTGTTCCAAGGATTGCTTTTCAGACTTTGAAGTTAACCTGAACATTTTCTGCCATGTTCTGAGTGGTATCATTCATGATTCTCAAAGGCAAAGCTCATTCGATAAAACAGACAAAAGGCAGAGGTAAAAGAAATTAGGAAGAATAAGAAGCAGTAAAAAGAAAGACACTGGTACTGGAAAACAGAAATACGGGTGAGCAAAAGTGCAAAAGACTAATACCAAATGCCATAAAAGAAAGGAAATATTAGAGAGGAAAGGTTCAGAATTAAAAGTATCCAGAAAATCAATGAGAAATATCCAGCAACAGTTTTGCTGGGTTTATTTTGTTTTTAATAGGAGATGTTATTTGACTTTTAAAAAGTTTAGGATTAAAAACTGTGAAAAAACTCCAACATTGGAGGCCATGAAAAAGAAAGAAGATTATTAAAGAAAGCTGAAAGAAAATGGAGGAGGGAAAAAGAAAACATATACAGCAACTTTCATTGGTTTTTAGTGATAGAAATGAAAGGGTTGAGGTAGTTACAAATAAAGACATTAGCCCTTATTTAAAAAAGGCATGATTACTGCACAGCTTAGTTGTAATGGCTTTTGGACTCCTCAGGTTTTCATAACTAAAATCCTCACTAATCAATATCTGTGAAGTTTACGATATTATAAAGTAATTGCAGCAGAATTTGTGATTATTGTGTAATAATTGAGCATCTTTTAATGTCTTTTAAAGTGCAGAAACATAATATTAGTATTTATTAAATTTTAAGCAATTATATTAGTGTTCAGCTATAATATTAATATTTAATATAATATTAATGTAGAAACTTAGTATTTTTCTGAGGTAAGATGATAATTTTTCAGCTTCTTCTGTTTCAAACAGAATTCCTTCCCTGGACGTATTTCCCAGCTGTGTAGATGTCACTGTTTTCTTGTCTGACTGTGTTAACCCCACCACTAGAGACAGAGCTCATAACCAAGTGGAGACGGCTTCAAGCGGCTCATGAAAAGTAGTCGTAGCTTCACAGCCCAACTGCATCTATCCTGTTCAGTAGAGCAACTGCTCTCCCCATTTCTGGTTTTGATCCTATTTCCTAGAAATGTGGTAGGAGTGCTGCAGGGCTTGAGCAGGTTCGTTGCTGGGCAGGTCATTTCATTTCAGCAGCATGAAGGTAAGATGCCTCGTCCAAGCTATTCCTCTGTACTCCACCTACATTCAACTTTTGCTGGCAGTTGTTCCCCTTAAACTCCCAGTAATGCTGGCTAAAACAGGGGTCAGAAAACATGGCCAGCTCACTGACAGCTGCAGAATGGAGGACAACCTTAATTCACAAAGTTGCTGAGTCCCCCTTCAAACACATTTCTGCACCTAGTACTCTCTGTGCAGCCTGCAGTATTTGAATTCATAAATATTTGCTTTGCATCAACATTTAAACATAGAGGTAGTGAGCAGATCCTGCTGCAATATTCAGTATTAAAAGGCTGGTGATTTTAAATACCAGCTCCCTGGCTGTCTGTCCGGCTGCGAGCGTGCTACGGCTCAGGCGAGGAGACAATTATGTGTTACTTCAACATGTACTGTTCTCTGTGCTGCCTCCATCTACCAGTACATCACTTGTTAATGAACACAATGCATTTCTCCTCTGACTCACTGTATTTTTTCAAATGTTTTCAGTACTGAAGGTTTCTCTATTTATTTTCCCTGAGCAAATCCTGTAGAACTAGTAAAGAAATGAGTGAGAAGGAAGGAATCAGCCTGTGCAGGCTTTTCAAAAGTGATTTATCAATTTCAACTTGCAAATCAAAATTCAGGTAGTATTTTTAACAGCATGTTCATACCTAACTTCTGTGTAAAGCAAGAGGGCCTAGGAACCTGGGTGCTTTGGGAAATCTCCCTGTGTACTTGCCTTCACCTTTAGATATCAAAATTAGGATACTTAGACTTTCAGGGCCTCTTGCAGTTTCACGTACACAAACAGTACCTCCTTACAACATGGATGCACTGTGAGTAGAATTGTACAGAGTTATCACTGAAAGGTTCTTAGATTCTCTCTTGTGAGGGTCTTCTTATAAAATAAACAGAAGTGTTAACATGTCTTGGTCATAACTAGTGTGGTATTCCTGCTGTTGATCTATTTTGGTATGTATGTTGGTGGCTTCAATCTGACCAGCTGATTGCTTTCTGTTAGATAACATTTTTGTAAAGACTTTTGGTATTTTATACTCCATAGAAATTCAGACAGCACCTGCTATAGGCACTATGCATTTGACTACTTCATTGATCAATTTTTCTCTAGCACACATCCCTAAGAGAAGCCAAGTCTTTTCAATCCATCATGAGTTGCTTTAAAAATTGCTTCATAGAAATTTGCACCTTCCACTAGTGACATTAAGAGCTGAAGAGAAAAGGCAACAGCTGTAAGCAGCACACTGCAGCCAAAGACTATGGTTTTCATAAAGTCATGGAAAAATAGCCTTACAAAGCTTCTCTGCTTTTTTTCCAAAGGATGACATTTTCAAACTTGGAGCCATAAATATGAGGCACTTCAATGAAGTACATTCAGTGCTGAATACCTACAGCACATATGGAAACTTATATTTCTCAGCATCTCTAAAATTCGGTCTACCTGTAATGTGGCTGCACAAATACGGAGTGATACACCTAACCCAGCTCTGAAAAGTTATGCTGTACTATACAATACATTCCCATATTAAAGGCAGGACATTTCAAAACCCTCCAGACGTACTGAAATAGGAGCTATGCTTGTTAAGACCCCATTATTGAAAGATTCCTTTCCTCTTCCCCTCATCCCTCAACCAATCCTCTCCTGTATCTTTGGAAGCACAGACGTAATCCATTGTCGGCACCACTGACTACCAGTGGAGCAACATCCGAGTGTCTTGGAGCAACAGTTAATTGATGAAAATATCCTTATAACCAGCTTACGAAAGTGACAGAGAGGGCAGGAGCTCTGGTTCTTCTCCATGTCCTCCCTAACACATGCACATCACTCGCTGCCTAATGGCACATGTGGGCGATGCTACTTGCTGCAGCTTAAGCTCAGCACCTACCCATCATTTCCTTCCATCCCAGTACCATCGCATTATAGCATAGCTTTTATTCAGCAAGAATTTGAGACTCATCCCTGGTGTCTAGAATGTTGGAAGGTAGCAATGTCAAGAACGGCAAACAAAACCAGCAGCCACAACATGTCCTTGAAGAATATCACACAAGCCTTCTGATCAGCCTCCCCAGTGTGAAGCACCTAGTGTCTCTAATTCAGTTCATTTGTAATGCTTTGTAAAAATGGCTATCCAAACTTAATAGGGGAAAAAATATAGGGGTCTTTAACTCCTACTTTCAATTAAAGTTGCAAAGTCTTAACAAGAAGGAATGCGGCTAAGATGGCACAGGGCTCCTTAAATCCATAAAAATTGAGAGGTCATTACAAAATGGGAATGACTTGACTACATGACCTTTAAAAGGGAGGTGAGAATTGCTTTGAGAAAAAAAGATTAAAACTGATCTATGAATCACTCTGTTGGAAGTTAATGTTTTTACTGTTTATTTAATCCTGAGTAAACTGAGAACAGAGCACAATTCTGAACTAAGGGAGGTTTTAATGATAGTAGTTGAGTCACTTAAAGAGCAGATGAAAATTTCTGGCTTGTTAGAGATCAGTTCAACAAATATGTATTTCTAGTTACTGCTCACAGTGTTAGGTTTTGACTAAAAATGGTTTAATTTTGAAACTCAGAGTAATACCTAACTATATATCAGAAAAATAAAGTGTGAGAACATAGGTTCATAACCAAAAAGTATCTCTATGAGTACTTTCTTCAGGTGGACTACCAATGGCCTTTCTGGAAATTTCTGGAGTAGGGTTTACTCTATTGGTAAGCAAAGAACAGTAGACTTCTGCTGTTGAAAAGAAATCTCAGTTGCATTTCCAATACTAAATAACGATACACAGGATGCGTTAAATCAAACAGGAAGTTTTTCATGTTTATGCCAAGAAGGAGCAGCATTTAGCACCTTCAGCAAGCATGTTTGCACCAGCTGACCAGTTTGTGTGTGCAGAACCTCTCTTGTGGTGAAGCTTGGCTACAGTGATGCATCAGTTATTGTCAGACATTGACCAACAAGGTTGATGTTAAGTATAAGGCAAAACCAAGACTGCCTATGTGGAAAATTGAGTTGCACTTAGCATTATATTCACTTACATGTTCTAAAGTATGGTAAACCTTCCATTTTGGTCAATACATTGGACGTGGGCTTTCATCTGCTTTATTTCAAGTGCTTTCCTGAACGTGACAAGGTCGAAAATAGTAAGTCCAGCATGCATTGTCTAGACCACGTTGGCAATCATTAGTCTGTTTTATCATGTCCTCTTGCATGGTGTAGAAACAAAAGGAACAATCAACACCATATTCAGTAGTAGGAATGGATGAAAAATAAGATGTCTCCAGTCTAGCACCTGGTCTGTGTACAGGTTGTGAATCAACCATTCACAGTGTGTATTATGAGGGTGTGCAATGCATCTGTGTGATTTACTGACCTTAGTGTCATTACAATTACTTTCAAATGTCTACGTATGTTGTTCCTTAGGGATTAGTTGCCTTGGGAATAGCTTGTATTATTTAATATTATTTTCCCTACTGGCATAGCATGATCTTGACAGATAGCCTTAAATGGTGCAGAGATGGAGGTAATGTACTTTTTCACTACCACTCTGATTTAACTAAATTGCCATGATATTAAACATAAGTAACCCTTCCAAAGCATACAGCCAAATCCACATCAAATGATCGAAGTTTATGCTATTTTGTGTCTTCAGCAGAAAAAAATAAAGAACTAAAAACTCATCTACATGGTGCCAAGGAGTACATAACATGGCATAGCAGTTAACCAGGATATGGCATCTGAGCCCAAACACTACAAGTAGCTCTTGACAAATCATTTAGTTTTGTTGTCTTCCTGTATTGTATAACTAGAGTCCATTTAGTTCATACAGATAGGGGCACTAATAATAACAGTTAAGTGGGAATACCTTGTTTCTGGAAATCAGTGTATGAAACCAGAGCAAAATGAACACATTTTCATCTTTTGGGGGTATTTGTATATGTTTATTTCTGAAGGGGGCAGACGTGGTTTGGTAATGACTTTCAGTAGATGGCATTCTAAACTGTCCCAGACTGTAATCAAGCTTAGTGCCATCACAATGTCTATAACAAATTTCAAGGAGCGGAGGAATTGTTGCCTGTAATTATTGTTCAAGTGTACTTATAATGGCTTTTTGGAGCACTAGGTTTTTCACATACTAATATCACTATTATTCATTTTATGCAGTCTTTTGTTTAGTGGAATGATAAAAGTATTTGTTATCCAGCAAAGTAGGCTAATGTGCAATGATATGTGGGAGACCCACTCTAAATTTCTGAACAAAATAAGCAAGCATGATAACAAATAACTAAAAGCATCAGTCACAAATAACACAATGTACTTGGTTTATTTTAGCAACAGCGATTTTAATTCCTTCATAATTGACTTGTAAATTAGACTCCTTTTTAAGAAAAAAATGTACATCATCTGTTACTATCCGGGTTTAGTACTTGGCTATGAAAAAACAACAGAAAACTAGTGTAATTAGTGCAAAGCTGATTACTTGCTCTGCTGAGTGTAAGTCTACCACTTCTTCCTCACAACGGTGTGAAGGTAGTTTTGAGTAGCCAACAAAATAGGTCTCCTAGCTATAAAAACTCATGATGCTTTCTTATACTTCTGGGATAGGAATATTAAGGCGTTCTGGCAACTTTCTCATTATGCAAATTACCAAAACCTATCTGATCCAGACAGAAATCACACAAACTCTATTTTTGGACATTTACTGACTATTCTTTACCTCAAAATAGCAAATTAACTCAAGGTTTTGGCTGTACTAGACCTTCAGAATCTAGAGACCGAGTATCATAGTGTGTAAAGTACTGGGTCCCAGCTATACCACTTTACAAATCTAGTCTAGCAACATCCTGGTTTCTGCTGATACCAAAGCAGCACTCTTGCTACCATATTCTTCATAAACAGTTCATACCATCACGGAAGTACAGTTTTTCCAGTCTCCACAACAGTCAAGAAACTATGCAATGGCACAGAGAAGCTGTGAGCCACTTCCCCCTAGAAGTCACTTGCCCCATGCCTGTCAGTGTTTAAGAGGCTTTTGGACAATGCCCTTAATAATATGCCTCAACTTTTGGTCAGCCATGAAGCGGTCAACCACTTTCAAGGACAGAAATCAAAAAGGTTACAAGTGGGAAAAGGATTTATTTTTAATTTATGTCATTTTATGCCATTTTATATTATGTAATTTTTCTGAATCCATTTCATAGGCAATGCTCACAAGCGTTCATACAATGCACATGCATAGGAATACTTGCCTGGAATGTGTCCCTGCAGCATGGCACAGAAGAAAGTTGCTATCACAGGTGAAAAATAACTTTCTTCTATCCCTTCCTAACCACCACTGACACTTGCTCCAAGATCCCTTCAGCACCATAACGAGGTCTTCTTGATGCAAACCAGAACTGGGACATGACCTTTAATGTGGGGAGGAGCTGCTTGTGAAGCTGGACAGGTGTTTCTGCAGCTGCTTTGACTACAGACACGGTGCAGGTTTATGCAGCGGGAAAGCTTAGAGAATAAGTGTGGGGTTGAATTGTGCAGACTGGGACCTGCAGTTCGCCTGCTTTTGTGTAGGAGCTGCTGTTCTTCAAGTGTGACACCCCTCTTGTTGGTCATCTGAGGGAGAAGGAGTCAAGCAGTGAGTGTGGGCAGGAGGCAGGGAAGTCACGGGCCCTTAGGAGACATCACAATCTCCTGACTCCAATGGGAATCAAGAGAAATGGAAGCCAGAATCTGGCAAAGGGAAGGGATGTAAAAATGGTTCCTGCCTGTGTCACCCAGGCCAAGCAAAAGCAGGGAGCATGGGGACCATTTGTCTTGTTTTGGAAATTGGTATTCCATTTCTATTCTATTCCGTTCCATTCTATTCCATTCTATGCCTCTCCATTCAATACCATTCCACTCCACGATTCTGCATTCTATTCCATTCTATTCCATTTGCTATGCTCCCCCTGAGCTGGATAAGGAGAATGTTCCCTGCAATGCCAAGAAAGTTTCAGCTCCAAAAACACTTTCGAGGACACAAATCACAAAGCTTACAAGTAGAATCAGGATTTCATTTCATGATTTTATTTTTGTTTGGATTCTTATATTTTATGTTACTTTATGTTATTTTATGTTATTTTATGGGGATTTGTTTGTTTTTTTCTGGTTTGTGTTCTTGCTTTTTTTACTCTGCTTGAGAGCTGATGCTCCACTACATTCCTTTCTCTTGTTCACAAGATCATGAAGAAAGAAGAGGAGATGTGGACCATGGAGTCTTTCCCAAAGCATGACACGTTCCATTCCATTCCAATCCAATCCATTCTATTTTAATCCTCTCCTTTCTGGTACATTCCTTTCCATTACGTTAATTTCTGTTATTGTCTTTTCTTCTGTTATTCAATTTCCTTTCCATTACTGTCATTGCTGTTTCAATACTCCCCTTTCTTCCATGTTATTTTCCTTTCCGCTACGCTCCTTTCCGTTGTTCACAAGATCATGAAGAAAGAAGAAGAGATGTGGACCATGGAGTATTTCCCAAAGCGTGATACCTATTGATGACGAGCACTCTTTTGCCTTCCAACACTCGCTCTGCTGCTCCGCTTCCTGGCCAGGGATGCATGAAAAGTGCTCTTGTGCCAGCCCAGAGCTTCTTGTTCCTTTCCTCACCATTCCATTCCATTCCATTCCATTCCATTCCGTTGCTGTCCTTTCTGGTACATTTTTCCTTTTCGGTTACGTTAGTTTCTGTTATTGTCCTTTCTTCCGCTACTTTAATTTCCTTTCCGTTACTCTCCTTTCTGTTACATTACTCTCCTTTCTTCCATGTTATTTTCCTTTCCACTACGTTCCTTTCCGTTGTTCACAAGATCATGAAGAAAGAAGAAGAGGAGATGTGCACCATGGAGTATTTCCCAAAGCATGATACCTATCGATGATGAGCACACTTTTGCCTTCCAACACTCGCTCTGCTGCTCCGCTTCCTGGCCAGGGATGCATGAAAAGTGCTCTTGTGCCAGCCCAGAGCATCTTGTTCCTTTCCTCACCATTCCATTCCATTCCATTGCCCGCTTTTCTGGCACATTCCTTCCGGTTACGTTAGTTTCTGTTATTGTCCTTTCTTCCGCTACTTTAATTTCCTTTCCGTTACTCTCCTTTCTGTTACATTACTCTCCTCTCTTCCCTGTTATTTTTCTTTCTGCTACGCTCCTTTCCGTTTTTCACAAGATCATGAAGAAAGAACAAGAGGAGATGTGGACCATGGAGTATTTCCCAAAGCCTGATACCTATCGATGATGAGCAGGCTTTTGTCTTCCAACACTCACTCTGCTGCTCCGCTTCCTGGCCAGGGATGCATGAAAAGTGCTCTTGTGCCAGCCCAGAGCTTCTTGTTCCTTTCCTCACCATTACATTCCATTCCATTCCATTGCTGACCTTTCTGGTACATTTTTCCCTTTCGGTTACGTTAGTTTCTGTTATTGTCCTTTCTTCCGATACTTTAATTTCCTTTCCGTTACTCTCATTTCCATTGCAGTGCTCTCCTCTCTTCCATGTTATTTTCCTTTCTGCTACGCTCCTTTCCGTTGTTCACAAGATCATGAAGAAAGAAGAAGAGGAGATGTGGACCGTGGAGTATTTCCCAAAGCATGATACCTATCGAAGACGAGCACACTTTTGCCTTCCAACACTCGCTCTGCTGCTCTGCTTCCCGGCCAGGGATGCATGAAAAGTGCTCTTGTGCCAGCCCAGAGCTTCTTGTTCCTTTCCTCACCATTCCATTCCATTCCATTCCATTGCTGTCCTTTGTGGTACATTTTTCCCTTTTGGTTACATTAGTTTCTGTTATTGTCCTTTCTTCCGCTACTTTAATTTCCTTTCCGTTACTCTCCTTTCTGTTACATTACTCTCCTTTCTTCCCTGTTATTTTCCTTTCTGCTACGCTCCTTTCCGTTGTTCACAAGATCATGAAGAAAGAACAAGAGGAGATGTGGACCATGGAGTATTTCCCAAAGCATGATACCTATCGATGATGAGCACACTTTTGTCTTCCAACACTTGCTCTGCCGCTGCGCTTCCTGGCCAGCGATGCATGAAAAGTGCTCTTGTGCCAGCCCAGAGCTTCTTGTTCCTTTCCTCACCATTACATTCCAATCCTCTCCTTCCTTGCACATTCCTTTCGGTTATGTTAGTTTCTGTTATTGTCCTTTCTTCCGCTACTTTAATTTCCTTTCCGTTACTCTCCTTTCTGTTACATTACTCTCCTCTCTTCCCTGTTATTTTCCTTTCTGCTACGCTCCTTTCCGTTTTTCACAAGATCATGAAGAAAGAACAAGAGGAGATGTGGACCATGGAGTATTTCCCAAAGCCTGATACCTATCGATGATGAGCAGGCTTTTGTCTTCCAACACTCACTCTGCTGCTCCGCTTCCTGGCCAGGGATGCATGAAAAGTGCTCTTGTGCCAGCCCAGAGCTTCTTGTTCCTTTCCTCACCATTACATTCCATTCCATTCCGTTGCTGACCTTTCTGGTACATTTTTCCCTTTCGGTTACGTTAGTTTCTGTTATTGTCCTTTCTTCCGATACTTTAATTTCCTTTCCGTTACTCTCATTTCCATTGCAGTGCTCTCCTCTCTTCCATGTTATTTTCCTTTCTGCTACGCTCCTTTCCGTTGTTCACAAGATCATGAAGAAAGAAGAAGAGGAGATGTGGACCGTGGAGTATTTCCCAAAGCATGATACCTATCGAAGACGAGCACACTTTTGCCTTCCAACACTCGCTCTGCTGCTCCGCTTCCTGGCCAGGGATGCATGAAAAGTGCTCTTGTGCCAGCCCAGAGCTTCTTGTTCCTTTCCTCACCATTCCATTCCATTGCTGTCCTTTGTGGTACATTTTTCCCTTTTGGTTATTGTAGTTTCTGTTATTGTCCTTTCTTCCGCTACTTTAATTTCCTTTCCGTTACTCTCATTTCCGTTGCAGTGCTCTCCTCTCTTCCATGTTATTTTCCTTTCCCCTATGCTCCTTTCCGTAGTTCACAAGATCATGAAGAAAGAAGAAGAGGAGATGTGCACCATGGAGTACTTCCCAAAGCATGATACCTATTGATGATGAGCATGCTCTTGTCTTCCAACACTTGCTCTGCCGCTGCGCTTCCTGGCCAGGGATGCATGAAAAGTGCTCTTGTGCCAGCCCAGAGCTTCTTGTTCCTTTCCTCACCATTCCGTTCCATTCCATTCCGTTGCTGTCCTTTCTGGTACATTTTTCCTTTTCGGTTACGTTAGTTTCTGTTATTTTCCTTTCTTCCGCTACTTTAATTTCCTTTCCGTTACTCTCCTTTCTGTTACATTACTCTCCTTTCTTCCATGTTATTTTCCTTTCCACTACGTTCCTTTCCGTTGTTCACAAGATCATGAAGAAAGAAGAAGAGGAGATGTGCACCATGGAGTATTTCCCAAAGCATGATACCTATCGATGATGAGCACACTTTTGCCTTCCAACACTCGCTCTGCTGCTCCGCTTCCTGGCCAGGGATGCATGAAAAGTGCTCTTGTGCCAGCCCAGAGCTTCTTGTTCCTTTCCTCACCATTCCACTCCATTCCAATCCTCTCCTTTCTGGTACATTTCTTACCTTTCGGTTACGTTAGTTTCTGTTATTGTCCTTTCTTCCGCTACTTTAATTTCCTTTCCATTACTCATTTCCATTGCATTACTCTCCTTTCTTCCATGTTATTTTCCTTTCCCCTATGCTCCTTTCCGTTGTTCACAAGATCATGAAGAAAGAAGAAGAGGAGATGTGGACCATGGAGTATTTCCCAAAGCATGATACCTATCGATGACGAGCACGCTTTTGTCTTCCACACTTCCTCTGCCGCTGCGCTTCCTGGCCAGGGATGCATGAAAAGTGCTCTTGTGCCAGCCCAGAGCTTCTTGTTCCTTTCCTCACCATTCCATTCCATTCCATTGCTGTCCTTTCTGGTACATTTTTCCCTTTTGGTTACATTAGTTTCTGTTATTGTCCTTTCTTCCGCTACTTTAATTTCCTTTCTGTTACTCTCCTTTCTGTTACATTACTCTCCTTTCTTCCCTGTTATTTTCCTTTCTGCTACGCTCCTTTCCGTTGTTCACAAGATCATGAAGAAAGAACAAGAGGAGATGTGGACCATGGAGTATTTCCCAAAGCATGATACCTATCGATGATGAGCACACTTTTGTCTTCCAACACTTGCTCTGCCGCTGCGCTTCCTGGCCAGGGATGCATGAAAAGTGCTCTTGTGCCAGCCCAGAGCTTCTTGTTCCTTTCCTCACCATTACATTCCAATCCTCTCCTTCCTTGCACATTCCTTTCGGTTATGTTAGTTTCTGTTATTGTCCTTTCTTCCGCTACTTTAATTTCCTTTCCGTTACTCTCATTTCCATTGCATTACTCTCCTTTCTTCCATGTGATTTTCCTTTCACGTATGCTCCTTTCTGTTGTTCACAAGATCATGAAGAAAGAAGAAGAGGAGATGTGGACCATGGAGTATTTCCCAAAGCATGATACCTATCGATGACGAGCACTCTTTTGCCTTCCAACACTTGCTCAGCTGCTCCGCTTCCTGGCCAGGGATGCATGAAAAGTGCTCTTGTGCCAGCCCAGAGCATCTTGTTCCTTTCCTCACCATTCCATTCCATTCCATTGCCCGATTTTCTGGCACATTCCTTCCGGTTACGTTAGTTTCTGTTATTGTCCTTTCTTCCGCTACTTTAATTTCCTTTCCGTTACTCTCCTTTTTGTTACATTACTCTCCTCTCTTCCCTGTTATTTTCCTTTCTGCTACGCTCCTTTCCGTTTTTCACAAGATCATGAAGAAAGAACAAGAGGAGATGTGGACCATGGAGTATTTCCCAAAGCCTGATACCTATCGATGATGAGCAGGCTTTTGTCTTCCAACACTCACTCTGCTGCTCCGCTTCCTGGCCAGGGATGCATGAAAAGTGCTCTTGTGCCAGCCCAGAGCTTCTTGTTCCTTTCCTCACCATTACATTCCATTCCATTCCGTTGCTGACCTTTCTGGTACATTTTTCCCTTTCGGTTATGTTAGTTTCTGTTATTGTCCTTTCTTCCGATACTTTAATTTCCTTTCCGTTACTCTCATTTCCATTGCAGTGCTCTCCTCTCTTCCATGTTATTTTCCTTTCTGCTACGCTCCTTTCCGTTGTTCACAAGATCATGAAGAAAGAAGAAGAGGAGATGTGGACCGTGGAGTATTTCCCAAAGCATGATACCTATCGATGACGAGCACGCTTTTGCCTTCCAACACTCGCTCTGCTGCTCTGCTTCCTGGCCAGGGATGCATGAAAAGTGCTCTTGTGCCAGCCCAGAGCTTCTTGTTCCTTTCCTCACCATTCCATTCCATTGCTGTCCTTTGTGGTACATTTTTCCCTTTTGGTTATTGTAGTTTCTGTTATTGTCCTTTCTTCCGCTACTTTAATTTCCTTTCCGTTACTCTCATTTCCGTTGCAGTGCTCTCCTCTCTTCCATGTTATTTTCCTTTCCCCTATGCTCCTTTCCGTAGTTCACAAGATCATGAAGAAAGAAGAAGAGGAGATGTGCACCATGGAGTACTTCCCAAAGCATGATACCTATTGATGATGAGCATGCTCTTGTCTTCCAACACTTGCTCTGCCGCTGCGCTTCCTGGCCAGGGATGCATGAAAAGTGCTCTTGTGCCAGCCCAGAGCTTCTTGTTCCTTTCCTCACCATTCCGTTCCATTCCATTCCGTTGCTGACCTTTCTGGTACATTTCTTACCTTTCGGTTACGTTAGTTTCTGTTATTGTCCTTTCCTCTGCTACTTTAATTTCCTTTCCGTTACTCTCCTTTCTGTTACATTACTCTCCTTTCTTCCATGTTATTTTCCTTTCCACTACGTTCCTTTCCGTTGTTCACAAGATCATGAAGAAAGAAGAAGAGGAGATGTGGACCATGGAGTATTTCCCAAAGCATGATACCTATCGATGATGAGCACACTTTTGCCTTCCAACACTTGCTCTGCCGCTGCACTTCCTGGCCAGCGATGCACGAAAAGTGCTCTTGTGCCAGCCCAGAGCTTCTTGTTCCTTTCCTCACCATTCCACTCCATTCCAATCCTCTCCTTTCTGGCACATTTCTTTCCTTTCGGTTATGTTAGTTTCTGTTATTGTCCTTTCTTCCGCTACTTTAATTTCCTTTCCATTACTCTCATTTCCATTGCATTACTCTCCTTTCTTCCATGTTATTTTCCTTTCCCCTATGCTCCTTTCTGTTGTTCACAAGATCATGAAGAAAGGAGATGTGGACCATGGAGTATTTCCCAAAGCATGATACCTATCGATGACGAGCACTCTTTTGTCTTCCAACACTCGCTCTGCCGCTGCGCTTCCTGGCCAAGGAGGCATGAAAAGTGCTCTTGTGCCAGCCCAGTGCTTCTTGTTCCTTTCCTCACCATTCCATTCCATTCCATTCCATTGCTGTCCTTTGTGGTACATTTTTCCCTTTTGGTTACGTTAGTTTCTGTTATTGTCCTTTCTTCCGATATTTTAATTTCCTTTCCGTTACTCTCCTTTCTGTTACATTACTCTCCTTTCTTCATGTTATTTTCCTTTCCGCTACGCTCCTTTCCGGTGTTCACAAGATCATGAAGAAAGAAGAAGAGGAGATGTGGACCATGGAGTATTTCCCAAAGCATGATACCTATCGATGACGAGCACACTTTTGCCTTCCAACACTCGCTCTGCTGCTCCGCTTCCTGGCCAGGGATGCATGAAAAGTGCTCTTGTGCCAGCCCAGAGCTTCTTGTTCCTTTCCTCACCATTCCATTTCATTCCAATCTTCTCCTTTCTGGTACATTTCTTACCTTTCGGTTACGTTAGTTTCTGTTATTGTCCTTTCTTCTGCTACTTTAATTTCCTTTCCGTTACTCTCCTTTCTGTTACATTACTCTCCTTTCTTCCATGTTATTTTCCTTTCCACTACGCTCCTTTCCGTTGTTCACAAGATCATGAAGAAAGAAGAAGGAATGTGGACCATGGAGTATTTCCCGAAGCATGATACCTATCCATGATGAGCACGCTGTTGCCTTCCAGCACTTGCTCTGCTGCTCCGCTTCCTGGCCAGGAATGCATGAAAGTGCTCTTGTGCCACCCGGCTCTTGTTGTTCCTTTCTTCACCATTCCATTCCACGCCATTGCTCTCCTTTGTGGTATATTCCTCTCCTTTCCATTATGTCACTTTCTGTTATTAGCGTTTCTTCTGTTACTTTAATTTCCTTTCCGCTACTCTCATTTCCGTTACATTATTCTCCTTTCTGCTATGTTTTTCTCCTTTCCACTATGTTCCTTTCCATTGTTCACGATACCATGAAGACGAAGAGATGGGGACCATGGAGTATTTCCCAAAGCATGACACTTATCAATGACAAGCACACCTCTGACTTCCAACACTGCTCAGCCGCTGCGCTTCCTGGCCAGGGATGCATGAAAAGTGCTCTCGTGCCTGCATGGCGCTGGCGTTGCACGCAGGGAGAGCTGGAAAGTGGCACCTGCTGATGGGCAGCAAGGATGGAGCCCTTCCAAACACAAGCTGCTGTGCACAAGCGAGAACCCCCAGGGAACAGAGCCAAGGGAAGAGCAGAGCTCGCTCCCGCTCCGAGCTTGCGCTGGGCAATGGAGCCAGAGAGCGCCAGGGCACGAGTGGTGCCCTGGAGGTGCGAAAGCAGCAGCAAGAACCGAGCCCGAAGGACCCTGACAAGGGGCTGTGCTCAATGCTACAAAGGACAATCAGCAACCCCCAGGGGCTACCCTGGGAGTCTGGAAAGCTTCCTCCCCCCGGATGCGGGGCACGAGGGGCCACCTGCACGGAGCAGGAGCAGCAGCCCTGTCAAGGGGCTGGCTCACCGCTGCAGAGGAAGGCAAAAAACCCCCGGGGACACTCGCAGGCCTCTGTGGGGGAAAAAAAGCCTTCCCCCCCCAGCTGCAGGACACGAGGGGCCACCTTCGTGGTGCACGAGCAGCCAGAATGGACCAGAGGAGCCCTGACAATTGGTCCTGCTCAATGCTCAGAGGAAGGCAAAAAACCCCCGGGACCAGTGCCAATCTGCCCGGGGGAAAATTCCTTCCTGACCCCAACACTGGCAATCGGCTATCCCTGAGCATGTGAGCAGGGCCTGCTCCTGGTCCAAAGCTTGGTCACGCCTCCCCAGAGATCCCCAACCCCTATTCTCCCTCAATGTGGAGCCACCTCAGCGGCTGCTGAGAGTGGCCAAAGGCCACTGGTCTGATCGACCCTGTGGGCAAGAATCCTCCCTCCCTATGCCTGGCAGGGCACCAGTGGCTGCTCCAAAGTGCTGGGATCCCTGGAAACGTCTCTGCATCCCTTTGCTTACGGCTGCTGTCCCTGGCTCCGTGGGGGATGAGGATGGTGAGCTCTGCAGTGCTCCTCAAAAAGGCATTCCTGTGGTCTGGCGACAGCTATCCAAATTCAAAGGATTGCTGTGTCTCCCATGAGCTAAGAAGCTGGTACCGCCAAGATCTGGCCTCCAGCAGCCTCGACCAGGCGCTGGTCTTCTTCCCTGAAGGCCCCTCCAAGTAACTCCACCAGCTCCTCAAGGACTTCTTCTCGGATGTCCTCGGGCTGCCCTGGGCCATCTCTGCCAGGGGACACAGGAGGCTGCTCCTTTTTATCCTGTCCCGGGGCATTGTGACCGCTGCATTGCCAGGTGGTGTCACAGTGACATGGGGGTGACGGGGCCCCCCATGCCCAGCCCCTCCCGCTGCCCCTCGGCCCAGCATCCTTCGGAGGAAGCCTTTGGGGTGCTGGCCCCGAGGCAGTGCCTGTGCCCAGGAGGCCCAGGGGCTGTCCTTGCCCTTGGTGGCCATGCTCTGGGCACAGCTGCTGGGTGTGCCTGTAAAGCAATGTGCATGTTCAGGCTATGGAAAAGGCATTTATACCACAGACATTCCTTTGAATATGGGGATGCCGAGGTGAAATAAAGGTTTCTGGTTTCCTCTGCATTAACTTTACAGAGACGTAGAGAGCATGAAGGATTTCCTCACTATTCCTTACCAATGCACCAAGGGACATTTGCCACTACCCTGCTATGGTGAGGTCATCTTGGAAAGGAGTCCTGAATTCTTTTGTGTTCTTAACTGTTTCCCGTTCTCAACCACCTTTTTCCTTGCGCTTTGTAGCTCTTTTCCTCCTTTGGCCTTCATCCTTCATATGACGAAAGCGATGGCAGCCCTCTCAGCCTTTGTCTTGCTCGTGCTCATAATCTTCTTCTGCAGTCCCCCCATGCCCCTAATCAGCTGCTTACTCTTTGTTTGCCTTCATCCCAGGCAGAATTTATGTTTCTTGAACCTGGGAATGAGAATGTCCTTAGTGGTTGTTGTGCACCAGCTACTAAAAGGAGAAAAAATGACTGCTACTGCTGAACGCAGGACAGTAGTACAGGCGAGTTCTCACCAGGGCTTTGCACAAGACTTGCCTTACCTATGGAAAGGCTTGTGGCACTTCAGAAATCTCTCGCATTCCTTACAGAGGGTATTTAGGAATCTGCTGGTGTTTATTAACGTTAGTGCCTAGTTTGGGGGTTTACCTGTTGTATTACTACTATTGATCTTGAATGCAACACTTCACTGATTGCTGCTTAGTTTCATGTTGTTGACAGATCAGTAAAGCGCTTGGATCCCAATTTGCTTTGAGCCACGTGGACTGAACAGGCTTTCCCTGCAACACCCAGGAAAAGCAAGCAACTGATTCAGTTGTGTTAGACCAGTTTAAAACACCTCAGCTAAATACCACTGAAGGAAAGGGTAATGTATAGAGGGTAAAAATTGAGAGATTGATGATAAATAACCCCAGTAAGTTTGTCCACATCCTTGTAATGCAGGACTTTTGGTCTCTCTCCCACAAGGCTTATTTCTTGAGTAGTCTATTGGGAAAAAAGGGAAAGTCACTGGGTTTGTTATTGGGGATGTTGATGTAGGCTGCAGAAGACAGCCCCAGCTGGGTTCTTATCTGAAATGAGGAAATGTTTGTGTCTGTCTGAACAAACTGTTCTTTTAGGCAAAACACCATAATTCACATCAACAGTACAAGATGCTACTGCCTCTGCCCACTCCTGATACAAAACGAGCATGATCACCTCTTTGAAACAACCAGCAAAAAATAATACACACACACAAGCACATACATATCAGTATCTATACGTATATCTATGTCTGTATCTATACCTGTCTCCTGGATTTGTGCAAATAAACCCTCACATCACAGCAGTACTGAGAAGTCCAGTGGAGGGCATGTGCTGGGGACACCACTTAGAAACAGCAGAGCTGCAGCCAGGGCAAGGGGAGACAAGCTGGGAAGAACTGCAGCAGCAACATTCTTGAAAGAGCTGTTCATAGCAAAGGCAGGAAACAGGAGAAGCCATGAATGGTCAGCTTGTGCTGATTCATGTGATGTCCTGAGCTAGTACCAAAAGGGAAGGGTGGGCTCAACAAGTAAAGGATCAAGAAATAGTGACCTTCCTAACTGGGAGAAGAGCTGGGCTGTGGGGAAAAGGAGGAGATGGATTGAAACCTCTTCTCTCTGTTAGAGAAACACATTGTGTGCTCAGTAAAGGGCAGGGCTGACGAGTTTTGCTCTCCTAGGCAAAGGATCAGTGTCTTTTGACACTGCCTAGCATGTCCATTCATGGTGCCAATGTCAGCCCCATTACCAATGGTCTCCATACAGAAAGAGCACTCTGCAAGCCTGTAACACCCCAAGAGCTGCTGGAGCTCCTGTCCCTGTCACAGTTACCCACAGACTCATACCACAAATATCAAATTTCTGCAGCACGGGCCACACTCCAGAAAGCTTTCCAGGTATCATCTGTTTTCCTGTCCATGCAAACTACCTCTCTTCTTACCATTCCTGCAACATCTGTGTTACACTGATGCCATGCACTGATATATGCAGATAATGCATCAGATTACTACAAATCATCCCTTTGTCATTGTTATAAATGACTGGGTTTACCTGTCAAGCTGGTGAGAAGTTGGGATACAAATATTTCCCCTGCCTATCATTATTCCACAAAAAAACTCTACAGCAAGACCTAAACCATAAGCTTTAAGCATATAAACTCTGAAGTATCATGACACTGAAGGAAAATCACAAGCTTATCAGCATTTAAATACATTATGAACAATCTTCTATGATGTTCCTTACTAGACTTTCCTGCTTGTATGAATTGTGTACAGTGGCTAAACCCAGTACTGATTAGAGAGAAACTAATTCCCCTAAAAGAGAAGGTGATCTGTGAAACATCTAAAAGGGATCAAAGCAAGGAAAGCGAGCTTTGGAAGGTCTGAAGTTTCAGCCTGAGGAAGCATGCAGGAAGCATAAACTCTTGTTTTGAATCTGCTGAGCCTGAAAAGCTGAGCTGTGATTTGCAGGAGTGTGCTCCTGTGAGACTTCTCCTCCCTGTAGAAGCAATTTCACAAGTTAAGCCTGAAAAGCAGAGTTCCCATACGAACAATGCTCATGCAGAACTGCAATTTCCTTCAATACGCATGTTGTGTCTGTGAACAGATGCCTCTATAAACGTCACCACAAAATATCAAACCACTGCAGAAAACCAACAAACAAAAGGAATACATCTTTTACTAGGTATCAGTGAAGCTCATAGTTCTGCTTTATAAAAATAAAAATAATGAGAAGCATAACCAAGGTTGTTTTTCAGTCTGTAAAAACTCCTACATAGCTTTAAAGAGCTCTAACAAGTTAAAACAATTCTGAGTCTTGGGTTCTCAGGCCCAGAAGAAACCTCCAGTGCAGTGAAGAAGAGGATGGAAAAAGGAAAGGCAGTGACTCAGTGCATGATTTTCCACAGTACACAGCAGAGGCATTAGCAGAAAGAGACCACTTCAGCTTGAAAGCATTTAATCTAGAAATTATTGAGAAGTAGAAAAAAAAAATAATTGCCACCATCTTTTTTTCATTACTAATTCCCAGAGCAGACATGTGCCTTTGGATGTGCAAACAAATATTCTCCATTCTGGAATTTTAAATATCTTAAAGTTGGGAACAAGGTGGAGATTTGCTCATCTTCCATCCAAAGATACATAGTTCGTCTTTGCTCTGGATGGGCAATGGTGCTTCACGTACAATCCTGTGATACTACATATCGCATAAAACCTCCACATCCTACCTTGAGATTCGATTAGAAGTGGTCAGGCAGTTAGGCTAGGTGATCATTGTAGGTCCCTTCTAACTCAACTCTTCTCATGCTGGAATTTATTCTGCTGCAAACCTCTGAAGCAATCATTCAGGTGAAATACACCTGGAAGAGAAAAGCAAAATCAGAAGTCTTGAGGAGAGCTACTGTCCTGTGCCATTCCTGATGATACAGCCATCAGGAGTGCTTGACACATTTAACATTGGCCTGTGGCTATAAAAGGAGTAGCAGATTAACTAAAGGTTACCACATTTGTGCATATTTGTGTGGTTTTATTCAATATATAGCGCTGCCTGTCTTCTACATGCAGAGGTTGGTCTTTATGAAGAACAATCTGACCTCTGCAAAATGCTTTTTACCTTCTGGCAAACATTCATAGCACAAGAAGTAGAGTACTGAGATATCATCTGCCACTGACAGATTCCCTCAGGCACCTTTGAATTTGGAAGAGAAGATCTTTCTTCTCAGTTTGTACAAACATTTATGATAGACTGTGAGACCAAGACTGATTTACAACCAATGATGGCCAATCCTGAAACTCAAATTTTCCACTCCACAGAAAAGCTGTAGAAATTGGTAGCCTCTTTGCAACATCTTCAAATACTGTACACAACCACAAATCCCTTTCCCAAAGACTTTGGCTTGTATTTCCTATATCTTAGCCTGCAAGCCCCAAGAAGGAACAGGAAGGGTAAAATCATTCCTCGCTAGCTCAAGCAACAGAGGTTTCTCAGAGCTAGAGAGCAAACTGTGCTCAGCTCAAAAGCAGGAATAAGGCCTTTAAAATGGGGAACCACCACTTATGAGTTTAGCCAAATACTCTTGACCGAATCACTGAGGAAAATGGATCTAACAGAAAAAGCAAAAGATGTTCAAAACAGCCATGCAACCGTTACCAAATACAAGCATTAGGTCTGCAGTACAGTATCTACAGGAACAGCTGGGCATTACTAGCAGTGATTGTATTGCTTCATTAAGGTCTATGCTGTCAAAGTGACCAGTAAGTGGCAGACTTGATGCTACTCATTAACACCAATAAACCAGCACAGAAGTAGCCGATACCATTTAAGCACTTCATCTCAGTTTTGCTTTGTTTTGGGATTCTCCACCTGACATTAGTCATGGATATTGAAAGATACAAGAGAAGGATATTTTGTGGTTCTAGAGAGGTAATGCATATGAATAAAAAAGATTAGGAATACACAGTCAGCGTGTATTCCTTATGTCAGCCTTCATAACACTGCTATCTCTTAACAAGACAATCCTTGCTGGTTTTGGCAAATGTATTAGCTGAAAAACAAAAGGCAGCTGTAGTTAAGCAATCTCAAACTATTAGTAAATTTGAGCTTACGGTCAGGAGTTCCCATGTCCCACCTGAACAGCATAATAGCTCCCCATCACTTCTGCAATGCACATTTAGGCTCATGCTAGTACAACCAAAGTGCTACATGGGAAGAGTATTCTCCTGTTAAGTGAGGCATAGTCTCTACACTAACTTTCAGGACAGGTACAAGTATAGCAGTGACCTCTCTGCTGTTATCTGTCCTCTCATTATATATTCTCTGTGAACAGTAGTAACAATCTCGGTGTCTAACAGAACTTTGCATCCAGGCTAGCTAATGTCATACAGGAATTTTCTTTACCTAGTTCTCCAAAACTGTTATTTACAAGGTAGAGTCTAATACAGTGGTGTGGGCTTCTGTGTTTTGGATTCTTTTTTCTTCTTTTCTTTGGGGTCAATATCATAATCAAAGAAAAATGTGTTTATATTCAAGCTGGCTATAGTTTACGTAATACATCATCATGTGGTGTGTATGACTGCATTCACTACTTCTGTGTATCTTACAGAGCCAGTAAATTCCAAAAAGCAGGTTCGTCATGTTGTTTGGTTAAGCACTTTTGCAATATTTCCTCTCTCTCTCTCTGTTGGTTTTTGTTTTGTTTTATTTGCCAGCCTGAGTCACTGGTGCTTTGGCAGCACAACAGAACTCATATTTCATAAGAATGTGGCAAAAAAATCTGGTTACCATCTACCCTTACTAGCCTGTCTTCCTAGCTGTATTAAGGGTGTGATACAATTACTGTTTTCAGATGATCACTGTAGATATAACTAGCCGGGAAAGTATCCCTCCCCATCCATCCAGCCTCCTGATAGTAGTAATATACTAGCAGCCACTGCACCTCTGTGTCTTTGAATGACTCAGGCTTTTCCTCTTTGCAAATGAGCTTCCTACTTGCACTGACAGCAAACATTGTCATGATAATTTTCTTGCTTGATGTCTGCTGATTCATTGCTGATGCAACAAGTGCGAAACCTGCAAGTTACTTCCAACACAGGCCCCTCTCAGTAGCACTACAAACTCACTTCAGTAAAAACAGAGTGGATTTATCTCATGAAGTCTGTCCTTGAGATTTTGGCTACCCAAATTTCTAGCGGAAGCTTCTCTCCTTTCATGCAAACTATATCAATTCCATTGGATAATTTAAAATGCATCAGCCGTTCTGCTTTGGGTAATTTGGTAATATTTATTTCGGCATTCAATTCCCTTAACTCTCTGTTACTACTTATCCTGATATTGGAATTCTTTCAATGGATGTATGAATGAGCCATGTTATGCACTATGTCTAAATTGTCCAGTAAGGCCTATCTTTTCAGAGTGCCAATGAAGCTACCACCACCATGAATAAAATCAGAGAACTGTGCCTCGCCTCTCTTAAGTGTGTAAATCATAATGCAATCCTAGGGGAGAACAAAAAAACCCCAAACCTTTAACACTCCAAACTGTCAATCTCAAGCTTGTACTGCAGTTAATCACGAAAGCAAAAAACCAGTCTACTGCAAGATGGTGCTAATTCAGACCCTCTTTCTCCCCATATTTTTTTCTCTTCCTGTCATTTCTCTTCCACTTTACTTGCTCACCCATGGCTCTAATCTTTAAGGATTTTAAAACAATGATGGCTTTACCTCTATGTAAACACAACTGGTGTAAAATGTGGTATATTATTTCCAAGACTGAAAAATGAGTCCTTATTTTTTACAATCAGTCCACCCTCCTCTGGATTTGGTTCCTCTCTCCCACAGACTCTTTCATTTGCCCTCACTCTTCCCAGTCTGTAACACACCATGCAGAACTGGCCATGCTGACGCAGCATCCAGCATGACTAACACAAACCATCCTCTAGCACAACTTACGAACCTTAGCAAGCCAGAAATTTAGTCATGCCTAGGAATGGTATTTGCAAAGTATGTCTACATGCGCAAAATTAATAAAAGCATTGCGATGCCACCCAGCAGGCTGACACAGTGTCCCTGCTGCACAGTAAACCAGTTCCTCAGACAGTGCTTCTCGGGTGCTTAGTCAGCACTATTTCATTAGAACAGCTGTGTCAATGACTTTGCTTGTGTCCACTTCAGTAAGCTGTGCAGCAGTAAGGCGTTACTATACAGGGAAATAACTTTTCAAGCATTTACATGACTAAGGCCCATTAGCTTTGCGAAGGCCAATTTTCAAAACTGGTGTACAGCTGGTGGAACCAGGATGCAAGTGAAGTATTTTGCAGAGGGCAGAAATCTGCTTCTTCCTATTGCTTCTCCTGTTTCTCTTTCCTTTCCTCTGAAGCTACTGCATTTTTTGGATTAAACTGTTTATACTAATGTAAAGGGTAAGAACTTTTTATGACCTCATTTGAGTTGCTTTAAATGTCTCCTGGTATAAGCCAGATCAGAATCCGAATTTTCAACAGGGAAAATCAGCATGGTTTGTGTAAGTACAGTGCAAAGAACCTCAGCACAGCATACCAAGGATATACAAACCTCATTCTTTTCCTTTGCAGCAGAGCTCCAACAGCGTTAATTCCAGAGTCCTCAGCAATAAAGAAGACAGCACCGACTCCAAAACATTACTTTTCTGAAACCTGTCTTCTTAATGATGATTTTGTGTCATCGATTTCATACTATTACAAGGAAAAATTTACTGTCCCACTTGCAGTCCACATAAGTGATGCAAATATGCTTGGAAGTTCGTATTTTATTATCATAAATTAAGGTTACCTACACTAGGTATTTTGGTTAAATTTGTTCATAGGTGGCAAACAGGTTCATGTAAGTACTAATCCCTGCATCAGTCAGACCTTCACACGACCTCCAATCAGCTCACAGCTGAATAAAACTTCCTTTCTTTCAATTTCTACTGTGTTCTTCTCTCTGCAATGTCGTTTGCCAAGATGTTTTCTTACGAAGCTGAAATTCACAATTACAGCAAGATTTCTAACTAGGTCCTTATGACGGTCACGCTTTAATCACCATCAAAGTTTTCACTGTTCACCTCGAGGTAATGGCTCTTGATGTGAGTAATTCAGAGGAGAGCCTCGCAGCTTGGTTTAACACTTGCTCGACACAAGACAAGCTGTTAATGCACAGCTGTGCCATCCACTCAGGCTCCAGGACTGGGAGCTCAAATAGCGACTGAGCTCAGTCTGTCCAGGACACACCAGAAACTCACATTTCTCATAATTACAGAAGCAGCTGCGTAGTTATGGATGGAGGAAAGTCTTAGCATGTCTAATAATGGTGTCATCCTGACAGAATCCAACAGCTCTTCTGGCACTGGAATAACCTCGGGAGGGCTCGGAGCAATGGCCCCTCGGGCAGGGGCCTGGCGGGTGAGGAGATGGCGGTTGGCCGGTCTCCGGCCGCGAAGGGGCCGGCCCCCCAGCTCCGCCAACCTCTGCCGGGAGACGGCGCCCGGACCCCGCGGGTGCCGCAGCGCGGCTGGGCCAGGCCCCGACCTGCCCCAGCTCCTCTCCCGGGAGGGAGCGGCCGAGGACGCGGCCGGGTCCAGGTCACCCCGAGCTCGCCCGGCCCGGCCGGCGGAGAGAGGCCCCGCGGCGCTGCCGCTACAGCGCCCTCCCTCCGCGGGGTCCCTCGCTCGCCTTCAGGGGAGCGGAGGGAGGGAGCGGATGGTCCCTCCCGTCACGATCACCTGCAGACTCAAACTCCCTGCGGACCCCAAGATCTCCCCGCGGCTCCAGGAGCCGGGGCGGGGCGAGCCGGGCCCTGCCAGGGCGGGGCTGGCGGCGAGGGGCGGCGCCTCAGCGCTCTCCGGGCCGCGCTGGGGTGGGGGGGGGGGCAGGCAGCGGCGGCGGCGGCAGATCCGGGCCTGGCGGAGGCGGAAGGGGCGGGCGGACGCGGCCTGACTCTGCGGGACGCGCGATGCTGGTGAGTGCGGGGAGGCCGCGGCGTTGTGTCGCAGCGAGGCCGGGCCGGGCGCGGGAGGAGGTGGCGGCTCTGCTGGGCCGAGGCCGCGCGGGCCTGGCGGAGCGGGGCCCGGCACTGAGTCACGCTACGGGGAGCGAGAGCGGGGCAAGGGGAGGCCGGGCCCGGGCCGCCCGCCCGCCCGCCTTTCTTCTCCCGGGCGCGCACCTGGCTCCGGAGTGAGGGAGGCGGTGGGAGCTCTCGTCTGGCCCGCTGGCGGATCCGGCCCCGGGAACCGCGGGCCGGGCTGGAGCGAGGAGGCCGCTAACTGCGCACTCGGAATGCATCGCCCCCGTTGGGGCGCGGGAGCCCGCCCCGCCGGCTGCCCCGGCCTGCCCGCTCCCTCCCTCCCTCTCTCCGGCCCGGCCCCAGCTCTCCCTTCCGCCTCCCTGCCCTCTGCCGTGACCGCGGACCCGCGTGGCCGGGGTCGCCTCGGTGGCTGCCCCTTGCCTTTTTCTCCCGCCCCGAGGGCTCGTAGACCTCGGGCCCGGCCTCCCGCAGCCCCGAGCCCTCGCTCAGCCCCCGGCCCCGGGACTGCTCACCCCAGCCATCCCAGGCCCTGCTCTCTGCTGCCCATGAGCTTTTGTCCGTGACCTCACTGGGCACTGTTTTAGGGTGTTCACGTGCCTGCTGTCCTCCCTGTCCTCTGCGCTGCCTCCTTTCATCTTCTTGTATCCCAGCTATCCCCAGAGCTCTAGTGACACTTGGGACTGTCCAGGAGCTGTTTGGTTGTACCTAGAGAAACTCACCTGTGTCCCCAGTACTGTTGTGGCTGGGGGATATTCCCCCCGGCTCCTCCTTGTCACCTTCTCCAGGTTTCTTTCACTGTCAAGGACTGTGCACCAGGCTTCCTCCCCTTGTTGCCACCTACTGTTGTGGCCTTACCAGGGAAGGTGCCCCCTGTAACCTTTTATCTGTCTGCCTTTGTGCATTTGTTGCCTCCATCCAGATTACTAGTCCTGCTTTTTTTTTTTTTTGTCATTGTGAATAATCGCCTCCTTTGCTTCCCAGTGAGTTTGCCACTAAAAGCTAACTTTACTTACTGGGATCCTTTCCCATGCTTTTTTATTTTCAAGTTATATTCCATCACCATCATTATTCCCCTATTACCTGTCCCCTTTCAGTTTTCTTCCTCCCAGTAACTCTTTCCTTCATCATGTTTTTTTGCCTTTCTGATCTTATTTTCCTGTCATTAAAACTTTCCTTGTGATCTCACCTAATATGCTTTCCTTTCCACATACTCCTTTCCTTTGTAGACTTGCGTGCTGTCTCCCCCACTTTGTATTTAAATCCTCCAGCTGTGCCTTTGAGGAGAAAGGAATTTAACCCTAGTATATCTGTATGTTTGTTAGTCAGCACTAAAAGGACACAGATTACTTACTTGGTTTACCTTATCTTGTTTTCATTTGTTTTCTTACCGACTTCTCAACAACCTTTTCCCACTGTATGTGTTCATATGTAATCATATACTTCCCCCTTAATACACACATACCCTGATGCTAGTCCGGAGGGAAAAAAGGATTTCTGTCTTGGAAATCCTTTGGGCAAGACTAGGAGGAATGGTCCATGGCCACGTAACTGAAATTAGGCCAAATATTGTTTGTAATACCATATTGTGAATTGTTACTTAGTTGATATGGGGTGTGTTTGGGATGCATCCTCTTTAGAGGAGTAGTAAGATATTTCATAGGTACCCTGGTGCGTAGTTTTTTACTCCGGACATGCTCATGGTGAACTGTGGTAACGTTGTCTATTGGTGGTTAGGTGTCTGTTGGATTGACACTTCGCATCTCTGCTGGTGACTCTACTAAAAGGAAAACTTTTCCCCCCTGCTTTGTGGCTTCTCTTGCTTCTCAGCATTTGCTGCCCAACTTCTTATTTTACATCTTCCTTAGCTGCTGTGGTTCTTAAGATTGGTTGCATTTTGGAGTCATATCATCGCCATATGTTTGAGGTGCAGATGAAACACTGGACTTGGTTGTCTCATGGAAGCATGGAGAACATCTGTGATCTTGGGAGTAATTTATACACTGAACTCTAGAATCCAGGTTCAGTGCCTAGCGTTGACACCTTCTTCTTTTCTCAACTGAGTACACGCAAGTCCTTGTAACCTGACAACACTTAGAGCAACTGAACTAGGCTTCTGACCTGAATTATCCCTCTGGAGGAGACTTTCATTGCCTATCCAGGGGTCACATAGAGAAGTTTCTTAGTTTTGGCACTTAAATGAGGCATATGCACCCCAATCCTTGACTGACAAAATAGTTGTGCTCGCTTAACTAAATGAGTCATCTTCCACCTTTGTCCTTTATACAGTGGTTTGAACTTGCCTTATAAACATGGGCCTGTTACATAGACTGTCGGCATGAGAAGATTGCGTTGCTTTAATTTAAATCATTTAAATTGATTTAAGCTAGGTTGGTGCACATCTTTGTCTGGATACTGATTTGGAGGTGAATTTAGCTTATTCTTAGCCTTGGTGCAAGCTCTTACATTCTAACTGTATTGTTATGAAAACAATACTGAGTCCTTTGAGAAAGTTACCTCAGATATTCAGCTTAAAAAGTGTTTTCTTATGACTTATATGTTAAGATCTCCAAATACTTACTTTTCATCTGCTGTGTTTCTCAAGTAGTGCTTAGTTTTGTGTACTCACAATTATTTCGGTAGGGCCCAGCTTAATGATGAGTCACATCCTGGGTGTCAGTGGTTGTGTGAATTGGGTATATCTGGAGTCTTCATCTTGGCATTAAGTTTAGGGTTGTTTTTTTTTCCTTAAAAAGAATTCCAAGTGGATGAAACAGCTTTAAAGATGTCCCCCTTGCTCTTATACCACTCTCAACATCAAAAATTTGCATCATGAATGTGAAGTGAGAGGGTTGTCCTAGTAAGAAGTTGTCAGTGCGTTACAGGTGGATACCGATATCATGTGGAGTACGCTTTTCAACCACGATTTTCTAACTCACTGAGGGCAGAACTGGATTGAGGTATAAGGTGGCTGCATCAGTGCTTCTGTTGTACTTCCCATGCTGTCCAACAGGGTCTGTCTGTGTGCATCAGGAGAACAGGGTATGTGTCCCACTTGGATGGGCATGCCAGGAGGACGTGCACAGGCAGCCCCAGCAGCTTCCAGGTTGATACAGTCTTCCTGTTGTGCAGAGCTGGAAGAAAGAAGAGTGTGGAAAATTTGGTCTTGGAAGTTCTACATATGCTTTAGGAATGCGAGAACGTGCTTTAAACAGACTGCTTAGGTGCTAGCATTGTAAACTAATAAAAACTTCTAATTACTGTGTTTTTCAAGATAATCTCCATGTAAAAAAGTGGTGGTGGGAACCACCATTGAGAGGCCTAGGTGAAAGATGTAAGCTATACAGCATGCAAACTTAAACTGCTTTTTCTTTTTGATTTGTCACAGAGACCATTGAGTTTCCCTTACTTGCTAAAGGAGAACTTTCAGTAAGGAAAAGGCAAGCAAATGTAATGGTCGGAAAATTATAGAGAGCTGTTGAGCTTGTCTACGTAAGTAACTTGCTATTTTATTGTAAGAGTTGTAGGTTTTTCAGTAGAAGACTACTACACATTGACTTGATGTTTTCTACAACACTGCAGTTCACTTCTGCTGCAGACATGACAGTGGAAGTTCAGGCTGGATATAAGGAAGAAATTCTTTACTGCGAGGGTGGTGAGGTGCTGGCACAGGGTGCCCAGAGAAGTGGTAAATGCCCCACCCCTGGCAGTGTTCAAGGCCAGGTTAGACAGAGCCTTGGGCGACATGGTCTAGTGTGAGGTGTCCCTGCCCATGGCAGGGGGCTGGAACTAAATGATTCTAAGGTCCTTTCCAACCTATACCATTCTATGAAATGACTTGATAATAGAACTGTCCTGAGCTGATATGCTCTACTTTAGTGCTGTAACTTCTAGCCTTTAGTGTAACAACAGAGGTAGAATATTGTCAGATTTAAACACTTGTTGCGTTATCTAGCATGAGTAGTTATATGAGGTTAGATCAGGGAATAGTTGTAGTACAGCTGCTGGGAAAACCGCTGGTTTAGGAAATAATGTGTATTCCAGTGGGTAATTTTCTGACAGTTTTCTTTTTACCCACAGAACCTCTGATGCCTCAACAGTGACCTGCTTCATATTGCTACCTCACCTCTTATAAATGATACAGGTCAAAACAAAATACATTTTTTTAAATAAACCAAACATTTATTATATTGCACTCTATTTAATGTAACATTTTTCAAATCCTTCTTCATCTATGAGCCTTGAAAAAAATAAATGAAGACTACTATGAAAACAGAAAAATGCTAATTCTATTTTGCGCTTCAGGAAACTGATATAAAGTAATATGTAAATTTTTGCCAGAGTTGGGATCTCTTGTATTTTATCCTCAAGATTGCTGTACCTTCTTTTTCAATTGTATCGTGGACTTGTAAAATGAAGTGTGACCAGCATTTTGAGGGAGGTGATTCTTCCCCTCTATTCTGCTCTCATGAGACCCGACTTTGGAGTACTGCATCCAGCACAAGAAAGACAAGGACCTGTTAGAGCAGGTCCAGAGGAGGACCACAAAAGTGATCAGAGGGATGGAATTCGTCTCCTGTGAAGAAAGGCAGAGAGAGTTGAGGTTGTTCAGCCTGGAGAAAAGAAGGTTTCATAGAGACCTTATTGAGGCCTTTCAGTACTTGAAGGGGGGGGCTTATAAGAAAAAGAGACTTTTTTTACCAGGGCATGTGGTGACAGGACAAGGGGGAATGGCTTTAAACTGACAGAGGGGAGATTTAGATGCGGTACTGGAAAAACATTCTTCACTCTGAGGGTGGTGAGACACTGGCACAAGTTGCCCAGACAAGCGGTGGCTGCTCCATCCCTGGCAGTGTGAGGCTTGGAGCAACCTGGTCTAGTGGAAGGTGTCCATGCCCATGGCAGGGGGTTGGAACGAGACAAGCTTTAAGGTCCCTTCCAACCCAAACCATTCTGTGATTCTTGAACAAAGTAGTGTAACTTTGTGAAATTCTTCCAAAAGCTCAGGAAAAAATAATGTTATCTTCTTCCCCTTTTGATGGTTCTGGTTTGGAGTCAGTATGGTTCACTGGTAGCTTGGTCTAGCAGGTATGAGGCATTGCTTGACATCAGTACTAAGAATAAAGGATCAAATATGTTTTCTCTGAGGTCTTTGTAGTAGTTATGCACTAAATTCAAATATCAGTTCAACACCGTTGACTTGTGTTTTTTCTTTAAGTTATAAGTACGTACACTTGATATAAAATGCTCCTTGTCTTTGGATTTCATTAGATTTCCTCTAGTTAATGTTGCTGTATGTCTCAAACTTGGTGTTACTATGGAGGAGAGATGGAAACTTTATTCACACACAGGATGGTGAGGATCGCGATGATTGAAAGCTTTTGCCATGTGGACAGCTTCTCACTCTGCTCTGGTAATGCACTGATCTTTGGAGACATGTACATGCTTCTCCCATTTTCGTGGAGGTAGTGGTGGTTTTGCTAATGGGACCAGATGTATTTGAGTAATTAATATAAAAGGTAAACAAAAGTTATTTTTCAACATTTAAAGCAGGAGCTATAAAACCCGGCGTTATTAGAGATGCTGTTTCAGCCATAGCTGAACTCAGAACCTTCTTGTTTGTATTTTCATTTTGCATCTGATGTGACTTGGCTTGCTCTGTGTGTTTAAGGTTGGACAATCTTAATGTGGATTAGAGTTCAGAAGGAAGACTGCTGATGTGACCTTTGTTCACCCTGGCTTGCTCTGTAATTTACATTTAATTTCATATGTAAATTTGCAAGCTCCTCTAGTCTCACAGCAGTGGAGTCTCACTGTCATCTGGAAGTTTTATCTAAAGTTTTGGAGGACTAAATTGAGGGGAAAAAGAAGGTTCTAGGAAATAGTTCTTGTTTTTTTGACTGCTAGTCTTTCCATCTTGCTTTTCATGGTAATAATGTCATGGGCGAACGTTCTGCTTGCTTCTGGGTAGCCAAAGGAGAAACTTTTACTGTGCAATTGAAAATGCTTTTTAAAAAGTTCTGCATTTTCTGAAGAAAATAGACAGTTTTCTTACTGTGGTTTTTTCAGAGATAATATTGGAAAAGTTTTGTTGTTTCTGATGGCGTGCCTTTTGCTGGAGTGCCATCACTAATAGGAGTAGTATAAAATCAAAGTGTGTATGCTTAAGTAATCAAATTGATTTTGTTAGGTTCTAATGCAGGCTTAGCTTTAAAACTTAATGGTGCAAGCTAAATCAACATGAAGCAGGATTTAAGTGTGGCTGTTAGGCATGTGTGTCAATTTGAACTTTTACAGAATTAAGTTAAGCTGTTTCACTTGTGTACCAGGCACAGTTGCAGTCATCGGAGGTCAAAACAGATTAAAATTTTGCTGAAAATTATGCTGAATTTATGTGGAACTTACTTTTTGTGAGGTATAAATTCTTTGCTATGAGTTAAGGCTGTTAATTTGAATCGGAGAAATCATGTATGAATCCCTTTCAGGGCTTTAATGAGAAAGTTCTTTTTCTTGCTGGCTGTGGAAGTAAGTGTGCTTTGTCAATGTTATGAAACATATAAGAGCTGTACTGTTCACTGCTAACAATGTTTGCAGCATTTATACCACAGTAGGAATCTAGATTGTTAGCAAATATATCTGTGCACTTAATGTAGACCTTATTTATTAAAAAGAAGACAAGAAAAAAACTATCATCCCTGCAAGTGTTCAAGGACAGGTTGGATGGGGCTTTGAGCAACCTGGTGTAGTTGAAGTTGTCCCTGACCATGGCAGGGGGTTGGAATGAGATGAGCTTTAAGGTCCCTTCCAACCCAATCCATTCTGTGAAATGAATGTGAGTAACTGCAACAGTCCTTGATTTGTAGTCTGTTCTACTATATGATAGTTGCAGTCCTCATCACTTCTGAACGAAACATTAGCATGAAGGTGAATATAGGAGGATGCTCTTCAGTGCTTAAGCCATGCTCTTGTGGTATATTTGAACATCTGAAAATGTCAGACTGTTTGCAAGACGAATCGGTGTGACTGTAATCTTTATTTATAAGTTGAAGTGGCAAACTGCATTGCCTTGATCAGCTGAGCTCTTGCAAAAGTAACAAGATGGAAGATGCTGTAAAATTAGCAAGCTGTTGGGAAGAGATTCCAGCCAGATTTGTTTTGCGCTTGTTAATGTTAGTACTTTTTAAAGTTACTGATAAGAACCATCACCTTCCAAAGAGCATGGGAAAACTTTGGAAACATTATTACAGGTGGATGGAGACATTATTACAGGTGTAAATTCCTGTTTGTGTCTAACAGGTCAGTATGAAACTGTATGTTGTGGTTCACTAAGTGGTGGTATAATGGAGGGGCATTTGTGTCAGGGTTCAGAGGCTTGCCCTGCAGGTTCTGGCAGAGATCATGCTGTGTCTGAAGTGGACGGTAAGACCATACCAAGATTTTCTTGGTGGAGATCAGTAGGATCTCAGTGTTTTAGCTTATTATGCTCGATTTAGTTAAAGTTTTAATAGCTATTAAGAGATTTAGAAAAATGGTTCCATGTAAGAATTGTCCTTGCAGGATCAATGTGGTCTCTAAACTGGCCCAAGGTATTTGGGAGTTTCCAGAGTCTTCTCTATTTGTTCTTGCTAAATTGCGTTTGATATGACTTGCCACTGCTGCTTTCTCTTTTTTCTTTTTCTCTTTATTTCTCAGAAAACGAGGTGTATTATTCTGTCTTCTGCTTGGCAATGTTGGGTATCTAGAACTATGTTTTCATGGCTTGTCCTCCCTCTTTTTCCTTTTCTGCATTTTCCTGTCTGATTCAAGAAATGTATCTTCATGTGCGTTGTCCTTCAAGGCTTATGTGTATTTTTTTAATGCAGGTTTTATCCATATATGATATTTATATGTGATTTATTATTCTCAGATAGTGGGAATACTCAGGGTGTTTTGTCTTGTGTAAACCTTTCATCCTTCTCTTCAATGTGCTCATATCTTGATATTTCTGCACAGCGTTACTCTTTTCCTAGTCTGCAACCTTCCTTTTTCCAAGGTGTAAGAGCTGAGCATAATCAGTGTTTTAAGAAGCTGTCAGGCTCAGTTAAAAAACACTGGAGGGTCTGCATCCTCTTTGTAGCACAGGAAAACCTGAGACCTCAGGTTAGAAAGGATGTTTCTGCTTAGGAGTAGGTCTCCAAGCTTTGATGTAAGGATTACTTGAACAGCAAAAAAGTGAATTCTCTCCAAGGTGGCTAAACAAAACCTGAAGTTTTACCTGTATAGTAGTGTGAAGGATGTAGTCCCTGATGTTATTTACAAAGTTGATGTTAATGCAGTAAGAATACCATGAAACTTTTCTTGTTGGCAGGAATGTTAATCATGACCAAAGTTTACTTAGCTGCAACTGTAGAAGGAAGAGTTTGCTTGTACAGATACATAGAATCATAGAATAGTAAGGGTTGGAAAGGACCTTAAGATCATCTAGTTCCAACCCCCTGTCATCAGCAAACCTTGTCTAGTCTAGACCCAGCCTTTGTTTTTTAGGCAGTATGTATATATTTTTGGGCAGTATGTATATGGTGGGGTTTTTTGGGCTGTATTAGCTGTTGCATGACTGTAGTAAGATCTCAGTCAAAAGTTGCAGGAACCGTTTGCTACAGGAAGACAAGAGGAAAGCTGAAATCATAAAGTAAAGGAAGAATGTAAAAGAGCTAATAAAAGAATAGGTAAAGAGAAGTGGAAAAGCAGCACATCCAAATTTGCTTGGTGATCTTCTGAGAAATAGTCATTTATGTTTTGGAAAAATCCTTGTAATCAGGCATCCAAAATTAAAACCATGTCAGTTAAAAAGGCTTTTAGTGAACAAGATCATGCATAATTTAAATAAGAAAGGTGTAAGAACAGCATTTCCAAGTTGCTTCCATATATTCTGCTTAAATTTGAAAATAAAGGTAAATTTAGGTGTCTTTCTAGCTATGAAGAACACATCCAGGGTTTTGTTTTATTTTTCAGGTGGCAGTTGTGTCATTAGCACATGAAGTAATGTAGGGGTGTATTTCTTTTAGCACTTTAGATATGATTGATCAGAGCTGTAGCACATAGAGGAGGGGGTGTGGGAAGAACACTGAAGCCTGGAACGAAGGCATTGTCAGGGAGGTAAAGTAGCAACTCCTCAAACTTTATGCCAAATTTACACAACTGGATATTGAACTACTGGCAAATTAAGCATGCTTGCTTCTACTCTAAGCTACTTTTTAAATGCTGCGCAGGATGCTTTTACCACCTAAAGACAACTTTTAGAAAGGAGGAGTGTATGTGTGTATACATGCGCCTTCTCATAACGAAATTAACTCTGTTGAAAATAAGATGAACTAAAGCTTTTCACACTACATGTAACTCAGTATTCTGTAATAATACAGAGGAACTGAACATTGTAATCTGCATAATTTGTCTCTTAAATATCTTTGATATTGACAAGGGAGAAAAGATTCCAATATTTCTCTTCCTGTACTGGTATGATATCTGGAATAACCAATTTTTGCAGTAGGTGTGGTTTCATTTTGCTATAGACAGATTCTCCATATGTTCATTAATTACACATTTGTAGCATGTAAAGTGCGAAGGACATTACACTTGCTCCTAGTCTTGCTTTAGGGACTGGGTCACTTTACATGCATAAACTATCTGCCTAGTTTATAGTCTGTATATTTAGTGACCTAAAATACTTCTGGACAGAAGTGTCAGTGCTCTAAAATATTGCATGCAGGATGATGGCTCAGCTAAGCTATGTTACGTTACAGTTTTGAGCTCATAATGGTAACTTCAGCTGAAGTCAAGTAAACACAATGCAGATACATGGGTATAAAAAGTGTCTCTGAAATCATAAATTGTGAGTGTGAGTGATTGTAGGGACAAAATAGAATTACTTCTCTTGTCTTTTTCCACTCTAGCTAATGGAGGTTGCGTTCTTTAGGATTCAAGAGACATTTTTTAACTTAGGGCAAAGTAGTAAAAAGTTAAAGACATTTTTAAATGTCTCCCCACCCTGCCCCAGTGCTTATATCTGATTAGTCATGTAGATTGTATCTTACAGGAAGGAGGTGTATTCTCAGCTCTGTGCTTTGCATTTACATGCCTTTTCAGAAGGTGTGTGTTTGCATGTTCAAGGTGAATCTCAAGCCTGGTTTGTAGGATGGATCATTTGCAGTGTCCCATCTGTGAAACTGTCTGTTTGGTAAGAGAGGGTATATGAATGATAAATTGACTTCTTTGATTACCAGAGGGGTTTGGTTTGGTTTTGGTATGTTTTATATCAAGCCTAACACTGAAAACAGTAGATGTGCCTTTGTATACTTATTGCAAGGCAAAAACTTGCCAAGTATTTTGATATGGTAATACTTTGGGGTCACTTCAACTATAGCAATTTTGAAATGTATGTGAGCTAGAGTATAAAACATCATCCAATGTCTTAAGCTGATTTAAAATAGTATAAGAACAAGCAAGCAGTTTGCATTAGAACAAAGGTAATGCTCAATGGGCTTCTGTTTGAGTTGAAAATACTTGTGTGCTGGTGTTGTATGGCATTGGTTCGATGAGTATTGCATTTCTTGGGTAAATAACCTTGGCTCACTGTGGAGGTAGCAGAAACTTTGAGGGAGTGAAACTGTTTGGGAACCTTATGGAGTGTTGCTCCTTACTGAATGCAAGAGCTTCCGTTGAATTTCTGGATCAGACTTGCTGAAATACAGCAACAGGAGAGCAGGATAGAGTAAGTCAGAGGATTCAAGCTGGAAAAATGGTGAGGAAAGAGTTTGGCAAGAGGAGTTTTATGTCACATTTTTAAGTGCGTGGCCGTATTAAACTTACTCTTTTTTCTTATCTTTTGAAGCCAAAGATCAAATGTTTATTGTGCTTTATCCTTGTCAGCCCAGAGGGCTGATATTTTGCTTGTAGTGGCCTTTTAAGTGAACATGGTCACTGCACCAATTTTTACAAAAGATGTCAAACCACAGCCAGTGTCCAAATTGTACTGTGCTTTTGTTACTGAGAAACTTGCATTCAGTTTTATAAAGTTGATTTGAAGCAGTGTACAGAGGTGAAATTCTGACTTTAATACACACTTGTAAACTTTAGAAACCTTGTAACACTAAAGGTCTTTGAGCTTCTTTTTAATGACATTCATTCCACTTTAGTTTATTAGTGAAGCTTGCTTCTCTTCTCTAATGTGTTTGTTTTTAGTGTGATTAAATCTCATCACCTTGGCTCATGCTATTAGGTGTGACAATAATGTTCTCCTCATGGTTGAAATTAGACAAAGGATAAAATACTTGGAAATTGCCAAGTCTAGGCCCTGTTCTTCTCTACTGTGTCTTCAGAAAAATGCTATCAAGGCTCTTGGGTTAGTTGGAAGACCTTGCTCTGGGCCTGTTAAGTTCTTACTGGGGCAAGAAGCTGACAACTTCAAATTCCATCTGTAACTGTTGAAGTAAGTTATCTTGGAAACTGTAATTTAGAAATAAGTGGTTGTGGGAGAAGAACAGGTAGTGCATAGGTCTTGGAGCTGTGAAGATGAATGTTGTATGAGGACATAGAAATGGTAGTCACTCCAGCAAATGGATTTAGATGCTGTAATCTGGTGGCTTTTATTATGTTTTTTAGATGAAAGTAGGGTTAACTTTCACATTTTCTTAATAGGCCTCATTCAGCATACACATAATTTTTCTCAGATGGGGTATCTAAAATAAATAGTGTTTATGATTAGATGATCAGTGGAAACAAACCCACTATTTTCTGATGCGATGTGTTTCCTTGCACGTGAGGTGTTTCATGTTATGTTCCCCGCAGTAATGAAAAGGAGGGAATAGAATCTCTATCCTTCAAGGCTGTTGTTCTAAAGTTTTGGCAGAAATTGTCCTTTGGAAAACTGGTATGGGCAGAAATGACAGTTTTGTTTGACAGTGTTGTAACTGCAGTGCTTGAAAGATAGGATGGCATTTCAACTTGCAGGGTTGAAAGATAGGATGGCATTGAACACTGTCATGCTGCTGCATCAAATTATATATGTATCAGCTGGAAACTACAGGGGTAGGGTTTTTTTTTTTTTAATGTAAATACAGTTAGTCCTGAAGATATAATAAAGTCTCTGTTCTCTGGTCCAGAGATGTTGCAGCTCTGGGTTTGTGGTCCTGTCCATGAAGCAGGTCACCAGCAAGCTTGATCTGTTTGGGCCAGAAAGCACAGTGATGGTCAGTTCAAGACCAACATGTGCGTAGTCCTGCCAACAGCACTTTGGAAGGTGAGAATGCTCACTGATGTAAAGGTTATGACTTAATAATTTTGAGGTTTTAAGGTTTTAATTTACCTGTAGGAATGAATGGTTCTTGGGAGGGCGCCTTGCTCTTGGCAGTTGTGCACAGCCCAGGCACGAAGAAATGGTAGACTTCTAAACTCTCTCTTCTCCCTCTCTATAAATGTAGTAATTGGGACGTTGGGTGAACAGATGCAGTGTAACTACTGTGGACCAGTTTTGACCTCCTCTCTCTACACATCTAACACCATCACTTAGTTAAACCACTAAATATAAATACTTGCTTTTATAAATTTGGTTTTGTAGTTAAAGTATTCTTATGTAGTGAAACTTTGCTCCTGTTAAGGTAATGTATTAATAATTACCTATATTTTTCTTCCTGCACATGACTGAAAAAAAATTAAAAAAAAAAATAAAAATAGTAGTTTATAGCATTATTCAACTACTGCTTCATTTCCCAACTGTGTTAACTAGTAACTAACTGGAAGAAGTAAATTATTTGAGTCTAGGAAGTCAGTGACATGATGCTATCATTCTGTATTCATGTGTTTAGTTGTGAAATTCAAATTGGAAGCCAGCTAAGTGATAGTGAGGTAATGTTGTTAAATGGAGTGGAATTTATTGCTTAAAGAATATTTGTGTGTAATGGACTGCATGAGAAAATAAAAATCAAAATTAAGTTCTTTCACATAGCGTTGTTTTTGATGGCTACTTCCTGACTTAAATACAGAGGGTTAATTTAGGGTGAGGGGAGGAAAAATGAGTATAGTGTGAACGAGGAACACCTTGAGTTTAAAAGATTCTGGGAAAAGGTAGTATTTGTAGATGCGCCAGAGTACATAAAAACTAGGAGATGCTTAATTAGAGAAGAAAGTTAAATATTTCCATTGTCATAGAGGGGAAAACTCCACATCTGCTGGGCAGCTGGTGACCGTGGGCTTGCAATGGAAAGGTGGCTGTTTTGTACCAGCACCTGGAGAGGTGTCTGAGTAAGAGCCCTGGGGACTACCTCGGGAGGGACCTTGGCCTTCTTGTGAACTGTTGTAATGGTTATGCTCCCTGCTAGCTAGCTAGCAAGGGGTTGGCTTTTTGTTATGAATTTTTATACAGCACTGAAGTATTTTGTATTAGTTACACCATAGTATTTTTACTAAAATGTACTCTAGCTCTAGGCTGCTTAATTTTTTTAGATGAATAGGAGAGTAATGGGCAGGAACACCTTCCACTAGATCAGGTTGCTTAAAGCCTGTCTAACCTAGCCTTGAACGCTGCCAGGGATGGGGCATCCCTAACTTCTTTGATTTGTAACTGTGTCTTGTCTTGCTTCTGTGGAGAAATCAAATAGTATGCGATTTGTGCAACCAAAAAGTTTCTTCTCCTGGACTGTAGACATCAAATTAATTTTCTTGCTTTGTATTGCAATGCTGACTTAGGATCATAGTCTGAGATCATGGGTGTAACGTGCACAGACTATTTCCTACAGTAAGAGGTGAATGGCTGCTTGTGGACCTTTGTTCTTTCTGGCTTTTGTTGCTCAGTCGTGAAGGTCCATTATTATTAGTACTGTAGCAGGTTTGATGTCCAGGAATTAAAGAAGTTAAATACAAACAAGGTCTGATTTGTATTACACTTCAGCATGATGATGCATTATTCCCATGTATCTTATTTAATAACCAATTTGCTGTAAATACTGAAACAGAATGGCAAGGTTGAATTTTAAGTGTATGTTTTGTAAGACATATATTGAATCCTGATATATATTAATAAGATATATGACTGAATTTGTGGTTTTTCCACCTAGTCTTGTAAGTAATTGTTGATTATATAAAAAGAAAAAATAGCTACAGAAGCAGTTTATGCCTGATTGAAATGAAACGGTACTTGTTGCTCAGATCGGCATAAAAATGCTTCTCTGTGTTTTTCTGCTTAGAGCTTTAGATTTAAATGCTTATGAGTGGTGGATAGTAAAGGACTATCAGAAATGGTAACTTCTGTGTTGCTGCAATAAGACAGTCATTGACTAAAAAAACTGAAGAAATGTCTTGATCTGATCTGAGCAGGTCTTTTTAGGGTCAAGGAGAAAAGGCTGAAGAGAAATCTTATAATAAATTGGATAGGGGCCAGAGAGGGTATAACAGAATACTTGATCTTTAAAACAGTGAGAAACCTGGAATGGAACATGCAATAGCTTAAAAGTGGCTGTGACAAGGCGCCTATGACATACTGTAGATCCTGAAGGGATGTCTTTATTTTCCACTGCTCAAAGGTCAACAACAAATAATGAGATTTGTCAGGTCTTGGCCTATACTGTCCTTGAAATCAAGGAAGGGTTCATATGAGCCTTGGCCAGCAGCTGAATTCTTGTCTATACAAGCATGGCAAAAAGTCATGTTTCACCTTATTTTGAGTATTTCAGTGAAGGGGCTCCAGGTTACAGAATGGTTTGGCTAGAAAGGACCTGTAATATAATCTGGTCCAACCTCCCTTCCACTAGACCAGCTTGCTCAAAGCCCCATCCATCCTGATCTTGAACACTTCCAGGGATAGGGCAGCCACAACTTCTGTGGGCAACCCGATCTGGTGTCTCACCACCCTTATTGTAAAATAGGTCATCTTATATCCAGTCTAAATCTACCCTCTTTCAGTTTAAAACCATTGCACCTTGTCCTGTAACTACAGTCCCTGGAAAAAAGTCGTTCTCCATCTTTTTCATAAGCTCCCTTTAGTGAAAGGCTGCTGTAAGACTAAGTTGATCCTGACTTACTGCAACTCTCTTATTTGTGAGTTACCTCCTTTGTCATTTTTTGGGTACTTTCTTAATTTTGTTGTTGTGGTGGATAAGACATACTAAAATTGTGAAATATTTCGAAGGACTTGTGTAAAAATGGATCTTCTCTGCTTGATGTTCTCAGTAGTCCTCGCCAGGTGACTGTTTTCCTATGCTGTCATTTCACAAGGCTGATGAACTGATAACCATCTACCTCTCAAACTGTGTCCTTCAGCACTTAATGGGAGTAGTGCATTTTCTTAGTTTCTTATTCTTTCATTCACAATTCACTCAATCTTAATTTTGTGCACTTCATTAGTCGTTCTTTTTTCCCACCAGTATTGGCTGCATATTTTCTTGCTGGTAAGATGGCATTGAAGGAACTTAGAAAAGAAATTGATGCAGTCATGTGTTTACCAGATAGGAAAAATTCCTGCTCCCAAAATACCTTCGAGTTTCAGGTTGTCTGCAGTAGCATCTCAAGCCTAGAAGAGTTATTGATAACTGAAGAAAAATAGTTATTTTAGTGTCGTCTTCTTAATCTTGGATATCCAGCAGGATGCTTGTTAAACAGTTGAGTTATCACAGAACTCGGAGTTGTTTGGAAATACTGGAGTTTCCCTGCTGTATAGGGAGGAAACGCTTCTTGGTAGGATAGTGTCTGCTGCTTGGAAAGATTTTTACTGTTGTATTTTCTTATTAGTCTTAGGATTTTGCTTTCAGCAACACTGACCTAAGTACCTCCAGGCTTTGGACTGATCTTTGCACTAACAGTCACATTTTGTAGTGGATTGCTGAATTGCAAGATTATGTTGCCTGGTTCTGGTATTTCAGATCTCATCATGGTTTTCTCATCTGTGTAAATGAAAACATTTAAATGAAATGATTATTTTTATAATCTTTGGTGTGAATGAATTTGGTCTGTCATATGATATAACATGTATGTTTTCTTTTCCTTTTGCAGATTATCGTCCTGGAAAACATCACTCTCTGTATGTAAAGAATATCTGAGTTACTGCAACTGAGTTTAGAATGTTACTTGACTTGTGATTCTGATGGAGGAATAACCAGATCTCAGGCAGCTGCACTGGAAGACTTTACAGGAAATACAAAATGTCATCGAATAGGAGTCAGAACCCACATGGACTTAAACAGATTGGTCTTGACCAGATATGGGATGACCTAAGAGCTGGAATTCAACAGGTTTACACCAGACAAAGTATGGCAAAATCCAGATACATGGAACTCTACACGTATCCTAATGCCTAAGCCAATTAGTACTTTCACTGTTAGTAGATTAGAGATAGCTTTTTACTCTTCTAAACTCATAACTATTTGACTTAATGGCTTAGAAGAATATGTTTTTATTTTGAAGATTAGACTTTTCTATTTAATCTTACTGGCAAATAAGCAGGAACATTCTGTTGTCTGGAAAACTGTCTTCATAATTATGGCTACCTCTGAATTTCAGGTTTGATTACTATTATCTTTAACAGAGCTGATGTTTAAAATGATTTTATTAATAGGTCTAATTTTGAGTCCACAATAAACCAAAATAAACTAGAAATTACTTTCCTTATTATGTTAGTCTCTGGCATTGTGCTGCAGGTCTTACTGATAATAACATGTAGTTACCTGGACAATTTTTCTCTTGTCAACCTTAGGCTAGTACTTTACTCTTGAGTTGGTTTTATAAATTTCCAGCTGGAGTAAAAATGCACCCAGTGGATTTCTCATGAATTTCTAGCTTGCATCAGAAAGATACTGAACCTTTCCAGCATCTCCCCATTCTAGGAGTTGTTATAATATGCTAAAAGGGGGTTGTGTTCATCGTTTTATGTGTGTGCTGAAGTACTATTTGTTAAGATTGTAGGAACTTGTTTCCGTCAGGTAGTGCATAATGATTTTATAATGATTTTGAAGGAGAGATGTGCCTCTTGCTATATTATAGCTTCAGTGTTTGACTTCAGGACTTTGGAAAGTGAGAAGTCCTTTTTTGTTCCACCTGTAAAGTGGCATGTAAATGGGTTTGGTGAGGAACTACTTCTGATTTGCATCTGTTCTATGTTTACCCTTTTAACCTTCTATTGGTCAGTAGAGTAAACACTGCTTGAGAAGATGGTAGTACAACAAAGTGTGTAGACAGAATAGAAGAAATGATGACTGAGTACATTTCCTATCTTCAGTTCTGCTATTCTTTATCAATTTTTAGATTTTTTTTTTAAATAAAGGTTATTGTTCTGATACATAGTGTCTAATGCTGTTGTTGGCACTGATTTGGAATTACATATCAAATTTTAGTCTGAACTTTTTTGAAAGGACAAAGCTTTTATAAAAGAGGAGCTTGAAGGCTATAAAGCAATTCCATAGTTCACTGGACTTACTAAGGAGATAGCAAAGTTTGTAATCTCATCTGTGCCTGCAGAGTCCATGCTCTTTGGGGTGGGGTGGGAAAAACCCTAAGCAGTCTGCTGAGTGTTTCTGGGATACTTCTTTAATAGTGATGGGAAGATGAAATAACATTTGGTTTCTTAAGACTTAAAATGACTGATTTCTTGCAGCAGTAGGTTCAGCATTGTTCTTGACTGAATGAAACAAGTCTGCAAAAGTTCAGTATCTGATAGAAATCTGACATGAAGTTGAATCTCTTAGCTTTTATTTTCCTTCTGAGTGCCTTTAATATACTCCTGTTTGAGGTCAGTCAAGCAGGGCAGCTGAAGACTAAGTACGTATTATAGTACTAATATTAAAACACTTGGATTTGGGTTTTTTCCTCCTTCTGATGTGGTCAAATATTCTTGGAATGAAGCTGTAAAAGGGATATGTTTTCTATTAATTTCTCGTTTCCTTTGTGTTGCTCCTTCAAGGAGTTGTTGGGTCTAAAACCAAGGATGTTTTTTCTTACTTTCATAAGTGAATTAATTCAGTAGATAAATTTGGGGGTTGGCTTTCATTTGTGGATTAATTTAATAGTCTGATAACTCAGAATATTTGACACTGGTTAGGCTAAGCATTTTTAGTCTACTATGGAGATAACAATGCACTTTGCATCTTATACCAAGTGCACATGTTCAGAAGTAGTGCTTAAAAGACTGCTCCCCTTTCAGATGCAGTGTCTGTGACATGTTTGCTCAGTCTCTGCATGCATCAAGTCTAGTAGATTGATAGGCTTTTGTGAAGTTCTGCCTCTCAAACAGCTAGGTTCGCAAAGCAGAGCAGCTGCAGATGAGTTTCAGCTACAGCTCTAAGTGGTATGAAGATCAGTCATACTTACAAGGATGCTTGGGTATGACAAGAGTTTGGAAATCTTGAACAGTGGACAGTGTTGCTTCTGGAGTGGATTCCATTTCATCCCTCTATAAGAGGAGGAGAACCATGCATACAAGCAAGCCTGCCTTTAGTCCTGAATCTGGTGAAGAATTTTCACTCAAAATTGCTTGGAGATGTAGAAGTTTTTGTTGTGCCTCGTTCAAGTGAATCTGAGAAAGAATTAGAAGAGTTATGCAATCCAAATGGTTTGGACCTCCATCCTGTCGCCACTTGTTTTCTTTGTTCAGAGAGTCTCTTTTTGTGAGACGCTAGATTCTGTTTCTGAGTACAGGCTAGAGCTTATACTTAAGGTTTGTTTTTTTCCTTCAGTCCAGTGGGAGGAGAAAGAGGCTGAGTATTCCAGGGATTTTCTAGATCTGAGAATACTGAAGAGATGAGTCCAGAAATCTTGTTTCTGAATGCTGGTTGTCAAGATCCTCCTCCCTACTTTTTGCAGATTCATTTGTGCTTCTGATTACAGGGTGTGTTTTTTGTCAGATCATATGATCACCAAATATTTTTCAGTAGAGCATATACTTCTGTGATTTCTTTTGCCCTGCCACCTATGCCAAAGCACCTAACCAGAAGAACTGTCCTTTATGGAAGTTGTGATATTTTTGTTTACCACTCCTTACATGATTATGAAGATCAGTGTGCAAATATACTTTCATTACTTTCTGAGGTATGTTCTTTGTGTTTCCTATTAGGAATTTACAACTTCCATATAGAAACAGAATTCCTTTAGAATGGTGCCTGATGTGGAAGCTGAGACTGGGGGTGCGGGGTGTTGTGTGGTTTGTTGTTCTGGGTTTGTTTTTTCCGCATGTGTGAAGATTCTTGAAAATGAAATCTGGATGCTTTTCTGTCACTTACCTAGATATTAAGTAATTTCTAGTACTGAAGAACCTAGTAGCTGAAGAGTTAGTAGTAACTGAAGTGGTACTGAAGAGTTAGTAGTACCACTTTGTGACTGGCTGTATTGCATGCTATCATAGAATTACATGAAAGCATTGACTTCATGCAGACAAGAGAAATAATCAATAAGATTAACTAGATTTCCAGGAATGGTAGAGCTAAAAACATTACTAATATGAGGGAAGGGCTTTTTAACCCAATTTTTCTTGTGGCATTTAGTTTGGAGGCTGTTGGTCACAGGTCTAGGTTATAAAAGCCAGTGTTAGAGCGGTGATGAAGTTCCTCATGAGTCACTCCTGGAACTTTGGAGGACAACAGCGAGTTCTGGTACACTGCACCTGAGAGGGTGGTTCATGCAGAAATAAATATCTCTGCTTTATGCAAAGGGAAAAAATTCAAGCCACTGTTCTGCCAACAACACCAAAGGAACTCTGTTTGTTGCAGTTAGTTAAGGAGTAATGAAATTGTAGTATCGCTATATACAGAGTCTCTCTCTGTGGCATTTAGTGTATTTGGAAGAAACTGCCAGTTTGTCTGAGAGAGAACTGTGCTAGAGTGTAGCAAGTGGTGAGCTTCTGGTTTTGGTTGTTGGTTGAAGAACTCTCACTTTGTTTACTAGCATTATTCTTCCTCGTCTTACTCATATACCTATTATTCGGTTGTCTTTATAGCTATCTCTTCTTAAATTCCATTTGGCAATGATAAAATACTCGTGCGTCTTGTGCTAGTTTTCTGGGTTTCTTTGGCACAACATAATGGCCTTTTTTCAAGCTAATCATATGGTGAGTCTGCAATTTATTTTCCTCAGGCCTCATGGTGGGAGAGGCTGAATTGGAATTTACATATGTTTGGATTTAAACACTGCAGTGCAGAGAATGAAAGGATTTTGTTACTGCTCTTGTTTGAAGTATCTTAAGCAGATACTCAGATCAGGTACTAGACTACCAGAAAGCTTTCCTGCACTATATTAAACTAGCATAATTTTTCATAGTGGCTTACACAGAAAGCTGAATAACTTTTCTGAAATTCTTATTCTCTTTCTTCTTGCACACATCAACTTGTCAATTTCCAGGAAAGCTTAATGGTGGGCTTATAGTTCATATGTATGTACTTTTTATTTGAAATATCAAAATGACTTTTTTTGGCATAACCTTATGCTTTCACTGTCTTGATTTACAAAATATAATCCAGAAGCGCTTTTAAGGATTTTCGTTCAAACACTGTAGTTAATTTATGGAACAGGAGAACTTTTTGTCCAGTTTTAATATTTAAAGAAAATTCAATTGGAAAAAATAGAACCGTTTAAAGATTCCAAGTTCCATTAATTTTTAACAGATAAGGTTTTTATCTATGTCAAGATACCTTAAAATCTTTTCATTGATAAGAAGATTATACAGTGCTATAGAAGGCGCAGCTGTTTTACTAAAATTATATATGCGATGTCCAAATTGGCTTTTGAAGTCTTTCTAATGTTGTGTACATAAAAATCATACTGTTGAAATCAACAATTCACATCACACATTTGAGTAGTTGTGCTTGGCATGATTGTTAGCTCTTTGTAGTTAAAATGGCTGAATTTACTGTGACTTAAAATCTGGTCAAGTCTTACAGCTGTAAATTGGATTTTACAAATATGTTTCTTATGGTTTCATTATTAGCTGCAGTCATTATTTTCAAAAGTAATTGCTCTAAGTATTTTCAAGTAAGATTAGGTAAAAGTTAGGTTCTGTCACATCTCATTTATTTACAAAAAATCTTTTTCATTGTTTCTGAATTTGCTGTGATTCAGTTTTGTTAACTTACTTTAACAAAGTGGTAGTTACTGATTATCCAACAGACCAAATGTAAGTGATTGTACATCACAAAAGGCTGCTGTAATCTGTTTTATAAGCTGGGAATGTTTTTGGTTTTTTTTTTCCCAAAGATAATAGCAAATGGTAAAGGAAAAGATTGTGTTAAACATTAAATAATAGTGCTTGCATTTTAAAAATACCAGATGGGGTAATCTGTCTGTTCATTAAATAGAATGTATAAACACATTTAATGTTTTTCTTACTTGTGAAAAAATTCAGCACCAGCAGCACATGTTGCCCGAGCAAAATCATGAAGCCCTTCTCTTGGCATCCATTTGCCAAGGTCTTTTGTGGTTGCTTCTATCGCAATCCTTGTCGTAGTGGCTTTCACTGGAATTCCTTCAATTCAGTAGGATTTTAGATCAGCAGATGTATATTAAAACTGTGAGGACCTTTTTTCTGATCACGTGAATCGGTTGTTACCAGGCAGCATAGGATCTTTTTTGGGTTTTTTACCCCCGAACAGATTATTATGTTTTTTCTGTACAGAAAAAGATACTGGTGTCTTAGAGCATGTACTTTTTAAACTTCAGAAACTCTTCTGCTTTCTCTTGAGGTTCCTAAGCCAGCCTTTCACTTTAATGTCAGATTGTTTAAGGTCACTCTGGATACATCAAGGCAACCTCTGCTGTCTGCTAGTATTAATCCTACTTATATTCAATATGATGTTTCAGAGTGATTCTCATGTGGCGGTTAGTGCTTGTGTGGAACATGAAGGTAGAAGTAAATGTACTTGTCTACATGTTTGAAGGGTACATAATACACTTTTCCTTGTGTGGAAAGGTAGGTATAATTGTATGGTTTTGTGTATATTTATAAAAATTGCTGATTTGGTGTGAGCTAAGTGCAAAATATGTTTATATTAGTGGGATTGGTTCCGTTTTTTATGTTCTTTTCCGCAATGATCACTTGCTGTTCTACTTGCTTTTTATAGTAATCGAGAATATTCTCTACAAAACCAACCTCTTGTCAATGCAAAGAAACTTAAAAGCAACCTCAGGTATCATGGTTCTTATACTTCCTGACATAAAGACTGTACACTTTGTATTTGGCTTTGGAAATTTGTGTTTTCCTTGTAACTGGGTGATTCTCTGTGATTCTCTTGAGTTTGTGGCGTGAAGAGGGAAACAAGATGTTATCTGTCAGTCTTCTAATGGCTTTTGCTGGAAGTTTCTCTGATCCCAGACTTGTAGAAACTGTCTGAGCTCATTTATGTCTGGATTTTGATAGCAGCTGTGTGGCTGATGCTGTAATAGCTCCTTCAGTCTCTGCCTCAGTGACTAAAATGAGGATGGTTTAACAGTGCAGTTGTGCTTAATCTGAAGACATGGATGTGTAATTGATCTTGGGATAAAGTGTATTGAAATACAAAAGGAGAATGTGTGGGGTTGGGGACAGGGTCTTAGTTTCTTTGTTTGTTTTCTTTGAACTGCTTTGTATGAGTAAACCCTTTCTTACTGGATGTCAGACCAAACAGACTTAAACAGGCTCTTGCTTATACCTCTCTGAAAAGAATGAAGGTTTCTGCGGTTTTTGTTTTCCTGCTGCTCCTCACCAAGCTGAAGTAAGGGTTTTAAAGCACCTGTTCTGAAAGTGATTGCTTTTCAGCAACCTTATAATAGCAAAAACTTGCACAGAATTCCATCATCTATTTGGCCTATGAAATGTTACAGTCACATAGGCATGTCCGTTTCTCTTAGCTGCCTTATTGTAGGTTGTATTGTTTGTATTAGAAGTGGTTTTACAAGAATACGAAACTTCCATAATATTTCCTAGCAATTTCCCCATCAGTATTTTCAGCAACGTTCTCTGTAGTTCTTGCATGTTTTTGGTATAATCTAGGAAAATACAAATTTTTGACAAAAGTGGAACTAACCTCAACTTGTTCCTGTAGGCCAGCTCTTGAGGTGGCAGAACACTCAGCATAGAGTTAATTACTGCTTAAGATCTGGGAAACAGCAAATCTGTGCCCCAAAATGATCTTTATTAATAAAAGACTAGAAGTAACGAGAGAGAGATTCTGGTTAGTTCAGCTTTTGTTGTGGTTGCCTTCCTCCTTTCTAAAAGCTGCATTGTTGTTTGTCTCTGCCCTATAGTTTTGTGGTGTGTCGTATTAATTTTGCTTCCCTTCCTTTTAATTTTACGTATCTGTTCTTCAAGCAGACTTACACCAGTTATGTTAATTTTTTGTGGTAAAATGGAAGAACTGTGAGGGCCCCGTGCTGCTGAAAGGGAAATCAGTTATTACCTCTGGAGAACTATTTTTCTTTATAAAAAAAATTAAAATTAGGGACTCACGTGGAACTGAGTAATTTGCACCGATTGGTGTAAAATCTGAGTGTTTTCCTGTAGTGTGTTGAATTAAAAAACTGACACGTATCTCATAATTTCTGTTTGCAATTGCTTCTGGAGGAAAAAATACTGTGTGAGTATTTTGGTGCTCTGCTGGGACAGAGGGTAGGTTACAGGTGACTGTGGTGTGCTCAAGATTGTGTTTTGATGGCATCCTAGCTCAGAAAGTATATGCACTACTACTGAAAGAGCCTGTTTCACTTCCTATGTTGGACATAGAAGTTCTGATCTGATCAGCACAGGATCTGAGGAACAGGGACAACAGTTAGTTGTAGTGGCAGTCACTTCCCCAGTCCATATCACTGGTTACCTGCATGAACTCCCATGCCACTGGAAAAGCAGGTGGCAAGTAAGCCCTCCAGGTGGGTTGTGTGTCAGGAACATTGCTTTCGGTGGAAACTATCTCCTACGAGGCCGTAAATTCATTGTGGCATGGCAGCATGCTATCTTTTAAATTATGTTTCTTTTCCTTTGCACTGCCCAGCTTTAGAAACTGAGTCAAGGTTGCTAAAGGTAGTGTGAATTATATTGAAGACAAAGGTGGTAAAATGAATCTGTCTTTGGCTGGGTCTTTTATCCCATTTTGAAGAGTTTCAGAGAATAAAGTGTTGAAAAGAAATTTGTCTCAAACAGCACCATGCTGAATCAATTTGTAAACTTCCTTGCAGTCTTCTACCTTAAACTTTAATTTATATAAGTAAACATCATTTCTCCTTTGCTTTAAGAAAGGCGGAAGTTAGCGGAGATTGATCTTGATCTGTTTTCCTGTAGATGGTTTGTCTGTTTGCTGGGCCAGATCTGGAGTTTGGGAGCAGCACGGCTTCACTGTGTTGCAAACTATTCTGTTTATGAATTAACTTCTCTGCTGCTTGTAGTATACAAATTGCTATGCAGAATTGTGCAAATGCCCACAGAAATATTTCCTAATAGCTGTTTGGATATGTATATGGCTTCCAGCATATGAAGCAGTTGAGGGGGATTAGTTTGCCTTCAAGAATTCTTGCAACCAAGAATTCTTTTCACAGCATTCCTCTTGTGATTCTCAGATGGACTGACATGCACTTTGTTGTAAGCAGCGCAAGTTTGATTTTGCTTTGAGTATGTCACTCTTTCTGTCAGTGCTTGGCTTTAGCAGATGGGGACACAGATTGTAAACAAAGTGTGAGAGAGCATTCTTTTATGTATAATATGTCAGTTATATACACTTGCAAACTGTCTTCTGCACAGGCAAACTTCACTTTGACTTGCCTAGAATGACGAACCTAGGGCATTTCAGATGTGCTGTCATATAGACACTTTGGCTAGCAAGACTTAAGCCAGAATAACAGGTGAAGATGGGCATTACTGGCATATTTTTACTCCAGCTCTGTGTTGATTACTGTCAGGCATGGACAGAAGGTCTCAGTCTCTCTCAAATGTTTACTTCACAAGGAATACTGGTTTTCATAGTAAAATGTATGGGGTTAGAAAAAGGCTTATGTCTTCTAACCTTGATCTTTTATTTTTCTGAAGGCTGTTGTGATTATTCATGGGGAAGAACAGAAAGAATATTTTTGTCAAGGAGTAATTACAAAACCAGCAAGAATTACCTATCATCTGGACAATCCTCCTATTTTTAGGCTTGCTCACAGCCACTTGGGATAGGAGAGTTTAGGGGAAGAGGGAGGCAAGACTGCCAACTGGGTGTTTATGAATCAGCCCTAATTTCCTTGCATCATGATGGTGAGACTTTCCATACACAATTCAGAGGACCTTATATTAACTATTTTAAAGTTAAACTGCGAGGTAAGCCTTGTTTTTCTTGTTTGTAAAAAGCAAGTAAGTTGTATATCTAGAGAAAAATTATCCTGTGTGGCGTTCCTCACTTGAACACGGAATTCTGAAACCGAAGTGTAGATGGTAAAATTAGCAACAGTGCCAGGAAAGTTGAGCAAACAGATGACTAGGAGCTGGAAGAAATCGTTAATGTCCAGGAAATAAGTGACTGAGGGAGATAAGAGAGGCTGATAAAGGTTCAGTGGCTAAGCACAAATGAAGGGTTTTTGTTATTGGTTGATATAATGGGAAATCTAATTATTTGGCGTCTGGATGAGGTAACAAGTAAGAAATGTGTGTTCAGAAAGGGTTAATGTAGGGCAAAGTTTGTTCATAATGACTGTAATGCAACATATATTTGGGAGTTGGAAGTTCCTTGATATTTAATTGTGCTGATGCCTTCCACTATGTTGTGCTGGCCTTTCTGAAGGGAATGATAAAAAGCAAATCTCAGCAATGTATTAATTACCTAATACATGACATAACGTGAAGGAAGCCTGTCTAGTGGTTAAAGCTTGGCACATAATTTAAAACAGAAGTTAAAACCAAATTAGATCTTCTGGATTGCTTAATGCAACATTCTCTAACAAGGTATGTGACTCAGAAGCCTGTCCTCAGACTGTCAGTAGAAGGGTGAGTGCTCAGGAGCTTTGTTCCTGTTGCCTAATCATTTGCCAGAAGAGTCATGAAGGTGACTTTTGTTGTCAGATCTGAGTCCTCATCAAGTTGAATTTGAGTGCTACCAAGCTAGTTTATTTTCCTTGTTTGTGGTTTGCAGCTTCGTTTAGGATGCTTTCTTATTTGAAATGTTTCAAGCAATGTGACTTGCACTTATTACTTTGGAAGAACTCTGAATGTTTTGGATCGGAAAGCAATGTTTTCTTGAACTGTTACATTAGCAGATACAGCAAGTCTTGTAGGCTGTGTTAGTATGAGGGCAAAAATCATTACTGCCTCGTATGTAAATGTTGGGTTTATACTTCTAGCCTAAAACTGGGTTTTGGTGAATCTCATCTTATGGTGTGCATTTATTTGAGTGTGTGTCTCACCATTACTGCTTTCTAGGTTTGTCCCCTGTCTGCTGGTGTTAAATGGCCAAATATTTTATCAAGGATTGTGTTCGAAAGAACACAAAAATACTATCCTTTGTGTTTTCAGCTACTGAATGTTGCTTGAGGCTAGTGTTGAAATGTCTTCCTGTTCAAATGAAAGCATATGTATATGTAGAAGGCCAATATAATAAATCAAATAAATTCCATTTAAACCTTGAAAAGAATCTTATCAGGAAATTCCACTGTTTTGTTTTGGTTTTGTTAAGCAAGTGTTAGGTAAATTTAATGTTGTTGTCAGTATTTGCAGGCCACTCAGTCTGACACATATCTGCTACAGATAATTCTGCTGAAAATGACTTAATTTTCTTAGCTTTGGTTTGATTTTATGTGGACTGCTGAGTCTTGTAATGTATTACGGTTGTCATTTACAGTCATATAAAAATAGCTTATTCAAATTAACATTGGCTTTATTTATATTTTTAATGTCCCTTGCTGGCACATACGTATTCCTTAACTTTCCTGTCAGTCATGTTTATAACTACTGTACTAGTGTACACCAGTCTAATCAAGCACGGGGAGCTGGAGTACCTCCTTCTAAATCGAAAAAGGGCCAGACACCTGGAGGTGCCCAGTTTGTTGGCTTGGAATTGTACAAACGGCTAAAAGAATTTCTGAAGAACTACTTGACAAATCTCCTTAAGGTAAGATGAGTCATGAGATCAATCTGCATTTGTAGTAGTAATCTGGGCTGATTGAACGAAGCTTGTATGAACAAACCTGGAGGTGTATGAAGCCACTGGAAGTAAATGGAATGACTTTGAAATCTGCTTTTGGCTCTATTAGGCATTGGAATGTTTTGGAGGCTTTACCTTGGGCGTAGATCAGTTGCTATCTATGTTCACAGTACCTGTGAACTGCTTTTCCTCTTCAAGCCACAGCAGTGTTTCTGTGTTTTATAGAAGTAATGTTATATGCCATCTTAAGCTGTCCTGTATCTTGAAGAAGAATAGCTAGACTTGTAACCAGAAACCAGCATATTACTAATACTGAACAAATGGTTGTCTGTAATGTCGAAAATGCCTGATGGTAGCTATTAATTTGATTTAATAAATAAACTACTAATAGAGCTGGATATTGGGCTGCTGTGTAAGGGAATGGTTCGTAGTTATTTTTGGAAAGGAATCATGCTTTTAACTTTGGGGATTTTAGTTTTGAGCAATAATAAAAGAATTCTTGGTGTCTTTTCAAGTCTATTGTGTAATTAACTTATGAAGCTGCATAAAGGTGTCGGAAGTCTTATCCAGAATGCACTCTTGCTTTTATTCCCTTGTCCATTCAGGCTGTAGTGCTCCAGTTTGGAAATGTACTTGAACTTGCATGTGTTACAACCTTACCTTATTTCTGTAACAAGAACAAACAAGATGCCATACCCATTTCCATGAGAATGGGGTTCTGTTTTCTACCTGAGAGGGTCCCAGAGAAGACCCCATCTGCACTTGCTTCTTTCACCTCCCCAAGTAGCAGCAGTGGGAGCAGGCAATGTATTTTAGGGAGATTGTCATGTTGACTGCATTGCCATTGCACTGGCTTGTTCTACCTAGCTCACTTACTGGTGCGGCTGGCTGTTTCTCATGTGGTGCCCTCTTACTATCCCACAGGAGGATGGGACTGTCTTCTGGAGCTTTGTCTATGCTATGTGGTGGTTCTTTTACCAGTATTTTAATTTCTAAATCTCATACTGGCCTTGTTTTATTAATGTAGAATTGAATGTATTAGCAGTATGTTTCCTATAAATATATTGCATGGTGTAGATTTATTACACAGTCAAGCTGTACACTCTTAGATATCTTGGTTGTACCTTAAAATTACCCAACAGTACTTGCAAACTTGTTATTTCAGGATGGTGAAGATTTGATGGATGAGAGTGTGCTGAAATTCTACACTCAACAGTGGGAAGATTACAGGTTTTCAAGCAAAGTCTTGAACGGGATATGTGCCTACCTCAATCGACATTGGGTTCGTCGTGAGTGCGATGAAGGTCGTAAAGGAATATATGAAATTTATTCAGTAAGTAGCTTTTGAAGTAAGTGATTTATCCATTCCATCTGTCATGTTTGCATTATTGGCCTTCAGATTGCTTCTTGAAACTTGTAGGAAGTTCACAGAAGTTTTGAAGAAGTGGGAAAAGTAGAAAACTCCCCCCCTTCCCATACTCCCACCCCAGGATATCTGTAAAAATTCCACAGGTCTAAAGCTGTGAGATGTTCAATCTGCCTTGTACATACTGGGGCTACCAGTACTAGACTGTCAAGGGATGTCTGTTTCTGTATATTTGCTGCTTATACTGTTGTCTGTGTGCCTCAGAGTGGCCTTGTCATTCCATTTAGAATTCAGTCAAGCGTTTCAAATATAGAATGGAGAAGTAAATTGCATTTTTTTTTTTCCCCTGTTGACTTCAATACATCTCTACTAATTTTATAGCATCCAAGCTGCTAAGATTCAGTCAACATTTGGTTTGTAATATAAGTTATTTTGGTACAGTTCTGAAAGATTGATATGTGATCTTGATAATTTTTTTGTTATGTAAAGTAATATAAACAGGGGAAGAACAGAGCAGAAGTTCTGTATTTTAGATCACTAGAAGTACTTGGGTATTTTTTAAATAAAGGATAATTATTGTCCTTGCTGGTGGAGCATTAGAGAAGTGATATGTTATTTTACTGCTTCACTAAAATAACTTTGCATATGGTAGAAAAACAGTTGGTATTCTTGCTTCCCTCCCTCTTAACTTCACTAGCCTAATGCTAAGGGACTCTGTCAGCCTGAAAATCGCCAGCAAAAAAGGCAGTATGTTGTCAGAGTGACTTGCAGGGTTTGTTAGTTTTTGGAGTTGGCAGTGGATCACTGTCTGAAAAGGAGATATCTTAGGTAGAGTTTGTAATAAAGCAAATGGTAATTTTATTGTCTTGATGGATGAGAATGTGTGTGCCAAAACATAATAATAATTAAAAGCAGTTCCAATTATTTAGCATACTATATGAGCTTTCCTTAAGGAGTTATCCTGCATGTGTATGTGTGTATGTATGAATACTTTCTTATTTCATCTTTCATCTCCCTTCCTTTCCTTCTAGCTTGCCTTGGTGACCTGGAGGGACTGCTTATTCAGGCCATTAAATAAGCAGGTATATATATGTATATGTTATATCTATGGTGCTACTTTATAGGATTAGTTCTATATATTGTTAGTAGCTGTTTCAAGGAGGATTTGAAGGGGGGAAGGGGTGGTCTCAGAATATAGAAGGGAGCCTTCTGCTCTTCTCCTTTAATGTTAAAAAGATGAATATTTGAGGCCTTTCTGTGTGTGTGTGGTTGAACCTTGATACCAAGACTGTTATGTCTTTGCTGAGAGGACCCTTGGGGCTCGTGTTAAATAACATAACAACTTCAGCTGTTTCCAAGCCATGCAGGCTGATGGTCATGCCTTATGGTTTGAGAGTCAAGATTGTGTGAGAACAGATAGTGGCAGGCCTGGGATTTTGGTCTTTTTTAATGTTACTGTGAATCTTCAATTTTACATTGATGCCTGGACCATTCAGTTTGAATATTTTTAATTAGTGAATCGGCACAATATAAAACAAGACATTCCATCACAACAAAATATTATATTCATGTATGTTGATTTTACTCTTATTTACTAGTACTTCATGATGGAAAGACTGTATTACATCATGAAAATATTAGCTAGATTTCAGTTTAGAAGAACAGTAGTTGCAGCACAGTATTTACCAGCATAAACAGATAGCTTTCTTTATGGTGGTTAGTTCAGCTCTTACTGCAAAGTTTTCCTGTATTTCAGGTATAAAACAAAGAGAAGGTTGGTTTAGAAGGTGATTTTTGAAATTAAAATGGAACAAAAACCCCAAGCATTTTCATACCCTTTTACAGCTCACCACAAATTGGTTTGTAATTATGTTGTTGAACTTAAAGGTGTAGCATACTCTGTGATGTCTGTTCAGGTGTACTTTAAATTTAGTTCTCAAGGGGCTTGACTTGAATATAGGAATACACTCCTCATTATATACTATGCTTTACCTACCAGCTGCTTTCTCTCTGCTTGACTTACTTTTAATCCCTGTTTTCTAAGGTAACAAATGCTGTGTTGAAATTGATTGAAAAGGAAAGAAATGGCGAAACTATCAATACAAGGCTGATCAGCGGAGTTGTACAATCTTACGGTAAGTGAGGTTTCTCTAAGGTTTTCTTATTCTCTTAAATAAACGCATATTCCCTATCACAGCCCAGAAGTAGCATCCCACCCCCTTGGATGTCCAGTAAAGATTTTAATAGTAAAATAAATGTAGTTATTTATGGTTTAACTTCGTGCTTGTAGAGACCCTTGGCACACTTACAGTTGATTGTACCATACTCGCAAAACTTGAAAGTGCAATTGATAGACAAGAGTGTTAGTTGCTTACAAATCAATTATTTAGGAATTAAATCTGGAAGGGGGGAAACATAATAGTTTAAAGAACGTAGCGGGATTGGTTTTTTCTATGTGCATGAAATGGAGAGCTTTGCCATGCAGATTAATGACTAGTTTAATTGATAAGAAAAACATATATGCATGCAATCTGGAACTCTAAGAGGGAAAAATGGAAGGGGAATTTAGGCTAGCTTTTGAGATAGTGAAGTTTTCCAGATCCTATCATCCATTTAGTAATGCATCAGAAAGTGCAGTTTCCAGAAGTAATGTCTTGTTCTACTTATTTTTTTAAGTGCCAAATAAATACATATTTTTAAAAGTTTTAAAAAGTGGTGCTGATACTGTCCCAGTTGATAACTCATGTAAGTTAGGAGGGAACCTGTTATTTGCAAGAGACTGCTTCATTCTTTTAGACAATTTTGTCATAACTTGCTCTTTTTTTTGTGTGTTTTAGTGGAGCTGGGGCTGAATGAAGATGATGCATTTGCAAAAGGACCTACACTAACAGTCTATAAAGAATCCTTTGAATCTCAGTTTCTTGCTGACACAGAGAGATTTTATACACGAGAAAGTACTGAATTCTTGCAACAGAACCCAGTCACAGAGTACATGAAGAAGGTAATTTATTTAATAAGCTATGTGATTATTTCTGGATACAGATATTTATTTAGAGGTAAAGTAACAGAAATTCTTGGCTTTTATTATCAGTTTCTTAAACTGCTGATTATTTTGCAGAAACAGTTAGCTCTTTTTCCCCTTTGGTGATCTGCTTTTATGATTATTCGGTCTGAGTTTGTCTCCTTTAGTGTATTTCAGTAAGTACAACGAAAGTCTGAAGCATTCTTAATGGGCAAAATGGAAGAGAATGCTAAAATAAATTCACATTTTGGTAGGCCTCAAGACACCAAAACAGTCGTTCTGCTTTAGACCTACAAATTTACTGTTCCTATACAAGGAACTGTGTGTTGGGACATTTATTGAAATCTCTTCCTGAGCAAGCTGGCCAAGGAAGTAGATGATGAATTAGCTTTAATTCTCTCAGAATATTTTAATGTAGTGAACACTACACAATACTTCTGCTCAACAGAGGACAGATTTAAATTCTTACTGATTTGGGGGATCTCAGAAAGGGCAATTAAGAGCAAGCTGGATAAACATTGACTGTTTCTAGCCTGGTTATTGGGTCAGTCTTACTTAATGTGAAATAGATAGGTCATCTTCCATCTTGGACAAGTGCTGCTTTATATATTTTTCTCAGCATGTTTCCTGGCTATGAATTGCTGCTTCATTTTTTCCATTTAATTAAGGAAAAAAAATAAATTCAAAATCATCTTTTTGAGTACGTAATAACCAGATACACATCCCTCCCTGCACTATCTTTGTGTTTCTTTTGTGTAACTCTGCCGCAGAACACATCATGTCTGAGTCTTGACATTAAAGTCAGTGATTTACCCCCCAAAAAAAAGTGTGTGCGTGGGGAAGTCCTAGAAATACCACAGTAAAACAAGTCCTGCTTTTAGTGGATTGGGATAGTTTCCCAGTAGTTCCCAGACCTACCTATGTTTGTTTTTCTGTCATTGTTAAATTTATTAGTTTTGCTACTTCCCTTTCAGTTTCCTGTCTTGCTTTCATCCTAAAACAGAGTAAGGGAATTTGTCATTCATAACCTGAATGACTGGCTCATCCAAGCTTCCTTGGTACAGTACAGTAAAAAGCTGTCTGAAGGTCATTGCTATTTCGGGAACTAGAGATTAGCGGCAAATAGAAAGAACCTATTAGTACCCCAAACAATCTTCAAGACTTCAAAAATCCACAAAAGAGCAACTTGCTTTGCTTGAAGCTGAAAGCACATATAAACCTAGCATAAGGCAGGGGAAATCTTCAGTGAGAAACTGTATAGCCTTAAGTCTCTGCTCAAATTAATACACTGGAGATGTAAACAAGCTGTTTGGGCTGTCTTGGCATCTCCTTACAGATAATCTGCATATATTGAAATCAAACTGAACAAGAAACTGTTTTCATTACTCATTTCCTGGGATTTAACTGATGAAATTGAAAAAGATGTGTATTAGACTCTACAGCAAATATCATCAGAGCCTGCAAAATGATACAAACTAAGGGATGTGACCTAAGGGAGAGGAGAAATGTACGAATTGAAGCGAAAAGCTAGTTCATTGGAACAAATTGTCTGATCTCTGGGCTGCGTGCTTTGCTGGAGAGATCATGAGAGAGGTCATGCAAGTTTTCAGAACTGTTAATCTAAAATTCAGATAGGTTTGTCTTTCGGTTTTATCCTACTTCATTATGCATAAGGAATTCTTCACATTTTTTACTTACACATGACAAGGAAGTTTCGTAAACTTAATGATTTTTTTGATTGGGTATTGTAATCTTGCATGCCACTTAAATGCCTGGAACAGAGAAGTACTCCCCATAATTATTACTCAGATATTGCTAGAATTAGGGTTCCTTTCTGCTATGAAACACCTTAAATGAGACTGGCGTGAAAAGCTGCAAGTTGTCCAGCAGTCAGGTGGCATATTAGCAGTAAGAAGGTCTTAAAAGTCATCTGTTGGAAGTATGAACTAAGAGCACAGTAATCTGCTATTAGTACGCTTGCTTGACTTTCTCACTGAAGCACTGTGCATTGAGTTCTAATTGGGGATAAATAGCATTGCAAAAGTAAACCAGAAACCTGTTGGAGTACCTTAGTGCACACCAGCATAACATCAATGTTACCATGATACAGTAGAACTGTGGTTGTTTCTTGTGGAATACTCAATGAAATCTTAATTAGAATTAGGATATGTGTATGTAGTTACACAGGCAGACTTACTGAGTTTAGAAGGATTATGAATTTTTCTTCTCAGGCCAGAACTCATGAGTAAAGCTGGCACGGTCTGATGTGCTGTAGGGAATAAAGGTCAGTATTTCTTAAGACTGTCCCTTGAAATAAAGTCTCGAACTGAACTTTTGATCTTTATGGTTAAAACAGGCAAAGATACTGTTGTGTGAACTAATTATTTTTCCCCTTGTTTCTGAAATATGACTTTAAAAGGAAAAGGGAATTACAAGAACACAAGCGAGAGAGTATAAGAAAATTTGAAGTCAGAGTGAATACTTATTTTCATAAAGGAGCTCAAAGTGAGTTGACAATTAACATTAAAAGTGAAGGTCTGAGGATACTTTAAGAAGCAGTGTTACAATGGCAGCATTTCCTGCACTCAGAAATACAGAATTGGTTGAACATAAGTAGTCCTGCTAGTCTGATCGTAGCTTCCAGTGTTCATCAGACAGACTTGCTGTTATTTGCTATCACTAAGGAAATTGATTATTATTCCTTACTGGTAAGAAATGGCAAGTACTCTGAAGCATGAGGTTACAGCCCTTTCCAAACAGTTGACTTTTTTATTTATTTTTTTCCGTATAAGCCTGTACTGGTTTAACTCTAGGAGAGGATAATCCAGGACCATATCACAAGAGCTAAGTGCAAAATTATTACAGAAATGACTGAAGCTGACAGTGACAAAGATTCTTTAAAGCCATCTGTGTATCACTGCAGTGTACTTGCAGTGAAATTGTTCTGTAGTTGTTGTTGTCCATAATATGATCTTTCATGCTTAGCTGGTATTCCAAAACACCAGGAAAATGCATTAACTTAATTTTCTTCTCTTGGTGATGTTATTAATTTAAATAATTTGGGGCTTTAATAATGTAAATAAGGGAGCATGTGCACTTCATCCCTGATAATGTGCTGCAATTACAGATGGCCTGTAGAGTGAATCTTTAAAGCCTTTGCAAACAAAATAGAGGTTATTGTATAAACATCTTCAGGTTTGCATTTTGGCATAAGTACTGTTCCTTGAGTGACATTTAGAATTTTGGTTTGCCAGGAAGATAAACTTCTGTAGCATTTTATGTGCCAAATTAAATGCTAGTGTAATTTAAATGACTCTAGATTATTGGGAAGCTTTTCTGTGTAAGAATGTAGACGAGAACATTCAAATAAGTTTGTCATGGGCATACTGCTAAATTGTTTAAATAAATAAGGTTTCCTGCCTTTTAGTTTTGTGGGGGCATGTAATATATTCATGTTTGTCTTAAACAAAACTACCTCTGTAGATGGAGAGCTTGCTGATGCTAAAACTGCAGCCTCTCATGTCAGCAGCTTTCTCTTCTTCTGACAGCATTTTTCCATCTTCTTATTCAGAAGCAATGGCAAAACAATCTTGCTGTGATTCTCCCCCCTATTGAAGAAGTATATAATATTATCATCAACATAAACATCAATTCCATATGTATGTTATGATTTCCAGATAAATAATTGCCTAAGTAGGTGGACCATAACACTGCATTAGTGAGACGTTTGATTTTTTTGGTGGTGTTTTTCTAGATGAATGCTGTTGGATTTCTGTTCTGCCTTCCATACACGTTTCATGTTTGTATCTTTGTTCTGCAGGCTGAAGCTCGCCTTCTTGAGGAACAGCGTAGAGTTCAGGTCTATCTCCATGAGAGCACACAGGATGAGTTAGCACGAAAATGTGAACAAGTACTTATTGAAAAGCACCTGGAGATATTTCACACGGAGTTTCAGAATTTGTTGGATGCAGACAAAAATGAAGGCAAGGAGATTCAAACACTGGGTTTAGGCTTAGAGCTTCTCCCTGATGATTTGTGAATAATGTAAATTCTTGTGATTGCTAAATGTGATTTGTTCAGGCCCTAGATTAAGAGAGAAGAGAGACACTAAACTGATGGATGAGCAGCTTTTGATTAAATTGGGATGGCTGAGGGTATTGCCTCAAGAGGCCTATTCTGATTTCAAATATTAAGGCAAAACAGCACTAATTTTAATTTCTCTTAACATGGCTGGAAGAGCTTCGAGAGCACTTGAAGAGCTGAAGCTTGCATGAGAGACATGTGAGAAGAAAAAACAGACCAAGAGTCTTACCAGCTGTTTCAGCTTAAATCCATGGATCTTTGAGAATTTTAAAATCCAGGTTGTCTAGAAGTATTTATAGGAAATGTTAAAAGTGGAATGGAAGCAAATACAGAGCTTCTAAAATATAGTTTTTGTATTTATGCAAGATACATAAAACTGCATATGAAGTGCAAGGAAAGAGTAGAAATCACTGAAGGATGAGATAATTTTTAGCTGTGAAAATGAGTTTCAAGTGCCACTAATGGATCAAGTTTATACCTTCATAGAGAACACGTAGAATAAAGACTTCTTCAGTGATTTCTCTAAAATAAGTACAGATTAACAAAACATTTATGTATCTTTAAGGAATTGGCAGTTGTGTTTTACGAGTTTCTTCAGGAGGTAATGTTTAGCACAAAATAAGTCAAAACTGGGGCCAAATAATTCATATGCATCGTGCAGATGAGTAAGGTGAATGGTGTTTCTGATTTTTCCAGTTGGAAAATTAATGAAATCCATTTCATAATGGAGGAAGTCAAAGCAATAGCTGTAATACTGCTTTAGGGAAAATGACAGAATTTAAGAGATACTATGATTAAGTTACTATTGATGTTACCATTCATTTGAGAGTTGTGAATTGCAACTGTGTCTCTGTCTCTTTATATATCAACATTAAAATAGCAACTATGAATTAACTACTGTAATCATCACGTTGATAACTAGGAGATGCTTCAAAATAGTAAAGGGCAATTCTGCATGATTAGTAGGTCAGAAGTTGCCTGTTTCAAATGTAAATAGAAGATTATTTTATCCTGCACAACTAGATGTTGTTTGTGTTTGTAAATAAGTGTATTTACTCTGTAATTGGAAGAGATTTCGATACAGATGGGTGTTGACTAGTAATAAGACTTTATAAATGTCATCTGACAATAGAAATAATAACAGCATGAACTAGAAAATTATTTCTGGACTCTGGAGGCCTTCCTAGGCTTTTCTTTTTCCTTTTACTTTATGAAGCTTATGGGTTATGTGAGCCTTTAATACAGTTGTCACAATGATGCAATTCTTGAAGTTTGTCAGGGTAAAAAAGGAAAAGTAGTACCTTGTGTCTTGAGCACCGTCCTGTTACATGTCTTTGGTTTTACCTTTATTTGGGTTATTTCTAAGATTAATTGGTCATTAGAAAAGATAAGAGTTCTTCACTAAGAAAGTACAAAGCATCTGTCATGTTGAATATTAATAGTAAAACCAAAAACCTTCTTCAGTATGAGACTTCCCAAAATTACTAATCGATTTTGGGAAGTCTTGGCTCCAAACTGCTGAGATTTTAACACGAAGCTTTAACATCTTTGTAGTGACATCCAATTTATTTTTACCTTTGTTAGTTCTGTTCCGTGGCAGCATTTTTCAGAACCTTTTCTTTCCTTGGAAGGTGTTAATATACAAAAGGCTCCAGGTGGTGTTAGAGAACTGTCCTGTTCAGAATAAGATTTGAAGGACAGTGGTCAGCAGGAGAATATTGTACTCTTAGCACAGCCAGCAGTAACACTAATGGCAGCCCTAATTCATGGTAACACTTCAATCTTTATCTGAATAAGTTGGGGTTAACTCCATTTTTAAATCATATCACCTCTTTAAATTTATGGAAACTAGAAATCGGAAGTAACTCTATTTCTGTAATTAAATTAGTTTCTTCTTAAGTTTTACATAGCATTGTGAAGGTAAAACAGGTCATAATATTTAACAGGTTTTTTCTTTAACTAGTCTTATCTTTCCATGTTAGTGCAAGGATTTGTTATACCGTATAATCTTTTTGCTGTAGTTTTCTCTGGCATTTTACAGGAGCAATTGCACATATGCTTTTGTTGATGATGGATGTTTTAATTCCTATTAGCAACTTGTAAATAAGAAATTGGAGTCATAGCTAGTACAAATGGGAGATGTTGGCTTTCTTTTTTTTTCAGACTTGGGTCGCATGTATAACCTTGTATCTCGAATCCAGGATGGCCTCGGAGAGCTGAAAAAACTTTTGGAAACCCACATTCATAATCAGGGTCTAGCTGCAATTGAGAAATGTGGAGAAGCTGCTCTAAATGCAAGTACACCGTCAAAATAAGTCTGTGTGTGGTTGCTGCCGGTTTTACATTAGGGGAGGGTGGATGCTTCCTGATACGATTTCCAATTTGCTTATGTTTTCCCTCTCACTGATTTAATTTGTGAGGACTGGACAGTTCTCAAATGTTGATAGCAGGCTTAAAACAGCAGTCACATCACTGTATTACTAGTCCTTGAGCTTTGGGTTTTGTGTTCTTTTTGTTGTTGGTTTGGTTTTGGTTTGTTCTTGGTGGGTTTCGTGGGGAGCCCTTCAGAGCTTTTGTTCTGTCACCCCTTTTTCCCCTCCTCGGGTGGGATGGAGAGAAGAATCGAAAGAATGTAAGCCCCACAGGTTGAGATGAGAACAGTTTAATAACTAAAGTACAATATACTACTACTAATAATAATAAGGGAAATAACAAGGGAAGAGAATATAAAACTAAAAGGGGAAAGGGAGAAAAAAACCACCAAAAAAACCCCAACAAACAGCAGTGATGCACAATACTCACAATGCTCACCACCTGCTGACCCATACCCAGCCTGACCCGAGCAGCAATCGGTCCCTTCTGGGTAACTCCCCCCAGTTTCTATACTGGGCATGACGTGCTGTGGTATGGAATACACCTTTGGCCAGTTTGGGTCAGGTGTCCTGTCTCTGCTCCCTTGCAGCTTCCTGTGCCCCTCCTCACTGGCAGAGCATGAGACTGAAAAGTCCTTGATCAGGATAGGTGCTACTGAGCAACAACTAAAAACATCGGTGTGTTATCAGCGTTGTTCTCAGACTGAAGCCGAAACACAGCACTGCACCAGCTGCTGGGAAGGAGAAAAATAACTTTTGCAGCTGAAACCATGACACATCTTTCAGACTTATGACTTAGATGGGACTGTGTGGGGCAAGTTTCTGATGGTTTTAGGTTTTTGGTGAATGGCTTTATTCTATTTGGAAAACCATGGGAAATGCAAGAGGAAGACAAGGGCCTGTAGTGACAGGGCAAGGGAGAATGGTTTTAAACTGACAGAGGGGAGATTGAGATGAGAAGGAAGAAGTTCTTCCCTGTGAGGGTGCTGAGGTGCTGGCACAGGGTGCCCAGAGAAGCTGTGGTTGCCCCATCCCTGGCAGTGTTCAAGGCCAGGTTGGACACAGGGGCTTGGAGCAATCTGCTCTAGTGGAAGGTGTCCCTGCCTGTGGCAGGGGGTTGGAACTGGATGAGCTTTAAGGTCCCTTCAAACCCAAACCAGTCTGTGATTCTATGGTGGATTCTGCCTAACTTCATTTATCTGTACTGTGTCTAAACACATAATCAGCTGAGGAAATGCTCAATTTCTCTGTAGTCAGTGGAGAGAAATAGTCACACCAGCTTGACTCATCTGACCTATTTTAGACTTCTACTGCAGAATGAATTGTGCTCTCGTCTTCATTAACTATATTAACAAGTCTGCTGTTCAGTCAGAGGATTACTGCTTCTTTTGCCTTTGGTTATTTTTTTAAGTCCCTGTAATCAGTAAACACCTTTCTGAATGTCCTTCAAGTCCACTTGAATTTCTTGTCTGGGAGTTTCAGTTCTTTATCTCAAGCGCAGCATTAGATCAATGTTCCACCTAGCTTATGTCTGTCTTCAGTGGCAACAGGAAATGTTTTTCAGGATCCCGATACAACCCTGCCCATCTCTTGCCATTTGTTGCCAGCATCCAGAGCTCTCTCAATAGGAGTGTTACAGGAGTACGTCCATGCCCAGTCCTTTTAGTTTTCATTTATGAACCTGTTGTCTGTGAGTTTGTCTAATCCAATCTTGAACCTGCTGATATTATCTGCTTCCAATAGACTGTCTCCTGTGGCAGAAGTCCACTACCTTATAAAAGATATTCTTTACTGTATGTCTTAAACTTGCTTCCTATCACTTTTATCAAGTGCCCCATAGTTATAAAACAGCTTTTAGTGTTTGTTCATCTTTTCAGTCATCCTCCTTGTTTTGTAAACTTTGGTCATACACCCTTCTAAACTTCTGATGTCCAAATTGAAGACTTTTAGCCTAAAAACTATAGTAGCAGTTGTGCAGTAGCTGCCCTGTCTGCCTGGTGTCTTAGTTGTCCCTCACTGTCCCTATTGTCCATCTATATCCTTGTTGGGATGCAGAGATCAGTAATTGCACATTGCACTCAGTACGTGAGTGCCATAAATTTGATGTTTATGGGCAATTGGCTGCCACTGGCTGTTGAGCAGATAATCATTTAAGAATTGTCAGCAATGACTGAGGTCTCTGTACCAAGTCGTGTGTCTTTGGGATATACCTGTAACATTTTTACTACAGAGGTTTAAGGGTATCTGCTGTAGCAGCTGCCACTTTGATTGTCCAGTTCGCTCAGGCCTGATTCGAATTAAGCTTTTGTCTTCGAACATATTTGCAATGGTTGAGGAAGTGGTTTTGTATTTTTTTTGTACTGTGTAATATAGTACACACCGTGCACTCTGGTTGCTGTAAGTGAAAGCTTATCCTAATGTAAGTCAGTCCTGGACCTAAACCAGTCTGGATACTATTTTACCTTCAAAATATTTCTAATACTTTGTAGACTTTGCCCATAAGAATTTGCTTAGGCCAGTGAGTAGCTCCAACGTGGAGGAAGTAGAATGCAGAAAGTCAACAGGTTGCAAAAAACCAATCTCTCTTTATTGCAGGATCCAAAAATGTATGTACAGACAGTGTTGGATGTCCATAAGAAATACAATGCTTTAGTCATGTCCGCATTCAACAATGATGCTGGCTTTGTGGCTGCACTAGACAAAGTAAGTACGTGTAGTGGCATATGGTGAACTCTTATTTCTATTCAGTGTTTTGTCTCCCAAAATTTCACTGTCTTTTGTGATTTATAGGCCTGTGGTCGATTTATAAATAATAATGCAGTGACAAAAATGGCTCAATCATCCAGTAAATCCCCAGAGCTACTGGCACGATACTGTGACTCTTTACTAAAGAAAAGGTACGTCCTCAAAGACAAAGTGTTGTTTCAGGTTTCTTTTGTTTTAAAGGGGTTTAGCATGTGAAGTTGTAGGTTGTGTCTTCAGAAACAGAACTTAATGGTTCAAAAAAAATTAATTAAACCAAATTCTGAATACAGAAATTTCAGTGGGGCTGTTCCTAAAGGATGTAAAGAGTTTACTACTTTTTTTTTTTAAGAAGAGAGGAAAAATAAATATATAAGACCTTTCCTTCCTTATAGGAAACTGAGGGTTTTGGGGCTTTTTTAAATAAAACAGAAGGGGTTCTTAAGGTTTTTGGTTTTCCCCAAAAAATCTGAGTGGTGTTCTATGTTGTAAAGAAGAGATGCATGTTCCCTTTTTCCATTAAAACTCTTGCTTTCCTCCTGTTTTTCCTCTATATCTTCTTCCATCTGGGCAGAAATTGAGGAGGACAAAAAACGCTCTCTAATCTCTTGTGGTTTGTAATTTAATTAAGGTATTTGGCTTCAAACGATTTAGCAGCTCATATTTTGAGTTGGGATCAGTTCAGTTCATACTGGATTGGTGTCAGTTTTGTCACTGACAACTTAGCTTTGTTTTTTTAAGAGGAAGAAAACCATCACCAAACAACCCAAAACAGAACAACTTGCTCACTTTTCCCCTATCCCCTCCTTCCTTCAGCAAAGGATTTATTTTCTCCTTTATAAATACTAGTTTTCTGCAGGGTAGATCTTGGCTATGCCTGATGGACAAGCATGATATGGAGGAAAACAATGTGGTGCCACATGAGTTCTTGCCACTGTCTAGCAGTCAAGAGGCAGCTCTCTGAGCTGTTTTCTTTTCACTGTACTATCAAAGATAAGAAATGAAGCTAGCATTTAGCAGCAGGAAGAGAGAAATCCATCTATAAGCCCATAAATCCTGAGAAACATCAGGCTATTGGGAAGTCCCAAGTGATTCATGTTCCAGGATTTCAGCCTATTGTTTAAAAATCACTTACTTCAGAATCGCTTACATGTGGAGTAGCGAAGAGTTCATTTCGTTACACTGTTTTCTCTCTAAAGAGTCTTTGATCCAAGAACTACTCAATCTGTGTTCCTTTATTTATGAAATTTCCATATACTTCCATATGTGGTTTTAATTCTGTAGTTTTGAGACTCTTTAAAAATGCACTTCTTTAATTGCAGCTCAAAGAATCCAGAAGAAGCAGAACTGGAAGATACACTCAATCAAGTGGTAAGATGTCTATAAGTACAGCTCTCTTCTGTGTAAGCTTTGAGAAATTAGTAATACTTGATTGTCATAGAAGTCAGATGAGAGGAAACCTTTTATTTTGTATATTTCCTCACTTAATATTTCATCTTTACAGTAATAAACTTCATCTTGGTTTGGCTTGTTGGTAGAAAGTAGATTTAAAGTGCCTACATGGGATTTATGCTTTTACTTTATTTTATGTAAATAGATAATATGGATAATGTTTTTTCCTTACAAGTTATTTGGTCTTTTCCAGATGGTTGTCTTCAAGTACATTGAGGATAAAGATGTGTTTCAAAAATTCTATGCTAAAATGCTGGCAAAAAGACTTGTACATCAGAACAGTGCTAGTGATGATGCTGAGGCAAGCATGATCTCTAAGCTAAAAGTGAGTATTCCATGACTGTCCCATGACTGCAGGTCATGAGGCTGCCTTGGAAAGCATTGATGTATGTCCTTTCATGTTTTAAGTATAATAGAAAAACACACAACCTACATCTCCTCCCTGCCCTCCCCCCTTTTTTTTATCTCCTAGGAGCTTATAGTGCATGTCTGTCCAATGGATTTAAGATTGAGTTAAGCCTAATTATTCTTATCCAAATGAATGACATGGATATAATTGTCCAAGGGAATGACTGCTGAAAAGTTGCTTAATTTCATTAACCCTTGTTCATTCAGGGTCAAGCAGAATATGATCTAATACTCTTCTAGTAGTCTGTTTCATGGCATCCTTTCTAAAGAAAACTTTCTTCAGTTTTTGATGATGGTGAAAGAGTGTGTCTAGTTGGGATCAGCACTTTGAGTAAGGGAAATACTGAACTTTGTACACCTTCTTTGAAGAAAATAGGCTCTGATACTTTGTTATTCTATTCTCCAATGTCAAAAATGTGTCTTGCTGATCTATCTGTGCTTTTAAAATACAGCAAGCTTGTGGTTTTGAGTATACCTCCAAGCTGCAGCGGATGTTCCAAGATATTGGTGTAAGCAAGGACTTGAATGAGCAGTTTAAAAAGCACCTGACCAATTCAGAACCATTAGATTGTAAGTAACACCTTTACCTAAGTTACTGTTGAGTAGTTCAGCTTCCTCTTATTTCTACAGAGCTCACTGTATGAGAGAAATACTTGATTGAGACATCACCCCCCCTGAAGTTAGTGTTATTTTGACCATGATATCTAGGGTTTTTAAATTAGTCTTTTGGGTCTGTACTTTGTCTTCTAATAGCACTTTCTATCTTCTGTTATGGGTAGTCTCCTCCTGATTTTCAGCTCGTGTTTAGGGATGTAACTAAATGAAGTTGAATCCTGTCTTTTCTTTTTCTTTCTTTATTTCTTCCTGGTTTGTTTTTTGATTGAAAAGATTTTCTTCTTTAAACATTTTTGATTTTGAGCACAATATGGCTGAATTTCATACTTGTGTAAAAGGTATTAAGGAAGAAGGATGTGTGATAGGTTGTTAGACAGCTCAGTTACTTATAGGCATATAAGTATACAGACATAAAGACATATCTTTGTCACTGAAGTACATTGAAACAAATTCTTTAAAGGATTTATAATTATTTGTTGGGTTACATTTAGAGTTGTGCGTTGCCAGGCTCAAATTTTACTTAGTTTTTGCTTTATTCTTACTTGCCCAAAATGCCTTTTTTGGTATAAATGTGAAACGTTTGTTCTTGCAGTTGTGTATTGTGGGGTCATGAGGTTTAGTTACACATAAAAATGAATGCTTACAATTCTTACACTTGCATGTTAAAAAAAGTGAAATCCATTGTGTGGATAGAAGCAGACTAATAACTTCTACAAATGAGAGAATATGGAGTGACTGTCACAGTAAACTTAAAGCTCTCCATCTACAGCGGTATCTTACATGAATTCCTTTGGTTTATGGTCTGAATAAAAATATGTGTATATATTTGTCACCATGTTAGTTTGAGCAAAAGACAGAACCACTTCTTGTGTTAGAATTGGGCCTATGTGTTTTAAGAGGGGGGTAGGAGCAAGGGCACTAATGCCTGAGCTCAGCCTCTTCACCTCTTTTCCAGTGGATTTCAGCATCCAGGTGCTGAGTTCTGGATCGTGGCCATTCCAGCAGTCCTGCACGTTTGCTCTGCCATCTGAGGTGAGGCGCTTGCACTTGGTTCATCCGAACATGGAATGATCATGTGAGAAATCTGTTTTAAGAGGCTGTTGTCTCCTCGTGTTCTGTTGTGTGTCAGAGAGGACTGGAAGTGTCTCTGGTGTTTGTTTGGCTGGAGGATATTCAGAACAAGCTAGTTGAGTAAGGTAATAGGAGGGAACTGTGTGAAATGAGTGTTTTCCTCTGTGGGAAGACCCTACTTAATGCATCTTTCTTCAAAACTTCCAACAGGAACTGAAGAAAATCTTTGTTAGTCAATTTTTCTGTGTATACTTTTATTGCCATTGCTTTGGATTTGTCCAGTAAAATCTTTAGATATTACAATCATTAGTTTTCTGTTGAGGGCTTATCCAGAATAGACAAGCCATGAATACTTACCATGAGGAATATGTTTAACTGCTGTACTTGGAGGACGAAGGTGGTGGAATTTCCTTTCTAGCCTTGCTTAATGTATTGTAAAAGAATGGAACTGAAATGCTTGTTGAGGTTTGTAGTGTTACAACGAGAAATTCGTAACACCGAAATCTTCATCCAGTCTGAAGAATTTGAATACTTTGGATTTCTGTTTGTCTCATTCAGACAACATGGCAGTGGAGGGTGATCAGATTTGATTCTCCTTTGTTCCAGAGCACGTTCTGTTAATGGTAGATGAAGGTAAATAACGTAATTTCTTTATTTGTTGTTGTTTTTATACAGTTAGAACGGAGCTATCAGAGATTTACTGCATTTTATGCCAGTCGTCATAGTGGAAGGAAATTAACATGGTTGTATCAGCTGTCGAAAGGGGAATTGGTTACCAACTGTTTCAAAAACAGATACACGTTACAGGTAAGGATAACATCATGCCAATAGCAGCCCTTGGTGGTGATTGCTTTCAGAGGGCTGGATGCAGATTATCATTAGAAGACGTGTTCATGCTCTGCTCCACTGGAGATAATTGTCTTTCCCTACCTTAAAGGACCATTGTGCAGATAAATGTGTTTAAAATAAAGAGTGTAGAGGTTGAAGGAGTGGAGTCTGTGTGAATACCTGTGCTTGCACACAAACTAATGGATAGTGCAGTGAATTCGTATGTCAGAATATTCATTAACAGTATGTAATGATGTATCACAATTAAGTATTTTAAATCATTCAGTTCCTTAATTGGGGATGTGGGGGGCGTATGTTTGTATGTATACACACACATACATGTTTAGCTGCTACGTATGATGCTCACATGCATTCATTAGCTTTATTCCTGTGGATAATGCTACTGCCCTTAAATAAAGCAAAGCAAAGGTGCAAGACCTGGTGGCTACAGAGCCATGTGTTACTGAGGCCATAAATGCCAGCCCTCCCCAGATGGTGGCTGGCGTTATGATTAACAGAGCCTTTTATTCTATGATTTATTTACTGATACTTAAGATCTGTTTAAAAGAAAAATGACTTATTAAAGGGAATACATTACTTGTGGTTTTAAATGGGTGTTGAACTGCGTTGTGTGCGACAACTGCAACCTCTTTGCATAAAATCTCAGGCTCCTTACACCTCCCTGTCTGCTTTCTCTCAAAACGTGCACTGAGAAGGGAAGTTCGCAGCAGTGAGAAGAAACAATATAACCTCAGACTCTGAGCTTGTCATCAGCATATGTTAACCCTGTGGTGATAGATGTGAATTAGCCACTGACAGCTGCCTTGTTTATAAATTTGGTTTCATTATTCTGCTGGAGCTGGGAGGGTTGCAGGGATGAATTCAGTGTTCTGTGTAGCTTTTAATGAAGATTAAATGGGTAAGAGCCAGGGACTGACAGAGGAAAATAATTAAAAGTTGTATTAGCAAATAGATAAGGCTTTGACACGATAATAGAAGATTTGATGAAGTGTCTGCAGCCACTTAAATGATCATAATCTGAAGGCTTATGTTTAGATAATGCTGGAAGATAGAGTTCTGGTTGTATGAGCAACATTAGAGTTTTCTGCATTGTGTAATGGTGAGTTGCTTATTCTCTGTTGTCCAGATATTCCCATGTATGTGTGGAGTGGTGAATTTCAGGCTGTTCAAATGCAGTTCATTCTCATTTTCTGGTTTCCCCCCTCTCCCCTTCATTCTCTTTTTTTGGCTCTGTTAGGCATCCACATTCCAGATGGCGATTTTACTGCAGTACAACACAGAAGATGCCTACACCGTGCAGCAACTGACAGACAGTACCCAAATAAAAATGGTAGTGACTTTGCACATTTTACCACACTCTTGTGAACAAGTCTTTGGGTCTTCAGGGCTCTTGCTGCTATTGTAAGAAATCGGGATTAGACATGGAACAGGTTGCCCAAAGAAGTGGTAAATGCTCCATCCCTGGCAGTGTTCAAGGCCAGGTTGGACAGAGCCTTGGGCGACATGGTCTAATGTGAGGTGTCCCTGCCTGTGGCAGGGGGTTGGAACTGGATGATCTTAAGGTCCTTTCCAACCCAAATCATTCTGTGATTCTATGCTTGAAGGCAGAATTGTTTTCTGTCCTGGAGACAGATGTGCTCTATTTTTGGCCAACTTGCTTTCCTGTTATCGTAACTGCCTAGTCTTCTGATGAATCTTAGTGTGTATGTACTCCTCGTGACTGGAGTGAATTGTCTAGCTTCCTACTGAGCTCTGGTAGTAAGTTTTCAGTGTCCCACTATGTACCTGGTAATATTAAAAGACAACATTCAAGGAAAACCAGCATTTTCCCTTGAATGATCTGTGCATCTGTTCTGCTTTGCATCTCAAGGCTTATATACATGAACATAGTGAAATCTGCAGTTTCATTGACTCACTCTCTCTTGTGGAAAAGCTTCCCTCATTTCTTTCCAAGCGGACTTGATGGCCCATGGTTTATTTGGCACCTGTGTCCTTTCCTAGTAGGTTTGCATTATGTCTGCTGGGACTTGTGTGAAGTGAGGCAACTTCTAGTCAGTGAGATCTTTAGGTTTAGAAATGTCTATCTAGAAAGTTACTGCTGCTGCTGGTTCACAGCAAACCCAAGAGTCTTATGGGCTTACCATTTATTATAGATGCTTGTTTGCAGACATTTATTTATTTGCTTATTTCTTTTGCCCAAATTACGGTTGGACCATAATAAATCTGGCTCCTAAATCAGCAACTGGAAAGATCTATTGTTTGGAATCAGTCTTTCTAAAGAATTTGATGTTATTTCACTGACTGCAAGGGGAATATGTCCTGACACCCAAAAAGGGCCTTATTAACATTTTATTTCTGTGAACTACATTTTTACTGCTTCTTTTCACTCATTTTACAGTGTTCTGCACTTGCTAGATCTTACTCTAAATATGTGTGTTCTTGTTGAAGTATTTTAAGTTAGAGAAAGGTGCTGTCTGCACTGCTAATGCTTTCTGTAATTTTGTAGGATATCTTGGCACAAGTTCTACAGATACTCTTGAAATCCAAATTGCTTGTAAGTACTCCTGCTTTTTTATGGGCTGCTTAACACTCAGCAGAATGTATCAATGGATATGTATTTATTTGTTTGTTTTATTCATTCCTTGCAGGTTTTGGAAGATGAAAATGCAAATGTTGATGAGGTGGAGTTAAAACCAGATACCTTAATAAAACTGTATCTTGGTTATAAAAAGTAAGGAAAAACTTCAGCAGCATCCATAATTTGTGTATAATGGGGAGCATCCTTTTCTGCTTTCAATTTGGGTGAAACCTAAAATACTTGGGATGAAAGTTCCAGGGTTCAAGTGCTAATTCAAGTATAGACCCCAGCCTTAAAGGAGAGGGTTGACTAGCAGGGGGATGGGTAAGATTTCGGCTGTCTTTGTCATGAAGTTTGTCAAGGCCTGGATGTAGTTTCCTGTGTCCTTCTTGTTCCTTGATTCTTGTCTAATTCTGGTAAGAAATGGTGCTGGTTTGTACCAAGGTGCATGACTTGCATGCACTCAGCAAAATACATTATGTTTTATAAGGTTACAGTAGTGTACAGTGCCCAGCAAAGGTCAAAGTCTTAAGTGTTTGTCCACTAAAGATAACAGGAGAAGATCAGCAGGTTCAGTTTAGAACTTCAGAGCAACAAGTGATTGGAAAGCTTAACACGATTGTCAGTAGGTTTTGTTACCTACTTTAACCAGTGTTCTTTCAATGTGTGTATGTTTTAAGCTGTTCACAGTACTGTAGTGACTTCTTACCATGCTTACCAGAGCATAGACATAAACACACATAAATTCAGTGAGGAGTTCAGTACTTCCTGAAGATAAGGTCTGAGCAAAAGGAACATTTTAAACCCTTTCCTTGTACCTCACTCTTTATCTGTTTTCTTCCCTCCTTGACCAATAATTAAAGGTTTGGGAATTCCTGGTCAGTTATGTTAAGGCAGTGATGGAAGCAGCTCAGTGTCACTGTACTGTGTGGCTCAGTGGTTCCCAATTTACAGCACACAAGACTACACTAAATAACAGATCCCCTCTCCACTGCAGCATTCCCCGTGCCCTGGCTTTTTCTGCAGTTGGGTTTTGTTCAGGGTTTGTTTGGTTTTTAAACAGGCTCCTTGTTTTATTAACTTCTGTTGTTTTCCTTTACAGCAAAAAATTAAGGGTAAACATCAATGTGCCAATGAAGACTGAACAGAAGCAGGAGCAAGAAACTACACACAAAAACATAGAGGAAGATAGGAAACTACTGATTCAGGTGACTTGTCTTGCAGGATGCTGCCATGCTGTGAACTTAAGAATTACAGCGTTGTAATCCTTTAATGAAATTCATTGTGGGCTTTTCTTGATTTTTATTAAGAGACAACAGGCCATTACAGTGCACTGTGTTGGAGCTAAAAATGTATTTACAGTGCTCTTGGAGTCTGTAATAGGAAATCATAGTATTGCAGACTGGTTTGGGTTGGAAGAGACCTTAAAGCTCATCCAGTTCCAACCTCCTGCCATGGGCAGGGACACCTTCCACTAGAGCAGGTTGCTCCAAGCCCTGTCCAACCTGGCGTTTCCAAAATGTGGAAGGCATGGTAGGACACTGTTCTTCGTGTTTGTTTGTACATCATGTTGATGAGTGTTTGGGTTCTATGGATGCACACACTGCCCTGACCTCTGCCCAGGGTGAAAACCAGGTGGTATGGACTTAACAGTGTGTTTTCTATCAATTCAGCTGGACTCCACTTGAGAAGCAAAGGGGTGGGGGAAGGAAATACAAATGTGCTACTAAAAGAGTGTCACAGTAAGGTTAAATATATAAAGAAGGCTTTCTGTTACCTAAGTGGTTTCATGTAGCTCTTGGTACCAGTTGGTACTATTGTTATGACTGACCATAAGCATAGTTTGTAAAATTCGTGTGTCAAAACCACTTCTGCTGACTGTATGCTGTGTAGAATCCGAGTTCTTAAAGTCTGTGTGAGTAGCTGATATCTGTAGGCATGCTTCTCCCCATCTGCTGCTCAGGTTTGCTATGGTAATGCTTCTTGCACTAGCAGACATGATCTGCTGGGGAAGTAAAATGGCTCTATCCAGCAGGACAAGTAGTTTGCTCCTAAGCATCTTTCCATCTTTGCTGTGCAGGCTGCTATTGTGAGAATCATGAAAATGAGGAAGGTTCTAAAACACCAGCAACTGCTTGGAGAAGTGCTAACACAGCTGTCCTCAAGGTTCAAGCCACGAGTTCCAGTAATTAAGGTATGTGAGAACCACAGCTCTGAACCTGTGTTCCAGGAGGTGAAGAGGATATAGATAGACTAAATACATGCTGCTGAATTGAAAAGGAAAGCTAAGGAGATGGGGTGGGTAAGGACAGATTTTTGGAGTTGTAAATAAGTAGGAAATAGTTTAAGCAGAAATAGAGTGTTTATCAATCATATGCATGTTTTGTATTGTTGGCAATAGTAAAATAGCAGCTTGATTGCATCTTTCCACATCAGTGCTAGTGTACAGCAGCCTTTGCTCCAGACTTACCTCTTGTTCCTGCTCTCCCAGTTGTGGGAGTACCACTGCTGGTGGGCCAGCTCGATAGAGTTTCTTGATCTCTCCTAGAACAAAAATGCTGGGGAAGGAAAGGCATTGTATTTAATGGCTTCCTCACCAGTTTGTTTAGTGCTCCCACCACTGGTTTTTACCCCACCAACCAAAGGGATAGTGGGGGCAGAAAATGGGCAGTGGGGAGCACCAAGGCTGGAGGAGAGGCACCCAGCCATGTCCTGCAACAGGCAGCAAGTTCCTGCAGCTGCTGTCTGTAGTAACCTTACAGTAAGCACTCTGCACCTTGGCTCAATGCCGTATGTGCTGTCTTGCCATCAGGTTGTTCAGCATATTGATGATCAGTTTGTCTCCCAGTCACTACCCCAGAATGGCATCAAGCAAGCATAATTCAGTTCAGTGGATTACTGAAGTCCTCTGCTTGATGTGGTCAGAATTGCCCTTGTTTGTGCCCTTTGCCTACTCCCCTCCTTGGGAAGTTTCACTTGGCAGGAAACTCAGTGGCCAAAATCACTCACAGTTTGTAGCAACCGTAGAGGGGGATTTTTGTGCCAGTGTCCCACCACTTGTGTCTGTTGCTCCCACAGAAATGCATTGACATCCTGATTGAGAAGGAGTACTTGGAACGTGTAGATGGTGAGAAGGACACCTACAGTTACCTGGCTTAACATTTTTATTAGCAATTACTTGACTGTGTGACACTCGGCAAGTAGGTATGTGATGGAAAGAACGAAAGCAACGGAACTTCATAGCAGCCACCCTGCTGCCATTTGGACCTCCCTTTTTAATACCTGAGACCAGGACTCCCATCAGCCAGTCTCAGATTTACATCAGAACTGCTCAGGATTGATACATTTCAAGTATGTAAATATGGACACCAATGCCATTTAACCTAATTTAAGAACAGAAAGGAATCAAACCCTTCTCCTTTAAGGGTTGCATGCTACTGCATTTAAATCAATACATTGGCTATAGGATAAACAGCTGCCATCCCAGGCAGCACTTAGAAATGTTGGCAGCACTTTGAGAGCGAGTCTGAATGGACCCATGTGTAATCTGCTATGAAAACCCATTTGTATAGTGTGTTTCATTTTTTAATGTGTGATAAATAAAAAAACAAAAAACAAAAAATTAAAAGATTTCTGTACAAGTTGCATTTGGTTTTAAGTTTCATGATTTATCTTTCTAAATGTAAATAAAAGGTATAATGGTTATGAAAGCTGTAGAAATTCGTTTGGCTTCTCCTCCTTTGCCAGGGCTTCTGGTGATTTAAGCACATTTTGTTCTCTTAAGAAACGAATTGTCATCTACCATCAAATGTGTTACTTCTTTTTTGAGAGGAAATGGCTTTGAACAGAAGAGAAAGTTGTGATGATTTCACAGGGTATGCAGAATAGAAAACACTTAGCATATCCATGGCAATAGTTGGTGATCTGATAGTGGAGGTGTTTCTGGTGTTGTTTAATATACTGTGAAGGGCATCACCTCTGCCTCAGTGCTGCCCTGAATGAATAAGGTTTTGGCTGCCCATTTCTTTGACTAGAACAGAAAATTGAGTGTTCCTGAACATTGATTGATTGCCACAAAATGCAACCTGTGATGGGAATTAAAATATTCTGGAGTGTTGATACACCTGTATTGATGGACCAGGCTTCATTCCATTCTTCTCACAATGTTTTGTGTTCATTTGTCCCTGTGAAATTTAGCTTTCACCGCTGCCATCCTCACAGGTCTCACTGTTGGTAATTTATTTTCTATTTTGATGGTGAAAAGAACCAAATTTCTGCAGCCAAACCCTTTTTTTCCCCCTTAGAATGTGTGTTTTATTCAGTGTTTGTTCTGGCATGAAGAGAGCCGGGTTTTGTGTTGATTCCATTTTTTTCTCTGAGGGAAATTTAAGTTTTCATGATTACAATTGAGCTGTGACCTACAACACTGGGTTAAAAAAACAAAATAATGGAGCAGTATTCGATGTGATCCAAATGGATTTGGAAAATGGGAACTGAGTCTTAGCCCCACTTGATCTTTTGCATGCTTGCTGTCCCTATTCTGAAAGAACTTTAATTGCCTGGAGGACTGCAGCTTGGGTAATAGAAGCATCTTGATGTTCCATTTTCAAATTGCTTTTTGGAATTTAGAAGAATGGACCTTGTGCTGCTTTTTATGCTGCTTTCTGTGCTGGCTTGAAGATGCTGGTTTGTGTGGTTTGTGTAGCCCTTTCTTGCAGAAAGTTTGGAGTTAGTAGATTGTTGTAACAGGATATGAGTGGGGGGGTGAAGGAACAGGCCCAGCCTTAACCCTTCACTGGTTAAAGCAGTGTTTGTTTGTACATGTTAGATGCTGACAGTCCAGCTTCAGATAAGAGCCAGGCTTTACTGAAGCAGGAAGAAGATAAGTTTTGACTTTTGGATGTTGCTGACAACTCACTGCAAGCTAAACCACTTGGGATAAAAATCTGTAGTATAAAAAAAATCTGTAGTAAGAGAAGAGAGGGGAAATGTACCAATAAGCAAGAGAGTAGTTGCTTGCAGATGAACAAGAGATGCAGGAAAGAAATGTATAATTGCTGTTGTATTCATTGTTCAGGTTTGTTGCTTCATAAAAGCCACAGTTGAAGGTTCCAGTTTATTGGAATACTACTGCTGGTTCCCTTACCCAGTGATGCAGATGTGTCCACATCCATGTTACTTCCACACTGAGTGAGCAGGGAAGAGATTCATGGCTGCTGCTTGGGCAGGTGTGTTGCCATTAAGCTAATGGAGAGAGAGAAGCAAACCTTGTACCTCAACTTTATCTTGAGAGAAGAGTTTGTCCCAGAAATCACAGCTATTCTGTTGGGGGAGTGAGTTTTTGGGAACACCTTTTTCCCCCTCCCATTAAATGCATCTACTGCTAATGGCCAGACCTCTTGTTAGGGATAAGGACTGATGAGGCTTAGCAAAAGCAGAGAAAAACTTAAACACTGTGACAAGAGGTTGGGTGCTATAGGCTGAAGTTTGATCAGCCTGACTGATGTCTCCTGCACTGTTTATGTCTTCATATTAATCTTAAATGTGAAGCTGAAGGAGCAGTAACAGAATAGACAAGCATGTACTTGCCTTTGTTTGGAAGCTGAAGGGCAGTATTCCTGTTGCTTCCTCAACTGGCTGACACAAAATTCCAACACAGTTCCAGTAAAAATGAAGAAGTTCAAGTATCCTTTATTCAAGGTTGAAAAATGTACCACACCACATTATTGCAAAAGTTCATAGGTACAAAACACTTTGCAGCTGGTGAGAAGGCAATAAAAAGTCAGGGTTGGTTTTAAATTTGTTACTATAAATTACTGTTACAGTACTCTGCAAATACAGAATTGCAAATTGCATTTTTGTTTTTTCTAAAATTGCCCACAGTACTAGAAATTCCTGAAGATAAGGCAGCTGTTTGTTTAAAAGAAGAGGTAGCTGGTGTCAAGGGATTTCCATTTCTCTTTCAATGCCCACATACTTAAGGGCATCAGCTTGGCTATATCTGAAATTAAAGAAAATAAAACGAAAAATAAAGCCCAGTACCACAGAACATTTTCACTTTGCTCTGACACAGCAGAGCAGCACCAGAGCCTGGAACACACTGAGCTTTCCCATAGTTTCTCACAAGCTGGGGCCTTTATTCCTTGTGTGCATTTGCAGATGCAGAACAATGCTGACACTACTCCAGAAACTGCTTTTAGAGCAGTTTGACCAAGAGGAATCATCAAACTAGAATTCCACACTTGAATCTCACAGTGCTAAAGTTCTTTTTGGCTAGTGGAAAGCAACTGCATTTCTCAAAGTTGACTTACAGAATATCATCACTGGACAGCTTAGTTTTCTTCAAGGGGGATGATTTCAAGGGAAATTATGAACACAGCCCTAGCAAGTACTTCTGTGTAATAACACAAGAATACTTCTTCCCATTTCTGAACACCAACTGGTACCTAGGAAAGCCAACCTGATGAAGTTTAACGTGCAGGTCTGTCCCTGTTTGTCACTAAACTTTTCTCTATTGCTGTTCTAAGTAAGTTTGCAAAGCTCTTAACCAGCTGCTTTCTCAAGTCACTCTTACTATACTATCATCTGTCTTATTAATGTCTGTGCAAAGGGACTGGTTCTCTGCTGTTGAGACCTGATGCTGTAAGGAGGCAGGCACAGTAAGCAATGATGAGCAGGGCAGAAATACTGAAAGCTAATGCAGTCTGTGAGAGGAAGAAGTTAGTTACAAAATCCATCTACCAACCTGTAGTCAAAGAACAGTTCTTCACCAGTCTGAATGGCTCTTTTAGCAAATATTCCTATTCTGTGATCACCGTTAACCATCATAACTGTGTAAAAGAAATTGAAACTTACATTAACACAATACTGCTAAAAATGTGTATTCTAAGTAGCCCACATTTCATGCATTGCTAAAAGCAAGTAAATGTAAAACTTACCTTTTGCATAGCAGTTGGGATTTACTGAATGGTTTGCAAATCTAATTTTGTTGCCCTTGCGTGTTGCATCAACCACAAAATCTAGGGAGGGAAGAAACAAATGACATCTACAAATTTGTGCTTAATAGCTAGAGTGCTAGGATCTTAGCAGCTGGAAAAGATAACTGCTCAGCTACCCACATGGGAGAGCTGGCACGTCATCCTACAACAGCTTGATTGTTCTGCAAGACACACAATATTCCTGCTGCCCAACGCTGTGCTTCCCATTTATCTCCTGCCACAGTGGCACTGAGTTTCTCATTTGATGCTTCTCTATTCCACAAGGACAAGCTCCACGAATACGCTAAGTCAACACTGACATAAAGCAGCTTTTTTTTCCTCCTTTCAAGTATCTCCCATGATTTCACACTTGAGACAGTGCAGTCGGTATTTGTCTCCTCAAGTGGCAGTTGCCACATGCCATGGATCTGTGTGTGGCTTTTTCCCTCCCAACACAAAGTTACCAACATAATTTACTGCTGATTTAAGTCACAGTAAAATTATTTCAGACAATACCCAGCAAGCCTTTTAAATTCTTGAGGCTACTTAATGCACATAATTTTACTTCATTAAATTCTACTTCTACTCATCTTGTGTAATAGGCTCTATCACTACCACTTAGTGAAGTAGTGATGTTTCCTAACATATAGGAGAAAAACAAAAGCACTAGCTCTGAGTATTAGGAATCCACGCATTGCTAGGAAAAGATGTGTAGAAGAAAAAAAACTTCTCAATGTTACCTGCTGCCTGCAAAAGAAAAGGGCTGACCAAAATGGTGACTGTGCATATTTGATCTATACTGTAAGGGGTGTGACTAGCACATACATACCATTATTCAAGTTAAACAGAAAGCTGCACATGTACTTGTCATATACTTTTCCTCTTCTGTCTGCCTCATCCTGAGAAATAATCTGAAAGAAATAGCACTTGTTAAAGAGTACTCTTCCCTTTTGTAACCATAGCAGCTTAAGGTCAAAAACCCCAGACATTCCGAAAGGTTTTTACTCTCTGCAACTGCAAATATTCTTAAACATGAAGTACTGTTTTCAGCAAGCATTCTGCACTCACCAAGCAACCATGGCTTGCTCTTAGCATGAATAAGCTCTTTCAGAGCAGAAGGAACGCAAGAATTACTTCTCATCTCAAAATCAAGACTGCAAACCCAATTTGGCAGTTTATTACTATAGCATGTGATTTAGTGAAAGTGCCTACTGAATTTTAGTACTGTACTAAATGATTTTGCACTGAATTCCAGGCACATCTGAACTGAAGTTACATCTAAGATAGATAGATAAAAATGACATTCCAGCCTCTCATTCTCACAAGAACCTATGTCAATTTTTTGTGACATTCCAATGTTGAGCTCCTGGCCTTAGAGCCTCTGACAGCAGTAACTGTATATGGAGTCAACCACATCTCTCTCTCTGTGGTACCAACTCAAGAGACAATCTCTTGGTCCCCAGCCAGCACACAACTTCACCAATTAAACTCATACGTAACCAGTGTTCTCCATCCTTACCTCACCACAGTATTCAGAGATGAATTCATTCTTCTGTACAGGATCTTTGATGAAAATCCCCCAGCCTGCCACATCCGAAGGTGCCAACAGCAAGTGCTGTGGGAGAGAAAAAAAGTAACAAATTTAGACATGCTTGGGTTTTGTTTGGGCTTTTCGTTGTGGGTTTTGGTTTGGTTTGAAGTATGTATGTCACTTAATGAAATATATGCTGGGACTTCAGAAGAGAAAACAAACACAAATTCTTCTCATTATCAAATGCACACTAAAATTGCAGCTTGTGGAACAGAAATTGTGTGTGAAAGAAAAGCCACGTGAAGTACTTGAAAACCAGTAAAAAGTTTAACCTTGAAATGAGGGTGTTACATACAAACATATGCACTAAAGACTTCAAACTAGAAATGTCTGCAGACAGGAGCCCACTACTGGTCAATTCAGTATTGGACTGAACTAGTTTGTGAGAAGATGTTCCAGAGGAGAAATAAACCTTGGTTTGTTTATTTAACAGAGCTGAACAGGCTTTTGAGATCTCTCTGGTAGCCTGCATACAAGTTTGTGCATTAGAATCTACAAGTGAAGAAAGAAATAGTATATCTATCTATGGCTGAGCTGAAATTCCTTATGCTGATTTAGAACAGCAGCCTATGTGCAAGCTGCAAGCAAAGCCTGAATGTGTAAGAGGAGATATTCTACTGCAGTGTTACACAGAAAACTAATTGATACATGATGAAACAGAACTTAACAGCAGCAGATGAATAAGCTAACATCAGTGACAGCTACCTCTCTTTTTTGTTTGTCTTTTCCTGTTAGACAGCATGAAGAAATGGGAGAAATCCCATTGTCTGGCATGAAAATATAAAACCACCTCAAAACCAAGGCAATAAGCATGTAGTTGTGCAGCTATGTACCTTTTTGGATCCTCTCTGAATGCTGCAGTTCTTGCAAGAAACATTTTTGCTGTCCCAGTGGTCAGCTGCTCCACATGTTAAACAGAGGTCAGGATCACATTCACGTACAGCTAGGTAACATGGACACTGCTTAGTGTTGCATTGTGCTTTACAACGACATCCAGGAAACCTGTTTTGGCCTAAAAAAGAATACATGGAAAACAAAAAGGTCAAGTATGAAAAAACAACACTAAAATTAAGAGAGTGCAGATTGAACAGGTTGCCCAAAGAAGTGGTGAATGCTCCATCCCTGGCAGCGTTCAAGGCTGGGTTGGACAGAGCCTTGGGCGACATGGTCTAGTGTGAGGCGTCCCTGCCCATGGCAGGGGGTTGGAATTAGATGATCTTAAGGTCCTTTCCAACCCAAACCCTTCTGTGATTCTATGATTGTAGCACACCAGAGTATTAAAAGAAAACACCCAATAGCCAATAGTACAGGACATGCAAATTCTTTCCTTCCCTGATTTTACTTCAGTCTTCCTCACTTTTAAGTCCAAAGACTATTTCTGACTTCATGCAATGGCTTTGTGCAAACAGTGTCTGTGGTACAGACATACTTCTAGCACAGAGTTAGATGTTTGGGACAGTGAGAGAAATTTATAGACAGTTTTAAATGCTTTACTTACATTCTGAGCTGCACTGACAAAACTTCTCACAGAAGTTTTGAGCAATTACACATGGGCATGAGCTATCACAAGGCTGACGTGGATGATCACATGGCTGATAGTTGTAAACATGATTCGATGACCCATCTGAATAAAAATAGCAACATTTTGTTAAGTTGAAAGGTGCAAACAAACAAGAGGCAGTTCCCTTCACTCTTTAAAGTGGAAATCCCCTTTTAGACATTTAACTAAGAAAACCCCCAAAATGATCAAAAAAACCCCAAGCCTACAATGAGTGGTGTCAAAAACCCAGAAGCCACCAAACCAGAACTGTAACATTAGTTAGGTGTTTGTCACCATTAGCTGCCTGCTTCCTAGTGCACTTCATTCCACCCGTGACTCAGCTGCTTCAAGTACTGGAGCTGAACACTGTTTACTGTGGAAAACTGAAGAACAAAACTACAATGGTATAATTTCCAGTGTTCTAGAGCAACATTGATATTCAGCAAAGTGAATTTGCCCAAATACCCAAAGTAATTTTTACTCTGGAGCAACAGTCGACTTTCAAACAGATATACTGGCAAAACAAAACCTGGTCATTATACCACTGTGCTTTCCCAAGTCAATTTTCCAGTAGAGACAATGCTAACACTTACAGGCAAGGAGATAGATACTATCAGGGACAACTCTAGAGCTTTACCTGTAGAGCAGCTAGGAGAATTTGGTGCTATGTAAGTTACATTTGCTGTTAATATTCCTGAGCTAGTGTTGGGTTTGCATGTATGCATAAGAATGCTCAAGTTGGCAACCAGCAACCAAAAAGCACACACAAACTGTTCAATTATTGATGTTGCTAGAAGTCTCAACCTCTCACCACAATTTTTCAGATAACTATTTCTAAAATAAACTGTTTTGAAAACCCCCAAATGCTGCTTTTTACTGCAGCTCCTGTTAATACTTCAGTGAGAAGTACAGACAGAAGTTCATGCTGGAAAGACTAAATTCAGCCTCCTTCCCTTTTGATTGAACTCTACAAAGCTCTTCCAGTTATGTAACCCAAGCAGTACCTTTTGTCCCTACAATATCTGTTATGAGAGCTTACTTTTTTTACACCCCCTATAATCCACAGCTCCCCATGGAATGTATATAATGGTGTAAAGAACCCAAACCCCCCCCCCCCCCCCCCCCGAAAACACAAAACCAAAAAGCAATAGTAGGATCTTAAAAGTTCAGGACATAAATTGAACGGAAAGATGCTAACCCTTTTTCAGCTGTATCTTTCTGCAATGAGCAGCCCACAACCTGCAAAAACACAAAACACAAGAAGGTTGACAGGAACTCCTCCTGCAATGGGCTGGGAAAGGTCAAGCCTTGCACCCCACTTGACTTTAAATGGGAAACTTTCAGGTGACAGGAACATCTGCTGGCTGGGCACAAGACACAAGTGGTTGCAGCAGATCCACCCTGTCCCAGTCTCTTGGAGCTGACAAGATCAAGGCTCTGCAGGCTGCTCCCTCCCCCTCCCCGCACCATTCCTGTAGTCTCAGGACTGTACAGATGAGCAGCCACCACCCAGCCCAGGCTAGAGAGATGCTTCAATTCAGATAGCCTTGAAGGAAAACCGGCAACGAAGAGGCTGCTGGAGCTGCTTCTAGCAGGCAGAAGCAGCAGCAAACGGAATGATATGGAATCGCAGATATGGAAGGATGTGTCTAAATAGGGGAATGAAGGTCTGTCAGCTGCTTGCTTCACAGGTCTTGGCCCCAGCACCACTCTGGTAGTCTCCTACGGATCACAGCCAGGGGTTATCCTTCATCTGCTGAGTGACAAGTATATGACTGCAGGAGATCACGTCTGTGGCACAGCCGCACACAGTATTTCTTCTGGTTGGACACACTTTTCCCCAGTTTGTTCTCACTGGTCATAAAGTGATAAGCCTTTTCCCTTCTACTTCAAACTCAATATGCCTTTCTTTCACATCCTTACAATTTTCCTTCAGTGCCCTCTTTCTCTGTTAGCTTAGCCATGCTCTGCCTTTGCAAGAAGTGGTGGTGGTTTTTGTTGGGTTCCTCTCTCCCCAGGAATAACATGCTTTTGGTTATCACAACATAACTCACTATACTTTAAAGTTCTTGCAAGGTACAATTACCCCTTTTATTTTGTATCCATTTCAGACTGCAAGTTCTTTGGGCAGGAAATGTCCACTATTCCATGAATAGTCCTGTCAGACACAACTGAGCAAAAACACCTGACTGGACCTTAGGTACCACAAGGAAAGCCAGACTTAAATAAGGAGAAATCAATGGGTTTAGATTTTCTTCAATTCTAGGCATTTTAGTTAGCACTTGAATTTCAGTGAACAAACAGAATCAATGTTCATACTTCTTGGACTTTCTTAGTACATCCTATAGCAACATTAAGAGTCTATGGGAGAATCCTCATTCCCTGGCCAAATAATAACACAGGTAGCTGCACCTAGGAACCTCACTTTCTGTGCACATTTACTTCACAGTCCAAAATACTCATCAACACATGTACTCAAAAATCCCCAGCACGGAACACTTAGAAAGCTATTCTGCCTTTCAGTGAATGCAACACTCTAAAAAAAAGTATCTATCTCCTGCTATAAGTACTTAAATAGGATGTTATAGATACTATTTTTTCCATAAAAACAAGATATCAGTCTCTACTTGGGCCCCCCCACCACACACAACAGCTTTAGGTAAACAAGATTCTCTAAGCAATTGCCCTTTCAAAGCTTTACTGTTAGACTTCACATTAAGTGCTTGACAGCCAACTTTCTTACAAGCCTTGGAAGGAACTCATACAAGTTAGAAACCCACAGAGGCAGACTTGTCCAAGTTACTGAGGTTGAGGGGAAGGAACAAACCCAAAGACTATCAGCATTACAGAGCACTGCAATAAATAGATGATATTCCTACTAAGCGTGACTCACTCGAGAAAAAAAGGCTAGCAACATATTTATGAGTCGATGACTCTTGCTAAGATGACAGTTCCCACATAACTGAAAGAAGTGGTGCAATTTTGACTTGAATTACTTCTAATGCACATCAAACTACTTTTCCTTTTTGTCTGACTGGTATTTGGAATATGTAGCTTATACTGTATTTTTAACAGTTCTTTCATAGAAGCTTGTCTATCAGCCCAAGATAATAAGGATCTACTAGCATACCAAACCCTTAAAAGCTTTCTGTGGATAGACTTCTTAAAATACCATTTAATTAGAAATCAGTATGAATTTATTTTTTTCCTTGGTAAACACTATCTTAATACTTCAAACATAAAATGCCACTTGCTGAGTAGTGGCCACCTGAGACTTTTTGGTTTCCATGGGAAATATAGGCCGTATGGACAAGATCATGTGAGTATAACAAAGACTGCCACCATCAAAGCATTAACCCTAACAACTCCTAATGGATAGAAAATCAAATACGACAGTCACAATGGCAAAGACATCCTTTGTCGCCCATTTCTTGGGCAACAGGGTCTAGGGTGAAGCATCCCTGCCCATGGCAGGGGGGTTGGAACTAGGTAATATTAAGGTCCTTTCCAACCCTAACTTATTCCAACCCTAACTAACCTATTCTATGATTTTATCAGCTTAGCCACTCTTGTAAGAGACTGGTGTCATAGCAGGAAGAGAACCTAGCAAGAAAGGAGCTGCAGACATACAGTGTGAGCATGAATTGGGAGGAATGACAGAAGACAACATGAAGCAAGCTGCCAACACTGACCAATTCAACAGGAGGTTTGATTAACACAAACAAATAGTACATCCATTGACTGGTAACTTTCAAAACCTGCCGGGAAGCACTGCAAGTTCCCCCAACTAGTGCACAAGCTGAAGCCCGAATGAGTACCATACTAAAAGTGGATTAATTTAGCTATCTGCCCTGTAATCTGCTATCTCTGCCAGCAACAAAACGCAAGATCTGGTCTCATGCACTAGGAAGCAAAGGAAAGGGAAAGACAGAACGGACAAAGCTCTCGTGACTTGAAGCTTCATGTAAAATAAGGCAGCAAACTGGAAACTCAGTGGCAGATCTCCAAGCAAGCAGGTGGATTTGTACATCTGGTTTCTGACATCTGCAGGATAGCCAGCTTAGAAAACAAGTGTTCCCAGAAGCATTATGACAGAAGCCGTCAAAAATATTGTTCCTCTCTGCTAACAACCAGTGTTTTTAGGAGGCACTGCTATCAGCTAATCAGGCAGTAGAAATGCATTCTTTGGAAGAAGCAACACTAGCATTTCTTTCTCTGCACAGGGATACTCTGCTACCAGAAACAGCACTGAAAACTCAAAATACGTGCCAACGATGTCAATGTACGTTAGTGAAGTCTGTGCAGTGTTTGATTTTCTGGCAGCACTCAAAGACTTCTTTTCAGTCTCCCAAATCATCTTATCCAAAGCCTCCTCAGCACTCTAAGACTCAGCTTTCCAACCAGGTGGCACATAGAATATCTGTGCCAATGCCTCAACTGCACATGCTGCCCGATAACAGTGAGACTTTAAATACCTATAAAAGGGCAGCCTGAACTCTAAGGCAGAGCCATGTAACCTATTGAAACATGTGCAGTGAACAGCAGCCCAGCAGAAGGTGGAGGAAAGCCAGAAAATGGGAAAAATAAATCCTTTCCAATAAAGTTTACTAAGTAAACTAATAGGGGATGAGGGAGGGGAGGAAAACTAAAACAATCAAGAAGCAGCATTGCATGGCCCTACAATCAACAACAGATCCTTACTAATCCAGAGGGAGGACTGCTGAGTAATTGAAGCAAATACAACTCAGCTTCCAGCAATGGAAGAGTAACATACACATATGAGAACGGCCAGTACTCTTTCTTGGTTCAGATTTTTCTATTGGCTTCTATGTGAAGTACTTACTCCTCCAGCAAAGCAGAGTTTTACAAACTGCCAGGTCTGATGCATAGGCCATGCTCTGACACTTACTGGCTCTCCAAAAAACAACTATATAAAAAGTGTCTTCTTTCATTAATTGGCCTTATTTTTGCTATCTAACAAAATTGACACTGGAAGGAGGAAAAAAATATTTTTTACTATCCAAGAGGGGTGTAGCTTTTCCAGCTAGTTGTTCAGTATGCCTATATGGGCACCAAGATAGCATGGGAAGAAGTCTTATAAGAAAATTTGCTACTAAATCAGTTACAAGAGGCCATTAAAAGCGGTTTTCTTACTCTAAGAGTAAGTAAACTCAACTAAAAGAAACTTAAGAAACAGACAAAAACTTCCAGATGGTTTTACCAATTGCTAGTTCTGTGACACCTTTAGCGTGCTCAGATTACAGTAGTGTGTAGATGGGCTAAATGGTTTTCCTTTTGTAAAAGACAGAAGAATGGAGACAGCTGGACTGCCACATATTTGTGAAATCAGAGCATTTAATTCCTTCCTTCAGTGAGAGTTAAAAGAATTAAAAGACACTTCAAAACTAAACTGCTAGCATAAAAGTTTTTATATCATTAATAACAAAATAACATCAAGAAATCCCATGTAATGGTATTTCTTTTACTTATTTGGGAAAAAAGCCCCAATCAACATACCCCCTAACAGTCTCAAAACTCGTCCAAAACAATGTCAACCTGGTAACCATACAATCCATTTCAGCTTCAAAATACATTTGAGCCTTTTAGTCGCTCTTTTCAAATAGATGTAGTGGCACCATTCTGACAGCAAGCTGTGTCAATCTGAAAGCAAACTAATTCCCAAAGTTGCACTGTGGCTAACTCCAGATTTAAACAGCCAAGCCCACCAAATGCCCATAAACTTGAAAACTGTGCCAAGAGCATTAAATCAATAGCTTTTGCTGTGAACAGAATCTCTTCCAGATGCTCACTGAATCTTTTCCTAACTTGCATCAGCTGCCTCTCTGCTACAAAGCAGAAACATGCTACTCCACGTCAACAGTATCTCTGAGCCAGTAGCAGGGATTTCCCTAAGCCTGGAAATAATAAATATACTTAGGCACGCTAAGAGATAAGAACTGGGAGAAGAACTGGAACAACAAACTTGGGGGAAATAAGGGAAGTTAAAAGGGAGAAATAGGAAGCTTTATGGGGAAAAGTATACTTATTGCTTGCAGAAAGAAATGTTCTTGCTAATTTTCAGTCAGCTTTTTATCTCCTATGAGCTTATCCCCGGGAATAAAACTACTCAATGCAGAGTTGCATTTTTCAAACCTCAGGATTCTCAAAGGAAAAATGCCTTTCACTGACAGACAGCAGCCACCGAGTTCACGATTTCAACAGGAACTGTTTCAGATGGTCTTTGTGGCTCTAGCAAAAGGCTTGGTTTTGTTCTTCATTGCAGCTTCACTTCAAGTAACTTGTTAACCTGGTTCTTTAAAGTTCTAGTTGATTACAAAACTGGGGTGCTACAACAGAATAGTATCTCTTAAAAGAAAAAGGCAATCCTACTAGTTTGCTAAAACATTTTTGCTTACTGACCATCTGAATCATAACGGAAGATGCTTCACCATAAAAACCCTCATAAGCTTTGATTTAGAAAATACCATATAATTATTATTGAATCCCATTTAAACACTTCTAAAACTCAAGGTTTATTGCAGCAAACAAAATTATACCACAATATCTTGAATGTTATAACAAGCTGTGTAGAGTATTTCTGATTTAACCTAGTTTGACTACTTGCAGCAATACACCTACAAGAATCTGGCTGTTAAAGAGGTTAAAAAGAAGGGAAAGGGTAAGAGAAGTGGAAGGTTATACTTGCCAATGCAGTAAGACTTGTCTGAAACCAAAACACCACTTTGTTCTATTGCTGCAAATTTTGGTTTTAGAAGCAAAAGGTGAAGACTTGCATGACTTTTTCCTCCAAAATACTTTCTGTTCTGATCCCCTGTATCTCAAGTTTATTGTTATGCTAAGGTTATTTAGTAACAGATTTACCTGTGTTTCCTTTTCTTCTTTCTGGGAGGAGTATCAACATCTTCAGCAGGGACTGGAGCAATAATACTAGATTCCTTTACTCTAAACTCATACACCTAACAAGAGATACCATAATACATCCACGATAAATCTCTCACTAGTAGAAAGTTGCTCATTTTCTAAGTTACTATGATTTCCTCCAACCAACAACTTACAGATTACATCCAGTCATAGTCTCTTTTCAATACATTTAAAGTTGATTGTCATTTAATAACAGATAGTCTAATTCAAGCCTCCTGTAAATTTAATTTTAAAACAGTTTTAAAACTAACTTTTATCTAGTTGTGGCATGAATTCTGGATCATAGCATTCTTGAGAAAACCAAGAAAATTAATTAATTTTCTCTTTTAGTAATCAAGACTAGTATTTCTGCACTTCAGTTTTAAAAGTAAAGTGCTATCATCCTTAGTAAGCAGCTTCTTTTCTTACCTGCCTGCAAGTTTTGGTCCCAATCAATCTGGCAATTGCACAGAAGTTGTCATAGTAGGTGCCAATAAGAACTCTAAACATTGAGGCTTCTGCACCACTCCATTCCACATTCTCTGGAGGCTCAATATTTGGCTTCATCTTTATTGGTGTTTGACACCTAGAATTTGCTTCTGTAATAAATAATTGAGAGTATGGTTCAATGGAAAGCTATATTCCAAAAATTCTACGTAGCCCTTAAAAATGTCTAATAATTAACTGTCCTCAAACATATCCCGGGTTTCTGTTGTTCTTTTCTAATTTAAGTGCCACAACAAAACAGCACTTTCCACATGCCTCTTCAAGAAGTTAAAAATTAGGTAAGAGTAGCTACTGAAATTACACAATCTCACCTCTATACATAAATTGAGACAATCTGGAAATTTTCTTACAGGTTTCTATTTGATTAAGCTCATGTTATTACTGTCTTTTGAGTCAGATCCATACATTCCAAATACATGGTTTCTAGGATCACTTGGCTCAACTTGTTTTGTAATTCTCTCAAGCGCTGCAGCTAACTGAATAAGGAAGCCTTGACTAGCCTTACCAGAGGAACTAGATGTTTCATCTTTCTTTTCTTCTTCTTCTTTATCATTGTTTTCTCCTCCAGTTTCAGTTCCAGCTTCTCTATCGCTATCTGTGTCTTTTGATTCCAACACATTTATTGTTGGCGTACTAGGTCTGCTGGTGTTGTTTGGAAGCCTTCCCCTTCGGCGGCCACCAGGGCGCTTCGGTGGTGTCTTTATGCGCTCAGCGGTCAAGGCAGCTGCAAACTCCTTTGCACCTTCCTAAACACAAAACATTATCATTTTCAGTAAAAGAATAATCATAGAATCACAGAATGCTTTGGGTTGGAAAGGACCTTGAGATCGTCTAGTTCCAAAGCCCCTGCCATGGGCAGGGACACCTCACACTAGACCATGTTGCCCAAGGCTCTGTCCAGCCTGGCCTTGAACACTGCCAGGGATGGGGCATTTACCACTTCTCTGGGCACCCTGTGCCAGCACCTCACCACCTTCACAGTAAAGAACTTCTTCCTTATATCTAACCTGAACTTCCCCTGTTTCAGTTTGAACCCATCACCCCTTGTCCTATCACTACAGTCCCTGATGAAGAGTCCCTCTCCAGCATCCTTGTAGGCCCCCTTCAGATATCAGAAGGCTGCTATGAAGTCTAAAACCTCATAGCAAAACCTGTTTTCACCTATGTCAGGGATTGGAGAGAACACATTCTACTTGCATGCTATACGACTTTGCATTATTCTACAAATTAATCACATACACACAAATTCCAGTTAAATGTACTCTAACCATTAACATAAATAATTCTGATGCCATAATGAAAACAACCCCAACCCTACATTTACAAAGCACTTATGTCAGTTTTTGACTTCCACTTTCATTTTGGCTGCCAAGTGAAAAACAATTCAATAGTAAATTTCTGTTTTTCTAGATGACAAAAAAAGAAAAAAAGAATTTGCCACACAGAATACCCTTCAAAATACAAGAACTCTTCATGCATGTGGCACTTTAACAATATGCATTCTACATTTTTAAAAATGCAGTCATTGGTAATTTGTTTTCTAGTGGAAAAGGGTCTGACAATGCATAGGAAATTTTTAGATTGGAAAATTAGATGGTTTCTCATACCAAAAAATGTAGAAGTATGAGAGAGATCCAAATTATATTATTAAGAATTTCACCTTATTAACTTCCATCCTGCTGTTTCTTAAGAGCCCAACTACTGGATAGAATCTGCCTTCAGCAAACTAAAACACCTTTATCATTTTGAGTTGTAATATTACTTATGAGAGAGCTAAAAGTCTGCAAGACCCAGTTCTTTGACTAAATTGGGCAGAATAGCAGCAAGACATTATTAGGAGGCAATAATCTTGCTTCCTCACAATTATCTTAGGCTACATCTAATAAAGCTGAAATTATTCCTACTTAGACTTTCATTTGATGATTGCGAGTTACCTCTTTTCTTAATCACAAGCTGAAGATAACGTACTTGACTGCAAGTGGCCCACAAGTGTAGGTACTAGGGTAGATTCAGCATGTCCTTACATTAAGTGTAGCTTGCTAGCACTAGCACTTAGTGAATTCCAATATATCAAATTATCTTACCAGATGTTGATAACAGTGCGGTCCACAAGGCTTATTATCTAATGCTGTTTCTGTATTCTTTCGTTTATAAGTATTAGGAGTTGCATGGAATGCTGTTGAATCAAAACATCGCATTTGTAAGTTTTAATATGAAAATACATTCAATATCTAACTTCAAACAGTATCAAAAATACAAGGTTTGCCAAGACTTGACTAAAAATAGACTAAAAATCATAAGAAATGGGAAAAAAAACCCTTACAATATAAACCCCATCTGGTGACATTTGACTTACCACTTAAATACAGAGACAGCACATGGTTAAATTTTGCATATGCCTGTTAACATCAGTGAAGACAATAATCACATTTGTTTCATGTATCAAGGAAGACTTGCTATGTCCCCCTTCCCAACAAACAGGACAGACTTTACTTCCATTACCATGTTAAACAGAATTATTCAGGGCTTCCCGTATTAATGCATGATCATTTTTCAATCAGTAAGATTCAGGTGTGCAATTTCTATCTTGTCAAAAAATCCAACCCCACACACTTTGGAAAGGCAATAGAGCCATGTTTCATTTCTGTTAGAGAGAAGGACACATAAGCATTTTACTCTATTAGTGTATCAGCATTCCAAATAAGCTGACAGGTGGTAAGAGTTCAGTTTCCATATCCCAGCTGCAGGGTAAAAATAAGTTAGCATTGCACAGGCACTGTGGATCAGAACAATCACAGTTAGGCCTGCAACTTCCAGGGAAGTGTCTGCTCATGTATCTGAGGGACTATGTAGCTCTGTATCAGCTGCAGAACAGTGACTTGGAATAGAGCAGAACTGGGCATGAGCACCTTTATAATAAGATCAGAGAGTTTCCTACCCATTCCTTTTGCCAGAGCTCATCTCTACCAGCTCTCTCCCCGTGCAATCTCTGCCTCCCAGCAGTATGTTTTCAGAGAGACTGACTTTCCCAGTTCTGCTGGAAGTCTTGGTAACTCTTCTGTATCCTCTACTTAACTGAAGCCTGGAAAACCCGCAGCTAGACTCTCACCAGAACTCATATATCCACGGCCCCAAATTTTACCAAGAGCTTTTTGAAATACCATCCTTAGTTTTCTGCGATTCTCTTTTTAACAAGAATTCCTCCATGCTCAAGGCATGCATTTAGGTTTTTTTAATATATAGATATTAAATATATGCATATAAATACACATGTGTGTGTAAATAAATACTCCCCCCCGCAGTGTGTTAAATAGTGGCATACTATTTAACTGCAAGGAACAAAAATGCAGACCATACTCAAGCTAATAAAATAAAAAAGACTACTCGGTGCAAGCTGCCTGTTTCCTCATGCTCCATAAGGACCTACAAAAGACACCCATCTGAAAACACATGATTCCCCAGCACTGTAAAAGCACTTACGCTACAGTTTCACTACAGTTGCAGTTAGGCAACTGTAACTCACAGTTTTTCAACACTCAGTGAATAAAAAGTGCTAATGTCCAAACTGAAAGAAGAAATCCCTCCCCTGTTACCCATATTAATCCATAAGGGCTGTTCCATACCAACATGACACACATTATTCCCCTTCAATAAGCCACCTCCATAGGCCTTCCTACTCATCTATTTCTGGATTCTACACAAGGCTTCTCTCTGTAAGTCCACTATGCTTTCAAGACTGAACTTTTCAAATGCAGTTCCTTCCCTTTTAAAGAATGTGGGCAGAGCTCACATGTGTTTTCCCAGGCAAAGTTTATAAAGCAAATCTCATTGCAGTGATCTGGTTTGCACATAGCTCCACAAGTACTTGTTGGCACCAGTGGGGAAGGTGACCGATGGTGGCAAGCACTTCATAAGAGAGCTTCTCTAATGAAACCACTCCATCTTGGAACCATCACTTCATGCTCCCCTCTCATAAGGAAAGGTGTACTGGAAATCAAATCATAAATTCTATAATGTTATGCCTGTATTAATGACAGCACATGGGAACCTCAGGGAAGCAATGTATTCTTCCAAGGCTTTGTTAAAAAGGCATAAACGATATAAAAGTATCGCTAATCAATATTGCATCACTTTCTCCAGAGAAATACACTACATTTTATAAATCTGGAATCACAAAAAAGTTTCAATTTACCATATATGGACATATAAATATGTAAAAATTATTTGCAAGCAAGTATAGGAATGTAATTTATGCATATTGTTGCTACTCTTTCTTCCCCCACATTCCAGCTTTTATGTGATATGTCACTCCTCATGCATTTCAAAATGCTCATACATTTTGTAGGTAAAATATGCTAAATAACAAAGAAAGCTTGCAATTTAATGCAAAGATATTCCACCTTTTTCCAGCTTTTAAGAAAAAAATGGGATGATGGGAACCCCTCCACCCAAACGTGCAGGGGGAAAAAACCCCACATGTTTCAACACTGCATCTTTAAACCTGCACAATATACCGTCTCATTCATTCAGGGCTTTACACTCTCTTCAACCACAAGGAAAATCATTTTGCAACAAGGCAAAAGAACAGGAAGAGATTTGCAAGCCATGATCCACAGACTGCTGCAATGTGCAGGAATCAAAACTATTCTTTTCACACGTCACTTGTTTCTCTCACAGATGCAAACGTTTCTCTCACAAGTTCATTTGTGCTAGGTCCTAAAACGAGTTTTAAAAAAATTGCTTTCCTTTAGACAATGAAGAAATGTTTTGTTTGTAACACAGTGAAACAAATCAATGTTTGACTTTTTAAACCAGCGAGACCTCAAAAATACACTATATCTGACACTTAACATTAGAATCATATCTTGTATCCCATTATATCAAAAAAGAACAACATAGTCTAAGTACTTATGGCTATAGTCAGCATCTACCTCACTGTTGTGAGGTATTTTCTGGGAGGCTTGTTACAATGAAAGGACCCAGAACAAGAATAAAACTCTTTGTATAGCTGCACTATGAATCTTGCAAATATCAGTAGGTTTTGTTGGTTTTGGGTTTGTTTTTTTTTTTTTTTTTAAATCAAAGACTATTTTGCAGACTTTCCTAAATAACTAAACTCCATATTTCTTCAATAACTTCCTTAAGAAAGTCATTCTAAAACTGCTTCACTAAGCATGTTTTCTGTCTTAGAGATTTATTACCTGTCTCATTCCCAGTGGGCTCAATTCTCATATTTTTCATAATGTGAAAGTACACAGGCAAGAGTTTAGCCTGAAATGTACATTTGCTTCACAGTCAAGCTATTTGGGAAATTCTCCCTACCTGATATTTTTCCTTCTTCTAAATTCTTTGTTAGTCCAGACATTTAGGCATAATTCCTTGCTGCCAGCAAATGAAGTCGGTACACAAGTTTTTTCAGTAATGTCATCACCTGCACATAAAGGGATTGCCAGGTCGTCAAGGGGACTTGACACGTTAAAAGTCTAATGATAACTTTTCCAACATTTAACCCAAATGCTCTAGAACAAAGATTGGAAACTCCATAAAATCAGGCTAATAACAAAAATGGAATCTAAGAGGGGGTAATTACAAAAATCAAACCCAGACCTAATAGAATTCCTGGGGTTTTTTAAATTCTCTGCCTTCTCCAGAGAATCGCAGCTTTCAAAGCACAAATCTGATCACTACAGCCCACCACATTTCTAAAATAATTCATCAAAAAGAGCATCTGCAGAAGCCAGGACATCACCCTTTAGCTCTTGGCGATTGGATGAAGTAGAACATAGGAACAACTGATTAGGGTGCTAGTAGAAATGTTATAAGCTTTTCAAAGAAGCTAAATTTTTAAGTTGTTGCAGAGACCCTGAAAACTGCTGATGCAGCCTTCCAATCACCAGAGCAGGCTTTTTTTGATGAATTACTTATTCCCAGCAAAGCGTCTGGTAGATTTGACCAACAACCTTAAGACTTCACAGTAAGCAAAGAGGTCTTAAAACTGACACTCTTAGTTTTTAACAGAAAGATCCCTAGCTCTAGACAGACACGCAGACAGACAGACACACAAAGACAGGAAACAATCCCCTTCCTTTGTTGTTACAAAAACAAAAAGCAGAAGGAAGCAATGAGTCCAAAGCAGTGACCAGGCATTGTAGTGGTGGGATTTGGGTATGTCTCCAGGGAATGGCAACTGAAGCATCAGTTTTCTACATTCGGTGTCCAGGCTGGAGGCTACATAGTGAATGTGTAAATCAAGCTTCAAGACATCTCTTTGCAATGATCAAGTATCAAATATATTTTTATTGGTGACAATGCAAGTGCTGCATAAGCTGTCATGAAGAGCATTATCATAACCTGTAGTTTCACACTCTGACAAAGGTACACCTCGAATGCTTCCACAGTGGAAGTGTTATTCTTCCTTCTTTCTGCTATGACCCTGAAAACCTGAAGAGATATGTCAAGGTTTAGGCCTTTTTACATACCAGACATGGTTTTAAATGAAGCCTTGGACACGCACCACCTTGGAAAGAATACTGACTTGTTTAAGGGACTTGCCAAAAAATCACCAGCAACAAGAACTTAGGCAGTCTTTTAGCATAAACACTTTGTCTTCAACCTGCAGGTTATGAACACAGAACTGAAAGGATGCTGCTAGTGAGAGAACTGAGGTCCTTCAACAGATCATTAACACGACTCTGGACTTAGCCATTGGCTGAATCTGGCACTTAAGAACATACCAAAATGAACAACACTGTGAACCTGTCCTTCATAGCACTAGAATAAAAGAAGTCTCAGAGTTGGGGGTCACGAAACTGTGGACTCAAATCCGTAATGCCAGGCTCCACAGAGTAGTAGGCATGAAAATGTGGTCTGTGGACATTTTCAGTTCTACTTCCAACGATCTGCAAAAATGACTATGAAAGGCAAATCTACATAAACTATGGAATTAATCAAATATATGTGTATTTTAGAGGAGCCCGTATCTTCACTGGAAGACTCATACAAGTTTACAAAATTAGTGAGAAAAATGGCCTAAAACCACCGCAGCAGTACCTGAAGTCTTCTGGGGTGCTACTAGAAGTTTGTTCTCACTATGTCTGGACAATGTTTTCTTGTGGACTTAAAAACCAAAATCCTTTTAAAGTAGACAAACTAGACTGGCATTCAGTCACCCTGTCAGACTATTGAGAGTGTCAAGAACATCCATCAAGCCAGACGAATGGATTTGCCAGAAGGCAGCATACAGCTTCACTTCCCTGTCCTACAGGCCAAGGCTACACAGAACACTTCTTCAAATGAATCATCCAGGCAACTAAGGTACTTCTAAACAAAACCTACAGCTTCATAGAACATGCTGTGTTGAAGCTGGCTGGACAAGGCAGTAGCTATAACTCCAGAAACTTACTGTTCTTAAACATTATTCAGAAGTGAGAGCATCTTTCTTTGTATTTTCAAGCAAGGCCTGCCTTGCAAGGAGAAAGTGAAATTAACAAACCTAACTCCAAAATCTACAGCTACTAAAGAAACTAGGAACAGGAAAAGCTTCCCTCCTCCCCACCAGCTGAGAACAATTCCAGTTCCTCCTCAAACCGAAAGGCAACTAAGGGATAGCAAAAACCAGCAGCACTGTGGAGAGCCTTCAGTGTGAAGTACAAATACAGGCAGATTGCGTGTGTGCTAGATGAGGAGCTGCTAACACCAAACAAAGATGTCCAAACAAACACGCATGCACACTCACAGTGGAACATGCAAATGAACAGTTCAGTCAAAAGAGAAAATTAAGTTGGAATAGAGGGCATCACAGTGTTCATCTACAAGTCAAACCACTTCATATTTGACTGTTAGGTTCCCCTTTAATTTGACTCCATTCTCGGAGAAAGAATTGTCTCAAGTAGCACGTCAGAAGTTCTTTTATTCTTCACACTGCACAACTCTTAAACTCATTGCTAACCCTCTTGTTAAATCCTTCCCCCAAAAGAATGGGACAACACAAAAGTAATTCAATGGAAATGATATCACAATTTCTAAATTCAACTGTCTGAAACAATTCTTCTTCAAATCACCAATACAAGTAAAGTGGCTAGAAAATAACCCGAGAGAATAAAAGATAAAACTGTTCATGGCTATTCATTATTCCTGCTGGAAAATTAAACAAGTCTGATGAATAACCAGGTATTTTTATGGAGAAATATATTCCATTCTCCATGCACAAACTGAGAAAATGGTAGAAAACAATTTTTTGGTACTTTTTCTTGAGGACTATAAGAAGAGAAGCAATGTTACAGGCTGGTTCAAGCCAGGAAGTCTACACAAACTGCTAAATGCAAAAAGGGCAAGAAACCACCCCAAACAGCTGCATTCAGTTTCTTGAGGTCTAGTCTTCACTGCAAAATTACATCAACACGAACAAGTTGTTTTCATAAACTTTAGTGATATTACTACAATTTTTGCCTTCTTTCCTTCCTTCTGTATTGCATCTTATGGTGCTTTTAAGTTTCCCAACCTGCAAAAATTAAGAGATATACAAGTGCACTATAACTGTACTTACGGTGTAAGAAGCAATCGTATTTAAAACAGCGTCTACAGAAGAGGGTGTGAAAAGAGTGCAGGCTTTGCTCCCTCTGAACAGATTTAGCATTTGGTCCATCTATGTTTGGTGTGCATTCAGGAGGAAGAGCTCCAGGAAGCTGCTGCTCAGTGAGTTCTTTGTACCTTGAAAGAAAGAAATAGATGTTATTTATTCAGTATAATAAAAAAGAAGTCATTTTTGATTCCAGTACCACTCTGCAATTTCAGTGGCAAATTAAAAGAAATTTAAGAAGTATGTCCCAGCTAGAAAGGTCAATCTGTCAGTGACATGACAAGTTATTAATTCCACACTCATTAATACAAATATAAGATTGGTTAGGAAAGAATGCATTTACTTTCTGGACAATCATCTCCTCATATATATTACTCACTAACTCCAAGAAGATGATTTTTCTCTTTTTTTAACAAAAGGTTTTATTTACCACTTCAAAAAAATAATATAGATTATCAAACACATGCAAGCACCCACTTTTCAATAGTTTGAAAGCAAGGCTAAGAAACACCTCTGTGTTGTTTGACTTGCTGGGAACAGCCAATTCCTTTCAAGTATCACTTGCAAAGTTACACAATGGCCACAGAACCTAGTTGCAAGAGGGACCATTCCTAACCACCAAAGCTGTTAGCCAATTTTTAATGAAGTCCATTAAATATTGGTTAGTTTAATACAAATTGACCAATATTTAATGAAGTCAAGGAATCTTTGTTTCATAACGCAGCACAGCAACATATCTTAAGAAATACTTTCTTACTTCTCTTTCAATTCTTCTGCTGTACCCTTGTCTGGAAACATTGAGGAAATGGCTTCAAATATCTTGTCAGAAGGAAATCTCCGAGGTGGGTGGCTTTCCTTTTCTGTCAAAGAAGCAAACAAATTTGGAAAACAGAAAGATTATATTTCTGCTCCTTCGCTACCTCTAGGAGGTGTTCAGAGAAAGGGGAACTTCGCCAAAATCCTAATAAAAAAAAGAAGCAAAAGGTTTTTATTTCTAAATGACACACAAGTTAAACTGCATTAAGTGATCTTTCCAGCTGAAAGAACTCTTCACTAGTAAAACTTGGAGAAACCATTATTTCACCAGCAGATGGAGATGGCAATTCAGAACTCTGCCTGCTTTAGAATAATGATATTTCATTTTCTGAGGAGTACCAAAGCATTTCTTAGGTGGATACTCAACTCATTTTTGGTGCATTTGACTGTCTCAATATGCAGATAAACAAAAATTGGCAAAAGCACCTTTCATAGTATTCTCTGTACAACTCTTGAACTAAATGACAAAGGAAATGATGAAGAAAATGGTGCTACTTTAGACCTGAAAACTATCAAGTAGAGGGTTTGAATAAATTTATCGAGTGATTAAAGAAAAGTGTTTTTTGGTTTTAATTTGTAAAGTCTGCAGACAGACATACCCATCCTGTTACCTTCCCGATCTTTTTGCTTGTCATCTCTTTCATCAGGATTGTCATCTCCATCATCATCATCTTCATCATCACTATATTGACCAAGTGCATTGACCAGCTCAACAAATATTTCATCATTGATAAATCCACATTCTGAAATTCAGCAAAATTGGGAGTGAACAGAAAAGCACAAGGTGTATATGAAGTATTTTTAATCCTCCCTACACTTGAATTCAATTATGGAAAATGCTGTAATTGATGAAAAACAATTTTGTGGTTTTCCCCTCTTCGTTTCAGTGTATGAACTGAGAAGAGTTAAAAATACTCAGTATTTATTTCTTAGATTGACAGCTGGGAAGGGGAGAAGGAAACATGTTGAAATTTTTCTGTTCCCGACTCCCTGTGCTTCAGTAGGCATAAAGAAATCTCTTTTTCTTTCTTGGAAGGTAAAAGAATCACTTTCTAGCTAGACTGTTTCAGAGATGTTATGCCAGAATCCCAGTTCCAACATGGTTGGGTTAAGCCAGCCTGGAAATACATGCTAACAGTTTATGAAGCTATCCTTAGACAGCTAGGGAATCCCCAGAGATATTTTTGATTGGTAGTTCCATTGCATTCACTTCCCCACTATACACCCCACTGGCAAGGTGATAAAAAAAGAACATAGTTATATACAAAAAATTCAAGAGAAAACTGAAAGATATAATGCTTCATGTCTGCTTATTAGCTTATATTCTGCTGTGAGATTCAGAGGGCAGCAGAGATAGACAATAAGGCATTTCTGCAGAGAGGAAAATCATAGTTAGTGTTGACAGACTGCTGTTATTTCCAAAAAAATAACTGGGAACTGTGTGGGAAATGTAGTGCTTGTCACCATCCTTTTGAACCTGGGCTGGGGCTGGATGTCAAACTATACCTTGAAGGGAACTAATAGTTTTATTCCTATGTAGACAATGAAAACAAGCAGGTACTTAACTCGGAGGTTTTAAACAGAACTCCAAATATACATGCACAGGTTAGTACAAATTTCTCTCCCAAAAGTGCAATTACAGAGCTAATTTACAATTCTGACTCCTACATGGGAATGCCTTTGGATTAGATACCCACAGCATTTACATTTAATGACAGTCACACAAGAATAGTAGTTATTGGAAGACTAAGACAAAAGTCTTTCTACTTTCTATATATAGTTTTGAAGGACCCATAACAACAGTAATTGCCATCATTAACATGGGACTCAAAGGCAGTGAAACAAAATCAATTTTAAAGCTAGACTCAATAATAAATCAATAATAGAAGACATTTACTAGTCATGTCACCATTTTGACATAACCAGTTCTCTGACAGGGATGTCAGCAATCAGTAAATCTGTAAAAATATCCAAAAGCAAAACCCCATGAAACATTTCATGTTCCTCATGAAATATAAAGGCACCAGCTATCCTGAGCACATTAACAAGACTGCTATAGGACTGAGTAGCATTTATTATTGAACTTCAGGCTTAACCGTTCATGAGTGGCACACCATATACTCAAAACTGTAGTTCTCTTTCTCAGTTTCTCCAGCATTAATAGGAATATAATCAATCTTAAGAAACAATACCCCATTTCGGGGCGGGGGGGGGAAGTGTTCGGCAATGTTTCTGTGAAGAGGGAAACAGTAGTCGGAGAAACCTTTACAACTGTGAAGTTCAGGTTTGTGTAAGCTAGTTCTGAGCAGGCACATAGAGCAAGTGAAAGGTTGCTACTTCACTGAAACTTCAGCAAACTAATAGGCAGATGAAATCACATATAGTCCAGCTCCCACACAGAATAAGAGGTAAACAACACCTAGGAATATATACATATATATAGCATACCAACAGAAGGATACAAATCTGCTCTATAAACTGACTTATAGAAAAGAGGTTTTTAAATAGCTGGTAATTTCCCTAAGGGAGGAAAAAAAAAAAGCAAAACCCAAAAATACAAAACCCGCAAGAGATTATTCTATCAAATCACATTTGCAAATATCACTATCAGAGTTTTGCATAATTCTCCTGCCACTTTCTGCTAGGCAGGATACACATAGAGAAATTATGCTATTATATTCTAAAGGTCTGAGCACAAAACTGAAAACCAAGAACTTCTCCAAGTTGCACCTAGGCATTATGATCACAAAATGGTTTGAGGGTTGGAAGGGACCTTAAAGCTCATCTAGTTCCAACCCCCTGCCATGGGCAGAGACACCTTCCACTGGACCAGGTTGCTCCTAGCCCCGTCCAACCTGGCCTTGGACACTGCCAGGGCTGATGAACCACTGTATGGTTTAAGGAAAATGTTGAAGTGTTTAATTTCTCTGTACTGCTACTATAACACTTCACAGCCTTATAGAAATGCAAAGCAATTTATTTAAATAAGGAAGTCTTATATCCAATGTTTATGCAACGCAGGGATTCTAGAGATACCACTGTAATAATAAAGCATCAGGCCCTAACAAGCAACACCAACAGCAATTATTTATGTAGGAAGAAGTGATTAGTATACCTGAGTGTTTGGGCTCACCTCTGTCTCCATGCACTTTCCCATCATAGTTCTTGATCAGTTCTTCAATAAAGGTACCATCCTGGTCAAGCACTTCATCCCCCATATACGGAATGTTATGTAAAACAGTTTCATCCTCTACCTAGTAGTAATAGTTATAATCAAACTATTTTAAATTGCATTTTCAATTGAGCATTTCTGTATTGCTATTTTCACAGTTAACTAACTGGCTTCACTGCTTTAGCAAATTTACCATTAACTAGATAAATAAACCAAAACCTTCATCTTTGTTCAACAATTTTACACACTAGCGGTGACTAGCTCAAGATACCGACACTAGCACCTAACACTCAGGTTAGCAGGGTGCTTCCACAAAGCTTCAGCTACTGAACCACAGTAAGCTGCTTAGCTTTGGGAAGCCTGCATTTGATAAGTTCATTCTCCCTACCCTGGTTCTCTTCCACAATAATGTGCAATGGAAATCTCCCCTTCATTGCTTTGCCAGAGATAAGAAAATATGATACGAAAAGGCTCTAAATTCAAATTGTCTAAACAGCAAGCACAAAAACATGCCTCACAATTTAATCTGAACTCCACTGTAATTTTTTTTGTGTCTGTATATAGACTAAAAGAATTAATACTCTCATGTTTTATCATTAGAATTTATGGCCCCTGATTCTCAGTTGTACCTTCCAATACTGCAGAACCACCTTCTATTGTTAAGAAAATAAATATAAATGTTCCTGCTGATCATGATTCTAAAGTAGTACAAAATATCCAAACACTGATGGATTGAAAGCAAGTAGAAAAATGCGTGGAAGAACTCTGTACATATGCTGATAAAACAGGTTATTTAAATCACTTTGCTATTATCATAATAACCTGTCAGCAAAGGTGATCATATATAAAATGCTGTGACAAAGATCTGTAATAAGCTAAGCTTTTCAAACAAGTCAAATACCTACATCAGAAATCTAACATTCTGGCTTCTGCACACAGTGAAGCTCATCCGAAGAAAAGGCTATACTCAGTTGCTATGTAAGAATGACCATTATGTGGGGAGCCTATTTCAGGATTAAGTTCTCTTTATTCCACAAGAATTACTGTTCTGCTGCAGGTACATTGGTTGATTGTCTTGCATAAACACATTCATTTTGTTCAGAAAACATTTCTCATTACACTAATTGTATACTTTCAAATACATTTGTTAAATGCCACACAAGAATTGGTCAACTGAATTCAATAAACTTCGGGTGTTTCTACAGCAAGGTTTGAGAGATACTTCAGTTCACTGAGAACTGAATTTGCAATCAAAGTTACTTGGTTGTGTTATTATTTTATTTGGGGGGCCCTATTTCTGATTATTACTGCCTATTACCAATACAAAAGAGAAGGAGCTTAACTGGCAACAGATTTTTGCTGCTTTATTTCCAAAATTAACCCTTCCCTTTCCTCCATACATTTCTCCTCCCAGAACTTTATAAACTTACCATAAAATTCTGTTGAAGGGGAGACCAGGAATACATTATAGGCACAGAAGCAACAGCATTGAGAGTCTTCAGTGGGATGACTTGTTTTGGAAAATCTATATCGCTGGTAACAGAGCACTGAAAAAAAGAGGGTGAAGTCACACTTACATAGCAACAACAGAAACTAAAAGAAACAAAAAAATATCACAGAACACCACTCTATAATGTACAAAATTCAAAGTGTTTGTCAAAATGAGCCATATCAGCCTTTGAAAAATGCATCGGAGTTTTAGGGTATAATAGTAAGAATAGGTTTAGCAGGAAAAGAGACACAGGAATTATTTCTGTGTCAGTAACTTTGCTAATAGATCATTATTTTTTTTCCCCCACTTAGTAATAAGTGGCTGTGATAGTATTTTACTCAGAGCATTCAACCTGCAACACAAATTATCTTTGGTATCTCAAAACAGATTTAGCACCTGTTGCTGCTAATACTCTCACTGATGTTAGAGTATTTACTCAAGCCATCAGAGAGGCAACTGAATTCCCCTGGCTCCAGAATAATACACTGCAGAAATCATTTATTATTTATGGGTTTAAAAAATTTAAATTTTATGTTAATGCCAGCAAGACATCTTATGGAATTACATTCTCCATATGTCTTAACTCCTGCCCTGTTTCCCCCATTATGCCTGTTTATCTTTACGCTATCCTCAAGCCTTTGATTATGCTCACTGTTTACAAAGGAAAAACAAAAACTAACTCTTAATATGCAACTCTGGATATATCAATGATTTTTTCAGCTCTAGGACTTGATTTTTATTTAGATTCAGAGGTTCTGTAGCCTCCGAAAGATAAACATGCCACAGAAATACAGACAGCTTCTAGGTTACTCTTGCATCTATTCAACAGGTAACAGATACAGACCAACTTTTCTCAAGCACTTGGACAGCAGTATGAAGAAGTCTGGAAGAAAAGTTACAAACAAAAGCAGACAGGAACATACAAAGCTAGGGAAAGCACAACAAAGAGGATTTGGAGGTAGGTAAAACAAAGTTTAGAACAGCTATCATAGCTACCTGAAAGGAAAAAAGGAAGTGGAGACAAAAGATCTTTCTCCTTTCCAGAAGGGAAAGATGAACAGAGCTTCACATTTCTAAAGAAATACACAAAGTAATGTAACAAACAGTATACAGAGACAGTACCCCGGCAGAATGACACAAGCCAGACTTATTTCTTTTCTTGTTTAATCTGCAGCACATGAAATTAGATTTCTGCTGTGTATACCAAAACTCAAGATACTGTCCTATGCTAGTGCTTTATTTCCATTTCAGGTTAATGTTTAATTTTCTAGCTAGCAGCCATGTAGCATATTTTTCATGTATTTTTAGAAGAAAAATACAAACTAAAACAATTATTACTCTTATCTTTGGAACTAGAAGTCTCAGGCTGACGAATGAACTATGTCAAAATGACTAAGTGTTTGGTACCAAGTCTTAGTTACATTGCCCCATTGTTTTGGGATGGAACTCAGCTTAATGTTTATCAGGATAGCACAGGACATATGTTATGGCCTCCGGCTGATGCTGACTGGACTATCAATTGGCAAAAACCTATGTCACCAGTGATGCCCTGCAGTCTTCACCAAACACATGAAGGCTCTCACACAACCTTTGTATCAGGTCACTAAACTTCTAGCCAGTGGCCTCTGCAACTCTGAAGAAATTTAGCATATTAAGAAAAAATAAAATACGAGATTTTTAAAGGAATTTTTTAAACTCCCCCACCCTTTTTTTTTTTCACTTCTCTCACTATAAATGATGGCAATCCTAAATCAAGCAGTGGAGTTCTGATTCATGAGACAGAGCCTGGATTTGAATGCAGTAATTAGCGTGCTCTAGCAATCCAGGCAGGAAATCAATTCAGGCAGGAAATTAACATAAAATAATAGTGAATCAAGCTAAACAACAAAAAAAGAAGAAGAAAATAAAGAGGAATGGTAAGGAATTATCATCTTCTAACAAAAAAAAAAAAGTGAAAACTGGATATGTACCTGTATCAGACATTCTGATCCTACAGTGCCATATAATAGGTATAGAGCTGTACATTAGTAATTGCATATTCAACCATGTTTAAAGGAAAACACTCCAGCAAAGGTCATTGCCTGTTTGCATTTGAGATCATGCATGCACACAAATGCACCTCTGTGACACACACCCCTCAGTTCCCCAATAAAACTTTAGGAAAATCTGACAAACTTCCTTGAGGAGAAAGTGTTTTCGTTTAGGTTTGTGGGGTTTTTTCACCCTGTTCACAGTAAAGTCTTTTCATTCTCATCCTAATGAAAAAAGTTAGCTTTTCAGATTATTACACATGAAACACCAAACCAGTTTAATTTGGAGAAGCACCTAAAGAGCAACTGAGAAAGAAGAGAAATTAAGCTGGGCTGAACACAGAAAGTTCGAGCACACTTAAACCACTGCTCGAGCTACCAACATGAAAGCCAGTTTATATGCTCAAACTGCATCACGATCATGGAAGTGGATTTCACAAATCTAGTGTCCAGTCTGCTTGTGCAACAAAAGGATGCATCAACTCAACTAACTCCTTTCAGAACCTCAGTGGTTAAATTACTTTAATAGAAAGAAGATTTTGTCAAGTGGGTATGTTCACAGCTTTCATGTGCTTCGGCTCGCTAAGAACCAAACTAACTACTCATATGTTCTACTGGGGGTCAACTCCAATAAGAGCAAGATTAAACTCCCAGTATCAGTGACACAGTTAATCAGTTTGATTAAAGGATGCTGCAGTAAGATCTGAGTGTTACCAGAAATAAAGAAGTTTGACTTGTGTGTGTTGTTCCAAACTAGGTAGCCTGCTACATGTTTATTGCTTTCCAGAAGTCATATGATCGAAGTAGTAAATAACAAATAAATTCTTTAAGAGACTCATACAAAAAATACTTAGCTGCCAAGTCATGTCATGCTGGAAAAAAATAATAAAGAACAGGCAACTTTCCAGTAATAAACCAAAAATGTGTTAACAACCTTGTAAGTGGGATTACCACAACACATGTTAACCAACCTCCCTGGTCCCGCGCAATGAGCTCACAGAAGTCATGATGTGAACAGGCTGTATCCTACGTTGTTTCCACTCTTGATTTAAGATTTCTGTTCTTTCCAGTATCTTCTGACGATTAGAATTAAACATACTCTAAAAATTAATCACAATTGTAAACGTTACAAATAAATCAAAGACTCTAAATTCAGCTGCTAGCATCTTAAGGCATTATTACATTTACTAAAACAATAGAACTAGATAGGATGTAAAAAGTGGCCAAAGCTCAAAACATCCAAATTTTGTTGAAATGTCACTACCCCTTTCTTTGACTCAACCCATGTTTTCATGTTAGAGACTTAGAGGTTTAGCATGGAATTAAATTCTAAATGGAATTGGAAAGAATACATGGCTAAAGAAGTTGCCGTACTTGCTCTCCACCATCTTTTCTGACACTTAGCATGCCTGATTCAATCACATATAAATGTATCATATCTGCTTATAAGATCAGAGTTAAAAGAAGTTTTCAGTATGTTAACAAAGTATTTAACGCAACTGTTAGTGCAGGTCTTAACTGCAGGACAACTCATACTTCAGAAGATCAGGTTTTGTATCATTTTTTAAGCAACAGAACCAAAAGGAGCCAATACCTTTACTTCATCTGCACGCCGGAACCGCTTGAGCTGCCTCAGTCTCATATATTCTGATTTCACACGTTTTCGCCAACAAATTGGTCCCTTCTCAGATTTTTTTCCGGTTTGACCCATGATTATCCTACAAGAGACAATGTGATGTTAATCTTACCAGCTCTGACACCACTACTTACAGAGCAGGTTAGAGTTAAGTTAGGTAGGATAGAGACATTCCTGTAAGACCTTTCATACCGAACTCCTTTGATTCCTTTCAATCAGACACTTGCAATCCCATTCCAATCCAAAGAAGATAAAATAACAATTAAAAAATATATACTTAAGTGACAGACACTAGAATTTTAATTACAAATCAGTGGGACCCTTCACATTTGCTTTAAGCACTTCTAATGCCTCTATACAGAAAGAGGCCTAATGGATTTAAAAGAGAACCTTCATCAGGAACTGTAGCGATTAGATAAGGGGTGATGGGTTTAAACTAAAACAGGGGAAGTTCAGGTTAGATATAAGGAAGAAGTTCTTTACTGTGAGGGTGCTGAGGCGCTGGCACAGGGTGCCCAGAGAAGTGGTAAGTGCCCCATCCCTGGCAGTGTTCAAGGCCAGGCTGGACAGAGCCTTGGGTGACATGGTCTAGGGTGAGGGGTCCCTGCTGATGGCAGGGGGTTGGAACTGGATGATCTTAAGGTCCTTTCCAACCCAAGCCAGTCTATGCTTCTATACACCTAGACTACCTCTGCAAAGATACACACTGGAATCCTTGCAGTCTCATAAATCAACCTCTGTACAGTTATGTCTATGGCAGACAAACCCTTCCCTCCTCACAGAAGGGGTTTTCTTCAGTAAGATACCAACTCCTCGAACACACTTCTGGAATTGATTTCAAGTGCAGAGAGGTACCCCAAAGTCCAGTCCTCCGACCCAACCACTGAAGTGTCAAAAAGCTCTAGAAATTCGGACAAAAAGAGTTTTGAAACAGCCAGAATGAGATGACTTGCTCTTTTTCCAGGTATCCTACAAAACCCCAAACTGTGCAGCTGACTGCAAACAAGACACTGATTCCAACTTTTACCAATCCCCTTCCTAGTACTAAGTGCTTCATTTTGATATTAAAGGACTGTTGGCACCGTGGTTATATTTTTACGTTATAATCCAAACGCATTGCTGGAATATGCCAATCTGCTCAGCATTTTTCAAACTCCAGGACCGTATGCTGCGACTATGCTGGCAGCGACTATTTTGACAGCATGCTGAAACAAAACCACAACATCCAAGCCTGGCTTCCTCTCAAGAGTTGTACTGTAACAATCCACAGTATTTCACTGAATAGCTCAAAATAGCATTCACGATAGCCATTGTGGACTGAAAGGCTGAAATGCTGAGTTGCCCAAGGTTAATACATTCTCAAACAAGCACGATCGATTTGGGCACAGAAGCATACAATCAACGAGGTTGGAAAAGACTTTTAAGATCATTAAATCCAACTGTTGCCCCACAACCGCAGACTCCACCACTAAACCATGTCACTGAGGGCCTTGTCTACATGGTTTTTGAATACTTCCAGGGATGATGATTCCAGCACTGCCCTGGGAAGCCTATTCCAATGCCTGACCACCCTTTCGGTGAGGAAGTTTTCCTAATATCCAATCTAAACCTCCCCTGGCACAACTTGAGGCTGTCCGCTCTTCTCCTATCACTTGTTACTTGGGAGAAGAGACCAGCCACCTCCTGGCTCCATCCTCTTTTCAGATAGTTGTAGAGAGTGATAAGGTGCCCTCTGAGCCTTCTCTTCTCCAGACTAAACCCCCAGGTCCCTCAGCCGTTCCTCATCACACTTGTGCTCCAGGCCCTGCACCAGCTCCGTTGCCCTTCTCTGGCTCCACTCCAGCACCTCAATGTCTCTCTTGCAGTGAGGGGCCCAGAACTGAACACAGGATTCGAGGCGCGGCCTCACCAGTGCCCAGTACAGAGGGATGATCGCTTCCCTGGCCCTGCTGGCCACACTAGTGCTGATACAGGCCAGGATGCCATTGGCCTTCATGGCTGCCTGGGCACAAGCTGCTCATGTTCAGCCAGCCGTTGACCAGCACGCCCAGTTCCTTTTCTGCCAAGCAGCTTTCCAGCCATTCTTCCCCAAGCCTGGAGCATTGCATGAGGCTGTTGTGGCCCAAATGCAGGACCCAGCGCTTGCCTTGTTGAACCTCATACAATTGCCACAGCCCATCAATCCAGCCTGTCCAGATCCCTCAAACAATGCCAGCCCTTCTAATTATCAAGGTAGGTAAAGATCAACTAAGGCATCTTCTTTGGGCTGGAGTCAAATGCCCAGTGCTTCCTCCCCTGCCCCACACCACAGCTCCCCAGTAGCCATGTGTACAGCTTTATCCAAGTTGCTGAAAGCTCTTTGCTGCTGTAGGTAGAGCTCTATTTTCAGCAGGTTTGTACAGGCCAAATTTGAGTTCTATCAGACTTTATGATGATGCAGGGGCAGGGATCAATAACAAACCTGTTTATTCTCAATACAGGTTCATTTACATTGAACACATTTACACTGAATATGTAGTAGCCTATGAGAGCCTGACACCCATTCTTACTCAAGAGATTAAACTATATTTTGTAAGAAAAACTGTTGCGTTTTTCAATTTGAAATGAGAATGAATTAACAAACAAATAGCAAAATTGCCACCCCAAATGATGGCAAGTATCCTTCAAGGAAAAAAGGTATATAAATAAGCTCCACTTAATGCCTGAAGCACCTAAGTAGGCAGAGGGGAGGGACAGAGAAAAAGCAGGGGGAGGTAAATCTAGAGCAGTATTAAAACCACAATTGCTCTGCTTCCATGCCTCAAGGCAGCAAGCAGAATCAACCTCTGTCTCATTTGCCACAGCACCAGTGGTTACAAGAGATAAAAAATATAAATTAAGAATATATCATGGAACGTTCATGTTGGAGCACAGTAAAGACAATCAGTGAATCAAAGTGCACTACAATATTGATTAGAGAACAGCATCAAAGCATTATGTACTGCAGGAAATACATTATATGATATGCTAACCTAAGCAAAGCAAAAATATGGAAAAACATCCCAATCACTGGATATAAATCGGAAATAGTATCATTAAACAACAGAAAGACAGAATCTCAGTTTAAGTAATACAAAACAGAACATCAAAATCACTTCAGTTATGGTTCAGCCAAAAGACATGGACAAAGCACCAATGAATGCAAAAGATAAATGAAAGCTCAGCTGACAATACTGAATCCTATAAAAACAAAGCACAGATTATGTTACTTACTCCAATACTGCATCAACCACAGCCCCACTTATTCTAGTTTCCTGAAGAACAACAAATGACTCAGGCTTAAAAAAAAAAAAAAAAACAACAAACAAAAAAAAAAAAAAAAAGGCTTTCTTAACCAAAATTAAATTGCCAGATAAGCTCTGCTCATCAAAATCAGGTCCATATGGAAATCATACATAATTAGATTAAAAACAACAAAACAAACAGAATTCTCATCTTTCTTTCATACAACCGAAATGCAGTTCCCGGAAGACCCCGCAAGCAAGGATTTAAGACCTGAAACATATCTGCATCGAACAAACAAATCCAATCTATTCCATTTTTAAGTAATGAACATCATTGTTACCTGCTATATTAAAATGCTGAGTAAAATAACGCTCCACGAGAAGGTAAATACTTTCTTTTAAAACAGCATAACTTAAGCACAGTCATGTTATTCATCTGAAAACAAATGGGACTTACAAGAACACTCTCCTCTTGCACTAGTTTCAAACTGCTATCTGGGGCACAACAGAGACAACAATTTAACGTTCAAGGCACCAAGTAACAAAACACAGAGAACGAAGAAATGCACTGTTGCTTTGGTCGAGTTATAGCAAGAAAAAGTTCTCCTAGGTAAAGTAATAATGTGCAACAGTCAGTGGGATACACATAGTGCATTAAGTCACATGTGTATGAACAAATTAGAAATGGCCTCTTAAATCATAGAATCATAGAACGATTTGGGTTGGAAAGGACCTTAATATCATCTAGTTCCAACCCCCCTGCCATGGGCAGGGACACTTCACACTAACATGTCACCCAAGATGGCAAAGTCTGTATTACGAGAGAAAGCACTGAGTGGGAAGGAAGTATATGTGTGTATTGGTTAAAGAAAAATTATAGCTGAGGAAAGACCAAAGTGTCCTGGATGCATGTTTGTAAAACATTAATCTTGAAAAATCCCTGAAATTTATTAATGAATTCTGAATTTGAGCAGCAGATTTTTAAACCAAGTGATCCACATTTGTATGTTTAGGAAAGATGAACAAACTGTCTAAACTGATTCTAAATCATAGAACAGTTTGGGTTGGAAGGGACCTTAAAGCTCATCCAGCTCCAACCGCCTGCCATGGGCAGGGACACCTTCCACTAGAGCAGGTTGCTCCAAGCCCCTGTGTCCAACCTGGCCTTGAACACTGCCAGGGATGGGGCAGCCACAGCTTCTCTGGGCACCCTGTGCCAGCACCTCAGCACCCTCACAGGGAAGAACTTCTGCCTAATGTCTAATCTCAATTTCCCCTCTGTCAGGTTAAAGCCATTCCCCCTTGTCCTGTGACTACAGGCCCTTGCCAAAAGCCCCTCTCCAGATTTTTTGCAGGCAACATCACCAAAGGAGAATTACACTATTGTTAACACATGTACTATGGTAAGAGGCAATTGTTTTTCTGTCCTTAATCTCAGAAGAGAGTATGGGGGAAAAAAACCAAACACACACAAGGCAGAAAGGGGAGTAGGAGGGAGGAGCAGGGAGAGAACAGCATATTCCCAGCAGACAGAGTTAATTCTCACAGTGCGATTGATTTCTAATCACTGCATTAGGTCTACAGAAATTGTCAGTGGCATTTGGCTAATGTCAATTCAAAGGTTGCCCCCAAAACTATACATTTAAGAAACTAAACCTGAGAAGCTGGGATAAGAAGTTTCCCAGACAAGGACAGCTCACGCCGGGCCAGGGCTGGGAGAGCAAAAAAAGGAGACAGAAAGATGAACTCCTACAGAAGGGTGCTGGACACTACCTCCATCGGTGAACATAAAGGCAATTTGGAGACTTAAAAGACTTCAGGGAAACAGCAACATAAAACTAATCTCTGCGGGTAAATTCAGGATTGTAGATGCTGTCTCCAGCCTACTATTGATCCACTTGCACTAGTACCTATGTGTAGGAAAGACCTTTCCCAAATCACTTTCCTCCATCATTTCAGCTGTTCACATTTGCAAGTACTCTGAGCAGCAACAAACTACACAGTTGGCTACAAAAAAAGCCTATGTATTTGCCTTAAATTATGTTTTATGTGGTTTGCAGCTAGGATTGCAGAGCTAGTGAATGTTAAGATCAATTCCTCAGAACTAGTCAACTTCTCTTATAAAGTTTCAGAATATTCCCTACAGCAGCACAAGTGGCACAAGCTAAATCCCATCTGCCTAAGAATGGCCTGTCTTAAGAAGACAGCATAATGTTAAGCAGTTTCCATTTAATAAATAAAAACATGATACTGGATTGTCTCAGTGCAATGATTTGATTCTGAGAGCCCCCAGGCCATCTCCCACTTCCCTGTCCCCATTTCCCCTTCTGAATCCTGTTAGCTGATTCTATTGTTTTAACATCTTTTTCTTTCCCTTTTTTTCATCCTCTTCAGATGAAGGGCCTACAGACACCAACTGCTACAGACCGCAGTCCTGAGAACTTTTACCCAAAAGAAAGAAACTATGTAGCAGCCAATTCAGTTATTTATGGGCAGATTATCTCATCTCCAAAACAGATACAAGAAAGCAAGCATAACTCTAAAGCAGCTACTCTGTTTCTAGCGAAAGCTCATCTCCCAGAGTGCACAATGACTTCCTCAGCTAACCGGGCCAGATCCTACCTGGCGTAACACAAAGAAGGGAAACCTTGCCATAACTCTCCTTGCAGAAGAGGGAACACTGGAAGTGTGGTGGGACATCCCAAGAGATGCCAGTGTATAACTGGTATAGCCACAGGCAGGCAGACAGTCTCATTCCAAGCTGGGCAATCACCCTGGTGCCACAGCAAGCAAGGAGACGCATGTGCCACACTTAAATGCAAAGGCTTTAATACCCTGGGTCCAAAGCTGCACTTACGCCTGCCAGCCCATACTAATGAGAGCAGTGTAATCTAAACAGACCACCATCGAATATAAGAAAAACAAGAAAACTAACGCTTCTTCTTGAGCAATAAGGTGCTTGAACTATAGGGTATTGGGAATGAGACATACTGAACCCTTCCGAGCACCAATTTAAAAAGACCCTACAAGCAAATAAAAGCAAATATACAGCTATTCTTTTCAGTTTTTACTCATGCTTGCATAGCTGGAAATGAAAAACAACAAAAAATGGCAATGACCTAGAGCAGATACATTTGTGTTTTAAATAAACTCTGCTGAGCATTTCATAATGGTGTACAAGATCCACATTCTTTACAGTAAGTTGTAAGACACTTCATGTCTATAAGCTTAAATGAGCCAATACTTACTTTCAGCAGCCAAAGCATGTACAATACACCTAGAATTCACAAGAGACAAAGAAGCATAGAAAAATTTCAGCTCAAGTTGTTTCTGTTTTGCCTACAGAACATAGAAAGAGCCTTATTTAAAGACAATGTCCTATTTTTCTTCGATCATTTTTGGCAATATCCATCAGTGACAGACAAGCACACAGATAATTCTCTAAATTAGGCAGTCTATTCAAGCAGTCATACTGCTGTCAAAGACTATATTTAAGCTCCTCTGGCTACAGTGCCAAATTTCAGGGGGGAAAAAGATCTAATGAAAATTTTCATGCTGAAAAGCATGGGAGAACAAATGAAGGGCTCTGCCCTTTTAAAAGGATGCTATTAGTTTGGAACTGTGCTTAATATTACACAATATTTTAAACTAACAATATTACATTATCTTCCCTCTACTCAGGATTTGTTTGGAGATACTCTTGAATTAAAACATACTGTGTGCAGTGTAACTTCTCAGTTCTTCTATTGCAAATTAATCTACACTCAAAAGGTTATTCACATCTTTTAAATATATGCATACACTGGTACAATACTGCCCTTCAGAGCGCTCTTAACCAACAGTTCCAATGCAGGGGCAGGGTAGGGGAAGATAGGGAGGGGGAGGTTGCGGGATAATATAAAACCCAATAGAGAAACCACATGTGCAGCCTGATGCAAACTGAACAATAAAATCATGGGGCTTGTTGCCTGAAGTAATGAAAGAGTAACAAAGGAATAAAATAACCCAGATGGGGCAGGTACGGGGGAAGTACTACTTCTGCCTCCCATAAAGCCAAACACGAATGCTCTCACATTCGCTTCTCAGAACCTTGAGTTCTAAAATCATGTGTTTAACTGCACGACCCTGCTCCATGAACTACACCATGCTGCTTCTCCACCTCTTCCACCTCACTGTTAGCATGCCTACAGCCCTGTGAACAGTGATGTACTTCCACTAAGTTCTCTGGATGCACTGGTAAGCTCAAAACATGCATCTGAGCTGGCTTCACACACTGTCACTGTGGATACCATAAACTTATTCATTTAGATTTAACACTACAAGATACTCACTGGTGTAATTCCTTCAGCAGTGATGGCATCTCACAATCATCTCGCCCTTCCCAACTCTTTATTCTCACCTCGACACTGCCCATAAACTGGATTAAACTGACCAACAAGAAATAAAGCTCACTTTGTGATTGTTTTCTGAAACACAGATCAGCTTGATGATCCCATCCAAAACTGTGGCTTCCTGTGCACGACCATAAAGCAGGAAGGACTTGTTAGGCACTCAGACCAACAGCGTGGTTCTCACCACAAAGAGGCACTGGCTTTATACATCAGTTTGCTCTGGAGCGGCAAACATGCTCTTTAGCTGGAAGCTGTTATCAGATGCAGACAGCACACAGGTCTCCTAGGCTCAGCATACACAATCTTACTAATGGAGAAATTATTATCTATTAAACCCTATCTGATGCCATCATTGAACTTCTTGAAGCATCTACAAAACTTGTGGTTTAGTTTAAAACAACAAAAAAACAAAACAAACCCTACAAAACAGCAGCAACAACAAATCAAACCACCCCCCACCACACCCTTCTATGCTTCTCCTCACACTAAAAGAATAGTTTTGATCAGGCAGCAGAATTTAGGACAACTTTCATGTTCAACTCAAAAAGCAGAATTTTGCCAACAGAAGAGATTAACACGATTTTTCCATAAGCCTGCAAAAAATTCAATACTTGCTAGAAAACAAACAAACAAGAAAGATAATGCATTGATTTTTTTTGTATTAAGCTTAGACATAAAGTTGTCAACTTTCCAAAACCTCATGAAAAAAATAAATCAAATTATCTCTTATGTTACATGATTATACATAGCACAATACAATGACATGATTGTTCAACTGCAGCTAAATATTTTTCAGCTATGCTAAACTAACATGTATTACTTAGAAACTCTTGGAAACGCACTTTACTTCATGCACCCTAAATGCAAACCAAGACAATACTCTCTATGAATCTATCCTAAACCTTTCTGGAGGAAGCAGTTTCTAGTAGACTCTTCTTACAATTCTCAAGCACCTGAAAATAAACTATCAATAAAACATACTGCCAGCCTTCAAAACAACTGACTCCAATGTTAATCATAAAGCAATGCTGTAATCTGTCAGACCTGTCTCCTTTATACCAAACTTCTCTTAACAGCACAGAGAGATTCATGAAAACACTATGGTCAAGAAACAATATTACCCTCTTGGGCTAAGCAAGAAAAGTTATTTACTGCTGTGATTTCAGAGCTGCTATTTCCACATCAGGTTATGCAAGCTGCAGGAGTAGGGGAAGAATAACACTCCCAGCACCTCAAAGGAGTTTTTACCTGTGCTATCAGCAGACACACAAAAAATACACCTAGAAGTTTTGTGCTTGCTTGCTTGCTACTCTCTGGATTTTCTAAACCAGGACAACACATGGTTTTCTTTCTAACTTATCTATGTAAAATAGCACATTTCCATGGGAAGAAAAATATTCCCAAGGCCACTGACAGCTTGGGTATTTCAGACATCAAACCAGACTGATTAACAAAGAATCTTTAGCTCTGAAATACACCACCACAGGAAAGATCAACATAGTTCATTAATAACATTTCACTACAAAACCAACTACAGTACATTTAATCTTTTACAGAATTAGTCATAGAGAAATAGATGGGAGTAAATGGAACTGTGTTTTTTACTATTCTACATTACAGAAACGTTGTATTTTAAGTTTATAGTGCAGTTCAACCTATTTTTAATCAAAAAATACCTTATCTCTTTTTTAAAATTGACATCATATTGTTATCCCATATGCTGAAGTACTGTATCATTAAAGGACGTTTTAATTTAGAGAGAGAACTTGCATCAAATGCTACCATCAGTTCAACTACCTTCCTCAAATGCTATTTAGCGTCAGTTTTGCCTAGAAAAGACATCATCTCTCTGCTGTATCAGTGGCCCCTGATCACTCACTTCCACCTCTTCCCAGCCGTCTCTGCTGTGAGGGCTTAAGTGTTTATGATTCTGTTAATCAAACTAGGTCAGGAAAAAAAAAGTCTGTCTGAACAGCCCAGAAAATAAACATACTTAGTTTTTAAATACAATTTTTCAACAAAATCAGCTCCACAAGCTGGTTTGTTCAGCAGCCACATGAATTCTTGAACCAACACAAGTTAAGGGAGGGCAATATTGGGGCAGGAACAAGAGGCAAAGAACTGAAACTGGAGAGGGCAGCAGTTTAGGCTTCAACAAAGTGTTTGTCAAGGCACGTTGCCTCTCTGCCACTCGGTTTTACAAGCACAGAAAAGTTATTCTTAACAACCAGAAATGGGAAACACTTACTAAGCCATCAGTGCCAGCTGTGCCACCCTTCAGGCAGATAAATGCCAACAGGCTTGTATTGGCCCACAAAAGTTCAACCTCCAATGGGCTCTATTTGGTAGTATCTAAAAGAAACTGATTTCAACACGTAACTCCAAACAGCTCATCTGTCCTTCCTCACTCATGATCAACTCCACTGAGCTCCTATGTTCTGCAAGATGTTCTTGATTGCTCAAGAGACGGAAACTGTTATAAAAGCTATTGTCAAAGACAAAACTACCCATTTTAACAAACTTGATGTAAGGAAGAGAATCATGAACAGCCCCAGGCATACCAATGCGATAACCCCAAACCAAGAAGTAATGTCTGTGTGTGAAAACGAATGTCCAAATCTCAGAATACTTCCTTCCCCTCAAGTTAGCAGGAAAACCCTGGCTTGCAAGTAGCATTAAAAGCCTGTGTTTTCATTGCAAGACATTTTACTATCAGCCCTAACACCAATACAGACTGACGATGGCTGTAGGCTTCCAGGTAATATAGCAGTGCCTTCTGCCATAGCAGAAGGTCTGCTGCTATGAATAGGCATGTTTTTATTATGAGCAGTTAAGCTCCTATTATTGTGATACAGTTAGTTACTCACAATTATTATTTGCAACACTAAAATACATTTCACGCAGTAGAATCCCTTCAAAAGTAGTAGTCTGTCACTACAACATTGGAGGGGGTGGGATTTGGTTTACGTACTCTCCTCCCTGACATAATCAATGGTTACTAGTGTATTACTATTTACCAAACACAACTTAACTTTGAAGAACAACTGAACCAAAGCTAAGCAGCACATTCACTTAACCTATTTGCTTTTGGAAGCTGATGAGAAATACATCCTCTTAATGTACTTCTCAGCTAGGACTGGGAAAGGAAGTGGGATCTTAAAATGGCATTCGTTTCCTCTCTTCATTGTCTGTCTGCACTACTTCAGCATCTCAGATTTTACACAGCCAATATGATAAATTTGATTAAGGTGATCAGTTACCTCAAATCAGATCTCTTCTGCACTCAAAAGCAGCAGTTTTTCCCTAACTGGTCCAAAATTGCTCATGCTGGCCAGATAAGCACTCAATCTGGCAGGAAAGAAGAGGAACCATGCAACCAGGGACAAGAGAAAGGAGCAAAGCCTCTCCCTGTCAATGTCAGCAAACTGTTAGAGCCTATTATCCACCTGCCTTAGACTACAACACTTCCACACCAAGTAAAACATACTATTCACACCATGTAATTCTTTTTCTTTACAAGACTCTGCACAATCAGAGTCCGGTAAACAAAGCAGTTAACATGGCAAACTACTTCTGCGCCAGTAGCTCTCAAGAAATGCGTTTCCTGCTATCTCTAGATCTAGAGCTCAAGACTGCTCTGAAAAGATGTAGCGAGTAGCAAAACAACAGCAGCAACCATTTGTAACTTGCCTACGTTAGTTGTCAGTGCAAGGCAAATACAGAAGAGGTCTGTAGCAAAGGAAGAGTGTAGGTTTGTGCAATTCAGTTCTGCCTCATACGTCCCACCAGAGATATTCACAACAACTGCATATATTCAGACCATTGGTTAACAATGGTTATTTTCCATTTGCTACTATTTGTACAAGTCTAAGGCTTCAATGCATGTTCTATTTATTCTTAATTATTTAAGAATATTACATGTAGGCTCCCTAACTCCTAAACATACTCTAAAACGTGCTTTAGTCTGTTTCTGGGCCTTATCAAAATTGGACAAGTCACTTCAAGAATTTAACTAATACATGAAAGAATTAAGTCCTTGAACAGCATGTTTTCTTACACACATCAGAGCAAAACCCAGACAATCACAGAAGTTGTGCATTAGTCTAGACCTTCTGCTCAGACATAACCTATGCTAAATGAAAGCACAAGAGGCAACTGATGAGACAGCAAGGGATTTCACTTCTTCATAGGGAGGAAACTCTTCACAGTGAGTGCAGTCCAGTAAAGGAATGCATGAAGCCGAGAGGTGCTGGAATCTCCATTGTTCAAAACATTTTAAAAGTGCTCTGGAAAAGACAATTTCAGTGTTGGCCTTGCCCGAGCTGGAGACTGGAACAGATGACCTCTAGATGTACCTTACAACCTGAACTATTCTACAAGTCAATACAACTCTGAACTGGGCCTGCCATCTCAAAACCAGGGGTCGTGCTATTTTTAAAGCTGATGCTATGGAGTCTGGTTGGCTTTTAAATTCCAGTTTAATATTTCAGAAGATGAAAACCATTACCACTGCATTCCAAAATTCTTGGTATTTCAATCAGCTACATGTACAATTTGGAAAAAAACACTATTATTAAGAGAGCAATAAATTGTGAATTAAAATGCCTAAGAGCTTAATCAGCCCCAACTCTTCAGTTTTGTGTGTAAGCACCGATTGTTCTGATCAGTAGAAATATTTATGTTACAGACTCCTCTAACAACTCCATCAACTAGTTAGTTCACACACTCCTTCCCACTACTGTTCCATGTGTTTGTTCATTTGAAGGAGGCCTTCTTTGCTTAACAGTACAGTTGAAGCCTTCAGTTCTATCTCTTATAATTAAAGACAGATCGGAAAGCTCTTCACTAATGTAGTGTGTTGTCTAACTAGAGTGCTACATACTCTCCATAAAGTTACCATTACTTCTAAAATAACAATAATAAAAAAAACATAAAAGGGGTCTTTTTTCAAATTAGTTGTCGTCTTATCCTAATAGGTTTCTGCTTCTCTTATAGTCCAACCTTTGTGCCTTTAAAATGTCACTCTTTTCAGACCTTTTACTCTCTGGTGTTTCAGTAACTACAGCCTTACCTTGCACTTGGTGTACTTAAGATCAGGAGCCTGATCTCTACCCTGGAAGGTTAAATTCTTGTTTGATTTGGGGTATTGGTTTGGTTTATTGTTTGTTTGGTTTTCCCCAGAGTGAAATTCCACTTTCTTTTCATTTTTAAATAAACTTGAACACATTCTAGAAAAAAGATTAGTCAAGCAGTACACATGTTCACAATAAGCAACTACTCTCTGACTTGCTTCCCTGCAACTCAGATGTAGCTCCTCAATTATTCCTTCCTAAGCACAATGTTTTTTGGACCTTGTTATTATCCCAGCAGCTCCTTAAGTTAATAGCTCCCAATGGATACTTCACGATATGCAAGATGACCGAGATGTTTTTCTGTATCTTTTGAGTAATTATTTCAGCTTCTTTCAAAAGAGGCTGAAAGAAAAAAAAAAGTAAAATCACCATATAGTGACAAATTTCCACATGCTGCCCTGATCAAGACGTCCATCATAAACAAAATAACTGCACATACCCTTTTCTTACAGCTGTGTGAACAGCTATCAGTGAAGAGTACAGTTTCATGATATACTTAATCCCATCAAAATACTGACTTGTAGTAGTACTACTACCAAACTACCTTACTAACTGTAATGACTATATTTTTATCTGCAGTGTTATTCTCTAAATTAAAACTAGTTGGAGTGGTTACTAAATTATTATAACATAGGCAATATCTTGTACCTGAGCTAGTCAGTGTAATCAGAATTCCCTCCAAATGACTGGGTTTTTAGCCTTCCTATAATAACAAGGCTGATGCATCCTTCTGCATACATACTCTATAGTAACTTCTCATATAAATGGCAAACATAAATCAAATATGACATGGTTTAGAGATCACCAAGTTATGTATGTTTTCTGTTAACAGATTAGCAGATTCATGAAGACTGTAAGTGCTCTGGCATTATGAAAAGCTGCAGTGTGAACTCCAAATAATAATCAGGGAAGTCCTGACAAACAAAACCAATTACCAGGGAGAAACACCACTTTGGGCTGCAGACACTGATGTATCAGCAGATTGCAGCAGATCCCTACACAAGCAATGCCGCTGCAGCTAACCACAATTCAGAAGACTCACTGCCGTACCTGTTCTCTGCTACAGTATGTAACAGAATTACATACACCGCTTTACAATCCTGCACTGTACACCTAGATATTGCTCGGGAATACTCCTCTCTCAGATATTAGGAATTCTAACCTTTGTCCCAACTTCCAGATTTGGCAGGAGTCCTTATTTTCCCTCCCTATACTTTACTCAGAATCACAGAAGGGTTGAGGTTGGAAGGGCCCACCAGAGGTCCTCTAGTCCAACCTCCCTGCTCAAGCAGAACCTCCTAGACCACATTACTCAGGATTGTGTCCAGACAGCTCTTGAGTATCTCCAGGGAAGGAGACTCCACCACCATTCTGGGCAAGCTTTCCAACGCTCACAGTAAAGGTGGAACTTCCTGTGTTTTAGTTTATGCTCTTTGCCTCTCATCCTGTCAACTGGCACCACCAAGAAAAGTGGCCCTATCCACTGCCTGACTTCTGCTTGCCCTGATAACATCTACCTTCTTTCATCCATTATTGTTTCTAGTCTGTTTTTTACAGTTAAATGAATCTATTCAAACATAGTTCCTCGTTATTTCCCACATATACCAGACAAAAACTGTTTGGAGGACCAGACAGCTTCGACTTTCAAGCATCACCCCTACTTTATGCTGACATTGCTACAAAAAGAAGCACTTTTACCTGTCACTTGTTCCTGCACTTGTGCTATCATTTCCCTCCTGACAGCACAAGCACATTTGCAGCCAGGCACTGACAGAAGCGAGGAAGTCCTCTGGCTGAAAATACTTTGCTACTTTTGACTTAAGTGACCATCCAGCCACTCTGTCCCCACCTAAAGACACTGTGAACTATGGCCTTACACATTCAATTTTCAGCTCCTTGTGAGAGGAGTAAATGCCAAAGCCTGCAGATCGATTCCTGGATGTGCTCAATCCATACTGAAACTCATACCACTTATTTGAAATGCTCACCTCGCAGAGTAAACCAGAGCAGTTCAGTTACTGACACACAAGACAGGCAGAAAAAAAGCCAACTCTAGGCCTTACAGAACTCACATTTTCTTCAATCATGTTCCCCATCTGATTTAAAAGAAATAAAATAAAATTAGAAAACAAATTGCCTCCCACAGTATTTTATTTCTTGCTTTCTCCCCTAACAGTTCATTCATATAGATAGTTTAACACTATGTTGCTTGAATATTATTTTCAGGAGTTTCTACTACCATTATAAACCAAGCAGGACAAGGAGGAAAGAACGAATGAGGAGTCAAGCAGCTCTTGGGATACTAAAGAGAAGGAAATATTCCGTCACTCCATTCCTTTTTCCTTTCTGGAGAAAAACACGAGGAATCTTAATTTATGTTCTTACTGGTTTTACATTAGAATATTTTATTTTTATGGGTTAGAAAACTACCAAAGCAAAGCAACTATCAGGTATTCAACATCCCTTACCCTATCTGCCAGCATGTTAAAAACTTTACAACTCAGTTTATAAATAGCTCAGACCTTTCAGAAGGACTTCAGAAAATAAAGCCAAAATTTTCTTAATAGCCAAATAATTTTAAGCAATCTGCTTCCAAATTTTAAATAATAAGAAAAAAAAGGGGAGAACTCAGTCTTGACAAAATGCCCCGATCATTTTAGAAGATTTTGGCACTAGCTATAGATTGGTTAAACATGAAATACTCGAGTAAAATCCAACAACAGAACTGCTCTAGAAAACAAGCTTATTTCAGATTGTCTACCAGCCATAAAGAAAGAGCAGGGCATCAGTTTGATAACTTCTTTTTTTCCCTAATAGTAAACTGTCTTTGGATTTATTCTGACATTATCTCATTTTGTGGGAGTCCTTTATTTAGAACATTTATTTGTCAAGAAACAATGGCATAGCTACTTCTCAGAGTCTGATAATAGGAAAGATTTCAATACAATTAATTAGATTTTCAATACATTTATTTCCTTAAACAAATACGAGCATAAAACAAAAGAAGTAATCCAGTATAATTTGTTTTCAGACAGCCCTTAAAAAGAAAAAGAGAAAACCTTACTAGAGTGGTCAATCAGTCTGTATATGTAAGCCTGCAACTTTGAAAGGTATTCTCCCCTTGAAAAATCAAGTTCTTTTTCTGTATCCCCCTCCAGCTTCACGATTTAGAGAAACAAAACCAGACACAAAATAACTACTAAATACTACGCAAGGCGTAAGAGTAACCATTTCAAAGAGAATTCTTCTAAATTCCTTATATTATTGCTTTGTTCCAGAATATTTTAACATTCAGTACTTGTAGAAAAAAACTGTTTTGGAAATAAAAATTATAAGTTCAACCACTCATCCACTTGGGTGGGAGAATGGGGAAAGACAGAACAGGGAGATCGTAACCAAGTATTTTACATTAAAGATCAAACCAGAATTGGCACTAAGTGAAATCAACTTCCTTTTGGGCACCATCAGCAAAACACTGTGCATTAAGTAATGCGACCATTTACTTTTTACTTGGATAGCTGCATGCATAAATACTTTTAACTATAACTGCACACGCAAATACGTGGGACCAAGCCTGGCTATTTGTTGGGAGAAAGCGAAGTTTTATGCGTAAAACTTGAACTTCACCTTTGAGTTGTTCACATGCGTACCTCAGTTTCTCCCTTCACACTCATTCACGGACACCCAGCAGAGTTACATGACTCCCACACACATTCCAAATAACCCCTGTTACCCAACACCTCCATCTCCTAAAATTCTGCTTTTTGACATCCTGGATAAATCTGGCAGGAAAAGTAACACTTGCTGGGAACACTTAAGGCATGTCTCCACAGGCAAAATAATTTAGGGTGTGAATTTGAAGTGCACTGACTATTCCACCCGAACTTGTTTTGTGGACACACCTTTTTTACTCTAAAAACTTTAAAATAGCCACAGGTTCTTCAGCTCAATCCACACACACAGAAACAACCTGCACTCCAAAAACCCTGCCACACAACAATGAAGTGGTTTGACAGCTATTCCATCCTTCTTTCCCTGCACAAATAGCTGAACTTCGAAAGACATTAATTACATTTCCACGTATGCAGAATTTACTGTAAAACAGTCCGGCAAAATTTGAAACTGAGCTGGTATTTGCCAATTGCCTGAAAAACTCCAAAATGAGCTTCAAATGATGAAAGCATAAGAGTTACTTATGCTACTCTCATTTTAGAGTCCTCAAAATAACTAGGTCTAATGTGTGGCATCCCTACCCAAGACTAAATGTTGCTGAAAAGAGAAAAAAAAGCAAGAACTACTTTTCCAGAAGCTTGATTTGATGGAGGAAACTAATGAGAAGTTTATCTTATAAAAAAGCCAAAACAACTAACCCACCCCCCAAAAAATCCACAGTGAAAAAAGAAATAATCAAACAACTCCCTTAGGCTGTTCAAGAGAATTACAAATAGTAATGGCACCAGTTATGTCTCCCAGTTTGAAAGCAATGATGAATTGAACACCAGTAATGGTTAAACTCTTTTCAGAATAAAAGAACTTATGTCAATCTCTTCTTCCAACAGTTAAACAGTGGGTTTAACTTTGCATTAAGCACATTAGCAATAAATACACACTAGAAACATGGCAAACTAGTGGACATATAGCTGGGAGATGATTAAAAAAAGAGATGATAGTAACTTAATGGCTTCAATCCATTTGCCATGCTATAGTTTCACAGGTAATCAAGCATCTGCAATACACATCTGCCCGATTTCTGACAAAAGCAGCAAACTGAATTTCATCTCCAGAATTTTTCATCTTACTAGTAGAAAACTAAATCAGACAACTACACACCAAAAATATAAAGCTTGCCAGATCCACTCACGCTCAGAAACATGGAAAAGAAACCAGCCCACATTAAAAATAAAATAAATATGAGTCTTAAGGTTTGAGTTTCCTTCCTTTTAAATACTTTGTTCTTTAAATTACATCTGATTGGGATTTAAACCGAGCATGCAGGCTGTGAAAAGGATGCATGGCAGGAAAAACTGAACCAACCACGTAAAAGGCAGAATGGGAAGGAGCCAGAACAAAAACTGACTAGGGAAACAGGCCTGGTTCTAGATTAAAAAGTCATTTTAAAGTATAAAGAAATCATACCCTCCTGTAAAGCTTTATTTTCAGTTCATATCCTCAAAAACCCAGGATGTGGACTGCAATTTGTACTACTTTGTGTAATTATATATACAACATCATTCATATATAAAAAAAGAAAACTAATAGCAGATGCTGAAGTTCCTCTGCAACTGTGTATCAAGGAAATCATTCTTTGAACACAGTAATGCACCTCATTTTACCTCATTTGTTAATGAGGTCCTATATATGCAAATGAGAAGCTTTGGAAGCACTACACAACATTTTCAAGCAAGTGACAATATCGCTCTGATCCACTCACATCGTTACGCTGTTATTTTTATCTACAGCATTCAGAACGTGCACACTATCTAGATTTCCAAATGGCCTTCTCACCTTAAAAGTACTATTGCTTTTACCATCAGAAAGGAAGCACAGTAGGTGTTATAAATTGTTCCAAGACAACAGTATTTTTCACAAAATGAGCAGAAGCACAAATGCTGAAAAATCCTATATGCAGACTTTGTCAGGTAGCCAAAAGATTCCTAAAATAAGACGCGACCCACATTCATCTGGGGGGTGTTTGTTTTGTGTTTACATTTTTTTCTGGACACAGCAGGGACATTAACAGACATCCCCTTCTATCTCTTTTTTTTTTTTTCTTTTTACATGAAAACCAATTTGCAAGACTGTGCTAAAATCACTAGTTATATATTGAAGAATTCCTCTTTTACTATTTTAAAAAGAAGCTTGATTTATCAATGTTCTATGCAAATTATACTTTTCACTCTTAAGAGTTGCCTTTACCCAAGTTTACCAGTGTTACTTTATCTTTCTAATTCAGAAAACATATTTAGACTAGAATATTGGAGGTAGATTTCTCCCTTCCTCTGAGGATCCAAACCTCAAGCCCACATGCTGACACATCTTAATGGAAATCTAGGCATACAACTAGGAAAAAAAACTGTAACAATCAAACTACCTACTATGATCAGTTACAGAAAGCAGCACTGTCACTACTGGTTTAGAAAACTTCACTGGTTCTTGCTTGGAGCTCAACAGGAACGACTCCCTCCTCCAACAAATTTCACTCTTTAGTTTCACCTCATCCATAAACAGACATGCACAGCATCATCCCAAAGTCTTTAACTGATCTCTCCATGCGCACAGACAGAATACCTGCTTAATAATTCTGTACATTGTTTTCCTTTCAAGTTTTAGCTCAACAAAACTCTTGGGTATATACACAGAGCTAACAAACAAACCCAAGCACTCTGCTAACTTGTAACCAATGTTTTTATCATTCCTCTGGGAAGCATCTCTCCCTGTTTTGCATCCATTTTATACAAGGTTTTTCTTTGTCTCACCTTTCTTCCTCCCAGACACAGCCAGTGAACTGAAGTTATCACTTAAACTATGTCACTACTGGAGTAACTCACCCATTTAAAGATCGACTTAGCCACTCTAGAACAGCTGTGCAAGATACATGTATAGATACTTTTATAGATACAGACAGCATAGATGCTGTCTTCAATCAGACAACATTTCAAAGGGCCCAGCACTTCTTTCCATGGACCTTCCTGACTGTATGAACAGGAGGATGGTAGCAGCTTTAACATTAAAATAAACCTCCCATTACTCTGCTACAGCTTCTGTTAAGCAAGGGGGCTTGCTTCCTAATGTGTTATTCAAACACCTCAGCAAATCATTAAGAATTACATTTACAGTTTGTAGTCCGTTTCCTCCATGTTTTTAAAAATCTGGTAAACTGAATTTTGCTTGGAAAGTTCATTCTGTGAAGGTGATCTACTTGACTCAGTAAAATCTTTTGTATAACAAAGGCCAGGTCCTGCTCCTGAGGCTTTCAGCATCCTCGCTGGGGAAAACTTTATTCCCCCCACATTAAGTTTCACAGATACTTCTCCTCAAGCCAGCTAAGATGCATCTATAAATGCTAACTGTAGAGCTACACAACCTTCGGATTACAGCCAACACTTAAAGTTTCCCACAGCACTTTTGCTCAAATACAACATAAAGCAAACATTTCTTATATCTGCCTTCTGTCGGTGTTGCGGCCATTTTTTAAAAGAACTCTCTTCAAGCACATGAATCCAGTACAGTCACCTAAAATCATTCCATTTCAATATTATAGCTGTGAATGTGTACCTGATATCCACAGCAAGAGGCTGAATCTTCTTGTGAATAGTAACAAGAACAGATTTTCTTGTCTGATTTCCAAAGGAATTTCAGAGTGCACCAACTTTTCTGGGAACATTGTTAGAGTGCACTGGATGCTAGATGTAGCTTATTCTGACATGAACTGCTTTACATGAAGTAGCAGTTAGATTGCACCCTTTCTATGTATAAGGCAGTTAATGCATTCAATAATGCCCTACAGAAATTCCCTTCTTGCTAAGCCCAAGTTTCTTTGGAGGTAAGCAGAAGCACAGGAATATATTTACATTTCACCTAGGAACGGTGCAGAGTTACAGAAGAAACAAAAATCCATTTGAATGCATATCTTCAACAAAATCACCCTATTTCAGCTGTTGGCAATTCCAGCAGGAGAGTTGAAAAAAATACAGAAAGGGGGAAAAAAAATTGAGCTTGAAATTCAAGTCCGTGGCCTAAGTTTACACACTACCACTTTAGCTCATTTTAAACTGAGCAAAGATGTTTTATGACCTTTTGATGATGTGGATTTTCAGTGTCAGGGTGAAATCACATATTAAAAAACTATCTCTGAAAAAGACCTTTTTTTTCCCCCCAATTTTTGTCCTAAATTAGAATCTTGAATTCTTCCAAAGTTCCAGATGAAAATAGGTGTTGGCATCTCATGGAATATTTCACTGTCACATGTTTCTCCATAGGTTAATCGTTACTTTCATTCCTCATATAGACAGAGGAAGGAAAAAACCATAATTTATTTTTCCTCTCTTTTTTATTTTTGATAAAGGAAACTCCACAAGAAATGTAACAGTTTTGATGTAACCATCCTAAAGCCAGTAACTGATAAAGCACTGACTCTCGAAGTTAAAAGCACTCGACACGTCACCCTAAACTTTTGAGTCCTATCTCCTAAAATCCTAGCAGTACGTTTTCTGAAAGACTCTGTAGATCTTAAATATTCTTATTTTAATAACCTAAAGTGAGAGTAGTTATAATACGCTACGTACAAGTAATACCCTTCTGAAGACGCTTTATTGTTACCACAAATAAACATTCCCCGGACTCTCAATTTGATATAGACACTAGGGACAAACAAAGAGTGACCTTTTAATTCCTATAAATCACACAAAGAATCTGAATGTGCCAACTCTAAAAAAAAATAAAATGAAATCAACCAATCTATGAAGATCACACTAAACATGCTGGTAAAACTCTTCACTGAAATCTGTATTAGTAAGAACCAGACCCATAACAGCTGAAACTACAGTTGCTAGACTTAAACAAAGACGAACTTATCCTCCAACAATTAAACAACCTCGTTCAGACTGTTACAGGCTTCTTATTAGAGAGACCAAAAATCTGAACGTCCGGCTCTACATTTAATAAAAAACACACAAACTTTTCTCTAGCTCCAATAAAATAAAGACAGCACTTTTTAAGTTAGAAATAAGTATCTTGAGGAATGTACAAGTTTAGTATCTCATTCCTGCTGCATCTGTGCACGGACTGCTTTTCTTTTGTCTGCTAATCACTATTTCCAAATCACTACGAATACCTGCTAATGTCAAATACATATGCGTTATGCCACAACACACCGATTTTCTCGGCTTTATCCAGTCACACATCTGTTGCTCTGGGACAGCTCTGCTCAGTGCCCTCCTTCACACCTCCCCAGATACCGTAGTTTTAGAAAGCGCTCTGTACACCCGTGCTTGGCAACATCAGATCCAAACCCCACGGTTTCCAGCTCCCTAAGAACTTTTCTTGCGGCGCTCTAGATTATCAGGATCGCGCGGTGCCCTTAACGATTAGGAAGTTCGCCGGAGCCACCGCCAGACTGATTTACCGCCTCGCCCTCAAACTCCCTCCCCGAAACGGGACCCTCCAAGGACAGGAGGGGACCCCGATGGGCGACGATCCCCAAACCAGCACCGGCTTCCAGGGCACCAGGGTGCGGGCGGGCGGCCCGGGGCGCGCTCAGCCTCCCCGTCCGGCTCACCCCGCCGAGCGCCGGCTTCCGGGAGGCTGAGAGCACCCGAGCCCGGAGCGGACTGTCCGAGCTCCCTCCCGGGAGCCCGCCTCGGCGGCAGGGAGCTTTGTGCCGCTCGCCCCTCGGGGGCGAGACCTTACCCGGTGTACGCTGGGCGCACATGTACCTCCGCTCTGCCCCTCCAACCACACCGCGCCTGAAGCCGCAGCATGCGGTCGGCAGGAACGGGGAGGAGGGGAAGGAACCCGCCGGGTCTTCCCCGTTCTCCCTCCACCCGCCGCCCTTGGAAGGGGGGGCGCGACGAGCTCACCCCCAGCCGGGCGAGGGTCGGCACGGGAGCGGCCGGCCGGGCTGCACGGAGCCAACTTAGACAAAGGGCACTTCAGACTCCATGTCTCCGCTCCAGCTGTCACCGGCCGGGAGCGCGCGTGTGCCGCCGCCACCGCACCCCCGTCACCCTTCCCCGCCACCGCCCCCCGGGAAGCGAAGGGAAGGGGGCCGGGAGAGGCGGCTGCTCCCCGGGAGCCGTCGCCCCCCTTCTCCCCCTCCCCCCCATTACAAAGCGCCGGTTATAAATAGCCGCTCCCGGCGCCAACGCCTCGAACCCGCGCGGTGCCGGCCGCTCACTCACCCACCGCCCCGGCCTCTCGCCGCCGCCGCCCCGCCGCCGCCAGCTCCGCTCCGCTCGCCCACCCGCCCGTTCTCCCTCCCCTCAGCCTCCGGCTGCCGGATTCACCCTCCCGGACCGAGCGCCAAACGCGGCGGCCCAATCGGCATCGCGCTCATTGGCGAGCGCCGAGCGCCGCCTCCATTGGATGGACGCGGACAGAGATGCCGTCCCCCCCCACCCCGCACACGCACCCCGCGCCAATCAGGAGCGGTAGGGGCGGGGCGGAAGGCGGGGGCTCGCTCCACACGTGCGGGGGGGGCAGGGAGGGGTGGGGGGACTCTTTGTTCTCGCGCTTCCCCCCTCCCGCGCCCCGGCTCCCCCCTGCCACAGCGGGGCCGGGGGGAGTTGGACCCTTCCGCCGCCTCCCGCTGTGGAGGGGTGCGGAGCGGGGGGGCGGGGGGGTGAGGGTTGGCGGGAGGGGCCGCGCGGCTGCCGAGTTTGAATCAGTTCGAAAGTGGGAGCCGTAACGGTTTTAACGGTCCCGCCGCGCGCGGGAGCCGCCAGCCCTGAGGGAGAGGGCGGGAGGGCCGGACGGAGGGACAGGGGGAGGGCCGGGGCGGGCGCTCCCCTCAGCCGCCGCCGCTGATGCTGCTCCCCGCCTGTTGCTTCCCCCCGCCGGCTCGCCCCACCGCCCGCCCTCATGGCGCCACATCGAAAGGGTCTTGGCCGGCTCCAGGCCGGGCCGCTCCCCAGACCCCGCGGATGTCGGCGGGCTGAGCCACTTGCGGAGCTCCCTGATGCGCCCCTCGTGTCGTGTCGTTTGACCTTCGCTTACCCAAACTTCACCGGCGAGGGCCCTTCTTCGTGCATCGCGCCGCTCCCCTTGGCTTTCTCTGCCTCGCTGCTCCGCATCCAGAGCGGCTTCTCCGCTGTCGGAGCCCTGCCCTACCCTGTGGTGGGAGCGGTGATAAATCACAGCGGCAGCGCGGTGCCCACTCCACATCGCGGTGCTTGTTACGTGCTGTCTCCAGCCTCGGAGGTTGCTATCGTTTTCCCTCGTTTATAATCTGTGAGCCATGCTCATAAATCTTGTCACCGAGGTTGTGTTTGAGGATTCCTGCTTCTTTAGTCTGCTGTCATCTCGCTTTTCGGTGACTTCAGCCCTTCTTAAGCCTATCTGAAAAATAAAATTGCAAAGCTAAGTTTCCTAACGAGTACTTTAGCCTTCTCTTGTGACCGTATCCCTTTCCTGCACATCCCAAATGCGAGCCACATCCTTGCTTCCACAGTATTCCCGTCATCCTTCCTCACCAAATACCACCTCCTTTCTTCCTTATGAATACCGGGGTACATCTTGAGTGTCAAAATACCAACACGAGCAGTGGCTGCTGTAATGAAGTCCTGAGTGATAAAAGTTTCTTGCAGGGGAAATACATCACAAGCACAACCTGATTCCCAAATCATGCATTTTGCTTATATGTTAAATGAGGCTTGGTGTTCTCTTTAAAGCTGATGTGCTTGTGTGCTTTCCATATGTAAATACTTAACATTTCCAAACTTCATCGCGTATTAAACTTGCAACAAGATACTAAGAGTTGGCATTCCTACACTGTATGCTCTCGATTTACCTCATGGCCTTGAAAAGGGGTTTCTACTAGTGACTTATTCTTAATCTCTGGTGTTTTGTGAGTTAAGCGCCAAAAACGTGCAGCAGGAAATATTCCCTTTTACAGTCACACATCAGATTGTCATAACCTTCCTCTAATTCTAGCAGAGTGGCTGACAATTGGAAAGAGTATCTTAAAATGATCACACTTGCAATATATTAGTCATTTTTGGAAATTCAGCTTTTTCAATCTATTCTGCCCCAAGATGGCTGCCACCACCAAAATGGCTACCCAGCCCCTCCACAATTTAGGGTTCGTCATTTAGTCTGGTTCTTAGAGTTGCACTTCGTGGGACCTGGTTTCAGTCAGCGAGTGTAAATGCTAAATAAGCACAGGGTAACTTCGTACGAGTGGCACAACCAGCCACAAGGCGGAAAAACCTGTGTTGTCTGAGACCTCAGCACAGATTGCTTTGGTTTTCTCTCTTGCACACAAGATTATTCATCCGTTATACCTGAAACTACTGCTAGATTTTCTAATTTAACTAGAAAATTAAACACATTTCTAATGGAGTTACTCTTCCTCCTTTGCACTGTAGCAAAACGACTTTTCCACCAAGGCTTCGCTGTAGGATCTAAAAGTGATGAACTCTACAGCAAAGAACTCCATTAGGTGGTGATTTTCTGATCAGTCGTTCAGGTTATCTTATACAAGACAGGAGAATTTTAGCAGCTTTTTTTTGCTGTACACGACAGTTTAATGTTGCAACGAGCACTGTACAGACTTTGTTTTCACAGTAAATCACCCAAATGGTTTTCTGTTTCTGCTGTGTTTTCGTGATTAAAGAACACCCATTTGGACAAGGATCTGCTTTGTGCAGAGACATTCAGATCTTTAGGCAAAAACAGTGCAAGAAGGTGTGAAAGAATTATGAAATCTGGTATTGTGAGGGGTCATTCTGAAAGGAGTGAATTCTCATGGCAGCATGTAATAGTGCTTTTGAGAAAAGTAGCTAACATTGAAGAAATATATATGTGGTACATGACAAATTAAAATTGGACTCAAGAAAAATGTATCAGATTTGGTTTAGACCCTCTGGAATTGTTGAAAGCTCCTGCCTTTTTTTATAGCTAACACATTGTGGAAGAGCTTTTTTCATGTTCCCAGCACATGAATGAAAGATGTATGTTCATATTCTATGTGTTACTAAAATAGTGGAACAAGGCTTTGTCAGATGCTAGATCACTAACATCCATTAGCCATAAAAATAATCGTTTAACAGCATCCTAACTGTGATTGCTTACATTGGGGTGTACTTCTGTGCCTCTTGTCACCCTTTTAAAAGAGTGGCATTGAACACAGTAAAAAAACCCAGGTACAGTGCTACAAAGCAAAGCGAAGAGTTGAGTGGGTACTTTTAAAGATTTGTGACATCTCAGATAAGGTGGTGCTTCCAAAGCACAGATTATCCATTATGCGTTATTATCCTAATGATTTTCTTGCAGTCAGAATCAGGTGGTATTGCTTCCGGCTGGCTGGGGGAACCAAGCAGGACCAGTCAGGGAACTGCCTTAGCCTGAAGTAAGCACAAATGTTGGCTGCTTTTCCCCTTGCCCACCCGGTTTCATTAGGGACAAGCACAGCTAGGCCGAGGTCACCATCAGCAGCCCAGAGCAGGCATGCCAGTATCTGCGTCTGTAACTCTTGTAGATAAGCCTTGTGTCTCACTGATCACAGCCTTCCTTTCCTTGGCGCTTCAAATCGCACTGCAATGAAGCTGTGTGCAGCTTTTGGGTGGGTCTCCCGTGTGGTGTGGTGTGGTCTGATGGACTTCACAGATTAGTCACACAGACTCGAGAGGTTCAGTCTGGTTGCTTTTGAGCCGAGTTGCTCGGTGGTGGGGAGAGGAGGAGGAAGATGCACACCCTGTCCTTGTTATACCTACCCCTGCAAGCAAAGCCTGTAGCACTGTAAATAATACTTCACCCAGAAGGCTGCTTATGATCATGGTCTTTGTTTCTTCGGGGTTTTTTGTAATTATTTTATCTACTTTAGAAAGGCATCCCATATCTGTTTTGGCAGATGTACCTTCCAGATGCTACTCATTCAGTTCCTAACACTAATCTCTATTTTTCCTGATACCTTGGCTTATTGTGTGGCTTAAATTCTACATTTTAGTCCACGTGAACTTGGTAGGATTTTATAAGATGTTTGCATATGTGGAAATGTATGTACAGCCTAAACCAGTAGATCTGTAATAGCTTTAAACTGTTACACACGGCGATGATTACACAGAAGTCAGCACATACCCTCTTTAAAGAGTTGGCCTCTTGTTACATGATTATTAAAAAAGCAGTTCTTTTCTGTTAACTTTTTAAAACCAGTTAATGACTATGTTTTGTAACTAGTCATTTTGAGATCAGCTATGTTTTAAAATGTTTTTCCATTAATATCTGAATGGTACTTAAGGGCCAATTTCCCTGACAGAAGTGCAACCTTACGTCCTGTTTTGCAAACCTTTTCTGACCTCTTTTTTTTCCATTGGCTATATGGTTCTCTGTAGAAGTGAATTTAATGATCAGATAAAGTAACTTTGGACATAGTGGCCACTGGGCTAGATGAAGAGAACAAGGAGCTGACCCACTGCAAGTCATGCAAAAAAAAAGTGGGTTTCAGACCTGCCAGCTCTCACGCATTGTGCTCGAGACTCCCGCTCTGCCCTCCCCTGCTCTTCTCTCCCACTCATAACCAAAGAAGGGTGGGAGGTGTGTGCAGCCAGGGTGCAAACCTTGTGTACAGTGGCAAGCGTAGGTGTGTAACACCAGAGCACCATGACAATTAAATAGACGGCATCCATGAAAAGGAGAATAACAGTAAGTGCATTGCTAAATGTGATTGCAGGAAAATGCACAGATTTATGTGCCATTAAAGGCGGACTGCCCCTGGTGCTGTGAATGGTAACACATGCAGCTGGTTCTTAGCTCTGCAAAAGCATCAGGCTTGTCCCTGCAAGGAACAGAAAGCTACCTGACCTTTCACTGAATGTTGCCTCATGTATCATGATAAAGGTGTGTGATATACTAAGCATAAACCCTTTCAGCATGCTGGGCCACCTCAGCTCTACTGAGTTTGAGGAGATTTTGTTGAGGGAAGGGGATGCAGGCAAATAAAGGTGGAAGTGAGAGGCAAACGATTAACTCAAGCTCTGTGTCAAATACAGGATAGTACCTTTTTGGCTAAGGAGAAATGTTGCCAAAAGGAAAACTAGTGTTGTTTTTATACAACAACAGAAGCAATGTAAGTGATTTTCTATTAACTCTTTTTAACACACAAAGATAAAGCTTATTGCATGTCATCATCCATTCAGTTTGCGAAAGGGGTGAATTGACTTTGCCTGGCTTCAATTAGAAATTAATATGACTTTAACAACTATCTATAGGTAATGGTTTCACTTAAAATACACTTCTGTGTATTTTGTGGTCACAGAAGCTGCTTAAGTTGTGTAAGAAAAATATTTTCCCGTCCCTGTCTGCTTGTTTTTCCATTTTCTTTTTATTCTTTACCTGACCTGCATTTACTGTTATATTCAAACCACTTAAAGGACTATATGTTCTCATGTAGCAAACTTGCCATGAAAGCATATGCTTGATAACTTAAATCCCAGAGCCCTGTTCTCATTTCCAGGTATATTAGGCAGCATAGCTGTCTGATACTGCTGGGTGTGCCACTCACAGGGGAGGATTCTGCTGCAAATTGGAACAAGTGGGCATTCAATGAGCATTGATGGATGGTCTCCCATCAGGCCAAATCCAAGATTAAAAGCCTGAGCTCTGTTTGAGTGTTCTGTTTCTGAGGTGTCTAAATTCTTCAGCGGCAGTGGCCAAGTTACCCTGCTAGATGGACAGAGTTCACTGATGAGAACCAAATCATCTTGTTTAGCTGCAGAAGGTACTTCTTCAGACAGGAAAGCACAGTATACAGTATACATATGTAGTAATAAATCAGACAGTTTGCAAAAGTAGACGCGGCTGTGAAAGCTCTTTCCTTCTCCTCATCATTTCACTTCTCAGAAGTATTACCTACACATGTAGCCACCCTTCCATCTGTGTGTGAATTTGCCATGCCTCCATTTGTAGCATCATCTATTCCTCCTTATTCCCTCTTTGATATTTATGGAATGCCTGCTTTCAGCTAGTTCTTCCTTTGTAAAAGTGTAGTCCTGTCCTGTCGCCAAGTTGCCTAATCCTGACATCTAAAATACTAGGAGGCATTTGCAGTTGCACTAAGCCTACCTACCTTTTCTGAATATAAGATGATAATGCATACTATGTTACGTATATATATACACATGATCTGACATATCCAGGTTGGTAAATTCAAAATGGTAAAAATGAAAATACTGTTTTGCAACATAAAGTTGATTAAACTGGAAAAAAATTCTGTTCTTCTCACTTTTATGAGAGAAGACTGGGAATACCTACACTTGGAAAGTGGATTTGATAATCTGTTCAATCTTGCCAGGACTAGCAAGTTATATTGTCAAAAAAGTTGTGTGTATGAAGAAGATGTATGGTAAAGACTTTATAGTGAAAGTAAAAAGATAATGATACTCATCCACCCGTTAAATAAACTCCATCTAATGCAAGTCATAAAAATAAGATGTTTTTCACAAAGGTTTATGAAGATGCACAAAGTACAAAATGTGTGTCCTATTTGAATACGTTTCTGGGTTGTAGAAGTATTTCTCATGATTCAGGAGCCTTTTCAAATGACAGTTTATTCCCAATTTCATCCCTTGGGCATGGGCTGCAGGAAGTTTCTGTTAAGTCCAGACCAAACCAAGTTGCTGCCCTGTTTCTTTTCCTTCTTTGCATGTTTGTGGAGGCTTATATTGAGCTGAGGTGCTGGTCCCTACCGACAGAAGGCAAAGCCTTCCAGCACCTCTGGCTTTTTGTTTTCCAGTCTTAGCCCTCAATAAAAACATTCACAAATAAACGCAAATTCTGTAAAAGGATTACTCAGCCCCACTCACTGCTGTGACATCGTGTCAATGAGTTTACTTCCTGGCTGTAAGGATTTCTAGTGATCTGGCAGTCTTTTTGCCAAATACACGGTTCTTTATCATACACATATCTCTGAAGATCAAAATGGTAAAACCAAAAAATCTCTCTCTGCTGGCCTGAGAAAGCTATTACTGGGAAAATAATGTTCCATTTCTAAAGTCAGAGTACGATAAGAGGTTTTTTGTGCTTTATGACAGAAGGGAGCACCGTTGCAGTGATTTGTGCGTGTACAAATATAGGCAGACCTGCATGTTAAAGTCTGTCATGCAGTGATGCAGGACTTGCAAGAGATGGGCAGACAACATTACATTTTAGGTGTCCACTGAATACACTGGTCAGATGCCTAATGAAAAGAATCACTGATTTGATTTTGTATCAAACTTGTATCATAGAATAAGAAAGGTTGTTGGTTTAACAATTTTAAAATGTTACGTATCACCTTCCTCCCTGAAGATTTCACGCTGGGTGTAAAACACACAGTTAAGAGAAATTGAGGGAACTGGATTTCAGCCAAGAAAATCTGGAAATAAATGAGTGTCTGCGCAGACTGATGCTGAGAAATGCTCTATGAAGGGTGGATTGCTGACAACTACATAAGTGTTAACACCTTGTCTATAATTTAAGAGCAAAAGGGCACATTTTGCTCTCAATAATGCTTACTTAAATAAATAACACCAAGGACAGAATCCCATCTTTTGCTTCCAAAGCAAGCAACGTAAAAAGGAGGAAAAGGACAGGCAAGGCCCGAGCAGCATTGAATTTCCACTTAAGACCTTATATGCTTCCAAGTCACATTGAGGGATTGAAGTTTCCTATCTGTCAGTCTGAGGGTGTATTTCTGGTTTTCTCCATCTATGTGGGTCTTAAGTGAATTTTAATTGGCATTACTCACGGGAAAGTGAGAGGAGATTCTAAGGCTGAAAGTACGAAGGACTGAGTCAACCGAGTGAGCGAAACAGTGACTAACTAATTAAGTGACTAAGCGAGCAGGGCATTGTTTGCTTTTGTGCTCCTTTCTATGCAGGAGTGAATGGCGGGGCTATTACATGTGTGTGAATGAGCGGGGTCAGGGTTGCCGAACAATCCATACATTTGTGTGGTCTTTCCATCGTTGGATTAGACTAATGAGCCAAGTGTTTGGAATATTAATACAGCTCAACTTGTTATATGGTTTAGAGGCAAATGAAAAAATAGGAATAATAATATGCCAAAGGCTGTTTGTGGTTGCATACGGGTAACTCTGCATTGGGTAACCGGCTGTTCCACGGCAGGTTGTTTTCAGCCTGTTGGTGTCAGGGAGCTGAATGGTGCACTATTACTGCTTCTAGGATTATTGTGATAAGTGACATTACCAAATCTGTTTGTAGTTTATTGCAGATCTAATTGTGTAATATAAACTGAAGCATTATCTGACAATGAAATGATTTTCTGTCTTATTACACTTTCATAAAGGAACAGATTTGGCTATCCTTATGTCAACTATTTTGCTTCCAAAGTAGTTAACAAGGCTAGCAATAATTTTGGCACCCTAAAAGCTTATTCCTTCAAATAGCATAAACAGAAGCAGAAAAAAACCCCTTGTTCTGTTATGTCACATATAAATCATGTTCTATTGTCACTTTTCATTTCATAGCTTCAAGCAATTAAGAGAATAGGAGTCAATATTATGCTGCTAAAGTCCAATCAGATCACAGGTGGATATAAAGAAATAGCCTAGAATCTTGGAAAACTTAGAGGTTTTCCCTTCCTGTGGATTTGTTGGTTTTTTTCCTGAAGACTCACTGGCCTTTATACCCTGATCTTTTTCTAAAACAAAAAACAAAAAACAAAAAACAAAAAAAAAAACAAAAAAAAAAAAAAACAAACAAAAAAAAAAAAAAAACAAAAAAAAAATAAATTAAAGAATAATTCTAACTTCCAGTAGTAGAAAAGGTAGAGGAAAATATATCGAGCATTAGTAGTTACCAGCATTAGTAGTCACCAGTGTTTCAGCAATTCAAATGTCTTGACCTGAGCTGGGAAATGTTATTAATTACTGTAAGTTATTCTAAGTTTGAAAATTGAGGTTATTGGAAACATATGTATATTACATAATTAATCCTACAGTTTTTCGGGCTTTTTTCTTGCATGTCAGCTGATTGTGCCAGGAGAGGATATTTCCTGATCCCAAGCCAAAATCTGCTCTTTCATCTGCACTGCACTCTCTTAAAAGGTTTCAGTAAATTGAGCAGCTGGCAGTGTTTTTTCATATATCTTATGGTCAAACCCCCAGGTTTGGGATGGCAGTCATCCAGGGAAGGACATGATTTGGCAAACAAACTGATTTAACAAAATGCTGATGTTCTGTGTATGCTGCCATCTTCCCAACTGTAGTTTGATCTTGATTTGGATGCCTTAAACTATGTGACTAGCTTGAAAGAGTTGAACAATTTGGGGATTTTGGTGGGCTTACCTATCCAAAAGAGCTGTCTGAATTTATGAGCAAAATTAGTCGCTGATGTATGTGTGAGCCCAATGCCAGATGTAAAAATTTGTGACTTCTGCTCTGATGGAGGTCACGTAGGTATGTTCTGGTTATCCAGGCACTGGTAAAACTTGGGTGGACTCCATTCAGGTCTCGTGACAAAAATGATCAAACCCAGAGGCAAAAATTATTGAAAAAGCTTTAAATGGCAATATCGTTTTGTAGAAAATAGAGAATTTTTGATCTATGTTTTAAACTGACCGGTAAACGGCAAAAATCTTCTAAACTGATCTCTTCAATCAAAACCCACGTGTTCCTATCCAAGGCTACCGTTAGCAGCCGTTTTACTAAGAGCTGAAAATTCGCCCATGTTCTTCTGAGCCACTTAGTCTCCAACTTACCAATTCCAAACAGTGCTACTGAACAGAGAAGGCTGAAAAACATTTCTATGAGTTTCAAAGAGGAGGGTTTGGAGGTTGCTTCAGGCTAGTTCTTTAGGTTAGCATTAGCTGCTGGGAACTTGAGGTGTGGGTAGATGGTCCAGGAGAAGGGAACAGATGTGATTTACTCTTCCTTTGATTTAGTTTGTGGGTTTTTGTCACTGCGCTTCCATGTGCCTAATTCTCACATTTTCAAAACTAGGATAGGATGAATGAATATTTATAAAGTGCTTTTGATGCCTAGAGAAAAGGAGGCTTTAGCATCTCAGGATGTCATTAATAGAGTGAGAACTTACCATAGTAAGTTGTCACTGACGTTCATATTTGTGACTTTTAAAAATGATTTTCAAAGTACATTCTGTATTGGAAGATTTGAATGCAATATTGCAGTATCAGAAGATAAGTAGGGGTTAAATCATGTCATGTTTGTTTTGGGTGGCCAGATACACAGAGAGAGAAACCTTGCCCACAGCTGGATCAACTTTTCAGATAAGAAAGGACAATGTGCCATGTTAGTTACACCATACAGCAAGCAAATGCTTGTCTGCATGTAAATTCTTGCAGATCTTCAAAAGGTCACACAGCCTGACTGCGGCTCAATGTCTGCCATGGGTCATGGAGCTTAACTGAGGAGCATCCTCTGCATGCAGCTGTCAGACCGTGCTCCGTCTCATAAACTAGACTGATAGACAAATCAAAATCTGAATGATGAATTTTCTCTCTTATCTTCAGCCTTTTAGCGATGTCTGCACAAAAGCAGAACCTCATGAATTGTGCCCAGGCTTGTTCCACACTCTGGAAGGGCTGCACTTCTTCACTTTCTCAGCCCATGCTTCACATAACTGCTTCCGAATTCTCCTCGTGCTTCCTCAGAGCGTGGAAGTCAAGCGCGTCCGCCTTGCACATCACATGCTCTTTCATAGTGCCTCTTCTGCAAAGTGTCTCTCACAGGTTGAGCAGTTCACGTTAGTGTGAAGATAGAGAGGATCAATAATAAAGAACTGCTGCCATTTGACAGCTGCTCATTGACACACATTATGAGTATCCAAATTTATTTCGCCAGCTTTTGCTGCATTCCTCTGTGTACAGACTCAAGGGACCAGGAAACTGTTACAGAAGCTGCATCTTGAAAACCAGTTTGCACAATGCTGCGGGAATGTCCAGTGTGAACAGCTTCAGGTTTGTGCTTTGAGTAAATTTTACACATTCTCAGAGCTGTAGCTCAATTATTTATAGTACATATAGTGTTTTCCTGAGAAGTTCTATGAAGGCAGGTAAAGAGAAACTTTATTAATCTCAAGATTCAAGCTGTATCTGAAGGACCGTGGCACTTCAGAGGGCTCTTCTGAACTGCACAGTTGAGAAACAGTTATCCCTGTGTGCCTCACCCAGCATCCAGAGAACACCACATCAAAAGCACCAAATCAGCCTCATTAGACTGCATAAACAGGAGGCTTTGTGTTTCCATTTGCTCTCCGTTAAAAAAGAACCAAACACCAAACTTAGGAAATGAAATGCAAAACTAAATAAACGGAACCCTCCACTCATACACACATACAGTTACTCTGTTAAAATGTAAGAAGTCAGGAAATGCAGAAGTTAATGTCCTTATGTCAGCTCTGAATGGAGACAGTCTTTCTCGTCCTGTTTGCCTTGTTACATTTAGTCAGATTTATGGCCCCTGTCTCAAACTGCAGCAGCTTCCCAGTTTATGAGAATAAGAGACTAACATCTGGAACAAACCAACTAAACTGCCCAAACTTATTTGGAAAAATATAATTAGACCCTTACATAATAATAAAATACAGCTCAGTAATAAAATTAACTAAATACATCGATTGCTATACTTTTGCTGTTTAATGTGTACTGTAAAATAAACCAGATGTACATTATGACCAAATGAATGTTGCTGTAGAAGCTTAATATTTGCATTTTGTGGTTGCTAACATCCTGCAGCAGTGAATTAGAGAACAATTCTATGCTGTAAGATTTATTTCCTTTTATTATCTTTTACTCATCAGCCCGAAGTGAACAACACCCAGAAAGCTACTGACCAAGAGAAGCTTCCCAGCACCTCTCTGCTGAAGGAGCTTCAGAATGTATTCCCTTCTAAGGACTGCTGAAAGAGTATCAATTATGCAATGTATGCCTTAATTATGAATTAATCCTTAATAATAATTATTAATTATGTTGCATGTGTATTAGTTAGCATGGTCTTCATTAAATAATGTGTGATATTTGGTGATGTATTACCTGGACAATTTTTCACACACACAATAATGCTTAACTAAGAGGTTGGGACCTGAGTTAAGGGATGAGCAATCTTTCTGAAGCATTTTTATAGTATCATTGATCACTAATATTGTACACTGATAAATACATGAAGAATCTGAGTTGAACTGCTTTTGTCTGCTGTATATTCATAAAAAGATCTTGTGGTGGGATTTCCCTGGGTTTGTTAGCTTTTTAAGGGAGTAAACATCTGAACCTTTACTATTATTCTGAATTTAATACTGGATATTCTATTTGACTGAAAGGAGCAATAAAAATAGCATGTACAGAAAATCCCCAGTTATATTAGCAGGATAAACACTGTGCTGCTGCCCCCAAAACCTTCTTACAGCCCTGTCTTCTAGTTGAAGTCAAGTCTGCCAAGAAACACATAGTTTTGATCTGTTTAGTAGAAACAGTCTTGTGAGTTAGAGCTGGATTTGCAACTTAACTTGCAAAGAAGCGTGCTTGAAAATGTGAATGTTTCAAATTAACAGCTAGTCCCAGACTTCTTATGTAGAGTCTGTGGTGGGTGCTAAGTAAAGAAAAACACAGCTTGCAGAAGCAAGTGGAGCCCTCGAGTAGCTGTTATTTGGCCATTCAGTATTCATTGTCCATAACCAGTGGCAGTAAATGCATTTATGAACCCTGACTGTTTCCCTGGGATTAGCAGTGTAAGAATTGGTACGACAGCACTTTACTTTCCATTTATGCATCAGACTACACTTTGTAGAGTTTTAACCAAGAGCATGTTTCAAAACGTGTGTGTGTAAACGCGTCAGTTCTGGTTTATAATGCACGTAGACTATGGGATACACAAATTTACCAACTACCATAAAATGTATTCTGTTTCAGTTCAAAAAGCTGACCCTTTTTAATCTTGTCTTCCCTGAGGAAGAACGCCTAGAATTCACATTTACTTAAAGAAAACAAAAGCCTATGCACATGCTGTCCATAGACTAGTAGAAGAGGGGATCAGAAGCAGATTTAGTCTCACTTGTTGAATAGCCAAAATGTTGACAGTAATCTTGTCATCAGTACAGGCTGCTTTGGCACCAGGTTTGAAAAACACTCAGACTTAGTCCCAGGACCTTACAAACTGAATAATAGATACACAATACCAAATATTAGGTGAAAGTGGATAGATAGGTATAACTGAAAAATTATAGAGGGCCCTGTTGTGGCTCCTTTATGAATGTTTGCCACATTAGATGCGCAGTATAAAGAACCCCTGTTCTGCAAAATTTCACTCAAGAAAAATTGTGTTTGGTTGGCCTTATTTTTTCCCCCCTACATGTAAAATAAGAATATACTCTTTTTTATTTCCTATGGCAGCAGTCTTCCAACAGAGGCTGCACAACGACTTGCAAGCACTTAAGATGTTAGTCTTATCTTCAGAAAAGCAGCTGTTGAACTGAGACTATTTCTTGTGAAGCGGTGGTTCCTCAGCCAGCACTGTCACATCGGGGCACTGCGAGGTCCTCACAAGTGTGTGTTCAATCCAGAGGAATGGGACCGTGATCGCATTGCTGTTGACTTACTTAGAATGACACACTTAATCAGGCAGGGTGTTTTCCACGCAGGCTTTGCATCAGCCATGGTAAAAAAGAGGCTCTATAAGGTGTCTCAAGGTCAGAGTAGCTCAGAGAGAGAGAGTACCTGCTCTGGCATTAGAGCCTGCCACTGCAGAGTTCTGCATCCAAGGCCATAACCACATTTGAAACATCTGGGAGAGTTTATATTGGGCCAGTGTTTCACATTACATGGCCATTGTGGTTTTTTATCCAGCGCTGGTGTAAGTGTGAAATTCACATTTATGGTATCTTAAAATAACAGTGTGACTTTAAACTCAATTAGCATTGCATGTGGCACTGAGATGGGATCATGCCTCATAAGCTGCCAGTGTCCTGATATAAGAAATAATGTCTGCCAGAGATCTAAAATGGATTAGAGCAAAAAGTTAACGCTGCAAAGAATCCCAGAATAGCAGACTGGTTTGGGTTAGAAGGGACCTTAAAGCTCATCCAGTTCCAGACCCCTGCCATGGGCAGGGACACCTTCCACTAGAGCAGGTTGCTCCAAGCCCCTGTGTCCAGCCTGGCCTTGAACACTGCCAGGGATGGGGCAGCCACAGCTTCTCTGGGCACCCTGTGCCAGTGCCTCAGCACCCTCACAGGGAAGAACTTCTGCCTCAGAGCTCATCTCAATCTCTCCTCTGTCAGATTAAAGCCATTCCCCTTGTCCTGTCCCTACAGGCCCTTGTCCAAAGCCCCTCTCCAGGTTTCTTGTAGACCCTTTAGGCACTGGAGCTGCTCTAAGGTCTCCCCTTAAGGAGCCTTCTCTTCTCCAGGCTGAACCAGCCCAGCTCTCTCAGCCTGGCTCCAGAGCAGAGCTGCTCCAGCCCTCGCAGCAGCTCCATAGGTGGCCTCCTCTGGACTGTCTTCTTTCCTTAATGTCAGTAAGATTTTCTGTAAGCATACATATCTTGTATTTTACTGCTAATGGAAATAATTTGGAGCAATAAATGAAAGGCGCAGCTCATTTCTGCTCGAAAGCAGCACATTTGTAACTCAGAGATACCAAGGCAAACTCTGGAAAGGGCTGTTGCCTTATTACTGGCAAGCAATAATAGGTGCAGCAGTTTAGTTCAGCACCTTTCCAATTTCAACACACTATTGGTATCTATGTTGCTTCAATAAAACTTTCCTGTTGTGTAAATAGAATGATCCTAATAATTTTCTGGATTGTTTCCAAAAGCCTCATTTGTTGAAGGAGATCAGGCAGCTGAAATGTCAAAATCTGAAAACTAACAAACACGCTGTATCCATTGTAAAACATTTGTCTTCCATGATACCTCATAGGGATTTTTATATTGGAAGAATAGAAAGCATATATGTAAAGAATATAACCCTGAAGCACCTGATTTCATCCAAGTGCTTCAGGGGTTTATAGGCTAAGTGGTTTATACTAATGCCTACACCTGTTCTATCCGTGTAAACTCATTTAAGGTTTTTGGATGGCACACAATAATGTCTTCCAAGTTATGAAGAAAAGTATTTTTAGTAACATTTGCCACTGGACAATTTTGCTTTATATACTAATGATTTCAAGTGCTTTTGGACTGTTAGACCCTTTTCCTGACAGGCTTATCATTCCCATGTATACTGTTTTGTATCAGGCAAATTGCAGAGACAAAGAGCATCTATCCTTAAAAAGAAGTAAAAATCACAACTGCCAGCCTGGTCTAAAACTTTGAAAGCCATGATTCTGGAAGATTACTTCTGTAAGAGTACATCACTTTACAATCTAATAAAGATGACAGATACAGTTTTAGAATTACTAATACTTCTCGCTGATTTCTTATTGAATTATTATCCTTTCTGATTACTGGTTTTCAGCTACTTCTCTCTGATTTTGTTTTCTATTGTGTTTTACTGAAGCTTGTTACCCATGCATAGATGAATCCACACATCATCCTTTCTGCTTTGCCTGAGCATCCTTACGATGGGCTCTTGAGAGCTGCAGTTCAGGCCTAACGAGTAAATGAGATGCTTCAAGACTACAATTACATGATTACTCTATGGTCTGAAACAGCCATCAAGGAGCCAACACCTATTATCTTGTTACCACATATTGTATACACATTCAAAATGCACAATGAAATGTATAATAGACCAGAAAGGGTTGAAGATGTTTGGAATAGAGCTGCTCCACCTTTCTGATATTTTACAAAGTGTATATTCTGTAAAGCAAAATCACAGCAACATTTGCTGTGCAGCTGATGAAGAACAATTACAGACTGTCAGATTTTGCTGAAAGATGAAAGAGGTATTTACCATTTTGATTTGCTTTTTAAGTTATGGAATGAAGCTCGTTTGCCTTCACCTCTTTTATTGAAAGAACCAGTCAGTAGCTTGCTCAGATGCCCAGATTGTGGGCTCCAGATGCTGAGGCCTGCTGTAAATCTCTGCTAGTTCCAAACTGATCAGAGGGAAGATGCATATTTGTGGAGATCAGGGAACAATATCTAAATTTGAATCTTAATGTTACAGAGAGGTGTTTTTTAGCAGGGGTTATGATTTTGTACACCTGTATGTATCAATGAAGGTACATACAAAGCACAAATTATGATGTCTTAAAGGTATAGGTCCTTACTCAGCAAAATCTGTTAAGTGCAGGCTTAAGTGCTTTGCTGAATGGGTGCCGTGCTTGCTGCAGTGTTCAAGTTTCCTATGAATTGCAGCTGTCTGAAACAGCTCAATTGCTGAAGTGACACTTTAAAAGGGATGTGCAACACATACACATTAACCTGCAGGTAGGATTGTTCTACCAAAATGTTGTTTTTAACCTTTTTCAGGTAGTTCAGTTGGAAGTACCAGGATTTTTCAATACAATATGGAAAATTCTAAGGCAAAGACTATTTCTAGTGTTCTTTTTCTTCACAGTTATGTAGATAGAAAACGACATTTATTGTAGGCCTGTAGGTGTGTGTCAACTTCAGCCTACTGAATGGTCCCAAAATTTCACAAATTCAGTGTCACATAACTAGAATCCCAAGCAAGAATTTTATGGAAAGTGAAAGGTATAGAGGAAAGTTTGCAGCTGGGAAATGTATTATCATAGGTGAAAACCAGAAGAAAGCATGTTCATATGTATGCATGGCTTCTGGAGTTTTGCCGTCACATCAGGACGTACAGCCTGGCATCACTGAACTATCTCATCAAGAGCTGATCTGCTATGGACTTCCTTGCTGGAGAGGTCTGTATCTTCAGGTAAGTTATTGAAAATCTACTTTACTCATAGACATCTCCCAAGACATAAAATCACCCACAACATGTTGTGAAAATGGCTGGAAACAGACAAAGCATGATCCTGTAGATACTGTAGACACAGCTAAGTATTATTTAACACTTTTCTAGACCAAAAGATGTGCTTATGCACACATGCAAGACTAGTGATAATGTATTGTTTAACTGATGACTGAAACAGGTTAATTGTATGTAAAATTACTGAGAGAGTGGGACAAATACACATATATCTTTGATTCTTATAGTTAATAGCTACGCTATCAGTCCACTTTCTAATTCAGTATGAATGCAAATACATTTTAAATTCAGTCTATCTTTATCTGATGGAATTAAATTCTACTTCCTTTTATTGGTAGTAAATCCATTAATTTAATAAACTAGAAGGCTCTTTTCTGAGGTAAATGACTAGGTAAACCCCTAGTCTGGAGACCCCACAGGTAGCTGAGGCGTCAGCTCAGCTATGAGGTGCACAAGCAGGGCCACCAGAGGTAAATTTTGGCTAGTATAAATAGACGTTTAAGAATTCATTAGGTAGCTTCTAGGGTTTCATTTTGTAGGAGCATTTTGAAGTGACTGTAGTATTCCTCCAATACACTGAAGGGTTAATGCAAGGGTAAACAGCAGGGCTTTCCCTGAAGTGGAGCTGCCCTGGTGCAACTGATAAGGACTACGGACAAAAGAGAGGGAAACAGCGGGGGGAGGGATTTCTCTGTGACCCTGTCGGGGAAGTCAGTGTGAAAAAGGAGTGTGAATGAGTGAAAACCAGAGAAAACAGGGCGAGGGGATGCACAGAACGGGGAGGGGAAGGCACTGAGATGTCGTTGTAGGTTGTAAATAGGCAAAAGGAGAAAGAGTTATGGACCCAGCTAGGGTTCTAACATAAATAACAGGATCTAGTGCTTGTCATAACCGGAGTGTTAGACCTGATGAGCTAGAAAATAACATTTAAGACTTCTGTCTTAAATATAGCATCTTAGTAGCACTTCAGACTTCGGAGGATTCCTTTGTGGGCATAGCGCTGACTTCATTTTCTCTCTTTGCTTTTGGTCTCATTTTCTTTAGCTGGTAATGTGTCTGTGTGTACTAAACATCTCCTGCAAGGTGCTGATGGGTTTTATGAAGACCACCAGCTCATCTACCAACCAGAAAGAAAAGTAAGTACCAGCACTCCTTCACTATTACCTCCTATTCACATATGCTCTGGAACTGGAGAGCCAATCTTTTTCATGTCTCACTGGTGCTCTGCTACACTGGTGACAGAACAGAGGAGATGGACACGAGTCCATAGGCTTTGGGTTTGTTCCTCACTCTCCCAGCCCTATTGTGGTGTTTGGAGCCATTCACGCTTTTAATGTCTCTGTTTCTTTATTAGTTATCAGAAAATACTGATGATGCAGGCTTTTGTAAAACACTTCATAAACCTTGGATGGCAGAATATCAGAGACCTTATCATTATTAACAAAAAATTACTTTCATTTTCCAACATGATTTTTTAATACCAAGTATTCCTACAACCCCCAAGGAAATTATTATTATTACTATTCTTATTATTAATAATAAGAAGAATGATTCACAGATCACTGCACTTAAATTTTCCCCCACTTTTTACTGTTGTTTAATTTCAATCATTTTTTCTTATCAAAGGAAAATTTAATGACATGTCAGGGTGCAAATGCTCAGATTGGCTTCCTGTAAGTTTCGTTTTACTGCTTTATGCAGGAAAATCAAATAGTGTATTATAATATATGCCTTCTGGATTAAGTAATGTTTTTAACATATACAGTAAGTGACTGCAAGCTATGCAATGGTAATAGTGACAATAATGACAGGACAAGGGGGAATGGTTTTAAACTGAAAGAGGGTAGATTTAGCTTAATAATGGTGTTGTTTTCTGTTTTGAGTTCTGTTAGTGCAGGCAAAACCACAGTGTGGAACATTGATTTGGAAGCAGGTTTCTACTTAAAAAGCATACTTTCACCAAAAAAGCTGCAGTTAGGATGTTTGTACTCCTAATTAAAACATTATTCTTAGAGTACTATAGTATAGTGATATTTAGACAATATGAAGGATTGTAAGTCTTTGTTTTCAACACTTTTGAAAATGTTATTTGACTACATGACATCTCTCTTCTCTCGCTGACTTTTACCAGCTTGTACTGCTGATTAAACTAGACCCTTAACTACTGCAAGCACGACAGAGCCGCACAGCTGATGGAGAGTCAGCTGGGTTTTGTTGAGACTTGTGAATCCCTAATGAAATCATCATTTAAATTCTAATTCCTTTCCTACCAGCTGCAGATCACTGTCAGACCACAGTAAGCAATGCCATGTGATGGCAGGAACAGACTCCATTTGGGTGCTTACACCACGGTCTTCTTGGAGTGCAGTCTGCAGTATGCTCTGTAAACGTGTTGCTTGAATATCACTTGGCATATACACAGTGGAGGGTCTGTAAAAGGCCATCCAGGATCCTGGGGTCAAGGAAAACCAAGCCAGCTTCTCTTTTGACTGACAACCCCCCCTCCCCAGTTATTGTCTTGACAGCCATGAAGAAAATCTGCTTGCTGTGGGTTCAGGGGACTTGGGAGCCACGAGAATCCATGTTTATCCAAACGTATTGCAGGAGTAAATGCAATCATGTAAAATCCAGCCCGTTCACACTCAAAACTACAGGTTTTTCTCCAGTTCTTTGGGTAGCTTGCAATTAATACTATCTACTTATACATTCAAATGCTAATTATAAATGTCCACTGAGACTACTCACTTAACATCTTGATTTATATTCAGGCTTAACCGTCACTTCTAATTAATATTCTCTTTCAGCCTGTATAAATAGTACATGCCATGATTTAAAGTAAAACAGTTAAAACAGTAATAAAATAAGCAGATAAAATTTCCCTCTGACACATACCTTTTACACCCACAAAACAAACTCTTGTAATCCAATGCTTTTCCCATTTCTTATTATCTTTTCCTGCTTCCTGCAGAGCAGGAACAGATACTTCTACATGCAAGAATATATAAATCTGGGATCATAATTGCTTTTTGCTTTACTTTTGCCATTTGTTTTCTCATTGTTTGGGTTTTCTTCATTGTCCCTTTGGTATTTTGCTATTTTCAAGAGAATATGTTCTCCCTCTTTGAGTCATTGTTTCTTGTAATTATCCTTTCCAGTATCTCTGCATTCATCTGCAGAGGAAATTGAGCACTGCCTTATTTCTTACACTCAAAATGACCTGTAGAACTGACTCTGCAGTAAGGTTTTTCACTGTCACATCATTTCTGTTTTACCATATTAAAAGGAAAACCTAAATTTAGAATTTGTTTTGTTGGGTTTTGTTTAGAACATGAGAGTATTTAGCTTACGAATTTGACTTGGATACCTCTTTTAGTATAATTGGCTTGGGGTTTTGAGAAAGCATCGTGTAATACACCTCATAAACATAAAAAATAGGCCATAAGAAGATGCTACAGTAAAGTGGCAAGCAGGGCTTGAAACTAAAATCCGCAAAAGAGAGGAATATTTTCTCTTAACATAGTTGTCCCTCACCATTCTGCCAGCAGCAGCAGATCATACTCTATATGCCTCGTTGCCTGGGAAAAATGGGAAGATGAAATCTTATGTTAAAGACATATCCAAGATAACTGAGGTTATACTAGTAATCTTCATATTTTCTCTGTGTTTGTTTGCTACATATAGTGTAGTAACATCTTCCTTTCCAAAGCTAAAGAGCTGCTGTTGTACTTACTGTGAAGCCTGTAAATGATTTTACATAAATTCTTAGCTATTCATGCTGAGTACAGCTCAGAACAAGATAGGTTTTTACGTCATTTCAACTAACTTATTTTACAGCCAGTAGGATTCGTTTACATCCCTCACAATACTGACAGAAAATAGAGTTTTGCTTTCTCTCTAAGTGGGAATAATGTTACAGTGTACTTTTAAAGCAAATAAACCCCCAAAAATAGAAGCTGTCATATGAAGTAATGAGATGGGATGCCAACAGGCTGGCCTCCAGATCATTGTTAGAGTAATGAAATAATTCATTGCCTTTTCATTGACTAGATTGTTCCAGAAATAGTTTTTCTCATGAGGGGTAGCAACAAATATGTAGATACATGAAAAGTAAGAATCATTTTAAGAACATCATCTTTTCAGCGTGAAGAAGAAAGCATCACACTCCACAACGACCTGAACTGGCAGCAATCGGAGCTGAGGCTGGACCCGTTTTCTCTCAGTTGAAGTTTCTGGGTTGAAATAGTCATACTCTGCTTGGTTCCCTTCTGAAAGACAACACTTACACTCTAACCGTGGCATGAATTCTGCAAGATTCTTCCTAGATCAGCTTCTCTTTCTCAAAACATGTTTGCTTGGGCCCAATTCTAAGTATTGCACCTACTGGTGTTGCTGATCTCATGAAGCTGGGCTCTATATTCGTAAGTTTTCTCTGCAGCAGAGTTTCTGTTAATGTATTAGTCACCACTGGCTTTCAATAGATGAGTGATGAGTGTTGTTATCATTATGTAGTGGTGATAATTTTATTCTGGGGGATTTTTTTTTGCAATTAAGTTGGCTGTGGCCAAAAAAATCTAGATGTCATTTAAAAAAAGAACCAAAGTTTTCATTTCCTATTAATTTACTTTCCATTCATTTACATTGTATTCATTCCCGGTCACTGATAAAGGAGAAGGAAGCATTACTGTTCCTTTAAAAGAATACTTCTCGAGTAAAACAGTAACCAATATTGTCTTGGGTTCTAGCTATTAAGGAGCTTTACCCAAACACTGGTCACTGATGGCATTCCTGAGGGAGAGGAAGGTCTAAGCAAACCCTGCAGTTGGGCCAGAGGAACACTGAAGAGAGGCAGGGAGGAAAACCTTCTCATGGATGTGTTTTAATGAGAGCTGTGATTGAAGTGAATCTCATTGGCCTTTTCTTTTAAAGCTCATTCCTTGCCCTCATCAAGGGCAGATTCACTGGGGAGAAACAAGGAAGCTTCAGTACCTCCATTAGGTGCTGCCTTGGCTTTGCCAACTTGCAACAGTTTGTTTCCACCCTTAACATACATAAAATCATGGAGACAAAGAAGTCAGAAAAGTAAAGTATATATAATTAGCCCACCTCCCTCCTGACTGCTGATCTCAAAACCAAGCTCACACTGCCTTTGCAGACTGAGTGGTGATGGCCACAGGGACCTCTCGGGAGTGTGTGTGTGTGTGTGTAATTTCAACCACTGCTGCAGCCAAAAGCACACACCTCAGTGTGCACCAATATTATATCGTATCATAAGGGACCTTAAAGCTCATCCAGTCCCAACCCCCTGCCACGGGCAGGGACACCTTCCACTAGAGCAGGTTGCTCCAAGCCCCTGTGTCCAACCTGGCCTTGAACACTGCCAGGGATGGGGCAGCCACAGCTTCTCTGGGCACCCTGTGCCAGCACCTCAGCACCCTCACAGGGAAGAATTTTGAGGGTGGTGAGATTTCTTTCTGATTTATATGAGATTTTATTTCTGATTTCTTTTTGGGTTATTTCTTTATGCTGGCAGTGTCTCAGTGATGTTCTTCTGAACTTGTAAAGGCGTTCAGCTTTGAATCTTCCTGTCTGCTTCTTGATCTGAGACACTTGCTGACAAATAGACTAAAGTGAGTTGAAATCCAGACAAGTCAAATAGAGACATTTAGCAGCTCCAGGCCAGGCAGTGAGTGTGAGAAAGGGTGCATGAAGTCTGTATGCTCAGGGTAATCCTGAGATAAGCAAAGGATGATGTTCCCTTTGTACATTGCTGCCATCTGCTGCCTTTTATCAACAGGCTTGTGGAGTGGTTTTTATCTTCATTTGCGGAAGAGCTCAGAAAATAGCACAAGCCCCACAAAACCCGTCTCTCCGCAGCAGTTTCCAAGCGCCTAGTATTACTTTTCATTCAGTAACTAAACACACCTCTCCCGATAGTCACTGACCTCAACCAATGTTCTCATTGTGCAGAAAAGAGAGTTTACAATTCAGTCATTTGTTTATTTCCCATCATGCAAATTTGTGGCAATCCAAGAACTAGTTCTGTCACCTGAACTGCTGAAGATAAGAGGCAACGGGACAGAGAGGTTGTTTACTGGTGCTCATGATACAGAGTATATACTGTACATTCATTGTCTTCTTTGCTTGGATTAGTTAAATAAATCATCCTAATTAGGGTGGAAGAGAGATTTGAGAGGTTTATATAAAGGCCAAAGCAGCATTAGTGTTGGCTGGTCCGATGGTAGTGGGTTAACAGAAATTATTACTGTTAGTTAAACTAACCTTTCTATATTCCACCCCACTGCTAACCTTGACTGGTCTTTTTAATGCCTTTCAGGCAGCCACTTTTCCTAACAGGTTGGCATCTGCTGGCCATATCTATAGTCCAGTTAAAGTGACCCTGTGTCTTCTCAGAGGAAGTCCTTGTGCTGTGGCTGGCAATTCTCACTACCTAGTTTCAGTTTTACAAGAGAGAGTTCAGTACATGGTGTATTTGCCTCTGAAAGAAAAGTAAATAGTTGTTCTACATATGGTGTAAGGAGCACTGCATTTCCAAATTTCTGGGGTTTGGGTTTTTTTGGCAGAAGTAATAAAGCTATGATTCTACTTGGGCCATCATAGTTAACAAAGGAGACCACTTAAAAATAGAGATGATAAACCTGGCAATGTGACCAAATTAAAATCCTAGTGTTTAACCCTGGTTGTCTGATGGGTACAATTTCCTGGTCATTTTAAAAGGTTCATAAATGGCTGTTCACTGGTGCTATCTGCAGCTAAGCCGCTGTCAGGTATCCCAGCAATGCACTCCAGTGGCAGGGGAAGCAAGGCATCTCTTCCTGGCAGGTCTGGACCAATCAAGCTGGCTGCATGCCCCACTCAAGCAGATGGATGAATTCCACTGGAGTCAATGCATGACAGTGTTTTATGTAAGTGGATGACATAGTATAATACCCCATAAAGACCTGGGGTTTTCCTTCCTCTGCCATTTGTTACAAGTAACCACTTCCCCCCCTTTTTATTAAGATTAGTTGACAGCTTGGTGGTGAATTGTTACTTCATCAATATTTTGATGAATATTGATTCGTCAAATCAATATTTTTGATTGATTTAAGTACAACTTTTCAGTTTCACTCTTGAATACAAAAGGCTACTGATGATGGCTTTAGACAAAAGGTAAGATGAAAAAGTAGTACTTACACCTGGGTAAGATTTTGGTGGTCGTTGTTACCTAACCTGCAGAGAATAAAATAGGACCAAGACCACAAAGACCTTTACTTTTAAGCAGCCAAGCAGAATTGGAAAGGAAATACTACAGTATTAAATGCAAGTTACACCCTAGTGGGAGATGGGAAAAGGTGAGGAAAGGTGTAAAGAACTTGCAGAAGCATTGATCTCTAATAAGACTTACAAGTGTTCAGGGAAGATATTTTGTAGGGGAGGCCACGCCTGCATGATTGATTTAAAGATGGATTTCTTAAGACCGTAGACCGATTTCTCTATCTTTGCAAGGAAGACTGGGAAAAAAAGCACACAACTGTTGATTTAAAACAAAATATTCCAGAAAATAAGTTTCTTGTCATTGACAGCTGAACAGTAATTTAAGCCTTTGTTTTGAAGTGAACAAAATCCAGAAAGTAAAGGTGTACCTGCAGAAATCCAAGCTGAGCAATTTAACCATTATGTCAAACATTTGTATAGGAATATCCTGAGTATCTAAAAAATTCCCTTTCCTTTGATGCAATTCTCCCTGACACTGAGGGTAATGAACATTATACAAGACAGACATTAGAGAGAGAGGAAACTGTAAGTAAGGTGCTACCATCTATTTGGTGAATAAGGTGATGGGTTATGTGCACTGGCACAAGGCCTAAGTATTAAGCCTCATTGAAAATCAGCGCAGGGCACATAAACTCCATGCACAAGAAGCAGTTAGCAAAAGTATTCTTATCTAGGAAAGAGTTGTAAATGTGTGGCTTTCCCAACGGGGTCATGGTGACAAATTATCCACTCTATCATCTAGCACCATGTATTCTCTGGCTTTATATCTCTGCTGCTGTGAAAAGGTCTGCTAGGGCAGGAGGATTGAAATGAAAGTGGAGGGTTTATACTTTTGCCCTACAGAAGAGTTTCTAGTGTCTACCCCAAAAGCCATGCTTTAGATCAGTTTGTAACATTTATGTTGTTTTGATCTAGATTGTAAGGTAGATATATCAGGATCAAACCCTCACAGCTGCTCTATGTAACTTCTAAGAGAAGCAAAAACGCAACAAAAAATGCTGGCCCTTTCTTCACCTGGCTGTTTTTCTGGAAGCCTCAGGATTCAGGTCTGCCCCTCTGGCCAAGTTCCAGTTGTTTTGATGGTGGTGGGGAATTTACCAGTTGGAATTAAAATTCCTCCTCGCTCATACTCAGTAAGGTGAGTTAATTACTTCATCTCATTTGCTTTAATCTCATTAGATTTTTGGAGCAGCAAGTGAGGAAGACAGACCAAGGATAAGCATCCTTAGTGATGCTCAGATCTGTCAGATGAGTGGTCCATTGGCTGGGGTCAGTCTGAGCAAGACTGAGCAAACTACGAAGGGGATATTGTGCCTGGTATTGTAAGACTTCAAAGTGCAGCCCGATCAAAAGTGAAAAACGTACAAAAATCCATTTCTTCACAGTGATCTATTTGATTATTCTCCTAAGAATGGCCTACAAAACACCAGTGCAGACAGGATGACCCAGTGGAAGCCAGAAGGAATCACACATATATTGTTTGATTAAAAAAAGGCATATAATAAATTAGGAATCCTAAGCAATGCAGTAGATAACACAATCAAAATGCCTACTCCATTGACAGCAAGGAACTAAGCATGTGGATGAGCCATTAGGACCTATAAAAAATGGAAATGAACATGTTTAATGGCAAACTGTACGTTAAGCCCATTCCTCAAAAGGAAATTGGAATTCATCTGTGGTGTCTGAATAACAACAAAACAACACAGATAGGGAAAGGAAAAAATTTGTAGAAAAGATGGGCCTGCTTAGAGAAAAGAGGAGATAAATGGGTGGAGTTATGAGAGAGGTGTAAAATTATAGCACAGAAGAAGTCAGTTTGGGACCCTACTTACACTTACTTATAATAAGATAAGAGGTGAGTTTTAACAGTATTGGAAAGCAATCAAGATACTGAAGCAAACCATATTTTACTTCAGGCGCTGGTAAGTTGTGCAAATTCTTGCCATGATATATCAGAGGTACAATGGTGATGTGGCATTTATGTGGTTAATATTCTTGCAGAGAGGATCATTTTTCTTACAACAAGAAAAAGCTAAGGAGGTTTAGAATAAATGATTTTCTTGATTAGACGTTCTTGCACACTTCTGTAGAAGCTGGTCTCTTGATTATTGGCCTCAGTTATGAGTTATCATGCCGGCTAAATGTTCTCTGTAGGCCTCTGAGAAAAAGTCTGCTTCTTTCTCAAAGCCTTTGATTCTTTAGACACATTTTGATTTTTCTGGTGATTTTTAGTTTGAGAATCTCCTCTGTACATTGTTCTCAGAAGTCAGGATGATTCAGGAACCACTGTGTAAAATTAGAGACAAGTCCCAACTCAACAGGAAAAACTGTCAGTGAAATGGGACCTGCCTGTCCTCACAGCAGCTGAGTGTCAGGGAGGGAGGAAAATGGAATAGAAACACAGAGAGGAAAATTCTTCACAGTTAGTAGTCTGAAATCTGTCGAGTATCTCAAAATGTCTGTGTTCTTGCAATAGCAGTGCAAGACAGCAGAGATCACAATTCTGAAATGCTGGGAAAGGTAATTCTTTCCAACTGAGATGCACTTCACAAACTACACCTCACCACATACATAATGCATTCAGGAGGATACGGGGGCTGTTTCCTATGGCAAGCTTTGTCAGTACTAGAAAGTTGAAGTATTCTAACCAGCATCAATCCAAAATCGATGTTGAAGAACAGCCATGAGCACGTGCTATGAACATGGAAGATGGTTTATGCCTGTTACTGAACTAAATTACATGAATACAAGCAAAGCAATCTTAACGGCTCTACATTAGGTGTTCTCACCAGTTTCTATATGAACTTTAAACTTAGCAGGTAAACAGCAGGGATAGGAAAATGTTACTATTGCATCTGATAATCTCAAAGCTGTTTTCAGGTATTCACTCAGCTTGAACAAAAGTAATAAAATATGTTCTCACAGGCAAGAACCCAACACTTTTAATAAAAAGGAATACTATTTTTGGGGAGAGAAAACAACTACAAAAATCTGGTATTTTTGTACTGAAACCTGCCTAAATGCTGCAGTTTGAACCTAAACTCAGAAGGAACTTCAATTTCTTGACCCAGTTTTAATGTAGCTGATCTTAAAAAAGGTTTGCAATTCAGGGAGAGAAAGTCTAGAAGGAAACCCTTCAGAATGAGAATCTCAGCTTGCACTTGGAAAACAGCCTACATTTTACTATAAATGTAAACTGAATCCAAATGTGGCCCCCTTAGGTCATTCCTGACTGTTGTAGCAACATAAACATTACTTGTGTTTGAATATATGCAGTAATGTGTGTGTGTGTATGTGCTTGCCCACTGCTATTCAATGCCTTATTAAAGTACAGTCTCAAGGATAACATAACTTTACTTCATCTCTCTCAGAGGACCTTCAACTGAAGTTAAAATTCCTCATTAGCCTTGACTGGCACCTTCGGATAAAAACTAAAGAATTGAAGCTGTTAGTTTAAGGATAACATACTGGTTGTTAATTTCCCCTGATACAAAAAAATGTGAGTGTCTTTCCAAACTTTGAATCCTTCATTCCCAGTGCCCTGCAGTATGTAAGAAATACCCCAGGCTGCTTTCATATTCCATAGTGCATATTTCAAATGTAGAAAGCACCTGCTATTTAGGTTTCTAGTATACCAGATTTCTTATTTTGGATGTCCACATTAAACCTTGGCTGCAAGGGGGAGGAGAGGGAAAGGGAAATAAGAAGTAATTTTGGTTTCTTTGCTTTAAAGCCACGCAGCAAATCACTGAGACCCACTTTTGCAGAGACAATTTGGCATACAAAAGTTAGGAGGCATTCCACATCTCCTTGCCAAGGACTGAATTATCCTGATTTTCTTGTGTCTCTAAACCTTGGCCTTCTCTAACACTGTCGTTCTGGGTAAGGTTCCTGAGAAAAGGGCAAGAGGAGGACTGGTTTCCACTTGTAGCACAAACATGCAGTGTGTTAAAGCCTTTGCAGGAAAACACCCGTAACAGAGTCTAGACAACCAGTGTAGATGAAACACTGTATGGCCTCAATTCAGCTCAATTCAGCTCATGCGCAGTATTTTCAGCATCAAAAGACGTAACTGTGTGCTTAGAGTACTGCCAATATCAAACTGTTTTGCTAGATGAGGACTTCAGCTGACACTGTTACTGAATGACGTTTGACTAAGCACCTCTTTGCTGTAAACCATTTAACTGCTTGCATATAGTCATAAACTGGTTGGATAGTACCAGGTTGTAACCTCAATAAAACAAGTAATGTGAATGAAATCTTATGCAAAGAGGGGTCCATTATTGTAACTTTTATTTTTACTTGAAAGCCAGCTAAATGCTAACTGCTGGTAGTGAAGATTATTCGAAACACTAACTTAAAACCACGATGTGCTAAGCACTTCTCAGGGCCAGCCCTTGATCTTTATTAGCTAGAACAGAGGTATTTTGGAACATGATTGTGTTGGCATCCATGGCCATCATTTGTATTTTTATATTTAAGTCTATTCTCACCATGACAAACTCTTATTCCCTGATCCTGCCTACCAAAAGCAATTCAACACAGATGTTCTAAATGACAAATGTAATTGATATACCAGTTTATACAGGGCATAATATTACTATTGTATTAAGATTTCGCCATCTATGGGTTCCTGAATAAGATGATATGTCATCATAAATTAGGAAATTGCAAGATCATGGAAGAATGAGTCAGATTAGAAAGATGAAGTACAGAAACTAGCAAAAGACTTACTGGTAGGCAATTTAAACTGAAATAAAAATTTCTAAATGGACTGTCAGGACAAAATAAATGGCAAGATAATTTTCTGGTTTGACATAGAAAGAAATCAATTTTCAGCTGACTTTTCCTAAAGTTGTCTGAACAGGAGCAAATAAAATCAGCTTTAGTCTCTGAACAGATTATTTTCAAGCAAGCTAATAACCATGAACATTGCAAGTCTTTCAGTATTTTGGTCATGATCTATTTCTTTTAGAGGTGGGAAAGCATGCTGCTCTGATGAATAATCTTAATAAATTGTGACAATTAGCTTATTCAGCATACTAAATAATGCTGTACCTTTAAACCAGAAAGAGAGAAGTTAGAAAAAACATTTTCCCCCATGTCTGGAAACACTTGAAAGGCAATATTTATGTTCAAATCTCTAATTCATAAATGCCAATTTATAGACTTTCCCTTAGGTGAAACAACAAAGACTCCTGCCCAACTACATTGTGTCCCTGTCTCCTCATGCTTTCATTCTCCAAAATATCCTGCCATTTACTACTACGTTTATATCACAAGGCAAAAACAGAAGAGCAGAGCAGTTGTTCTGTTGCTACATAAGGCTTCTGATAATTCTGGAGTATTATGGAGTTACTGAAACTCTTGAGAAGCAAGTGGAAGAAGTACATGCTAGTGAGAAATTCAGTTAGGCCCAAGACACCACTTGGTCTTTAGTGGACGCCTGCAAGTTTGCAATGGATTAGAGAGCTTTCTGGCATGGTACAGAGAACAAAAAGAAGTTATTTCAAAGTGAATGAATGCCATAGTGCCATATTTAGCTGTTTTATTTTGACCAGGAAGCTCTGCCATCAGAGAGAAATTTACATCACCAAACTCTGTTTTTACTACCACTTCTTGGCTACACTTGTAATGCTTTTTAAAGCTGTATGAATTCAGTGATGTTCAGGAAAACATCATATAAAAATAAACCATGTATTTCTCTGAGGAAATATGAGGTAAAGCAAAAAAGAGATGTCTTTGGGACCTTATCTCCACCCACTGCAACCCTATTGCCAGATTAGGTCACTTGGAAGGGTTGCTTGTTGGCCCCAGACTCCTGTATTTTCTTTAGATAGATTAAGGCTGCATGGAGATCAAGGAGGTTTTATTACTCAGTGCTTTGAATGAGTATCTTGATGAACAAAGTTCCTTTCTGAGCTATACTATCGTTGGCTAAAATCAGCAATATTGATCAAATATTTCTTCTCAAAGAGAAGTTATCTTTCCTGAGGAGAAAGCTTTTACTAACATAAATTACTTTTCCCTTCCTACGCAATGGAAGGAGGCACACCTCTCATTCTTTCTATTGGCAGATGTAAAGATGATGTGAAGACACTCATGTTGTCTTGGGAATGTTGTATACATTACATTCTGAAGTGTCAAGTGAGGTCATTTGCTGCTTTTAGTGAATGCCTATACCCTCATCACTAACATTATGTGGTGAAGCACACTATATTTGAAGCACACCATACATTTTCTGGCACCTTTGTTCAGTCTGTCAAAACTTAAAGTAACCACATGTAAGTAAACAGAAAAGTTTCCTGTAGCAACATTAACTCTCTCACTTAACATGTCAAATGATTGTAAGTTAAGTCTCTAAAGACAGAGCTAAACACACATTTAGAGGATAATGAGAGAGAAGAATTTAGCATTAAACTTACCAGGGCCAGTCAGAAGAGCAGTGGTTCACAACAAACGAATTAACACGAGCTATATAAAGAAATCCTCTTGAGCTCTGATAGAAAACCTGTCCTATTACATTCAGAGCGGGTCTCCACTGTATATGGGGTCCTCTGCAACAGATAGCAAGGCTCCAGCCTGTATTATTACATGTACATTGAAAAAGGTGCTATAGAAGATGACATATATTCCCTACTTTAGCCCTGAACCTCAGTTCATGCTGCAGAGTATCTAACAAGTGAGCTAAAATAATACTGAATTCGAGGCCCATGGAGATGTGGCTGGAGGAGTCATCTCATCATGAAGATGAAGCCAGGAGTAATGAGCATGGGACCAATCTCCCTTTTAAAGGGTGAAAATAGAGATTACTTCCATGGCATATTCAATTGCTGGAGCCTGGTGTACCAATGGCACAAAAGCACTGAGAGGCAGCTGAGAGTGGCCCAATTTGGCAACTTTTAGGAAGAAATAAATTCCACAGCCAAACAGATTTTGAGGAAGTAGCAAGTGAAATGGGTTCCAACTGTAATATAGTCAAAAAAAGATGTTGTTAGATTAGGAACTTGCTTGAAAAGCGTGGGTAAAGTATTACTGATGTACAATATGTGCAAATGAACTGTCGCATAAAGAAATCCTTAACCAAACATATTTACAGCATCATCAAGGTACTTGATGGAAAAAAGAGGTAGCAAATAATATCAGGGATCATTCCAAATTCTGTGTGCATCCCCTGCATTGCATTTTCACTGGTTTTATACAATGACATGCTCTGATTTTTTTCCTGCCTCTCTTTCTGCTCAGCAGATGTATGTAGCCAAAAGAACTCTGCAGGAGAAAAAAACACCCCAAACCACTGTTGATTTCCTGACAAATCAGGAAAGGTAAAAAGGTCCTTAGCTTGAGGAAGAAGACCAGTGGCAAGAGATCTGGCTGTTGTTGCTGGCTGGACATTGCTTTCATGTGGGAGAGACAGTGCTTCAATGCCTCTACCTGTGTCATACTAAGCTTTCTCTGACCCAAGCTGAACCTGCTGGGTCTCAAGCACAATAGGCTGATGAACCTCCATAAGGAGCAAGTTGGATGAAGCCACAACTCTTCACTTCCTGGTTTATCCGGTTTCAGAATAGAAAAATTCTGGCACTTTACGGGTATTGGAATTGTAGCACAGCATTGTTCTGAAGAAATGCATCCATTAATCATGGTGTCATCAGGATACCAGTATTACTCTGTAATAAAATTTTCTTTTGGCTCCAACGTAGTCTTATAAATGAAGAGGCGAAATAGCCCAAATTTTGAAATTATTCCAAATTTTAGAAAACAATTCCATTTTCTGTTCTGGCATCCTGCTTGGTTGGACAGCAAGAAATGTCTGCATTTTCACTTTGTACGGCCCAAAGAAGCCTGCTAGATCATAGACATCAAGCTGAATTGAGTCTCTGGAATATTTCAAGCAAGTCTGTCTGCAATGAATAGGAGTGTGGTATTTGCTCTCTTTAGGATTATTTAACCTCCACCTCAGGTGAGACAGTGAGCTACTGCGCACACAGCAATTTAAAGACAATCTAAAATCAGGCTCCTAAAGATTTTCCAGAGCTATCCCATCCTTACCTTGTTTCCCCATTGCCCCAGTGCAATTGCAGAGCAAACTTCTTGGGCTGAAAAGGTAACACCTGAAGTGTTATTTGCCACTGTATCGCTTTCCAGGATTAGCTGTGCTGATGCAAGGGAGCACAGCTCTGGGAAGCTCTGCCTTTTGGATAGATTCTTTCCTTGATGCATTTTGGCTCTAATATCATTAGAAAAAAAAGAAAACAAACAAACAAACAAAAACAATTAAAAAAAGGGAAAAAATCCCCATATTTGAGGTATTTATTTTATCCCTAAATGAAAAGTTCTGTTTTGTGAGAGTAGTTTCTTAGTAGCTGTTGATATCCAGATGCCATGCATGCCTGTTTGCTACTGCCCTCTCCCATCTCCTCATTGGCAGCGCTGATGTGCTGTGGAGTAGGGAGCTCATGCTTCAGCAGCCTCTCCGCAGCACAGAAACCTATTTGTGGTGTTACAAGCTAAAGCAGATGTAACTGAAAGAATATATTAGTATAGATACACTCATGACCCTGCTGGTCTGTGTCTGCAGGTGCAGAAACGCCAGTGCACAGCACAGTACTCAATGCAGGACGTGAGCCCTGCACACTTGGCATGTTAAAGATTATGTGAAAACAGGTTTTTTTCTGCTACGAGAGCTCACCTGTAACGCCTGCTTCTCTGTCTGAAAAAGAACTGGGTAACAGCATTCTTCTTCAGCAGTTTTCAACTTATAGCTCCAGGCTGCTCATTTGCATGTTACTTACCCATCATGCCACCGTGTCTGTTGTGGCTCGGAGGAGAAGATCCACACGAAATATATTACACGTGGGGTTTTAAGAGAGATACAGCTGCGTTATTCTTAAATGAAAAAGCCACAATCCCTCGAGTTCGCGAAACCAGGGTGCCTGCAGCGCCATCGTAACATAAGTGGTGTCGTATGCTCAGAGATATAAATTGCTTTGCTGTAGAGCTACCTCTTTGGCTGGTCCGATGGCAGTGGTATTTATAATTAATTGATCACAGTCAGTTACAGATTTCTTTGTTCTTTCTCCACTCCCACTGCTGCACTCGACTAGTCTTTTGCTGCTGAAGTTCTGCCTTTTGTTTTAATATCACTTGCAACCAAACGTTACAGAAATAACATCTGTATAGAGCTCCAACGGGCAGGACAAAGCAGGGATGCAGCTGCCCCGGTTTGGGAATATTTCCAACAGCACACGCATGTAATTCAACCTTCCTCATCCTGCTTCTGCTTTTTCAAGTGCTACAGTGGCTTTAGCATTATTTGTAGGTCCTGTTCCCTTTAATCTGTAAGATGACAGTCTTTTTCGTTAGCCTCTGATTTTCTGGAATAAACCAGCATTGGACAAGAACATATTTTTTAATCTTAATCCCTCATGGAATATGCTTTCTTCCCCAGTCTCTTTGAGAAACAGTCCCTGCTACTTGATTTTTACCACTGTTAACAACATAGGCATCGTGCTTCAAAGGTATTTCTGCAATGGCAGTTCAAAGTGTTACTCACTGCTGGGGGCAGAGGAGGAAAGAGTAATTATTTTCATTTCTAATACATCATGCTTACAACTTCAAGCATGCTTTTCACAGGTTAATGAAACAGAATAGTCAAAAGGATAAATAGCAAAAATTAAGTGATGACTGCCTAAATGCATCACATACAAGAATTTCTGCTCTAGGTGCTTCAAGCAAACGTGCCATTTGATTATCGGAGAATACAGCAACCGAGCAAGGTGGAGGTCCTCCTTTTACACAGAAAGGTGTTTAAATTTTGGTCATCATGAGCCTCAACTATTTATTTGGTGAATGCTTCCCACAGGTGTCAGCTCAAACCGCGTAGCCTTGAGCGTTCTCAGCCCCCTCTTTCTAAACAGGGGGCTTATAAGTTACGTTTTTTTAAGTCAGCTGTGAGATGTTAATTGTGCTGAGAGGAATATATCTTCAATCATTACAGGCTTATTTTCCTATAGGTTCTTCATCTCAGCATTTCGCACCTATTTGAAATCTGTATCTGTTTACAGTTACTGAAACCTGCTGGCTAAAATGCTACTGTTCCTCTCCACCCTTCTTTTCCATTTCCCTTTGTTTTCCCCCCTGCTTTCCTTTCAGCTGTGCCTACCTTCTGAATGCTTTACAGCCCCACAAATACACAGCGTACACACAGAAGGTTCCTTTTGCAGACGAGGCACAGAGGCAGAGTCCCACTATACACACCTACCACAGCTCCCTCTCACCATGTCCCAGGCTGAACAAGCGAAGGTGCAACTGCACCACAGGCTCTGCAGGCGCAGCTCTGGAAGCCCAGAGCTACGTCCTTCTCCACAAACCCAAATGACATGAATATACCAGTAGAAACCTGCCTGCTGTCGCAGATTTAAGTCTGATGTATATATATTTCGCTCTGCTTCAGGATCTTCTTTACCAGTTCCCGATTTCCCCCCTAAGGGTATTTCACTATATCCCATCTCCAAGGGTGTGGAAGTTTTTTCTTCACGAGGACCAAAGCTAACCTTCCAGTAACTCCTTTGCCACATATTAATATTTAACTTAGCACTGTTAATCAATGTGATAATAACTGTGTTCCCTTTCCTGCTTGTGGTGGTTGCAAAACAGCTGCTCCATCTTGAAACACTCCCCACCCACAAGCTCCCCCATCCCTACCACAGGGACATGGCCCATCAAAATCCCAAGGGATATGCACTTCAGGGATAACACTCAGAGCCTGGTGTGAATTATCAGTTAGTATATGAGGCATACCTCCACTGAGCTGCTGCCTGCTGGGATCCCAGCGGAGAGGCCACCTGTTCACCTCCTGCTGCGACATCCACCTCAGCTGACAGACCTCGCCGCCATTTTCTCTCCCCTGCCACATCCCAGCTTTCAGCCACCTCCTCGGATTCGGCTGGGTCCTGCCCCATCCCAGGACACTGCTTCCCCTCCACATTCCCTGGGGCAATACACGGTGCCTGAGTGCCACGCCACAGCGCCTCTCCCGTCTGTGTGTGGGGCTGTGCTCCAGGCCAGTGTCAGCGCTGCCATGTCTGTGGTGAGAGACGCCATGTCTGACCTGTCCCACTCTCCTGCAAGGCACTGTGTAAAATCTGTGTAAAACTTAGGCAGTATGCAGTGTGTGAGGAAAGGTGCTTGCATTATTCATCACTGCATTCAGAGGGATTAATATTTTTTTCATTATTTTACATATTTACAGTTTATTATTCTAGTCTGCTTTGCTCTCACAGGGAGATTTCTTTTCCTTTTCCTGCTTCAGATTGATTCTGTTTTCTAACCACTTCTCCCTCCCCTGCCACATCCCCTAGGCAAACACACTCATTTATAAAGAAAGCCTCTTAAATAAGTGAGAACCAGCAGAACACACGCCGCAGTCGCAGGCAGGATCAATCTCCTCTTTCATTTCAGCATGCTATACATCCCTGCCATCCCTCCCAGGACGTCACCCCTGTTGGAAAGAGTCATCCCAATGCACCCACACCAGCTGCCATGATTGAATAGGGGTCTCTAGGCATAAATACCACAGAATCATTGAATCATGGAATGGTTTGGGTTGGAAGGGACCTTCAAAGCTCATCCAGTTCAACCCCTGCAATGAGCAGGGACATCTTCAACTAGATCAGGTTGCTCAGAACCACATCCAGCCTGGTCTTGGCTGTCTCCAGGGATGGGGCATCTCTTTGTTATTGCCAGTAGTTCTTTTCCTTGCACCCTTTAATTGCTGACACACTCCGCTCCAAAGGGATATAGCTATGAAGGCAGTATACAGTCCCATTTCTTAAGACCTACTGCTAGGGAAATGCCAGTTTCTAATGTATTTTCCTACTGGGTACAAGCAGCTTTATTAACATCCTTTATTAAATATCCTGGAGGTCACAAATTTTGAGTGGAAGAAGAGGCAATCACTGTAAAAATAAAAGGCTGAACGTATGCTGTTATGAGAAATGTAGGAAAAGGCAGGCCTCAAATCATTTCCTTCAAAAAATGAGCTGTTTTGAACTGAGGAAGAATTTAAAACTTAAACTTTTAGGTTTTAAACATCAGGACTTTCTAATAAGTATTTGGGTGTCCACTAAGACTCTATCAGGCAGCTCTGCTGATTACATCTCATAGCTGATTTGCAGTCAATAGATAAATAGATAAATTTCTACTAAATACACCTGTCAGCTCAACATCTATTTTGGACAGCAAGTCTTTACATTTGGAGGTAAGGATGTCTTTTTTTGCATGCTGACTATTCTTCTAGAAAATTCCTTCTCTTCAAAACATTTTGAACCTGTGAAATCTATATTCAGCTGCTAGGTTACCAATGAAATTTCATAGACTTATTTTATTAATCACCCAGAATATCAATTATTAGAATATTAATTACTAGAATATTGTAATGCAAAGGTAGTGAACTTTTTATTATTATGTGATATACACTGCAACAGCTGAGGATTACACTTAGGGATGTGATAGAAAGGTCAGCGATAGTGGAAGAGGTATTGGCACATACAACCACGTGCTCTTAGTTCGATCACCCAAGTGGAAATTTCATTAGGAATTTTTAATCACTTCTCCCAGACTCATAGGTCTTTCTAGGATCAGAGTAGCTTATTTACAGAGCCACTGGGTTTCTCCATCTCAGACCCATGGAGCTCAGCAGACCAAGAAGAAAAGGTTGAGGTGACTTAATTGAGACCAACAAAACTTCCACTGGGGAGACAAAATCCAGTCATTGGCCATTAGCCCCAGTTCCAGAGGTGGATGCTAGAGAGCTCCTTTCCTTGGAGAGAAGGAAATACCCTCCATGGTGCAGTGCCATGGAGTTGCACCTCACTGCAGCAGAGCCTGCTCTGCCTGCTAGGACAGTAACTCCGCTGTGTAGAGGTGGGTGCGCTCCTCAGACCTACAGCTGGTGCTTCCATTGCATCCCTGCTCCTCTACACAGGTGCGGTGCCTGCTCCGCCAGGCACACCTTTAACATCTGCAGGTCATTCTGTCTTTGTGCCACAGAAACATTGCTAGTTTTCTGTCAAAGGGTTATCCACACCTGCGCAGGAGGGAAGAGGACTGTCCCCAGAATAAGCTGCAAAAGGAAAACCGTTGCCGTCCTAGCCTCCACATCAGTCTTTAGACACTCATCACAATTGTTTTGGCCACAACATCTATGCCATAAATTTTCAAGAGTCAAATGTGGTAAACAAAACTATGTAAAAATCATCTTCCTCATGATATGACCAAATTTCTTGTGAAATTTGCTCAATTTCTTTTAGCTGAGTTTTACATAAGGTTAACGGATTACAAAATTCTCTCATTAAAAAGAAACCAGCATTTTGACCAGAACATAGCTCAAAGCACAGTCAGACATAGTACCTTCTCTCTAGGCAAAGTTATCCTATCACTAGAAGTTTGGTTTGCTGTTTAAACAGAATTCTGGAGGTATTAGGTGCTTAGTGTAAGGAATAATAATTGCAAAAATGCAACATCATTACCTCTGCCGAAAAAGCTTTGCTACTCCTTCAGCAAGTGTTCCCTAGGGAAAGGTGTTAGAAGACTCTGAATACATAAATACCTATAGTCTGCAGAGATTAAATAAAGTCATTTTAATGAATTCCCAACGGGGAGAGAGTCTTCCCAAAATCTAAATTGCATGGAAGCTAAGCAGAAAAAAAAAAGATGTTTAATTCCAGATACTTCAATTTTTTTTTTCACCCACAAAATGTTTTCACAGTGATAGAGGTTCTATCTTTTAGGACTGAAACTCTGGGCAAGGGAAAACCAAGTCTTACTTGGCCTCAGAATGAAGTGCTGCTAATGGTGCCACATGAAATCATTTTCTCTGTTGTCCTGAAAATACAGATCTATAATTTAAGAAGTCATTCCCCATCAATTTAAAACAGTGACAGGTTACACATCCAAAGGAGGTATATGCTTTAAGAACATGCTGCAATATGTGTGTATCGTTCCCTGTCGCTGTCCTAGCCCTGTGAATACTCCAAGGACCGTAGCTGATGTAAATTGGAATGCATTAAATCTCTGCCTTAAGGAGCTTGCAGGCAAGTGTCTCTTGCCTGTTGTTTGTGCTGTTGTCTGGCAGAGGGGGTGCTGGTTTTGTTGAGACATGTGGGTGCCTTTTCGATGTAAATAATAGCTAACAATAATTGATGTTAATAAAGCAATATTGATTTACACTTACTGAAGGTGTGGGCCTAATTATCAGCAAGTATGAAAATAAGATGCAATAGGCTTCCATTTCATGTACTAGCTGGAATAAAATTGCTACAGTACAGTGAAACGTTCCCTTGCAAAAAAAAAAAAAAACAACCAACCCAATTTTCAGAGGTGCCAAAGAGCATGGATAAAATAAACCATTTTGCAAACAATTCTATGGTAATTAAAATTTCTGTAGTCACAATGAATGGCACCACAGACTCCAAATAGTTTCCAATGCTTTCTACTGTTGCCGAGTTCTCTCTGTAAACAGGAGTAGACAACAAGTTGGACCTGATTTGTGTTCCTGTAATTGGTTCCAGAAGAGAAAGCTGGGCAGATAAAGACGTGAGTCATGACCTTCTAATAAGCAGGTAAAAGAGAAACCCAGACTAAATCAAACAGACCAGAACTTACTCTGTAGTAATGACATGCACTAAAATTTTCATAGAAGAAAAGAAGGAAGAATAGATTAATACCAAAGTGCAGGAGCTTAGCATCTCAGTGGTTATCTCTGATTATATTTAATTTGCCCGAAAATGCAAGATAAAGATTGGATTTGAAGGTTTTAATTTTGGATAGCTAAAAGAGCTGCAAAACAAAAAGTCAAAACATTGCAAGCAGTAATCCACCCAAACATTTAAGTACCTATCCTTTGCTAATTGTCACCCTTTTACTACATCTCTTCTCTACACATGGGTATCTCCAGCACGGCAAAAAATGAACATTCAGGGGAAAATGCAGGGAATGTTTATCATATATTTCCAAAGCAAGTACAGCAACTGTTGTCCTTGAAGGATTTCTCTCTGCTTTACCACATTCTGTTTCAGGTTTTACTGCTGCAGAGAGGGGTCATCTAGCTGATTTCTATATGTAACACAGAGCCCTTCTGAAAGCTGTCTTTTTGACTGTATGGTGAGTTTCCTTTCCTGCTGCAGTTTGACCTACCTCATGTTTCTGTCTATAATCATGGGTCACTCCAGACCCAAGAGAGCCACTAGATTTTTTAACAGTCTACTTCATCAGGCTTTCATACTGTCACTGGGGCTCCTCTCAAGGGGTCATGCAATTGCAGTGGCAGTTTGCAAGGCCACCACAGAAAAAGAGCACCTATTGCCGTGGCTATGGGAAGGGTGAAGGGGGAGACACTATGAAAACACAGCAATGGGGGAGAGGCAGACAGTGTCCTACTGCATCTGTATCGGGAACTTAAAGAACCAAATGTGTCTTTTCTGCAGCGAGCACTAAAATCGCATGCAGCCTGGGCATGTTTCGTCTTGCTGTACACTCACCAGAACAGGATCACAGGGATAAAACTGCACATTCTCCTGCCCATCTTTTAACCAGGGCAGATTCTCCCCAGAATGTATGCAGGCACCCAAGGAAGCTGTCGCAAGTTTGACAAGAGGCTGAGCTGGGAAGCATCTGGTGAAGTCAGTTATGGAGACACTTCCAATGAAGAATTACGCCTAACGGCCAATGGAGATGAGTACCCGCAGGCCTTTAAAGAAAAACCTGAGAGGGCCCTCCAAGTCCAGGAGAACCCAGCTTCCTTCAATAATCACAGGCCTTCGGGAAAGGAAAAAGGTAGCAATTAGATTAACTTCTACTTACTATGGAAGGAGAGAACATGGCTGCATCTGGCCCAGGGTTTCCCTGGGCAGAAGAGATGTGCTGTGTTCCCACAGCAAAAACTGCCCTCTTGAGAAAGGAGAGAGCAGCCCAGGGGAAAATAAATCACATGCATCACTGCTTATTGAACTGTGCTCGTTAACGCGGAAGCAGCTGTAAAATACACTGAAGGGAGGCTCTCAGACACAAAATTCCAAAGCCAGCAGCTTGCTTCTGGCGGGTGGGATGGTCCCATACCCAACTTGTCCTGACCGTGCTCTACCCCTAAGTGCTCACCAAGGTGACTTAATATACGTTTTCGGAGTTGGACTGCTGAAGGGAGCTGGAGGTAGGGTTGGACGGGAGAAGGGAGCGCTCCCTGCACCTTCCCGCCGCCGCTTCCCGCCACCCCTCCCTGGGGCCGGGAAGCAACGGCGCGCGGGATCTCCTTATTTGCATATCCGCATTCCCAGGATGCGGCGCGGCCGCTCAGGGGAAAGGAACGGCTTTTTCCCGCCGTGCTTCCCTGCGTTTGGTTGCTGTCGTGGCTTTCATCGCGCTGTCGCGATTGAAAGGGTAAATACACTGCCAGCGGGAACACGAGGGACGCCGATTCCCAACTAACCCTCCCTGAAGGGGAATCCAGATGAGGGAGGTATAAATTACTTTGGGGGGAGACAAACTTTCCGGCTGGTCCGAAGGTAGTGGGTTATCTCAATTGATTGTTCACAGTCAGTTACAGATTGATCTCCTCGTTCTCTCTTTCCCCCCTTCCCACTACTGCACTTGACTAGTCTTTTGCACCGCCCTACGGAGGGGCCCTTTACAAGGGCCTGCAGTGACAGGGCAAGGGGGAACGGGTTTAACCTGACAGAGAGGAGAAACATTAGCTGTAAGGCAGAAGCTCTTCCCTGTGAGGGTGCTGAGGCTCTGGCACAGGGTGCCCAGAGAAGCTGTGGCTGCCCCATCCCTGGCAGTGTTCAAGGCCAGGTTGGACACAGGGGCTTGGAACAACCTGCTCTAGTGGAAGGTGTCCCTGCCCGTGGCAGGGGGCTGGAACTGGATGAGCTTTAAGGTCCTTCCAGCCCAAACCATTGTGTGATTCTATGCATTATTCATCCTCCATTACCAGTCTCTCGGTTTTACTTAGCACAAGGGAAACCACCCCGAAATGTAAAAACTCAAGAACCCAGTACCTGTTACGTCAATATCCTCACTTCCAGCCAAATTCTTGGTGGTTCAGTTTGCCTGCAGCCTCCGAAGCACAGAACAGATCCTGATAATTCAGATTAGCTCGGTGACGTGCAAGAGCACAGCAGGGTGCGCCTAACAGATGACCCTTACAGAGAGGCCTTGCTACATAAAGAGTAACTGCACCTCACAGCGGCCAGTGTGGATGGGGACCGGGGTGACACAGAGGAACCTCAGCCACATGCTTCCTGCAGCCACTGCTCTGCAGACAGATGTATTGCAGACTCCACTGGGACTGGGCATTACAAATAGTTAAACCCTGCATTGCAGAGACTAAAAAACAATAGAAAATAAAGACTAGAAGGGAATTAGATTCAGAAATGGTGGGGGTTTAAAGCTCCAGGGGAAACCCAAGAGCGTATCAGGTTTGTGTTTTAGGAGAAACTGTGAGGCTGGGGGAGGGTTGGTGGACGATCCGAAGTCTCGGCTCAGGGAACATGGCCACATCAGGAGAGCCAAAGACTGAGGAATTCAGGGCACTTCTAAGCTAAGGGTGCTTTGGAGAAACCACTTATAAAAACATGGAGGGTCACATCTCCTGTCTCAAGGGACATTCTTTGATGGAGCATGTCTGGCACTTGCTTTCCAACAGGGAGTTTTATGCTGAGGATCACAATAGACTGCAAGCACATGCCCATGACCTCAAGAAATCTGCCTAAGCCTGGATGAGAGGTGGCTGTTGGGCCCTCTCCTCAGCATTTCGTGGTGGCTGGACCTTGATTGCTCCTAACTCACCACCCTGTTTTGAATGTTTTCTCAGGTGCTTACTTCTCCCAACCCACAATCTTTCCCCTGTAGGTGCATCCCAGATACCAAACTTCAGGCTTTATGTTTCAGTTACCTATTGTTAGGTGCAGAGTCTTTGACTTGATTTAATAAATCATGACTTGTGATGAGGGAAACTTTGTTGCCACCATAATGCTGGATGTATCTTTCCTATTCTTGAAAGGTTAACACTGGCTTCAAGTTAAAAAAGAAGAATGAAAACTTGACCTAGGAGAAAGGAAGCATCATAGACGCTAGGGAACCATATAGTAACACCACCTTTCTGTTGGCAAACAAGCAAGTCCAACTGTATGTTTCTGAGTGCATTTGGATGGAGTCCCTGAAGTCAAAGTTGCTGAAGCAACTAAATTTAGCTGTTACTTTCTTTGCTTGTCAGAGGAGCACCTCTCTGAGTCAGGCAATGCTTGTTAAATCTTTTATCAACATTAAAAATGTGTGGTCTAAACTGGTTATCAATTTCATCTCACCACTACTGAAAATGAGGAAGTTTCAAACCAAACCAGTTTTGTGCCTTTTTTCCTCCTCCCCTCTCCAAAGAATAACACATCTACAATTCCCACTAGAACATCTTCATACTGTTCTCCTTATTCTATGACTGAGCTGATGCATTTCTTAGACTATTTTCCCAGATTTTCTTGCTTTCCCATAGTTACTGATCTGCATTTTCTACTGGCATATACTGGTGATAGCTGTATTGCCTGGCACTGCCTGTTATTTCCTTTTTCCTTTCCAAGCAGTATGTTTTCCATCACTGAGTTAGGTCTGGTCTTTCAAAGTACAGCATTTCACAGCCAAGAGGCCGACTTGTTCCTTATACATCCATAGCTCAACAGGATCCTTCAGGCTGCTGCGTTTAGGTACTGTATGCCTGATGAAGGTTGGCCATTCCTACAGTTCTCAGCAAAACAGGCTGCATTGTTAGGAGAAAAAAAGCCAAGAACCAAACACGCACTGAATTGCTCCTACCACTAAAGCTGTTACCACATCCCTGTGATCAAAGAAAGACTTCCTGATCCTTACCTGTTCTTTCGGACAGTATGAGGAAGTGCTGCCCTTATACCCAACTGCTGTGCCACTACAGAAACCAGCATGCTTCCGGGATCTCCTTAATACCTGTGGTGCATCTTGAAGTGAAAGAATGAAAAACAAAGCCCACTGTGACCTTTTTCTTTTTTTTTTATTTAAAATGTGGTTTTTCTATTTAAAGGTTGGCTGGTTTGTTCAAATTGAACATTAAGGGTGATCTCTCAGCAAAACAGAGTCAGGCAGATTATTAGTAAGGTCACTTACATTTGAATGGACTGGGTAGAACAATAAACACCTCTCTGGATTTGCACCTGCTGTAGTTATGTGCTCTATTACTGCCCCTCCAGGCTCCTTGAACAAAGCTCAACCCACCTATCACTACACCCTATGCGAAGATCTGCTGGTTGGGAAGAGCTATGGCTTAATTCAGCTACTGGAGTTTTCCTGCTGTCCTTTAGTTATTGTATCCTTTTGAGACTGTAACAGACCAGAAACAACTCAAAGCACAAAAGAGCAGCCAAACCCCACGTTAAAATACATGGCTAAAATCTACTGTCCAAAGACATTAGCAAAAGTAACAGATTAAGTATTTCCCATGGCAAGCGAATGCAAACCTGCCTTCCTTACTCACAGAAGTACCACTTAAGAGGCAAGTTCCCTTTCCTGAATGCATTCTGTGGGTTAGAAATCAATATTAATGTAGCATCAGCACTTAAGAGTTGTGGAGCTTTGGTTGTGTTGCATACATTAAATACAAGTTATTAGGCTGAATATGGAAAGATGACAACTAACGACCTGATAAGGAAAGCAATCAGAATAGGAGAGTAAATGGTGCTTTCTAGCCTTGGTTTCTCTGACTTCATGGACATTTGAGTTACCATTTGTTTTTTTCTGAGCCCAGCTTCTGCTGTATTTTCTGTTACTCTGCTCCTATCATTCTGAGCAGCAATTTACCAGCCTGTATTGCAGATCAATTCTCCCCTGTTGCAAGACAAAGCATACTGAACTTCAGAAAGGCAAAGCAAACTTGGACAAAGCAAGGAGGAGAACATCAAGCAAGAGTAGGCTGACAAGCATCAGCTTTCACTGTGAAGAAACAACTGGCTGTTCAAAACCTCAGCATATGGAAATCCATCAAAGGATTTGGTTACCAGTTGTGATAAGTTTTCTTTGCATGATTTGATTAAATCTAGCTTTATCTCCTTTATGTTTTTGTTAATCAAGCCACATACACTTTGGGATTTGAACAAACAGCATTTCTGAAACTTCCACCTTTCTAACATACGGATTAATGGCAATTTGCAGAGCAAATCTCTTCCTCTCTATGTGCAGAAATGAAACTGGAGAATGGCCATGTCCTTCCGGACCCAAGCTCTTCCAGACCCATGATGTCTCACCTTGCCTCTGCAAAGACACGATAATTTAGATTTCATGGTGTGTACAGAGCTTGTGCAGACGTTCAGGAATGATGCAGAAAGCAGTGCTGCAAGGGGTCAGATAACGGCACAGTGGCTTCATCTAAAACCAGCTGCCCATGATACAGAAAACCCAGCACTAATGCTAACATGACATCAGCCTGTGGCGCCTGAGAGCACATACAGCTATGTCTTAAGGAACCAGGTTCAGTGCAGAGCAACCTAAGAAGCTGAAAGAAAACAAGCTGACTTGTGAGCTCTATGGGATTCTGGAAACAGGTACCAAGACAGAGCACACATGTCAGGAAAATGTCTTTCCTGCCCATGGCTGCATGGCTTCATGCGATGCACCATAAGACCCAGCAGGAAAGGAAGGGGAACCATTCATAGTTGGTAACTGGGAGCTCTCCTCTGGTATGCACTGCAGTGATGCACAGGGATTCCTGTGACACCTCCATACTTCAAGCTGTGCAGTAATACTGGCTGAAAATGCCTGGCATCTGAGGAGAGATGCTACAGCATTTCAATGCCTTTGGATAGAGTTGCTCACAGACCCCTGCTCCGCACTGCTCCAGTTGTGAAACTCTTTTTCCACAGCAAACGAAAGCCAAATTGCCTAACACACACAAGGTTCTTCACCAGTTTTACGAAGTACATTACATACTTGTTTGCATGGGGCTCAGTGTACTCAATACCCCACATCAAGGGCTGAGTTTACGGACTGCAATACTCAGTCCTCCGATTCTTGTCCATTTCCAATGCAGACTGTGAGCAAAGAGCCTCCTGGAGCATGGACAGTTTGTAATGGCTACCACAAAAGAAAAGACCCAAGTCTGACCAGTTAATGCTACCTTCTGAAAAGCCTTTAACCTGTATCACATATTCTTATTCACATCCTACTCTTCAGAAGCCTGTCTCCTCAACACATAGCCTCATGTACAAGATAGATGAGACTTCTCCACAAAGTTTAAGCCCTGCAGTGCCTTGCTTGCTTGCTACCAGCCAAATCTTGGGCCATACCCAGGCATCACCATAATTAACTGTTCTGAAGTATAAAATCATTTAGAGTAGAAGTAATAACCTTGATTGCAAAGAGACCTGTCCCTCTACTGTTAACAATCTCTTCCTGTCCCAAAAAGCTACTACTTAATGCAGTAGCAAGATCCCAGGTCAGTACATTCACCTTGAATGTCCCATAGGCACAGTACAAACTCACTCATGGAACACCACCTGTGCTAGAGTTGCTGCTTATCTCAGTCCCTGAGCCTTTGGGGAAAGGAACTGGCCCTGAAGAAGTCTCAAGTCTGACTGCTTAAAGATGTACTACAGTTTACAGAAAGATTTGTTTTCTATAGGATGCATGTGTGGGAGATACTTACACCAGGCCAAGCCCCTTGGAGCCTACCCAGGAACTGTTATTACCTCACAAATCAGAAAGTCCTGTGCTGAAGCACAAACTGGAGGCTTTCTCCCACCTGGAACTATAACTGGGAATGATCCATATGCTCATGCAGCCGTGGCTCAGTGCAGGTGAGGGGAGCTCCCTTTGTTCTTCTGCACTCCATGCACTTGGCTTTTTATTTCTTCTGTAAGAAGGGAACACCAAGGCTAATCAGCAGCACTTAGGTAACATTGTAATGGTGCTTAAGATGCTTAGGAAAGCATCCTAATGTATCGGGAAGGGAAAGCAGCCATGCATAATGCATTTAACAAATCCCAAAAAGATGGTATGACTTGTTCCCCTTAAAAGGCATCAATCTCATTAATATCACTTTTCAGGTAGAGTGCTTTAACTCTCCACAGAGATAACAGACCTAAGGATTTAGCCACCCCATGAGTTTCACACAGAGTTGATGTAGTGTTGATAGTGCACACAGCAGGGGATAGGATACCAGAGCTAAGGAAAGCAGTTTGCTTTCCAGCATGACTTTGCCCAAAGTTGAGAGGCAATGGGTTGGAACTAGATGATGTTAAGGTCCTTTCCAACCCTAACTGTTCTATGATTCTATGATCTTGCTGGGAGTGATCAAGATAAATACATCAGTTATGAGGACTACCTGCCAACGTGCGTGGCACAGCCAAGGACCTGCAGGAAATGTGGACAGATGACACAAGTGTAAGGATGAATCAGACCCTGATTCCCTCAAGCGCTCAATCTAAACCCATAACCTGCCCAGGATGATGCTGCCTGCCTTTGCAGCTCACAGTTGTCACGAAACTAAAGTTAGCAATACTACAGCTAGTTATTCCTCTTCCTTACTCAGCTCTGACTTGGGCACTGCTGCTCCAGAACAGAACTCAGCCCTAAAGTAAGGGTGTACCAGGCTGCCTCCACCTGTGGAGGCAAGGAAGAGGAAGGTGTCTGCAGTGCTGTGCAAGCACACCTTGGACACAGCCCTGGGCCTCCTGCCTTCTATTGCCACCAGGGCTCTCAGCAGGCCCCAGAGGTTGTTTTCAACCCAGACTGGTATCAGCTGCTGCTGGGAGGGAGCAGTCTACAGAAACAATACAGCACTGGCAATGAGAGTGTTAAGAAGTTAGCACCTGCAAGAAAAGCAAAAAAAACCAAACAACTTATTGCCCCCAAAAGAATGGAGCTTCAGCTCTCACTGCAGTCTTTTCACCCTCCTTTCCACATGTTCCATATTTATCCATATCCTCCTGTTTGTTAGACAACATCTGTTTTGGAGTTAATCCCTATAAGCCTGCAACTACTATGCAGGAGCAGTTTAGTTCCCAGCAGTATTAAGTGAGGTATTTGCTTCAGGATAGAAACTGAACAATGTTTAAGAACAGATTCAAGAAGTCTGTGCCTTGAAGTGTTATTTGAAGAACCGAGTTGATCTCAACTGGCAGACAGGGCAGAACTTGGGACAGAACTTGCTACCTGGCTATGTCCACTTTCTAAAGCTGAAAACAGTCACTACTAACATCAGCTGGTGCTCAGCTCAGTCTGATCTTGGTCCTGTTGCCTGCATGGGACATTTATCACAGATCACAGCCTTTGAAGGCTCTACAGAAAAGCTGCAAACTGAAATGGCAAATGATGGGAAGATAATGCACTTGGTAAGAATCTTTTAGGTGAAACATTGCCTAAGCTTAACAGATAGCTGTACATTTAAGGACAGTAGAGAAAAAGCCCTCTAACATGAAGAGATTGACAATGCCAAGGCCTGAAGTGAATGGTTATACTGCTTTATCACAAAGCAGCAATTGAGATCTGATCCTGAATAGCTGCTTAGCACTTCCCAGCTTTTACTGATAAACAACAGGAGCTGAATAGCATTCAAGCACACCCTGACACTCTGTGGAGATCTGATACTGTCCCCTTCATTCATAATCTGCTGGCGAGCTTTGTTCACTAGCTTCAGCTAAATTTCTAAGAGAAAGCCTTTATGCAGCCTCATAGACCTCTGCAAGGATAACGCAACAATCATGCTTAGCTGTATAGGCTAACAGTGAGGAACAGTCCCCTGTCAAGGCATCAGTCCCTTCAACAAGGGACTATTTCCTACGGCAAACTGCGCTAGGGAAGGATAAGGATACATACCCCCTTGCAGGTCCCTTTGGGTACTTGCACTATACCTCAATAGCCACCTCCTGGACATGGGTTTATCCTTGCTACACAGAAGGCTGCTTTTCCCTGAAGAAAAAAAGATGGGGTGGTGGTTTCAGATTTGCACACCATCTAGAAAGCTGAAAACTAATGCGACAAGGAAATATTGAAGGAAGACTGATGATACTGGTCTTTTGCAAGACAGAAAGCTGTGCTGCTAGGAGAGAAGCACTACCTGTAAAAGGAAATGTGCATCAAAACTGCCCCAGCGACACTTAAGTCGCACACACTTCAGCATCACAGCTCTGAGAAGAGGCAGACAGTGCTTCTGGAGTACATAAACCTGCCACACCAACATGGCCTTTAAATTTAGAGACCTATCTAAACTGGGCCATTCGAGATCAAAATCCACTTTTAAATGCACATACTTCCAAGTGGAGTGCAGAATAGATGCGACCATCCTTTGTACCTGCAGTAACTGCATAAAGTCCATCAGAAGGTCTCAGTCTGCTTCCCCAAAGAATCACTACCAAACTTTCCTCTCTGCAAAAGGAAAAGAGACAACAACACACAGATCTGATACCAGGATCCAAGCATCACCACCCACTAGGTGCTCTTTCTGCCACACACCAATTACTCCAAAACATATTTGGGAAGACTAAGATACAAATGGGTCAATATGGTCAATAAGACAGGCAAACTAGAAAAACTTGCTATTTTAGCATTACCCTCCCTACAGAGGGGCACAGAGCAAAAGTAGACAGGTCTAAAGCACATTTAGTTAGTGAGTCACTGTGTCTTATCTCAACAGGACTGAATAACTTGTCCATACTTTAAAACAAACCTCCATTCTTACCCTCAGCAATGAATACAGTGATACAGTCACATGAATAAGTATACAGAAGCATAACAGAAGAGAGATTGGCTCAAAACACTTCCCCCCTGGTAACCACACCAACAAATAAGACAGAGAAATCTGTTTAGCAGAGGGATCTGGTTCTCTCTTTTTGGTATTATCTTTTAAACTTAAAAACCAGCTGCACTGGGGTCAAATAACCAAGCTCAAGATAGTCACAAAAAAATAAAGGATGTATTTTTCTCCAAAGATCAAAACCATAACTAAGGTAAGACATTCATATCAGAGAAGTTCAGTGTCCAGAAAAACTCTTCTGCCTTGTAAAAAAAAGATACTGTAATTACTTCACTGCTCAAGAATTTCCTTGCTTAATTCTTCTCTCAAGGTTTTGTCAGTAACTTGCTTTTAACTACAACGTACAAACAATTTTTCTTCACCACCCTCATCTTATCTAAAGCTCTTCTTTTGTTCTGGAGAGTTTTGTGGCATGCTCCTCTATAAACTTGCTCAGATGCTCTAAATCTCGGTCCCCGCCTTCAAATTTAATAGGGTTGTTCTTCTTGTCCCTCGGAGCAAAGTAGATAGTGGGGAATCCCTCCACTTTGTAATGGTCACTTGTCACATCGTTGGCAGTAGCATCCATCTTGGCTATGATCAGGTTTTTCTCATTCTTGTATTTTTTGCCTAGCTCGGTGTACACTGGTTCTAGTTTCTTGCAGTGTCCACACCACGGGGCATAGAACTCTATGAGAACATCATTCTTTGGATCCATGACTATGGTATCAAATGTTTTACCCACTACCACTTTCACAGGCCCTTTGTTGTTCTTTGGCACTGGCTGGGATTTCACAATAGGCTTCAGTTTTCCTAGAAGAAAGCAAAACACACACTGTTGTTAGAATACAGTAAGAGTGGTCCTTACAGTCTCCTCCAAAAAGGGCAGATGTACATCATCCCACCAGGAAAAAGCACTGCACCAGTAAATGAACTTACTTCTGCATGATACATAGGCTAGTTTGCTGCTGAGCTTTTAGCACAAAAACCTTGCGAATACAGGCAACAATTTGTTTCCCAATTCCCTAGAAGCTTTCTCCCTCTTTTTATGACTGTCCATCCACAATGTATTAGGCAGTGATTTAGCATACTAGTCCCAAATACGTATGACCACCTCACACTTCAAAGCTGCAAGAACACTTTAGGCTTGACAAACATGCTCAGTTTCAGAATACAGCTAGATGCCATAGCATAGCTCAAGCAACAAATTAACTAAGATTTAAAACAACAAGGCGAGAATCATCCAAAGGCTTTAAGCCACAGAGCACTGTCCTGCTGCAGGTATGACTTTATTGTAGCCATTGCCTCAGGAGAAACTCTTGGAAGGGGACAAAAAGCAACCAGCTTAGAGAACCCTGTTTTAGAAACTGTACCTTTTTTGAATGCCAGCACAAATTGCCTGAGTACATCAGAGTCAAACTCTTCTGGCTCCATGGCATATTTCTTGCCACCTTCATCCAGAATGGCCACATTGACATCCTCCCCACTCTCAAGCAGGCCCAAATCTTTTATTTCAGAAGAATAATCTTCCTCATCAGAAACAGCAAACACATATTCAGGGAAGTCTTTTGCCACTTCCAAAACTTTGCCTCTCCAGTACTGGGTAGCTGAAAAACCAGAACACAGTGGGATTAGTAACTTCTGGTCACTCACTGCTTGCTTCCTCCCGAAGTGGAGGAACAGTGATCTCAGCAAACTTACCAACACGATAGTCAAAACTGAAGTCTACAGAGTAATAGACAACCACCAGAGGATGCTTAGCATATCTTTTAGCATCATTGGAAGGCTTGCGATGGCCAACTAGAGGCAAAGCATATTTTAGCACGTGCTCTTTAATCTCTGATTCATTTGTAGAGTCCTGCTTAAAAAAAATAGGGAAAAAACATTCAGAGAAATGGATTTAAGTGGTATTTCTGTTACACAGTACTGAACACTAATATTGATGCATGCATGAATGAGAAATGGGGGCATGTTATAAACAGTGCTGTCACCATATTCCTCAAACCCTTGAGCACTAAGATAATTTAGCATCCTACCCTTCAATTGGACACTTTAATGGTAAATTATTATTTGAATACATAACGTCTGGGTTCATTTCATAAAACTTTCTCAAACAAAGCAATACAGCTTCACGGGACAAACAGGTTGCCTCAAATATCTAGTGGAGCGCTTCCAACAAGAAGATGTTAACTGCTCATCTATACAAAGAAAGAGAACCTTCAATCCACGCACAAACGTTCTAGCTTTGGATCAGGTACTCACTTTAAGATCCAAAACACGCATCTTGGGCTCATGCTTCGACTGAAATTTTTCTGGCTGCATGACAACCAGTTTTCCTGGAGATACTTTCAATAGTTTTGCAATCTCATTGCTAAAGGTGTGATGGAACTTGTAATCTTCTCTTAACCCGTTAGCTGAAAATTAAGGTTAGGAAGAAAAAAAAGTCATCAAGAAGTGAAGTGTCAGCATCTGACTGAAATCTTAAAACTGCACTGCAAAGAAACTCTCTTTCCATTTTCAATGGGACATGAAACAGCCCAGAGTCTGGAGAACAGCTCTCATCCAGGGGTGAGAAGCATGCAAAAACACACACAATTCAAGTAGCACTATCTGAATGCTGTTCAACAACCCATCTACTGCATGAGTTATTCTACATATTCAAAAACCTTGAACAGCTTCCAAAACATACCCAGTGAAACAGCTATTTGTTTATCAGTCTCCTACTTATCAGTCTCTCTTGGCTTCCCCCCCAAATAACAGAAAGTAGAGCTGGAAAGGAACTCGCAAGGTCACCTAGTCAATCTATTTGCTTTGGGGCAGCCTGGGAAGCAGTTCTGTATCTCACCATGCTGGAGCAACCAAATCAGCTCCTAATCCGACTATAAATAACAGCAGTCCCAGAAGCAGGCGTAGCCAGGGGGAAATTGCCCACACTGCTCTGAAGGCTCTGGCAGAAACCAAGAGTGACTGCGAGTTGTTTGATCATGTAATAGACAGGGACCAATTACTGGGACTGAACACTTCAAGTGCTTAGCCTCTTCTGTGTGGTAGCAAATATCATTAACAGGACCATCAATGCGTCACAGTCAAAGGGGTTTCTAAGAATAAACGTTGCCAGGAATGGTCTAGCTAAACTGATCCAGGGGTGGAGAACGATTCTGTCTCCAGTCCTCCCACCCCAAACAAGTCTGGCAAAGCCCAGCCTCTGGAACTGTCAGATATGAAACAGGCAATAGCAGACGGCAAAGCTAGCAAGGCCTCATGTTGTGATTCGTTCCTCAGCTAAGAATTTTCCCTCTTCTCTAGTCCATGTGTTTTTAGGGACACAACACCAAGAGGAAGCATCTCCTGTGACTGGCTCATATTTCAGTTATAGTCTCAAAATCTGGCATCAGTCAGAATACAAGTGGAAGATCACCCTTCGATCTCCTTCCTCTTATTGCTCTCCAACCTCCCCCCACAGAACTAAGAGCAGAAATAAAGGATGTCTCCAAGCCCAAAGTCCTGGGCAGAATCTCAACAAAACAGACATTTCATTAATATTTTACACCATGTTTTACCTGCTTCCTGATAGAGCTGATAGGCTTTGTCAGTCTCTCCACTAAAAACACCAATGATGATGACATCATCCCCATCCTTCAGGAATTCCTGTACCTGCTTGGCAGCCTGAATCTGTTTGGATGGAGGCCCAGCCTGCTCAATCATGTAGTCGACAATACCTGCGAGAAAAACCCACCCCAAAAAGTTGCTTACAACATTTATTGAACTGCAAAGTCCAGGCATTCCCTCCAAGACATTGCTTAATACCACATTTCCTGTGGACACCTTTCCTTCTGTACAGCATTCCCACAAGAACTTAAGCACCAAATCAGCAAAAGCACAGTCCAAGTCTTTAAAGCTGCAGTTCTGGATATTCTCTTTCAGGCTGGTTTCAGATAGTCTTAAAGTCTTCCCTCTTACTGAAACCTAATATTGAGCACTTTGCCAGTCCTTATGGTGCATTGCAGTGCAAATAAAGGCTGCCCATTTACTCATACAGCCAGCACTTCAGCATGGGTATTTAACGAACTTTTACTATTAAAAGCAGCTTATAGTACCACCATAAAATGTTATGAAGATTAGAGACATTTATACTGCTGGCCTATGTAAGTATGAGGACACAGTTTTCCAGGTTTCCCCAACAACCATCGCTACGATGTTAATAAGTCTGCACATCCTATAGATACATCAAAACATTTGTGGTCAAAGCCCTCAGACAACAGGGAGCAGCAGAAGCTGCAGTACCGTATTTTTCCCGTGGACCACTGTAGTCATAAGGTTTGCCCTTGCGGAATATTTTCAGGGTTGGGTAGCCAGTAACATCAAACTTCTTTGCGAGCTCAGTTTCAGCAGTGGCATCGACTTTAGCCAGGGGAATCGGAGGCGTGCGCTTGCTGAGCTCCCGGGCAGCCTTCTCGTACTCTGGAGCAAGCCTTTTGCAGTGCCCACACCTAGAGAAGGAGAGGGGAGGGCAGTTTTTAGAAACCACGAGTCCTCTTTATGTACCTTCTACCTCTGAAGTGGAACGGTAAAGTCTTGCAGAATGGAGAAAGTAGAAATGGGATTACTCAATCTATGAAGGACACTTCAGTCTAGGAAGACTTGTCTCTTCAATCTGAAGCTAGCCTCTCTATCTGGTCCCACATTACTATAGATAGTTCCATTTTTAGAGGCCATTCTTAAACTAAGGACCAACTCTCTTTGGTTTTCAGCATCTCTTCAATGTGTTCCCAAATTAGTAAATGAGGAGAACCTTCAGGGAAGTTTTGGACACCACCTCTTTTTGAGACACAAATCAAATGTAGCCTTCAAGTGATTTCTACTGTGACCCTAGGTCCAGATTAGAGCTGAGGTACACCAGAGTTGCACACACTTGCACAAGGCAAGCCTCCTTAAAAGTGAGGCATAACAACAGAAAGCAGGTTCACCAAGCATGCTCAGGCCAGCTGTGCTAGGAAGGTAGAGGTGACTGCCTTCTTGCTTACCATGGAGCATAGAACTCCACCAGGATTATGTCAGCATCATTCACAACCTCGTCAAAATTATCCTGGGTCAATACCAGCGTAGCTTCTGGTGGAGGCGTCCAATTGGGGTCAGAAACCTCCTTGACTTTGGCCACAATTGCTGAAATAGAGTTCAAAACCCCAATTAGCAAGTTTGCATTATCATACCGGCAGCATATTGAATGCAAGACTTGGTATCAAGAACTTCCAAGTAGAGTGGCAAGCATGGTCTTGGACCAAAGCTTACACAAGAACACTTTCTTAATCAAGCTCCTTTATGCTTTACTTCATTATTACCAAGGAGGTCTTCTCTTCACCCCACAGAGCATCTTACTTATGCAGAACACAGATCAGTACCTTGCAGCACTGTAGCACATGGAATTCTATTTCAAGATAGACAGAAAAGATTGTTTTTCCCCTCTGACTGAAGTTGGACACATTCCTTAACCAAAACCAAGTGGCTTTATATACAGTCAATATATAGATCAGATGCTTATTAGCTGACCCTTCAACAAGCATGAGACTACCTACTCTTCGAGTCAAATCATATTTCTAGAAACCTTCCACCAGTAATAGCATTACCCACTACCTGCAAAACTGTCCTCCAGCATGCAGCCAATTGAGAAGACAAGCAAAATTTCAGCCTTCGTAATATTATTCTGCTTAAGATATGAAGTAGCTGAAGATCAAAGTCCTTCAAAACAGTCACATTAAGCAGCAGGACCATACACTGCTTTGCTTTCTTGCAGAGAATAGCAAAGGACTGGTGCTTACCATCTTCTGTCCGAGAGCCATCATAGTCAACAGGCTGGCCTTTCTTCAGGATCTTGATGGTTGGGTAGCCACTGACATCAAAACGACTTGCTAGTGAAGTGGCTGCAGTAGCATCTATTTTGGCAACTGGAATAGGAGGGTCATTTTCCTTCAGAGTTTTGGCTATCTTTTCATATTCAGGAGCAAACTGCTTGCAATGCCCGCACCTGCCAGAGGAAGACACAAGTAGATGGAGATGTATTTTGCTAGTCTGCATTTCCAGGATGCATTGTCTTGCTATATTTTCAGATCATGAAAATACAAAGTAACTATAGCTAATGCGCTGTTTGTTCAAATCCCAGCTGTTTTATCTTAATTTTTATTCCACAGGCACACTGCAAACCTTGTATCATACATCTCCTTCCTCCCTGCCCCCCCCCCCAATATGATCTCATTCAGACTTCAGCTTCTCCTAATGTAGGCTCATCTCCTTTACCTACCACCCTAAATGGAACTGAAGAGAAAAATGACTCTGCAGTTAAGTTGACCTAACGAAATCTCACATCCACCACAGTATCACAGCATCTGCTCTCTCTCTCTGGCCACAGCAGATCTCTTGGGGAAGATCAGAGGCTTCTGCTGCAAAAGCTGGCATGACAGAGGATACCAGCATTAGAAAAGCTGAATATAGCTTGACAGGCTGAAGATGAAACCAGGAAAATGAATTAAAAAAAGCACAGCAGATAGTCCGTGCTCCTCAGACTCTCAACTGGCAGGAGGGGGAGTAGAAAAAAAGAAGAGGCGTTTAGTTTGTGATGACCACACAGCCTTTTGCTTGGATAAATTCAGCTTCATGTTCAGTTTTTGTGCAGGCAGGCATGAAAACTACAGCTGCAGAAATAGTACCTACAGCCAAGCAGGGATGGGATTCTCTGTGAAGAGTGGCACTAGTTAAAATGGAGCTCCACCTCACACAAGATCATATTCCCCTCTCTATTCAAAGACTAGAAAAGGACAAATGAGTAAGTTGTATTTATATCACTAAGCCACAAAGGAAAGGAGGTTCTGGCTGCAACACTAACTCAGCAACTCGACTGCCAATATATTCTACTCTTGTTTTCCCCCCACAAACCATCCCTATTGCTTTTGTCCCTAAGAACGAAAGCAAGAGAAGATACATTCTGGACTAAATTCTTCGTCTTGGTTATATGCAGGTAAATCCATTGTAGCTCACAAATGCTCTAGTGTACTGCGTACCCTGGCATGCCAGCAGAATTATCATCATTACATAGATGTATGAGGCACTGTTTAAATTGGTATAACAAATAAGTCCTTACTCACACCACACCCTCCCGGCAAGGGCAAAGATTTAAACTTGAGAAGGAAAACCTTTCAGCAATGCCCCTCCCAGGGAAGCCTCCTCCATTCCTCCATCTAGATGAGCAAGCACACAAGTCCTCAGTGGACCAGGACAAGGTTAATAGCAAGTTGCAAGACCACACTGCATGACTTTTCTAGGGCTCACTGGGGCCATTTCTGCTCCCTGACAGGCACAGAGCAAGGATGGAACCAGGGCGGTGCTTCCCTTGGCATGGGATCCCTCAGCATGACCCACATCTGTGGGGAAAGAGGGGACTGTTGTCTGCCGCATGGTACAGAGTCAAGGGAAAAAGGGTACCTCCACACCATTAGAACCTTCTCCTACCCTGGGCTATGGCAGCGTCCAGTGCTTCTCCTGCAGGTAAGCTACTCCTACATCATCTGCAAAACTGCAGCCCAAGTCACTTTTTAGGACTGTGTCCTGCCAGAGAAGCCCCTGACAGCACCCCATCCTGCACCTAAGGAGATAGCTCAGGCTGTGAACCCACCATGGTGCATAGAACTCCAGCAGCACAGTGTCCTTGTCTGCAGTAAAGGTGTCAAAGTTTGCATCATTCAAGATTAATACACCATTTTCTTCTTTAACTTCAGAATCATCATCGTCTTCGTCATCTTCATCATCATCATCATCACTGTCATCATCAGTTTCTTTTATAACAGATTCTGGAAAGGTAAAAATGCCACATGGATTAGATTGCATCAAGTTTAACATTAAAATAACACTACCAGGTTAAAGATGGATTAAGTATATCCTGTGGTTAAGACAAAAGGTATCAACACAGGTTACAATGACAGCCACCTCAGTTTGCAGAGAGCCTGGACTCAGATGTTTGACCATCTCACTTTTGTCCATGTTACACCAGCTAACAATATCAGTATTTCAGTAAAGTGTCAACGTGTATTTTTGCACTTCAAGGCAATCTAACAAGACACACACATACAGACCTATGTGACAGTTGCTACCAAGGTACATGGGGTGTCTTGTTGACATTTGGGGAGCGAGACCCGTTTTGTTGGGCAAGAAGGGCACAGAGGTGACACCTGAATTCAAAGGGAAGCCCTCCAACATGCAGCAAAAGGGCTGTCCTTCAAGCACAGGAACTTGTGGTTAGAAAAATTGTGTGTCTTGTATCAAGAAAGCAGATGCTATCTCTCCCCAATGCCTTACTTGTACCCTTACTCACTATACCTGTAACACCACAACTGCTATGCTCTGCCAATCCGAAGCTCTAACAAACAGACTTGCTATAAACTTAAATGATATCGTTTGCAAGGTGGTTTAGAGGCAGCACTTGAACATTATGGTTCTGTTCCTGACTGCTCAATCCCACCCCTGCTACCTCAGTATATCTTTCAGTTACAGTGATGTTTCAGGTCTGCCATCCATTGAAGAGGCTTCCCACTCGCTCTGCTCTGGACCAGCACAAGGCTGCAGAGTGAGTGTACATCAAATAAGAAAGTGACTGTCATGGGAGTCCCATGAAAACCCACTTTGCAGATGCAAGGTATTCTTCTGAAATAAACAGAGTGAAAACTTCTTTCAAAGAACTTTTGGGGAGGCCTTAGATTTAAGGAGACCAAAACTGCTGGTCCAGAACAGGTCTTACAAAGAGAAAGCAGATTTGATGAACTACTGAAGCATTTTGCATGTGAAACCTGAAGCCAAGACATTTAAACTGGTTCCATCTTCGCTGGTTTGGAATTTGAGACGGTTTCTTTAATATTTCATCTCCTAAATGCTCCTTTAAACTTTTATTTGTTTAAATGCTATCACTTGAGGCAAGCAGACCATCCTGAATGACTTTAAAGGAATTTCAGTCACAAACCAAGTAGTGAAAACACCTCATCCCAAATGAAAACTGAAACAGTGAAAATAAGGCCCTTCGAACCACTTGGAATCCCAGGATCAGAGAAACAATCCAACAAATAAAACAAAACACCAAAACAGATTGAGGTTTCTTGTTCAAAACTATTCTCCATTTAACTGTAACTGGCCTTGGACTATAAGCTGACAGGAGCTACTGCAGTAGGACAGCAAATCATGTACATGTGAGTTACTGATTCAGCACGAGAATTCTGAAAATGCTCCGATTTCAGCAGGAATTTTGAAGTTAAGAATGATAAATATGTAGTATCCATGTATGAAAAACAACCTCAAACCCCACTATTCTCAGAGCAATGGGAGACCACAGGAACAAGCTCACAGTGGACAAAATGATGCTGTTAAATTGCAATAGCTGTTTTTCTGTTAGGAGAAGGTATTAAACAAATAAGACTACATGCTCTCAGAAAACAATCTGTGCTCCTGGACAAAATGTGTTAATTTTAATTAAAACCCAACTTTATTCACCACCAAAATATTAAAGCTTCTGATGAGGGGCAAGATCACAAGAGATCGTTTATCACACAACAGTAGTCACCTGGATTAAGTTTCTTAAAGAACTACTACTGTTTCATCTGCTCTGTGAAGCAGCAAAAAGCACTGTCTGCAAGCGGACAATGCCTCCTGTGTTGCTGCCTCTGAGCACTTGCAGTGACAGGGCTGAACTGTCAGGCACCCTGGAAGTGAATCTGCAGCAGTCACATACCTCTGGGACTTCCCTGGTGAAAAAGCTAGTTTTGAGCAGTCAAAACTTCTGCTTACATGTGTGCCCAGCAGTTTTGAGGGCTAATTTTCACTGCAGGGTGTTTGTTCATGGTTGGTCTGTGCCTGAATTCCTAGTGAGTTGTGCAATGCCCACTGCTTTTCCAGGCAAATCTCTTCAGACTTGATTTCTCCTGACACAAAGGAATCTGAGCAAAAGTAGCCAGCCAATTCTGCTCACGCATGTCTGAAACTAACCATCAGGTTGTGACTCTCACTCTTGCTTACTACTCTAACCACCTGCCCCCAAGAGAGGAAAAGGCCACCACAGCTACTGTGGCATAGAGTCATGGATTTGAAAGCTGAGAACAAAGCATCACCTACCGAAACATCATTACCACTAGATCCAACAACCGTCACCAAAGTAGGTTTGTATCTTTCCCTGAAAGCTCTACAGAGCCTGCCAACATAAAACTTCCTTGATGGGGATACATTGTCATGGGCATTAGACACACACACTTCCTCCTCCTAGGAGAAGGAGGCAGGACAGTAGTGCGGAACAGCAGGACTCCAGCTCTTCCCAACTTGGCTTAAGGAAGGCAGTGCCAAACATAAGGAAGTTAACCACACCTATAAACGGCTTTATGAGTGCAAACTCACCCTCTATAGACTCCAGCTTCACTCATACCCAGGGTTATCACAGCTGCCTCCACACCCCCTTTAGTGTTGGGACTGTAAGACCTGCTTCAAGGACCTGAGCAAGTTCGGGAGAAGCAAGCAGGGCTGTTTTCAGTAAGAGTAAGGAAGTTTCCTCTGCATCCCTGATTTACAGTTGGAAGGGAACAGATACAAAATGAGTCTAACTGTGACACCTGGAATGCCAGAAGCAGTTCCTAGATACTTCTATAAAGGCAGCTCACTACAATAACACAGCTGCACTCAAACTGAAGTGTCTTTGTTACTTAAAGCTACTTGCAAAGCAAGGTGGACAAAGCAACAAGTATCAGCTAAAACCTGCCCTCCAGTAGAATATGGACTACTCCTTTTGATTCCAGCGAAGCATTCCCACAAATTTCAACACAACTACAAAAGTTGAAAACCTCGATGGAGATGGCACCAACTTTAAGACCTCAGGTAGATGATGCTGGCTGGCAGGCCTCCTTCAGGATGACAGCCACTTGGACTGCAATGAATTCCGACAGGAGCTTCACTGAACTTCCAGCATTTATTGGAAGTCTGCCTTTGTTACTTTTTGTTAAGCAGAGTTAATCCTGCACAAAAAAGCTGCACTTGGACATAACTTCAGGATTCTGCCTGAAACTTTCCTTTTGAGGAGGACACTGAATAACTGTTCCTCAATTGGATGGGCTCAGTTTTCAGAAACACCAAAGTCAAGACTCACAATGTATTGCCAGGGCATTCAAAAGCCTTTTTAAGAAAGCAGTCTTCCTCAAGCCTTCCTGTGGTGGATCAATCCTCTACATGATCCCTCTTTTTCCTTCCACAGGAGGATGCAAAGGGTGTAACAGTCACGATCCAGGCTAACCTTGCTGTAAGCATATTTGCCTCACTGCCCGAGCCAAACTCCACTTCCAAAACCATTCAGTGCCACAAGCCTGAGCAACTCATTTACATAAGGTTACTTACTTGTTGCAAAGTAAATTTCTTCCGCTTACTACAGGTCTGCATTTCAAGGGCAAAAATGGAAAACTCTAATTACTTGCATTTTTAAAGGTTTGGTAAAGCCTGGTTTGTGATTCATATACAATTTTGAGATACACGACAGAAAGAGAAAAATGATTCAAGCTGTGTAATGGATTAGTGCTCGACTCGCACACAGGAGGAAATCCTTTCATCACTGGGCATCTTTGATCCTGAGAACTCATCTAATGAGAAGAAGAGCACGCATGGGAAATACTGATGAGAGTCTGCTCCAGGAGAAGTAGAGCTACTGGCGCCAGCCACGGGACCCAGCTTTGCTGTAACATCACTGCTATCACTTCACCGTTCGAAGGGAGTAGGGGAAATCAGTACCAGGCTTTGTCACATGCTACAAAGCGATGATAACCAAGTCTTCCAGCTAAAAGCAGAGAAACAGACATAATACAGAATCATTCTTTTAAAACCTAAGCTGAAATATATGTATCTCCTTACTGCAGATGCTAGATCCTATTAAAAGAAGAAAAATCTCCTGATCCTTTATCCTACAGATGAGATACAGTTGGTCACAAAGATAAGGTACCTAACAAATGCATTTCTCCAAGTTTCAGTGCCTGTTCACTGAGCAAGAATTTGCAGGACAGGAGTTCAGGAGGTCATGCATAACCCGGCCTCCCTGACCGCCCTCTAATACTCAACATAGAGCACTTTAGTGTAGGTAATACAAAAGACATAGGATTTCCTCAAAAATCCACATGAAATATGCTTAAAATGAGAAGAGAAGGAAAGAAGCACTTTTAAATGCCTGCCTCCTACATATAGGTGCTAAACTTAGTAAGTCAGAGCAGCTTTGTTTCAGCTAATTTGGGAAAGGAGCAGACACACAGCAGAGAAACCCGAAAACAGTGGGAAGAACACCAAGGAACTAGCAATACACAGCATTCCTTTTGGGAAAAGATAAACAATCAGCTTGAAACACACAGAATGCACTAAACTGAGGAGTAAAGAAGAAAGTTCTCCTGCAGATAATGGAATTGCGTATTTACTGACAATTTAAAAGTCAGTAACTGCTCCCAAGACTAATCACAAGGTTTTACTCCCATTTAGAACCAGTGAGGCAGAGCAGCCACACAGCGCTGGGTCCTCAACATAAGGAGGACATGGAGCTGTTGGAGCAAGTCCAGAGGATGATCAGGGGCTGGAGCACCTCCCGTATGAAGACAGGCTGAGAACATTGGGGCTGTTGAGCCTGGAGAAGAGAAGCTGCGTGGAGACCTCAGAGCAGCTTCCAGTGTCTGAAGGGGGCTACAAGGATGCTGGAGAGGGACTCTTCATCAGGGACTGTAGTGATAGGACAAGGGGTGATGGGTTCAAACTGAAACAAGGGAAGTTCAGGTTAGATCTAAGGCAGAAGCTCTTCCCTGTGAGGGTGCTGAGGCGCTGGCACAGGGTGCCCAGAGAAGCTGTGGCTGCCCCATCCCTCGCAGTGTTCAAGGCCAGGTTGGACAGAGGGGCTTGGACCAACCTGCTCTAGTGTGAGGTGTCCCTGCTGATGGCAGGGGGTTGGAACAGGATGATCTTAAGCTCCTTTCCAACCCAAACCAGTCGGTTACTCTGTGACTCTCTCCGGGACACCAGCGCCTGCCTCCGTCGCCTCAGCCCCACGGCCTGCGGACACCCGCGTCTCTCGGGGGGAGGGAGCCAGGCCGCGCCCCGCCGCCGCCGCCGCCATCCCCCCCCCCCCCGCTCACCATCATCGCCGTCCTCCTCGGCCGCCACGCCCCGCGCCAGGAGCGCGACCTGGGCGAGCCCCAGCAGCAGCAGCAGCACCCACAGCCCGCTCGGCCTCATCCCGCCGCCGCGCCTCACGCCAGCCCCGGCCGCGCCGCTGTCCCTCGCTCCGGCCCGCCGCGCCCCTCGCGGGGACGCCGCGCCGCCTGATTGGCTGCCGCCTTACGACGCGGGCGGCGCGGCCGCCAATCGCGTTGCGCGCCCCGGCGCCGGGCCAGGCCCGGGCGTGCGTGGCGGAGGTGCGCGGCGCTCTCGCAGCGGCAGGCACGGCGCCGGCCCGCGTGCCGATTAGACAGCGGCTCTGAGGTGCCGCTCCCCCATTGGCTGCCGCGGGGCCACCAACCGCCGCCCGACACGCGGTCCCGGCGCAGCCGCCCTGGCAGAGCGGGGAGGGGGCTCAGAGCCCCGCCCGCAAGGGCGAGCAGACACATTGCCCTTCGCGATTGGCGGGGTGCCCCGAGGGGGCGGGGCCAGGCAGCGACGGCAGCCTATGAGGGCGCGCCGCGTTCAGGGGGCGGAGTCTCCTCAGCCGAGGGGAGGGGGCGGTGCCTTACCTCAGGAGTGAGGGGAGGTGGCGGTCGGAGTCGCCATTGCTGCAATAATTGCAGCAGGGACTGTATGGCGTCGTTGGGGCTCCCGGTGGTTCCAGAGTTGTTCTTATTATCGAAGTGATGTTATTATTGAAGTAACTCCTGGCCCCTTGCCTGAAGCGTTTGGCAGTGCCGCCGCGGCTTGGGGGGCTCCCGTAGAGCTCAGGGGGTCGGGCGCAGCCTGGCTGTTCGTGATGGCTGATTGCGGGCAGAAGCGGTCCGCGCCTCGGGCAGAGCCGGAGGGTGTGCGGCCGCCTGTCCGAAAGGCTTTATCTTAACTTTTAGTATTGTCAAAAAGCTGTGGGGGAACTCGGCTAGCTGGGTTTATAGAGAGCGGGAGCTCCTGAATCAGGGTGTTACAAGAGTGTTGGCCTTCTGCTTGTCAGCAAACACACAGGCATGCGTTTGGGGACGGTGGGTTTTTCCCCTTTCTCCTTCTTGACATAGCCATTGCGGGTCTGTCTTTGTTGTTAATAACTGCATTCCTTCTGGTTGCTTATGGTGACTCTGGAGGGATAATTGGAGGTAATGGTTCTAATGCTGCTACAGAGCAGTTCAGCTGAGAAGGACCTGGGAGTGTTGGTGGATGATCAGTTGAATATGAGCCAGCAGTGTGCCCTTGAGCCAGCAGGAACAAGGGTATATCCTGGGGTGCATCAGAGGAGTGTGGCAGCAGTTGAGGGAGGTGATCCTTTCCCTCTCCTCGATCCTGGTGAGGCCACATCTGGAGCACTGTGGCCAGTTCTGGGCTCCTCAGTAGAAGAAAGACAAGGAGCTATGGGAAAGGGTCCAGTGGAGGCCACAAGGATGATCAGGGGTCTGCAGCATCTCTCTTATGAGGAGGGATTGAGGGAGCTGGGTCTGTTTAGTCTGGAGAAAGGAAGACTGAGAGGGGATCCCATCAATGCAGATCAGTATCTCAAAGGTGGGTGCCAGGCGGATGGTGCCAGACTCTTTGCAGTGATGCCCAGCAACAGGATGAGGAGTAATGGCCATAAACTAGAACACAACAAGTTTCACCTCAACATGAGGAAGAACTTCTTTACACTGAGGGTGGCAGAGCATTGGAACCTGATGCCTGGGGGGTTGTGGAGTCTCCCTCTCTGAAGACATTCCAAACCCGCCTGGACATGTTCCTGTGTGACCTGCTCTGGGTGGCTCTGCTTTGGCAGGGGGTTGGACTGGGTGATGTCCAGAGGTCCCTTCCAACCCAAACCATTCTGTGCTTCTATGTGCTTATGTGGTGAACATCTACAATCGAACAAGACAGCACTAAAACTTGAGCTTTTCGTGCTCAGATTGCCAGTTTGGCCACAAAATTGGACAAATCACAGCTGTTGAACAAGTTCATGAAACAATTATTTTGTTTTTCACAAAATTTCTGACCCTCAAATAGATAGTTTGTAAGCAGTGTTAGATTCAGTGCACAGCAGCCATACTCTGAAGTGGTAGCAGTAGCTTGTGATAAGCAAGTATCTTTCAAGCCCTTGAAGTGCAAGCTTCAGATGTGAAATCCGTGATTTTAGGGGACTGAGAAGACGTTGTGAAAGACTGTTGGTGCATACAGGTTACCATTTGCCATTTTTTCATCAGTCTGCAGCAAAATGGCATTAAAAATGTGCTTTGTTCTGCAAGTTACAGAACAGGAGTCAGTGCCTGCCTTCAACGCAGCTGCCAAACAAGTTACGTTGAAAATACAGTAGCACTCTCTATACCACTACAGTCAAGTGACACCTGATCTGAACCAGGTAAAAGCTGTCTTGATCCTCTTGAGATCTTGATCCTGATCTTCTCTCTTCTTGGTATCAGTATAAAAAACCCAGAACTTGTTTTGATGATTAGTTTGCTTAATATAGATAATCAGTAGTTTGATGATAGCACGTAGTCAGATTGGACGCTCAGTGTTCTGAATGGAAAAATAGAAGTGTATGGAAGGGTTTTATTTAGGGTCTGTTCTCTGTTTGGTTAACACAGCCCTTGATTTGAATATTGTGTTGGCGTGTGAAGTGTTTACTGCTGTCATAATTGGAGCTTGTAAGAGGAATAGTGACTATTGTAATCCTGGTTTAGGTTGGAGATTATCTACCTGACAGTGACATGTCATGGTAGAGAAGTTCTGTCAGGCCCAGTGCTTCATGACTGACGTTGTCTAGGCCATTGGAAAACAGGTTGAGAAGCTTGCAGAAGAAATAGGCATGTAAGATGGGAAAGTAGTGTGAGTATTGCTTTTGTTTGTTAGAATGTGAAGGATTTTATGGTTATTGTGTTTTATGTCTATACAAGTTAACCAAGTTGAAAAATGAGATCAGTAGATTTGCTAGACAATCAAGGGTGTCAAGCACCAACATCCAGCTAGAAAAGGAAGTGCAAATGGTGTACAAATAGAGATTTTTATATTACTGTTTGAACTGCAGGAGGAAAGCCTGCAAGACAGAACCCCTAAAATCCGCATGGAGCCAAGGACAGCCTTATCATCTGATGGAGAGATTTGCTCCATTGTAGGTTCGTTGTATGGGTGGTTACAGTATTAATAGCCTGGATCTTAGGCACGTCCCACTGGACAAACAGGGCCTTGGCGGAGGACCGTAGTCTGGCTTGTCTTCAAACCAATGGGGCTTTGCCTGTGTTTCTAGTTTGGGATATCAAGAGATAGCACAGCAAGTCATAAATAGCACACCAAACAAGTGTAATTCATCCCAGTCCAGCTGGGCTACAAGCTCAGTGCAACACACTGGAAGGAGAGTGCTAGCTGTGCAGCATTTCCAAGAGATTCTTTCCTGCTCTCTAAAGGCTTGCTTACCTGTGGGGTTCACCATATTGAGGCTGAAAATCCTCTGAACTAAGTACTATGGGTAAGGTTACTGCTGTCTTTTGTCAAGTACTCATTATTTACCTGAGTTAATAACAGGAAAATCCTTCTCTTGACCAGGAGGGTCTCTAGGCAAAAGGGAGAACAGAGCCTGTAACAGGTAAGTATAGGGTCATCTGTTCCATCTGTCATAGGTTCAATGCATGGAAAAGTGAATAGCACAGGTCCCTTGCAGCATGTCTGATGTCAGAAGCTGCCCATCCTTACCAGGCATGTCTGCCCCGTACAGGCAGCAGACAAGCACTGAAAATAGGAGACCCCAGAGTGTCTATGAAGCAGTTTCTGGGTAAAGGCATTTTTATCTGATGACATCTGCTATCCTGCAGAAAAATCCAGGTGTTCCAGTCACTGGAATTATTTGCAACTGGGTTATGTTTTGTGCATACTGTGTTTTCAGATGCTTGTAAGCTGTAAGCATCATCACTGGCAGGCGCATCCTCAGGATCAAGCAGATGATCATACTTCTTAGATACGCTTTTCCTCAGGAACATGCAGTAGGAGTCTTTCCTTTGGTTTAAGTTGTCAGTGGCTACCTTAAAGTCTTCACAGGTTGCACCTGTGTTTGCCAGCACCGTTAAGTGGTGCACTGTGGCAATATCTGTACTGTAATTTTCTCCTTCAAAAGGAGGCCTAGGTGCTTGTCATCTTCTGCATGTCGTTCTGCAAGTTCTGTGGGGTAGAAGAGGCATATCTAGCACTGAATGTCAAAGCAGAAAAAGCCAGTGTTCTTTCACAAAACTCATGAGAATTGCAAGGTATGCCAGACTAAGCTACATTAGTCTTAGCTCCTGCTATTAAACTGCATTACAGTCTTGAAAGCAGGCTTGAACCTACTTGGCCTTTCACAGTCTGATGATACCCAGTGGCTGCTTGTAAGGAGACTGAGCAATTGTAATGATCTCATGTATGTGATAGCAGCTTTAATTTATTGTAATCCTTAATATGACAGAGTGATACTGATTAGATGCTAACTGATATTGGCTGAATAAAGGTACAACCAATTAATTTACTATTGTTTAAATATGAATTTTTGTATCTGGGTGCTATAGTAAGTTGCTGATGGTGCTTAAACAGTTGGAAATTCATTTTAATAGGAGTGTGTGCAGCCTCAGCACCATGTCAGTTAGCTAAGATGTTGGACCATGATGCACAGCTTTTTCAGTAGGACTGTGTGCCAGACCACTTTGTCTTTCTGTGGTTTGTTTTGAATACAGTATTTGTTCCATACAGCATGAGCTGATGGTGTTCTTGATGCCACCCTCTGGCAATCTAAAATATGGCTGAAATGCTGCTAAAACACACCTGACATTACAGCACATGCACTGGATAGTTTTGGGGGGATACTCTCAAAACTTGTTTTCTAAAAACCAAAACAACCAAAAAACCCTTTCAGTTACAAGTTCTCTTTTTTATGTGGTATGCCAGTCTTAAACAGGCACAGTGTCACGTGTTTTGTTTTGAACACCGTCTCTTACATTATTTTTCTAGAGAGTTCTATATCATAACAAGTAGTGGGTCAGAAGAGATTGCTTCAGGTGTCTGTGAAGTTACAAAGCTCCTAAAGTGTAAGCTAGCTGAGCATTGACAAACACTTCAGCCCAGGGGTTTGACCAGCTTTAACCAATAGGTCAGTGTTTGCGTTTCCCTGCTTTATCCGTTTGAAGCCGTTGGTATGACACAGATGTTTAAGAAAACCGTTTATCCTCCACTTTTACTGTCTTGTTTGGTTTTTTTCAACATTTATAAGGGTTGAATATCCTTTTAAAGTACTCAGCATGATTGCAGCTGATGCAAACAACAGTACACTTAAAAAGAAATAATTGGAAGTAATTCACAGGTAAGACAATATGGAATAATTCTGTTCAATTTGACATCATGTGATTATAACTTGGCCTCAGGAAGAACTGTCTGAGAAAGTGTATATGCTTTAGGTTTCAAAAATCCCTATAAAACATCTAGCAGAAGTGATTTTGTTTGACCCCCTATTGTAAAAACTGAAATAAGCTCGGCATTCTGTTACACTGACTGTATATAAAAGAACTTTGACAAGCTTTCAAATTCAGTTGAACTGAATTTGCCAAACAGTTGGAATAAGCAAGATTTTCTGTTAGAGCTGTTTTCAACAGCTGAACAGTTAAACCAGTTAAATGAAACTATGATATGGCAGAATAAAGATAAACTGAACTTGATGGAGCATATTCTGATTGTTCAGTCGTGACAGAAACTCTTAGGGGGGCTTGAAGTAGTAATTGAATAATATAAGGGGAGCAGGAACTGCAGATATAAAAATGAGTGTTTTTTCTTTTAGGAAAAGATCATGGTTTCAGATCATCTGTATGAGGAGGACCTGTGTGACACATGACATACAACTCCATGAGGTAGCGTATTTTGCAGTCTGGCAACTGAACAGGTTTTTACAGTTAGTGATTAAGCACTTTCAAAGTCAGAAGCACTTTGAAAGATAGTGTGTGCACAGAAGGGAAATTCTTGCCATAGTATTTACATGCAGAGGTGGGATTTTGAGCAACAAAATGAATGTTGAGAGTCCTCCTTTGGGAGGAGTTTTGAAAAAAGCAGTTACTGGAAGATGATATTTGCATCTGCAAGCCCAGGGACATAAAGAATTGGGCTAGGAAAACAAAGGCCTAGACATATGATTCTCTGACATGTTTTATACTCCACTTCTTGTATCTCATTTGAGGTTTTTTGACATTTACAAGAGCTGAATATTTATCCTTTAACATATTCAGCATGACTGTAGTTCATGCAAACAAGTGTTTCAAGAGTTGCATATGATCTTCTTCCTATTCCCCACAAATCACTGACCACTGCTGGTGTTCGAACTACTGCTGTTTTCAGTCTGCCTGAGAATCCTTTACCTGACATTTCCAACCTGGACTTCAGGGGTTTAAGTGCAAGTTTAAATAATACTGTTTAAAAGTGACCATTAGCTCTGTTTGACTTGGCTTTTATTCCTTCTTTGATACGGGTCTTGATGTTCCTACAAGAGTATTTAATAACATCAGCCAAGGCCACCTGACATTGGACTGAGCATTTGGGCTGAATCCTTGGACAGTGTAGATGAATACAATGCCAGATGTTCTGTCCTTTTGCAGGGTCCACAGGGTTGGAGTGACCAGAGGCTACAACAAACACACCTACTTTTGGTTATCACTTATTGCTTTGCTACCCTATTTCCTAAAGACCCTCAAAAATCATTGTAGCACTGTAAATGGCCATTAATTCTTTCTTTTTGTTCATTGGGTCGTGCTGCTTTCAGGAGAACATGTGGCTTATTGATGTGGTCTGCAGTCATATTTATCATCAACCATGTGTTGAACTATTTAGTCTATGTTTTTACGTCAGAGTTGATGTGGATTTGACTTTTCGAGAGAGGTGGAAGGGTTCTGAATTAAAGCAAATGTAGATAATCAGTAGCAAAAATTCCAGTAAAAGCTTTTGTAGTTTTATTTACTGTAAATATATCCCGGCTTACACTAAGAATTGGCAACATGAGAAAGGTCAAGGCACTGCTTTTTCTTGGGTTGCTCTCTTAATTTGATAGAAAGCACCATCTGAAGTTTCTGCTAAGAGAGCAAAACTCACTTTGTGATTATTATCATGTCCTTTCCAGAAGTCTTTACTACTACAAGCCTGAAAATGAGCTAAACTCAGCAGCGGGGTTGCAGACCTTTCATCTCTCTTGAGGAGTATCACCCCTTTCCTGTGACTCATGAGCTGGTGTGTGAACAAAGGTAAGAACAAAGGATAATGTTCTCATTTGGTTTGAGTGAAACTGTTCTATAAGGTGGTGTCATGATGTGACATTCAGTTTTGTTGAATCTGTGCTCAGACATTAACAGGGCAAAGAAAGTTTCAGCATGTAGAATTCAGTGAGTTTGCATAATATAAAGTCACCACTAGATGGTACTTTTCAACAAACTATAGTTGACTTAAGCCAGCTGGTCCTGCTGTAACTGCCTGCAGGCATGAGGAAAGGATTCCAAAGGGTTGTGTTTGTTTATATATGGGTGGTTTTTTCTCAAGTCATCATTTTATCGATAACATACAAGTTTAAGTCTTGGGAAAGTGGAAAGAATGTTATGAATCCAGAATTTACAAGTGGTCTGTATGGTGTATTTTATATCTGTAATGCTTTGAAGGGAAAGACTTAGGCTTTCCTCGTTTCTTTTATGTGAATAATGTTTTAGATGCCTTTCTCTTCCCTTTGTGTTTGTGAGGAGGCTGACAGGGTGTGGTGCTCTGAACCATAGGGGCTGGTGTGCTGTGGCACTCCTCTGAGTCAGTCACAACTTGAGCTACAAGGTTCAGCTCAGACAGGAGGTTTTACTCACTTACTAGCCAGTGCAGCTTCTTGGGCAAAGGAAATGCACATGTTGTATTTATTCAGAGGATGGAAAATTCTCAACACTGCTCTCCTTACAAGCTGATAACAGTTCTAAGCTAGATGAAGCATTCCACTGTTTTTTCCAAAGAACTCTGTGTTTGTATGTTATGCAGTCATAAACCACTTGTATTTGCATAGTTTTTCAACACTTGGTTTTCTCCTATACAAGGAATACTATTAGTAAAGCAATGAATCAGTACATCTCAGCTATGTATGAGATATTCATATCCATGAGATTGACTCTTAGAACTGGTTTACATTCAGGATCTCTATTTTAGATAATTTGTTTTAATCTTTCTCTTTAGAGAGCAGCAATAGGCTGTGACACTTCTGTTTCATTTGTAAACCTTAATATGGAAGCACTTCTGGATTCACTTCATAAAACTCAAAATCTCTAGAAGAACCTTTTTATGATGTGTAGCAATGGTTCTTTACAAGAGCAGGTTGTTATTACATTGCATCAAGTTTACAGACATTCATATAGGGAGACCTAGTCAGTAAGAATGCAATGGCTGTGCTGAAATAAAGTATTGAATAATATACGTTATTTAGCACCTTCCTCTGTGGCTCACAGCACTTTACAAAAGTCAAAATTATTCCATGTCAAAAGTGAAGAAAAGTTAAGGATCCATGTTCTTAACTCTCTTAAACAGAGAGTTTCCAACTTGCCATGACTAAACTCATGATTACATTTCTACTTGGAAACAGTGGAATGTGCTGGTGCTGATTTACTCGTGAAAGGATTGGAAGTGCTAACTAGGCTGCAGCCGAAAGGGTTATGTCCTGTCTCTCCAACCACTTCTTAGGCAAAGGGAACTCTGTGGCATTACCAAGAATGTATCTTCCCTCCTATGGAATGGGTAGGACTTGAATCAGGTCAATTTCTGATACCAAGTAGGCCTTAGGAGGAAAAAAGTTGCTTTTTAGGACTGAAAGTGTGGCACCTGCAACTAATGCTGCCAGAATAGCACTTTTCAAGCTATTCACACTACTGTATTTTATTCTGGAGCTGGAAATTTCCCTGAAAACAATATGAATCTGTTTACCAATCTGTCTTGATAAATCAACTCCAGTTGTTTTATCAGGCAAAGAAGCTCCTGTTCTGGGCTTTTTTGTTTTCAGATACTTAAAAAAAAAAAAGGTAAATATTGACACCATCCCTTTTTGGTTCCAGTGCTTTGTTCTCCTTTGCTGTCCTGCTACGTTTCATTCGTGTCTTCGTTTTGATCATTTGCAGCACTGTTTCTCATATAATACTAAGAAACATTAAACTATTATAACAATTATCCCAGTGATTTAAATTTGCCTTCCTCCTCCACTGAAATGATGTAGTTGTAGTGAGAACAGCTTAAATACACCATACTTGTAGAGAAATACCTGTAGAACTGCAGTGTTCCACAGTTCTATTTCTCCCCTCCAAAATTGCTATGAAAATGGCATAAACACAATGCCATGTTTCACTGGTTTTGTTTAAAATGAAATGGCAGAGGTTTAGACTGGAGATGAGGAACAATTCCTTCCCCAGAGGGTGCTCAGGCATTGGAACAGGCTGCCCAGGGCAGTGCTGGAGTCACCGTCCCTGCAAGTGTTCACACCCCGTGTAGACGAGGCCCTCAGTGACACGGGTTAGTGGTGGCCTTGGCAGTGCTGGGGAACGGTTGGACTGGATGAGCTTAAAGGTCTTTTCCAACCTGGAGGATTCTATGATTCTGTTTTTCAGGATTGCTAAGAAAAAAACCTCAACAAACCTAAATTAATAAAGTGGATATAAATTATAACTCCCTTTTATATGTGTGCCTTTTCATGTTGAAAATGAGGAGTTACAGAATATTTACTTTTATGAAAGAGCAGGAAATTATATGTATGTCCTCATTCTGCTTAGCATTGCAAAAGCAAATAGAAGTTGTTGTGGTGTCTAAATGCTATTTATTTGTTTTTCATATAATCTGAAACCTATTTCTCATTATTATTTTCCTTTCATGCCACTGGAACCCTCTTTTAGAAACAGACATTTATGAAATTACTTTCTTTTCTATGATGTGCTGGATTCTTATGAAACAGATGTAACATCATATAATAAGCCAATACTGTAGTATTACATTTTTAGAATACATATTTATTAAAAGGTTAATTCCGTAGCACACACAATTGATCGTTTATTACCTATTTGTGTGGTGGGGAAATCTTTCCTAAATATAGATAAAATTAAGACGTTTCCCTCAACTTAAAAAAAATAACATAGAAAATACATTCTGCACATTAATAGAGATCTACTTAATGAGATGGTGGAGTTCAGGATCCTGAGGGAAGGAGGGCAAAAAGCAAGCTCACAGCCCTGGATTTCAGGAGAGCAGACTTTGGCCCCTTCAGGGATCTGCTTGGGAGAGTTCCATGGGTAAGGCTCTGGGCAGAGTGGGGGGGCTTGGAAAGCTGGTTAATATTCAAGGATCCCTTCCTACAAACTCTAGAGAGCTTCATCCCAGTGAATATGAAGTCAGGCAAAAATGCCATTAGGCCTGCATAGAGGAACAAGGAGCTCCTAACTGAACTCAAGCATTTACAGTGGGGAAGCAAGAAGGGAAGGACCGGAAGGACTACAAAAACATTGTCCAGGCATCCAGGAACGATGTTAGGGAAACTAAAGTCCACATGGAATTGAATCTGGGCAGGGATGTCAGAGGCATCTCAGTAGCGTCTACTGAGAGAGGAGGAAGAATAAACCAATTTTGTTCATAGATGATATGGGTGTATTTACTTGGGTAGTTTTGGGTAAAGAGCTTGCTTTGAATATTAAACTTCAGAGTTTCTAAGCAAAGGAATCATCTGCTTTCTTTATGTGTTTGGAGGGGCAGGACTTTGTGTACATTACTTGTTAATGACAACAGTAGCATTTCAAATCCACTTGTTTTCACATGAATGGCTCTCAGTATTGGCTGACTGCTCTATGCAAGACACAACATAGAAGACAATGAACATAACAGTGAAGAACATAGTTAATCCTTTTTCCATTGGTGTGTTTCCTTGTCCTGTATACCTTTAGCTGTCTTCTGGTTTGGGTTTAAGATTTTTAAAATAGTGATTTTATTACATTTTTAAGTGTGTTTTTATTATTTTCCTCAAGCCTCAGAGTCAGGACAGACAGAATAAGCTGTCCATAAACATGCTTAGATATACCAAATATCAGAAATAAAAATGAGAAGAGAAACATATGAAAGAATACAAAATTAGTTTTAGAGAACCATCAGGTGTTGGGAGGTTTATTTTCTCCTTGCTCTGGGAATTGCTGTTGTTATTATATTCACTTTTTCCATTATCTTGGTCAGCGTGAGCCAACGTTTTTAGTGGTGAGAGCTAGACAGTGATTTCAGTGTTGGATTTCACCTTCTGGTGTCTGTGTGGAGATGCTGGGGAGGCTTTGTTCTCCAGGGTGTTCTGATTTGATGCAGCAGAAAGCCTTTCCTCCTGCTGTCAGGAACACAACTCTTCTGCTTGAGATACTCAAATGCTGGTGAAAATACTCAATGTATTGAATCCTACCCCACTGCCACATGTGTTGATGGGGTTGTTGGTTGTTGTTTTTGAACCAGACTACCTGATCTATCTGCTGTAAAGTAGAAGAAAGGAAGTGTTTATTTGTAATGCAGTTTAAGAAGGAAACATGTTGCAGCTGATCAAGATTTTAAACTTAAACAGGGGACGTTCAGGATAGATCTAAGTCAGAAGTTCTTTACTGTGATGGTGGTGAGGCGCTGGCACGGGTTGCCCAGAGAAGTGGTGAATGCTCCATCCCTGGCAGTGTTCAAGGCCAGGTTGGACAGAGCCTTGGGCGACAAGGTCTAGTGTGAGGTGTCCCTGCCCATGGCAGGGGGTTGGAACTGGATAATCCTAAGGTCCTTTCCAACCCAAACCATTCTATGATTCTAAGATTTGGGACTGGACCTGTTTTTGAAAGTGAGGCACAAGGGTAACATTTTGCTGTCACTACCTGTGCGCTTGCTCAGGATCTTTTGATGCTTCCATTCCCCTGGGCTTTGGCCTGGGTGAAACAGGACAGAGGACAGCTCCATGACACCAGTCCTCCACTGGTATGACATGTTTTATATGAAGCCAGAAGCTCACCAGCACAGTTAGGCTGGGGATATTCTGCCTGCTGCCAGCAGGAAGCAGGATCCTGTCAGAGGGGTGGGCTCCCCATTCTGCTTGCTATTCCATGTAGGGTCTGTCTTACTAGCTTGTTTTCCCGGAGTAGCATTGTACTCAGATGTGGGCAGAGATAAACATTAAGACTTCTATGCCCTTCCTAGATGGCATTTTTCTAGCTCCTTTTAAAGGTAATAGTAAAACTTTAGATTAATTATCTATTGATTGGTTCCTGCTCAGTTACAGTAATTTGTTGGGTTTACACTGCACTATCCTTAAGAAAAAGTTCTTTTTAAAAGGGGGAAAATGTAGACCTTGGAGATGCTTATGTGTAAGTATTGAGTTTAGTTATCCTTGCGTTTAAGTCTGTTCATACTTTGGTACAAATACTTTGTTTTTCTTTTTTGGGTATCTGGTTGGGATGAGGAGAGAAAACACCATTGTTTATTAAGTGTGGTCCACAGTGTATTTATTTTCATCCCATGTTCTTAACTCCCTCTGGCCAAATCTAAGGCAAAAGTCATGAGAGAGGTCATATGTATGCCTCCTTGGCCTCAAAAAGTCTGCCCATGAGTGCCAAAGGGGACTATGTGTCAATAAGAGGGCTTTTTGCAGCCAGCATCACAGTTGAAATCTGAGTGCTTGTACTCTCATTCTTGTGGTGAGCTGTTGCTTTAGCTCTGTTCTTCATTACATGAGCACAAATCCAGACACATCAGCTGAACTAAAAATATTACTGAGTCATCTAGTGTGTGCAGTCACTAGATAAATGTGTAAGATTATGCTACCTGAAATAGACACATATAGAAAACCTAATGCCAGTCAGAGTCATAACTAAATATACCAAGGGGTTGGGTATAGTTTTCATTAGGAGCATATTGGGCTAATCAGTAAGAATCATGTAATTGAATAAATTCTATCAGTTTTCCTGTTCTGAGCTCTGTCTGCACATCCACTTAATGCTAAAACCCAAGCTAGAAACTACTCATAACTTCTATGGATTAAAATTAAGAGGGTGTGTTTGGAAATCTCAGAACAGTTTTCCTGTTGAGATATAACACGTTTCCCTGAGCTGTATATGAATGAACAAAGCAGCTCATTGCACTGTTTGATTTAGATAATACCATTTATCCATCTAAAGTTGGAGACATTTGAAAGTATCGGCATGTTTGACAATTAGACCCATAGCTTGTGTTGTTGCTCTAAAAGATAATCTTAGGAATATCTAGTTTTATCCATCAAGGATGATTAGAAAGAGTTCTCCCTTTTGACATGAGGGGTTGGACAAAACTGTAGGATCTTGCAGGTAAACAAGGAGTTAAAATCTAGTCATTTGAGTTTGAAAATTTAAAATGCAACCATGGCCTTTTAAAAGGAATGTGTCAAGTCCTGAACCCCAGGGTAAAAGTCAAGTCTTTTGGTTCCTTATTCCCCCAGACAATCAGTCATGTCCAAGAAAATCTTTTTCAAATTTTCTTTTCAGAGCTCAGTGCCTTTTAGTAAGCCTGTGCCTCGTTTTGCCGCCTGCCTTCTCTTCACTGCTATGTTCTTTCTCTCCTCCCTTGATGCAAACCTGCACAAAGCAATATCCATGACAAGAGAGGACGAAACACATGAGTTTGGCATATGCTTTCATTCTCTCTGGGACTTGTGCTGATCTGGGGCTGCCAACCTCTCTTGGTTTATGAAATATGTTTCTTTTAGCTCTGTAAAATACAGGAAGTGGTTATCTCTGCAGATCCACATCTCCAAACTTCAGGGAAATGCTGGAGGACCAAATCGTAGTTGATTCTGTGATTTTTAGCATTTTTTTCCTACTGTTCAGTTTTATTAGTATCATTTTTAAATCTAGAAAGTCCAGTGTCCAAACAAATATATTTCACCATTCCTTAAGAAACCTGAAAACCTTTCTTTGATTTTTAAGAGGCTTTTCAAGGTAGGAACAACTTTTTTATATGCATCAGCTGAAAACTGATTGGAAGCTCCATGCTGTTCTAATGCCATTTCCACACATCTGTGGTGGTAACAGATTACAGCAAATTGTCTTGCACTCAGTTTTCCCACAGGAAATTTTTGTGCTATATTTGAATCAGGCAACATTTTATGGACAGTTTTAATCCACAGAGTGCCAAGAGGTAGGAATGATGATGTATTCCATGGAAAATGTCTGTAGTCTCAGCTAAAGTGACTTTATCTTCCTACACACCTGTTTTTTACCACTAATATTTTCAGCAGCATTGTTTTGCAGTAACATTTCAGGCTTTTGTCAGGCTTTTGTCCTTGTGCTCTCAAAGATCTAGTAATCTTAATTTTGTCCCTTTTCACAGTAAATAGGCACACATTACTTGCTCTTGTACTCATAAAATCTAGTCAGGAGTAATCACATTTGACTGAGTTTCAGGAATTTCAGAGATTCTCTAAGCTTTTTGTTGAAAATTGCATTCCTTTGTATTCCTTATGAATACAGGAGCACACTGGATACTTTATTAGTATTAGTTTATTAGTATGGTTTATTAGTAGACCAGGTCCAGAGCAATGTGGTTTTCCTCAACAATATCAAAGCCACAGTAAAACTAGCAAAAAACCTCCTGGAGTACCAAAAGCATCACCTTCTGGCACTGAAGAAGAGAGCTAACAAAAAGCTGTTAAGAAAGCTAACAAAAAGAGTGGCTAAAGAGAGTCTCTGTTATCCTAGAGATAATATCAAAAGCTTGCACCTTTTTTTTTGTATGTAGGAACTGTTTTCTACTGAAAATAGGGTTAAAAGGCAGGATATCAAAAGAGAATGATGACCAGAATTTGTGGAAGAAAAAGGGAAAGGAGAAAACTACGCAGGTAAACCCTGGGGTCAGGGCCAAGGAGATGCCAGTAGACATGGGAAACCATAACAGAAGGGAGAAGCATGGGCTTCTGGAAGGGTCTACAGGTGCATTGAGGGGACTGTGAAAGAAGAGAGCCTTAGAGCCAGTGAGGGAGAAAATGTAGTGAGCTTTCCTATGGGGCAGGTGCCTGAAGGGAGTGCAATGTTTGATACGCTACTCCATCCAAAATGATTCCTTTGCTAGAGATACAGGGGCTTGGTGGTGGTGGTTTTAACTCCCTTCTTTAGTCTTTCCATCCTACTATTCTAATAAAAATCTGGTTTATATAAACTCTAGGCATATACATTTATAGAAATACTCATGCCTATGAGCCTATACTTTGGCTACACTGTTCATATACAGAATCTGTTATGTTTGTTTTGAAAAGTATTCCTTATCATTTTGAATAGATTTAATAATATACTATGTTTAGCAACCCAGTCCACAGATCAGTGCCATCTGTTGTTAAGATTGCCTGCCTCACAGCTAATAACTTGTGCTGTGCTGTAACAGTTCCACACTGAAAATGAGTTTTCTTTTGTTTAAACTATTTTTATTACTTATCTTGTTTTAATAAAGCTATCCTTTACCACAGCTAATGGTGTGCAGATGGATGTCATCATGCTACTTTGCTATTAAGCCCATAAGTAATAGAGAAAACAATTATGATGCCAGTAGCTGAGCAACTGCATTTCAGTTTTCTATTATATTTTCCCGGGTTCTTGGTGTGTGTTTATTTTTATGTCTTAAGGCAAGTTTATTCTTTACTGCAGAATTTCCAGGCTATGTAATTTCTGCATTCTCATCACAATTTTTTCCAGTTACTTCAGTACTTTGTAAGCCAACTCTTCTGTAATGCTTGACCCCATATGCTTTGTATACTGAGGCCATTTTGAAAAGAAATCTGAGGGCCTGCAGATTCCCTAAGCCAGTTCACTGCCCTTGGTTTTGTGTCTATGCATAGCGTTTTTAGGCAGATATGGGATAAACGCCACCCTTACTGTAGCCATGGGCAGAGCAAACTCATGTCTGGCTGCAAGAGACTGTATAGGCTTTCCCTGTGTGGAGATCTACATATTGGATTAAACTTCCCATAAAAAACAGGACCTAAAGCTAATTTAATCTGAATTTCGGTGAGTTTTAGCTTCCAGCCCGGACTTAAGTGCATGAAATCATGTATTATAGCTAAGGCTTTCTGCTTCTCTTGTCCCCTTTATCAGCTTCTTCCCACACTTAAGGTGTTAATCTCCTCCATCTCTTGCAAAGTTGTTCATGACCAGCACCCCAAAACATCTGACCCTGCTATTATGTCCAATCTATATCGCCTCAATAATGGATTAGATACAGTTTTCAGAGCTGACATAATTCACATACTAACATCTAGCTTTCTGTAAAGTATCAGCGAGCTCTTTGTAAGGTCTTTCAGCAGACTATTAGCACTAGATGGAGCTACACTACAGCTTCTGGCTGTTGTCCAGCCTGTTCCCCTTATCAGCAGTGGACAGCACAGGAAGTAACCAATGTAGATTGCAACAAAACGAAATTCAGGTTCGGTTTTGAGATATTGAAGTCTTAAAATAGATTGAGAAGGTTTTGAAGCCTTCGGTTTTTGGGAGTTTTTACAAATGTGCTAGAAGTAGTGTGGTTCCTGCCTTTGGGTACCAGAGAGAGAATTAGATCACCTCTAGATTTCAGCACTGTGTTTTTATTGTGTTTTAGGAAGAAAACTTCTGATATGTGAGGAGTTTGGTGTTGGTGTTCACCCCCCTTCTTTTTTCTTTTTAAGCATTTACAATAGTTTACAGAGGGAAGAAGGAAGGAAACAAGACAGTGTTCATTAGAAATAAGTTAATACTGTGAGGGGTGCGTGTGAGTCTGGTAACCTGTCCTGTCCTACCAGTCAGTGTGGGCATCTTAAAACAATGTTTGAAAAGGTCAGCATGACCACTTCTTTGAGATGCAGCAGCATTCTCAGCTGATCAGAGCTGAATTCTTCCTCTGTGTTCTTCCCTGGACATTCCTCTGTCAGAATGAAACTCTGCCTGGAGGCAGTTCTCGCCTCCAGCGGGAACCCTGAATTCTTCCCAGGTAACCAAGAAGGGATGTGCTCCACCTGCTCTTCTGCCACCACAAAGGAACTAATCATTGTGAAGGGCAAAATAACCACTGCTTTCTTTGATTTGTCTTATGCCCGGGTTTACTTTACACATTATTAATGGCAAGTCTGAAATATGTTATTAAATATATTTGATATCTGCGGTGAGAGTAAAGCACAGGAAGAAGTGTAAAATGTGATGGTAAAGCTGTTTAAATCAGACCCTACTTGTGAGTCTAATGCTTACTTACTAATGTCAGTAAGCACATTGCTTTCGCTTTGGAAGAATGAAAAGATCTCAGAGTATTTTGTTGTGTTTGTTCATAAGAAGGGAACAAATCTTGCTCACTTAGAATAAACAGGTAAAGCTGGATTCAGGTGTTTCTACTCACAAACCTTCAGTGAGTTACTGAAGTGCTACAGCCCTTTCCTTCCTCTAAGGAGAGCCTAGAAACCCCTCTGTTAACCATTATGCTTGTTTCTGCTTGCTGGGCTTATTTATTTGGTTCACAATGTTCATAGGCTGAGGCCCAGCTCTGTGACAGTGAAGCAGCTCTTCAGTCAGACTCTGTTTTAACCCATGTTTTCAGAGCTATCGTGGAAAGGATTTTGTATGAAGAGGAAAAGGGCTTCTGAGATGTTTTCTGTACCGTCGTTGGGTGCAGCAAATGTTTATGGGGTACGTATATGAAATTTATACTGCTAACAGGCTCTGCTTTAAGCCTTTCCCTAGTGTTTAATTGAAAATATTCTTAGTTCCATTGAGCCACGTGTTTCATTATCCATTTCTCCCATCATAGCACGAATGGGATAGGTTTTGGGAGGGTAGGCCAGAGCAGTTGGGTAGGACAGCGGAAGTCGAGTAAGTGTAGCCGAGTGCTCCAGGATTGACGCTGGAAGCCAGCGGGAAGCCGTAGCTTACACGACTTTGTGGTGATCCAAATACCAGACAAGTGCATTTTTTAGAACATCACTTTCCCACAGGGACATAAAATCTCTTGGTTCCCAAGTGAAAAAAAAGCCCTGAAAGTGCATTGTTTTATTTTTAACCAAGGGAGGCAGGGAAGAGTTTACTGAGGAAGGCTCTAGGATGGCCATGGTGAGGCAAAACCTCAGTTGTCATTGGCCCTGCACTGATCAGGGTTTTGTACTAAAAGTAGAGATTACTCTGGGAATCACACTCTGGGATTGAGAAGAGGCTTAGAAGGAAAGCTTTTGCTATGTTGTAAATGCTTTGCTACATGGCTTGAGGCTAGTTGTATGACCTTCTGGCTACATTATCTGCCAGCAAAATTCATATCATACTAAATTGTACGAATACAATATTAACTTGAAGTTCAGCTGCTGTATTTATTTAAAGTCTTTTGAAGGAGCTGGAATGTACATATAAATGAACCATTACAAAACACTTGCAAGGTTTCTCCTGTATCTTTAGATTTCCTTTTCTTTTCTTATTTTTCTTTTCATCTTTTTTAAGGGAATTGTAGCCCTGACTAGACCAGGAATTTTCAGAGCAGAAAACTTCAATACGTTGTATCCATGCCTCAGTTTCATTTGCTTTTTATTATTCTCTCAGCATATTGTTTTTAGACCTGGAAATTCCATTAGATTTTTAGATCTCAAGCTTTCTGGTTATCTATGAATGTACTATTTCAGGGTACAGGGTTCAGGGACTGAAACCTTGCAGTTTTGTTTTCTGATGCTCTGCAGACTGATAACGTCATTGCTTTCTAGCATTCTTTCAGAGTTTGAAACAGATCTGATAAAAATTGAGTGCCTTTCTGGTTTAGCCACTGAGTGGTAGCGAATGGTTCTGGCATTCATCACCTTGACAGCTATTCTTTGGTTAGTGTATTTAAGTATCAGTTGGACCTCCAGGCTCCTCACTGTTTACTGTGATATGATTATTTCTTCTTCTGTCATGCAGTCTAAGTGTATTTCTTGGTTCTTACATCTCTTCATCATCCTGTTGGGTTTGTTTCTTTCTATTAGATTTGCTAAGAAGTTATATTTACTTTTCAGCTTTCTGAACTCTTTCAAACTTCTTGCTGATGACTGTGGAGTTTTTGTGTGATAGTGATTCCCTCCCTGCCCTAATTCCTACTTTTATTGTCCTCTTTTAAGGTCTCTTACCTACATACTTTGCTCAGCCGCCTGTAGGCACAAGGCCTGTGAACAGGAGTTGAATAGCTGAGTGAACCTTACTGCCTAGCAGATGAAGGAAGCGGGCCACACACGGAGTGTGTGAACATGAGCAGAAGCACTTTCGCCTCTTTGCACCTTGTGAGCTATGGGATCTTGTTGCTCCAAATTCATGTCATCGGTTAATTGTCATTATTTATTCTCTGTGTGCAGAGAACTGTTTCCATCAAAATCAAAGCTCCATTTGAAATTTAAGTCCTAAGAGACATATTTTTTCCAAACATGCACATTCACCAATAAACTCAGAAGTTAAAAATGAAAGGAAAAGTTGTTTTTTTTTCTTTCCCTATGACTTTACTAACATTGAAGTGTTATTGACAGATCAATTTGAGTCAGTGACTAAAACCCCACAACTCCCAGAGACACTTATACCCAAATTCTGGTTTTCTTAGTTTCTTTGATTTTTGTCTTTTTTTCATCGAGTTTATTATCATTGGAGTAACCTTGGTTTAGTCAGTTTGAAAATCAATCCGTCTTACGTTGAATCTCTTGTCTCTATTATATTGATTTATAAACCACATATAGTAGCTTTCTCCTCGCTCTTCTCCTTACAATACCTGTTCTTTCTTCTACAGGTTGCATGATTTTTCTTGTCCTTAATCTAAGCAGAGCATTTCTTCAAGCTGTGAACCTCTTGGCTTTCATCTTCAGTATCTTTTACATTCTTCTTATCAGACTCTTTGAACAAAGAGTCATCTTGGCTTTTGTTAAAATGCATATCCTAAAAGAAAAATGGAAGTCACCTGGTCCAATTCCCTCAGACTCTTGTGGCATTGTTCCCTCTTTAGTATTTTTCAATACTTAATCTATTCTTAAATATCATAAGATACAAAGGAGTTAGTTGTATTAGAAAACTATACAGAATCTTGATAGCTCCCTAACTTATCTTCTTCACACTCAGCCATTTTTTCTCATTAATGCTCTTTGCATATTGTGCTTCTAAATTTGTAAGAACTACACGAATCTCCTTCTTTTCCAATGAGTTTAAAAGTCTTTTTGCTTTCCTCTGAGCATCGAGCAGGACCACTTGTCAGGGCTCCTCTGGTCCATTCTGGCTGCTCGTGCACCATGAAGGTGGCCCCTTGTGTCCTGCAGCTGGGGGGGGAAGGCTTTTTTTCCCCCACAGAGGCCTGCGAGTGTCCCCGGGGGTTTTTTGCCTTCCTCTGCAGTGGTGAGCCAGCCCCTTGACAGGGCTGCTGCTCCTGCTCCGTGCAGGTGGCCCCTCGTGCCCCGCATCTGGGGGGAGGAAGCTGTCTAGGCTCCCAGGGTAGCTGCTTGTCCCCCCTCCCAGGGGGTTGCTGCTTGTCCTCTGTAGCATTGAGCACAGCCCCTTGTCAGGGTCCTTTGGGCTGGGTTCTTGCTGCTGCTCTCACACCTCCAGGGCACCACTCGTGCCCTGGCACTCTCTGGCTCCATTGCCCAGCGCAAGCTCGGAGCGGGAGCGAGCTCTGCTCTTCCCTTGGCTCCATTCCCTGGGGGTTCTCGCTTGTGCACAGCAGCCTGTGCTTGGAAGGGCTCCAGCCTTGCTGCCCATCAGCAGGTGCCACTTTCCAGCTCTCCCTGCGTGCAACACCAGCGCCAGGCAGGCACGAGAGCACTTTTCATGCATCCCTGGCCAGGGAGTGCAGCAGCTGAGCAGGGTTGGAAGTCAAAGGCGTGCTTGTCATCGATAGGTGTCGTAGTTTGGGAAATAGCCCACGGTACCACACACCTCCTTCTTCTTGCACATTAGTGGGTGGTTGGTGTGGATGCTCATTCTTCACGTTCTCAGTCTTCAGGAGACAGGGCTGCTTGGTCTCTCTTCCTGCTGCTGCTTTTCATGGCTCTGTGGCTTTCCTTTCCCAGACTGCGAGGGATGTTTTTCCAGGCTAACCTGAAGAATGTATTAGCCTGCTCCTGGCTACACGGGTGTTGGGTTGATGCTTGTGAGCTTTGGCTATGAAACACACTCTGCAATATCACATGAAATACTATAAAATCCTGTTTCCACTTTTAACCTTTGTGATTTGTGTCCTTCAAAGAGTTTTTAGAGCTGTTTTCTTCAGTGGCTTGATATTTTGTGATGATGTGTATAGAGGCAGCTCTTCACAGACACAGCATATATTGAAAGAAATTGATGTGGCCCCTTCACTGCATGGCTTCTGCATGAATTTTAGTAAGTATTTATTTCCAGTGCATCTGGTGGATCTGTTACAGGTGTATGCAGAGGCTGTGGTGAGGTTTGGCCACTTCATGCTCTAGAGTAATTCAAGATTAGGTTCATGATGCCCAATCCCTGGACAGAAGCAGCTCAAACCCGAGCCGCTCAACAGAGGGGAAACCAAGGAAATAACAGTATTTTCTTACATTATTTTTGGTCTAAATCTTTTCACTCCTACGTTGTTTTAAATAACAAAACACTAAGGTTTTTGGAGTTTTTTTAATGATGTTTGCACAGTAGAGGGAGCTGAAAGCTTGAAAAATATGTTCAGTATGTTTAAAGATGAGAAGTGGGGGTGGAATAATGCATGAGGTTTTAGCATTGCAGTTCAGGAAGATGATGGACATTTATTCCGAGCTATTAAGCGAAATGAGTCAGGGGTTTATGTCAGTGTTTTTAATGGTCTTACCTGGGAGCACTACCATGCAGAACATAAGACAGCAGAGTAGAGGCAACATGCTGTTCAACCATATGCTTTGCACCTTAGTTTATTAAACTACAGCTTACCTTGATGCTGTTTATGTTCAGAAAGACTCATTTAATGCAACAATTTAAAGGAGATATATATGTTTAAGAGCTATTTTCCCATTATTTTTATGCTTTGAGAATTAAATAATCTTTCTAGATTTTTTAAGTGGTAGGGTTTTTTTCTTCATCTATATATTTTAGTTGCTTTCAAACTGGTTTCAGTCGAGCTTGAGATTCCAGTCCATCGAGGCAGCCAGTATAAACCCACATGTACTTGCCCCTGAGCCTGTTTCTGTTAAAATGAGCCAGGTTAACCTCTCATTTTCCCACCTCCATGAGATAATCTATTATTTATCTTTATTTAGTCTGTTATCTCTCTTCATCTAATCTACCTTTCTAATCTATTATTTAATCATTGTAAATCATTCATTCTGCTGTTTCTTTGCTGGCGACAGCAATGGTGGCAGTTCAGGCTCTTACCACAGGGTGTCTCTCACTGGTAGAGTTTGACATCCGTGATTACCCATATCAGCTCGGTGCCGATAATTACTTTCTCTGACTTGGTCAAGATAATTCCATTCAAAGGATTTCTTTGATTAAACGAATTCTTTGCTTGGGTGTTCTGTTTGGATAGCACATTTTTGTATAGTTTGTTTAGGAAGATCAGTGTCTTTAATGGAAGCCTTTCTCTCAGTTAATTAATATTTACTAGGTTCTAGAAGAAATTAATTGAGAAAAGTAAATCTGTATGTTATAATTGCAGGAAACATCTGTGCCCATCTCTTGCACAGACCGATTTAATGTAAATCCATGGAAGCCTTCACCTGAGGAACAGTCTCACGCTCAGGCGTTCTGAGCCCATCTAACAAACTGTCACAACGCTACCCAAAATGCTCATTTCATACCCAGCAAAACAGACAAATGAAAGAAATGGTGTTCAGGAAATTATGATTTGTTTGATCTTTTTACTCATTCCTTTGAGGAAATGAAGAAATGTTAAAGGAAATGTATTCATTTAAGAGATGGAATTACTGGCTCAACCCATGAACGCAGCTTTCCTTAAGCTCAATCAATTCATTTCATTCAGAATTAAAATAGCAACGTTCTGAAAAGTAAACAGAAAATAACCAGAGATTGTTCTGATAGAGGAACAGTTGGGATACATGTGCAGAAGACAGAGCAAGTTAAAAGTATTTGGAGGTAATACTGTCTTTTAAAAGTAGTTGCCTAATTTATGGTGTGCACAGGCATATGTTTTTGGTTAAATATTTATGCTTCCCCCCCCCAAATGCACTCTGAGCATTCTTGGGGAAGTATAATTGTATTTTTGTTTCAGGTTATTCTGTTTGGAGTTGGTTTTGAAACTCCCATTTATTTGATAGGATCTGATGGATGATTGAAGCAAATGACACACTTGCAACAGCAGTGCAAAAGCCCACCTTGGCACGTGTTCATCACTGACTTTACTGTGAACTTTAAACCTCCGTTTGGCTTTTGGGCTGGGGGAGATTTCATATTTTCTGATACCTCTTGCTTCCCCTAGTGCAGCTGCTGCTGTACTTTTTACACTGGGCTTTGCTTCAAGTATTCCTGATACCCTTGCCAGAATCAAGCAGTAAGTTCCACCTGAAATCACTGAGCTGCAGCTAATTCATTAACCGGCTGGTACAGTAAATGGAGATGGTGAGTGTGCATGCGTGCCGGTGGTACACCACCTGCGCTGCCTGTCATCCACTTACTCACATCCTTCCTCTGATTTAGAAATCTCAGGAAATAATGGTAAAAATAGCTCGCCTTTGGAGTATTTTACATCTGTATCTACCAATAAAATAGATGCCTATCTCGGTTATTCTAAGTTATTTAAAGCATTTGTGCTCATCTCTATTAGTTGTTCACTTCCTTTGCATGGAACAATCTCGCTGTCTCATTTTGTTGTTTCTGATCTTTTCTAAGTCGAAAACAAAAAGGAGTGATGGTAAGAAGAGATCCCATGTATGATTTCATTGGTACTTCCATGAGATGCAGAACACTGTATTACTAGAAGAAAAAGCAGTGAGAGATTTCTGCAGCAAATCAATTAAATACGAAGGGTTAGATATTCTGTTCAAGGTAGCTTTATGAAGAAAGATGCCTTTTATAAAGAGTGAATATTTGAAAAGAGAATCTTTCATTTCTTGTGTATTTTATGATTTTATTTGAGGATAGATACTGTTTAATGTGAGCTAACCTGTAAACACACACTTTTCTTAATAATAGCTGGAATTTCCTTAAGATGTAGGTTAATTCTCAGTGAATCAGAGATTGAGCACACCCATTTCTGCAGCATACGCTGCTGTTTGCTGTAGGGGGAAGATAGTGACTGCTACCACGATAAATCTTCAACTCCCTGTTCCTATCCACATCATCTTCTTATTTTTGTGCTGCTCCAGATGTTTGAGACATGTCATTCTCTCAAATGAGAGTCACGGTCCCTTGGCACACTGAGCTATTCTCTGTCATTTGGGGTCAGCAGAATCTGAGCAGATGCTGTCATTTCTATAAGTGCAATAAACTCGATTAAACCTTTAATTGATGCACTCAAATGCAAACAGTAGTTTCACTGCTATGTGAGGGAAATGATTAGTCTCCTTTATTGAAATCATTTGGAGGGAATCCCAAGGCTTATGAAAGTATGTGCTCAAAAGGTGAAAAACCCCTCGTGAATGGAGACATTTGAGATCCCTGGAAAGATCTATGACAGTGATGGATAACCTGAGCAATGATGTGTCTCTGGCACATCACCTTTCTTTCTTCCCTTCCCCTTTTCAATTGCAGTGATGACCAGTGATGTGTTTTAGGCACACTGCCAACAAATTTTCTCCGTTTTCCCGTTAAGAAGTAAAAGTATTTACTGTGCATCACTTCTCAGTCAGGGGAAAGGGAGATAGTAAAGCAAATGCACGACACTGGGGAAGCTTTCTGGCTCTTCTCCTCAAGTGATGGAAACTGGAGCTCTGCACCATCATGCTGCAAGGGTTATTTTCTATTTTACTTCAGAAGGACAACTATGGTAGGAATTAGGGCCAGAAAATTGGAAGTGTTATGCACTGCACTCATTTTGTGCCTCCACATAACGTTTTATTTACCATGGCAGTATTTTCCACTTTATATAGTGCTCCATTTTTCCATGGAATCGAAACGTGTAGAATTTCCCATCTAAGAAGCGTCCTAGGATCTGTCTTGCTCAGCCCTAAAGCCTGTCTTTCATGCACCTGAGAAGGATAATTAGTCTGGTTTCATGCTAGGGAGATGCTGGATGGTTCGTAATGGCACTGATCAGAGCCTGCTTGTGCAGTCAGAAGTCCTGAACTCAGAGGGAACTCGAATAGGCTTTGCTGCTTTCTGTTGCAGGTAGGTTTGTGCTGCTTCACTAATCTCTGCAGAGTCAGCTGTCTTTGGAGGTTATGAAATGATCCCTGAGTATTCCTTCAGATGGCTGCAAGAAGATTGGTAACTCAGTCGTGTAAGATTTCAGTCTTCAGCTCTGTAAGATTTTTGTGTGGAGAGAGATTGTACCAGTGTTACTATTTCTAAAAAGAAAAAAACATAGGGCTGTGTTTCCATTTCTCTTCTTGTACCTTCCTCCCTGATTTTTCCAAGCTGAGTAATTTCTCAGAGACACAGCCATGTATACAGACAGTCTACATATTCCCTTGCTGGCATTTCCCAAACTGATCAGACAGCTTGGCATGAAAAAAATAAATGCATTTTCTGAATAAAAATTCAGGGCCTCTAGAACATAACTGACAGTGAAGTGTTTGAAACCCCATGAATTAACTTTGGCTTTATTTAGTCTAGAAGGAATAAAGCGTTGTATGCATTTTGGTAATGTTTACTTTAAAAGTGAAGGCATGATTTGTTTCCCATGCCTGAGCCAAATTACAAAGGCTTTCTGTTACACTAAAGCTTCTGCCTGGTGTGGAAAAAGAACAGCTGTGTACAATGAGGAGATCACAACGTGTATGCCATACAGTCACCAGCAGCCTTGGGATGCTCCTTCTGATAAGAGAAAAACAGCTAGGAATCAGGGAGACATCCCAGCTCTTACAGATTCATGCTCGGGTCCTTTGATGGGAGCCTTTTGTACCTCTGGCTGTAAAACGAGGGGTGGGAATCTTGGCAGAGGACCCTTGACAGGGGACCTTCCCTCCAGCAGGGAGGGGAGATGGTGTTTGCCATTCTCCCATACAATCTGTCTGCTTTCCTTGATCTCCCTCGTGGCTTGTGGAACCATTTTTACTAGTTGTAGGTATTGGTGTTGATGGAGCAGTATATAGAAGTAGCTTGATTTGGTTTTTGCATCGAGACAATTTACCATGCTAGAAACTAGTGTGGAAACAAAGTTAATTGAATGTTCTGGTTCCTTCAAACAAAGCCCACATGCTGTGCCGGTGGGAAGGCTGTCATGTCATAGTTAGGTGTGTAAAATAAAATGCTCTTAGGCGTGTTGAATACTTAGAGCTGTGAAACAGTGCAGTTTGAAATGTACACACTGCTTAGATGTTTTGCTGTGAACATGGGATGCCTGCTGAAATCACAGAGCACATTCACACATGGCTTAAAAAGTGGAGTTTTAGAAGGCTGGCAAAATATTTGTGAGCTTCCCTAATCCATGTCTGCTTTTTTTTAAAAAAAAAAAAAAAAAAAAAAAAAAAAAGATCTTTACATAGAGAAATGTGGGCTTTTTTCCTCCCCCTTCATTTCAGGTAATATAGGCATAAAGAGTTTCAGCTCATCAAATTTAACTGACTCGAAATCCAGTTGGCTTTTATGTGCAATCAATACACCACAGTATGGCCTTGGAGTCATGGGAAAAAGCCATTTTTTATGTTTGTACATTTCCTATATAGATGGTAAAGAGGCAGGAGAAAAGATTTGTGTGGGATTACACAAGCAGAATATGAAGGAGGAAATTATCTTAGTGACCTGCAGATGCCTTTGAGTTCTTCAGTTTCTGGAGCAGGAAAGGCTCTTAGGAGCACTGAATGGGAAAGATGGCCTACTTTAATTTAAAACCACAGATGAACTGAACCTACTTTTTCAAACCTCACTCCAGCAATCAGTCCTATAAAACGTGGTCTTAAAATCTTCATGTATCTTTTATACAAAATAGCTGTGCTGGGAAGAGGAGAAGAAAACTTTCTGCCCAACGCTGGGTGAAGACTCTCCATGCAGGAAAGCCACTGCTCTGTCCAGGCCGGTACTTGAGGTGACAGCGAAAGGCAGTGTTGCTTTCCATAGTGTAATGTCTTCAGCTTCTTACTGATTTATTCTATCATTTATTAGTTTTTAATTTATGTTGGATCGGTTTAACCTCTGGAGCATGAGAGTTTATTGCATTATCTTGCACTGCTAATGATAATACCTGCCCTGGAAGGCGTGACTCATTCCATCTCATCTCAGGCTCCTTGGGAACTTTCCATACTGGAACAACTGCCTACCTGTCTATTGCTATAATTTTACTTATATTTTTGTTAGACAGTGGCTTAGTATCAGATTTAAGTGTTCTAAAACCACGCCTGAAGTAATGTGATTCTAACACTATCTGCAGGGTACCTGCAAAAGGTTGTATGTTTGGAAATTACAACAGATTATGGCTTTGAGGTTATTGCTACTGCATATTGCTGGGGATGGGATTCAGGGCTTTGCACAGCATTTACAGCATTTCTCATTCTGAAATTGAACTGGATTTCTACTCCTGATATAGAGACATGATGCTACTAGGGCAGATTTGCAGAATAAAAAGGTTTGCAGCCCTTCTGAAGTAAATTTACTGGCATTACTGCAACAGATGGGGGAGAGGCAATCTTAATGAAAACCTGCCAACAGCCAAAGTTGCCTCTTGCTGATTGTTTGAACACTGTGACAGTTTTGTTCAGGTACACCTGTGAATCAGACTTACTCTAGAGCATGTTGCTGAAGATACCCCCTAGCATAGTTGGCTTGTGGTTCAATACAGCATTCCAAATTAGTGCATTTATCTATGAATTTTAGCTGTTCTACCTCAAAGGTACTGTTTGCACCTTTACACTACCTGCTGCAAGCATAAAATGGGAAGCTCTTGCTGGATCTTGGTAGCTGGAAGCAGTAACATTCACTTTTAAAAATTGCCAGTTTCTCATCTGAAAGAAACCAAATACAAAAGATGTAAAGGAAAATCACCAGCATTATCTCCATATTTATTTGACAAAAAAAAGTTGCTGGTATACTGTATATTGTATAATATACTGAATATTGTTTGATGTATAATATTGCATATAAACCATGATGCATCCTAATCCTCCTGAAGATCAGTCCAAGTTCTTGAAAATAAGAATTGTAGCTTCAGATATTGCCATTAACAGATTCGATGAGGGGATTCAAGATCTCACTGTTAGGAAGGGTGCTATAGCAAGTCTGTGGTATATGTGTCTTCATACTTGTCATTTCAGTGTAGCTCCTTCTGGCAGGAGCAGCTTGCAAACACTCCTTCCAAAGCAGCAGTGGCAGCCCCTCTGCTGGAGCATGATCTCCCTGAGCTATGGTTTATTTATGGCTTATGGTGTGTTACAAGATTTGCTTTCAGCCAAGAGGAAAAAGTGGCACACAAATGTTAGGAGGTTCATTATAACTGACACACTTAAATATCTGCAGAACTGTTTCAACACTGGATTCCCAGCCTTCTCTGTGGTTTCCCAAGTTTTCCATTTCCTTCAGCCTAGATAACAGGATAAATCAGACGGAGTTTGTGTGTTGAGTAGTTTGCTTTTGGAGGCATGTGCAGTGCATTATTCTGCTACTGTGTTGGGTACCCACTCTCCACAGAGTGTTTGAAGGCACCATGCTACACAAGCGTACAGGCTCACCGGGAACAATCTGAAAGATACATAAAAGCACCCTTTATTCTTGTGTATGATATGAAGATCTTTCTGAAATATGAAGTTTTATGGTACATTTGACCTTTAACAATGGCAGTGATGATCTGCTAAAAGGCTGTTACTGAGGTGGAGTGTCCATGTACCTAGAAACACACTCTGACTCTTTATATTGCTGAGCAGTACAATTATTTTTAGCTAAGAAGAGGCTTCTTCAGCAGCTTCTCAGCCTGGTGTTTCTTGCTGGAGATGCTGATTTCCTAGAGAGCTCCAGGAATGCAGCCTTTAAATATTGATGAAAATTAGGAGCCGTGCCGTTCTGTGAAAAGAGCCACGCAGAGATGACATGGCAACAAAAAAACACATTAAGCGTTTCCTTAGAGCTCCTGCTGCTCTGCTCTGGTGCTGTGTGGGGTTAGGCTAGCTCACTGCCCATGTTTAGCTGTACATACTAAGTGTGCTAGCATCATAGAATCAATCAGGTTGGAAAAGATCTTTAAGATCATCAAATCCAACCGTTATCCCAGCACTGCCAAGGCCACCATTAGACCATGTCATCTACACAGTTTGTGAACACTCCGGCGACAGTGATTGCACCGCTGCCTTGGTGTATTCCCTGGGCAGCCTGTTCCAATGCCTGAGCACCCTCTCGGGAAGAAATTGTTCCTAATCTCCAGTCTAAGCCTCTCCTGGCACAGCTTGAGGCCGTTTCCTCTTGTCCTATCACTTGTTACTTGGGAGAAGAGACCAGCCACCTCCTCGCTCCATCCTCCTTTCTGCCTTCAGCCCCAGTGCCAGGATGTTGTGGCAGGATGGGGGAGGCTGCTCTGGCTCCAGGGAGCCCCTGAAGCCTTCGGACGCTTGGGACCAGAACCATTTCCCCCCAAAATGGAAGCTTCTTCCCCCTTCCCAAACACCCCCCTGCCCCGGAGGTCGCGAGAAGCATCCCTCCTGCTGTGGCTGTCGGAGGGATGCCCCGGTGTGCCCGCACATGCACACTCCCGAGCTCACACACACACATCCACCGTCCACCGTGCGCACCCCGCGCATACACCGCGCTCCCTCCGCGGCAGCGCCGGCCGCGGGGTCCCGCCTCTTCCCCCCCCGCCTCGGCGCTGGGACCCCCCCCCGGGTCGGGGGAGCGGCTCCCCCCGCGGGGTCCCGCCCCCCGCCGCCGCCCGGGGCTGGCCGCCGAGGCATGAAGAGGAGGCTCCGCGGCGGGGCGGCTGAGGCGGGCCCGGGCCCTGCGCGCCGGCGGACCGGCCGCCCCATGCGGGCTCCGAGCACCGCGGCCCCTCGCCGCCGGGATGGAGGCGCCGGGCTGCCGCCGGCCGCAGCTCCCCGTCCTGCTGCTGTGGGGTAAGTGCCGGGGCAGGAGCATCGCTCGGGGAGTGAGGTTTTCCTCGGGGGTCCCTTGGGGAGCAGGCAGGTAGGGTGGGTCCGCGGGGGGCTGCAGGGACTGCTCCCCTCCGGAGCTTCCCCTCCGCTGCGGGGAATGACTGATCCTCTCCGGAGCTCTCCATCCCGAGCAGCGCGGCGGGAACGTTCCGGTCATCCGCCGGTCCAGCATCCCGCCGCCAGCTGCACCCCCCCATCCACCCTCACCGGGGGAGAGCCCCGAAACCCGGCCCAGGGCGCGCAGCCCCCCCGGAAAACGATCTCAGCGACTTCTAGCGTTAGTCTTGCTTTCCGTCTGGGATCCCAAAGCCGATGCTGGCGAGGCAGGGTTGGCCGTTGGGGAAGGTTTTCCAGTGCAGGCGAGAGGTAGATTCCCGTTGGAGCAGTTGGGTTGCAAACAGGCTGTTGTAAAGTGCAGCTATCCTTCAGATCTTTCACTTAGAGTAACTCTACTGCTAGAAGAGCTATCTTTTTTCACTGTCATGTAGCTTGTCTTAGCCAGATTTAATATGTTGCAGTCAGGTCAAAAGTCGCTGGGAGAAGTCAGCTCTGATCTTCACCCAGCAGTAAACCCAGAGATGTGATCAAGTCCTCGTGAGCCACAGATAGGGGAGAAGAAATTCGGGCCTCGTATGTTTAGAAGGTTTATCTGAGGACTTTATAACTTTGTTTGCTAACTTTACGCCCCTTCTAAAGTACGAAGCTGGTAAACACTGGACATCTTTCTAGGAAAGACTCACGAATAAATGGATAGTTATACTGACAGTGTTCGGTAGCATCGTCTTGACCCGGTCTGTCAAAAGAGTGACATGTGAGATGCATACATTTTCTGATTCTTTGTGGCTTGAGGACTGCTAAAATCTAACCTTAATCACTCAGATTTATTGTTATTTCCCAGCTGAAAAGGAATAGAAACCAACACCTGTCTTGACACATGAAGGATTTATTCAGTCTTGAACCAGGCAGGCATCTGCCTGTCTTGAACCAGGCAGTGTATGTGGAGACATCCTTTTTCACTTTTACAAAGCAAAATTGCTCACTGGAGATTTATTTTCAGAGGATGAGTGGAGTGAGGGACAATGTCCCTGTAGCTTCGAAAGCTACAGGAAGACATTTTTCACCAGAGACACACAGGTAAATCAATTGTGCTAGGCTTTTTTGGCTGTGCTAGTTGCTTTCTTAATAGAATAGCACACACAAAAAGATTTTAAGGATATCTGTGAACTGATAATGCATTACTTTTGCTTGGAATTGGAAAGGATAGATAAAATCAAGAACTAATGAAACTAGACTAATTAACTAGTAGGAAAGCCCTGAAAGTGATGTGGAAGATAGATGATATGAAATTGAGGTGTTTAAATAAGGAAAGCCTTAAGTGGTAGAAAACTAAAGCTCTTCTTTTGGTAATACAAACATACTTGTAATATTAGTTATTTCAGAAGGATTTTTACTTGAATTGAATGTACTTTCTTCCCTTTCTCCTAATGGCCTCTTTTGATCAACCAGAAGCCTGTGGCCTCTCTCATTAAGATAAAACTCTTGCCAGGATTCCTCAGTGTTAGTTCTCACTGAATCCAGTGGGAAGCCTGTCTGCGTGGGGATGGGGACTGTACTTCTGTAACCACTGCTTTCTGCATATGCTTCTGCCTAGGGCACTTGACACATTATCACTACGTAGAACCATCTGATGCATTGTGCCTCCTTAGTGAGGATGGCAAAAAAGGCAGTGTGTTTGCTTACTGGAAGCTCAGTGACCGTAGGAGTTGGATTTGCTCTGTGTGTGTTTATTGAAGGGGAAAGAAGGTGTGAACTGAGGTACCTGCTCCACAGACATGTGATCATCAGTACTGTTTGTCTTATGAAGTGCTGATAACATCCAGAGCTGGAAACACCAGCTGCCTGGTGAAGTCCTCTGTGCTTTGCTTAGCAGAGCTGGAGGTACTTAGAACATACCTACTTACTGCAGAATGTGAGTGCCTCAGAAATTATGTGTATACCATAATACCAGATTCTTTATTCCACTTCTACCTATGGAAACTGAGGCAAGGAGAAACTGAAGGGCTTGACCAAGCCTTTTAACAGAATAAGTAGGTTATTTTACACAAGTCGCTGTTTCTGCATCCATGTCCAGACATTTACTCCTTCATCCTTCACATAATGCTGGCATTTCAGTGGTACTATTTGTATGTGAGTTGAAAGATGCTACTAGAATAAAATGGGTATTTATTTCAATTCTAGAGGAATGTTTCTCAGTACATATATGTATACCCCTGTAGAGAGAGGTGATGTGATTCTTATCTGGAGCAGTTTCCCTATGCAGATTTCAAAGACTGTCTATAGCTGTTTGCATTTCATCATCCTGTTTCACAGCGGTTAGTGAAGTTTAGCATTCTGGCCAGAGGTGAACAACTGGACAGTTGGAAAGCTGGGAACAGAGCCTGGCTCCAGGCTCCCATTCTTACTTCCTATTTTAAAGACCAGACCTCAGCCTGCAAACAATAATGAAAAGCTGTGTGTTAAAATCTGAGTTCTGTAAGGTCCCGAGCTCCCCTTGCGTGGAACACGGTGTCCATAACTCCTGGGGAGTTGGGACTCTTAATGGGGAAAAAAAAACAAACAGGAAACAATTTTATTGGGCTAAAGTTTGAAATCCAAATCAAGTTTTTTCCATTACTTTCTTATGAATATATCATGCTGTTCTGCAGCTGCAAAGGGTGGAACGAAGAAAGGGAAAACCATTGTAGGAGTTTTGAATTTAATAAATCCAGGTGGGTGTGCGTGTAAGACAAATAAACCTTTGCAAAGCAGAACATCTGATTTTGAGACAGACCAGAGAGTTTTAACAAAACCGCTTCTGTTCCAAAATGATGCTGCTTTTTCTGAAGATGCAATTTTCAACGCCAGGCAAGCAGGAAGATGGTGAGCGGACCCCACCAACATCCATCCTGAAAGCAAAGCATCGAGCAGAAATCCAGACTCTGTTCCAACTTACTGTTGGATACAGACATCTTTCCCACCACCCTTCACCCTTTTTGTATCTCTTGATTCCTTTTTCGGAGAGGTGTTGGCCTTTTCCTGAGGTCTGCACCATACAGCAGGGGACGGGTTCGTCCTGTCCGCGCTCAGTTGCCTGTGGTGACTGCAAGTGGGCTGCAGGTGGTAGCATAGAGCATAAAATGCCATCTCCAGCTGCCTCCGTCCCAGCAGCCGGGGGTAATTCCACTGTGTGTTTGAAGGGAACTCCGAATTGAAAGTGGGAAGGAGGAAAATGGGCTTTCTAAACCTGATTTACATCAATGAGATCCATTCCTGGAAACCATTTAGCTAGTAAATTCTTGCTCTTATCATAGAATCTGGTTTGGGTTTGAAGGGACCTTAAAGCTCATCCAGTTCCAACCCCCTGCCACAGGCAGGGACACCTTCCACTAGAGCAGGTTGCTCCAAGCCCCTGTGTCCAACCTGGCCTTGAACACTGCCAGGGATGGGGCAGCCACAGCTTCTCTAGGCACCCTGTGTCAGTGCCTCAGCACCCTCACAGGGAAGAGCTTCTTCCTTATATCTAATCTCAGTCTCCCGTCTGGCAGGTTACAGCCATTCCCCCTTGTCCTGTTCCTACAGACCCTTGTCCAAAGCCCCTCTCCAGGTTTCTTGTAGCCCCTTTAGGCACTGGAGCTGCTCTAAGGTCTCCCCTTGAGGAGCCTTCTCTTCTCCAGGCTGACCCAGCCCAGCTCTCTCAGCCTGGCTCCAGAGCAGAGCTGCTCCAGCCCTTGCAGCATCTCCATAGGTGGCCTCCTCTGGACTCACTCCAACAGCTCCATGTCCCTCTTGTGTTGGGGGCCCCACCTACATAGTAGTCAGGGTTTTAAATACCTTTGAGGTATGAGGGCTTAGCTTTTAGGTTTATTTTAGCCAAATCTATGAGGCAAACCATCAGAGGCTGTGAAGTGAAGCTAGAAGTCTATCCTGGGATAGACAGGTATTGCTATAGGTGCAGATACGTAGAGACCACAAGGTTTTAAGGACATGGTCTTGAGCATGGCTGGGGTGGCTCAAGGGGAACCATGCAAGGTTTTGCCAATGAAGTTGTCTTTAAACTGCTGCAACAGTAACAGTTTTTGTACAGTTTGTTGTTTCAGTTTCTCTCACCTCTCCATTGGTAACAGAGGTGATTTCATGGCTTGGGTTGGAGGCAAAGCAAATTCCACTTTTGCTTACCAAGGAAAGAAATGCAGCGAGGGGGTCCTTTACAAAACACCACTTGCTACCATCTGTGTCTTTGCTATTGAAATTAGTGCTTGAGAAGTATGAAGAAAGCAAACTGTGTTCTCATTTAAAGCTCATAAAGAGATTAATTTTCACAAACTTAATGAAGCCTGTTTTAATTTGCACCTTTCTGTGTTAGCGAAAGCTGTCGCATGAGCCATCTTACTTCAGAATAAAAGTGTACAAGTGTATTATTTTGTGTTTTATGAAAGCAGCCTGTGATTTCGTTTCTAAAATAAGAGTCTCTTCACAGCCAGGCTTGCGCTGAGATACACTGGAAAATATAAATGACAAAAATTGACACTTTATAATGTGAATATATATGTAGAATGTGTAAAAGCTGCCTGAAGAACTCTTGGGTCATTTGGGAGGAAAACGTGTAGGTATGAGGAAAGGAAGAAGGAAAGCAGAATAGGAGAAAGCCTTCTTTTCCATGAGTTTTTAGGCTTGATCTCTGTTAGATTCCCTGAAATCAGCCTGAAAAGAGGAGGCAGCTTTGTTCCTCTCTAAAGGCTTTAAAAGGAAATGCGATGGCACTGTTAGAAATGGTCCGAAGGCTAGAGAGGGTCCCAACTTTCATCTCCAGAGCAGCTTGACATGCCTTACCACATTGGCTTGTACAAAGGGCATGTCTGCATAGCAGCTGGTGGCCTCAATTTATCCCCTGGAATACATCATTTTGTCTGTCTGAAGCCAGGCTGATGGCCTTCTGCAAACGGAATGTCACTTGCTCCAGCTGTGCTCCAAGCCAGGGAGACTCCGACCTGAAGAGGACAATGCGATAGGCACTGCTGGGGCCCTTGCACAGCACCAGGCTGATGGAAGCACATCTTGTTCACATCTAACCAGATTAAGCTGAGTAAGCAAAGTGCTGTGCAGAAGCACCACACCCTATGGTAAAGCATCTGTGTTATTGCTTTCACATTCAAATAAATGTGACTGATTTGCCCTTATTTTGGAGAGTGTGACCTGGGGAAAGGTTGTGTGGGCGATGTGAGAAGAAATAGTGTCATTCACTTCGGCCGTTAATGACTGTCACTGCTTGTGGGAATTTAGAATTTGGGGAAGTGGCAGATTTCTTTTGCACCCCTTTGTGTGCAGATTGATGCTAGAGACTCTCATCTTTAGAAAGCATCCTTGCATTTTTGTTGTCTCAAAATACATAGCTTGAGATTTGACAGGGTGTGCAGCTCTTAGTCTGTACGGCTCTCTTGCCTTCAGCAGAAATGAAAAGAGAGTTCACAGCCAGAGGGTATTGTGAAGAGGTGGGGAGATACTGGGACAGAAATAGCATCTTGTAGAATCATTCAAGTGATCATCAGTAGGACACAAAGTCCAGGTTTCTTCCAAGACTTAATCTCTTGGACTTTAGGTTTGGTTTGTAGTCCTCTCTCTTGCTCACCCTCTGTGCACTGGAGAATATCTTCAGGGCTGTGAGGAACATGTCCTCCTGATGCAGTGATGCAAAGGCCACTCGGGTGCTTACAGTTAGTTTGATGTGAAGGGACTCTGCTGCCTCTGGGTGACCTGGACATGCTCTGCAGCTTTGGAGTGGAGAGGGGCCCCTTGCTTGAAGGGTATCTCAGCCTTGGCATCAGGGCTGTGCTGCCTGATAGCCACACGGGGCTGTGGAACAGATTTTCTCTTCATGTTTTTTTCTGGCATAGTGGCTGCAAATGTGCTTCTGTGGGAAGGACTCAAGTTGGAGAAGTTCATGGAGAACTATCTCCTATGGGATAGACTCCATGTTGGAGCAGGGAAAGAGTGTGAAGAGGAAGGAGTGGTAGAGGCAACGTGTGATGAACAACCCCCACTCTCTGCCCCCTTGCACCACTTGAGGAGAGGAAGTAATCAGGAGTAAAGTTGAGCTCAGGTAAAAAGGGTAGGGTAGAGGGAAGGTGTTTAAGATTTGGTTTTATTTCTTATTACCCTGCTCTGATTTTGATTGGCAGTAACTTAAATTAATTTCCCCAAGTCGAGCCTGTTTTTCCTGTATGGTAACTGGTGAGTGATCTCTCCCTGTCCTTAACCATGAGCCTTTCATTATATCTTCTCTCCCCCGTGCAGCCGAGGAGCAGGGGTGATAGAGTGCCTTGGTGGGCACCAGTGTCCAGCCAGGGTCAGCACCACACCAAATTACAAAAGAGAAGTGTTAGCTGAGCAGGCAGACCCACAGTTACACAGTTAGCTCTGGTGCTGCTATTGAATAGTGGGACATAAATCTTTCTGCAGCTGGCTTTATGCAGATGTTTGTTTGTGTAACCCCCAAAAGCAGCTTTAGCTTCAGTCTCAAGTTATTGAAGGCTTTTTTATTGTTTATAGGGTGAAAGCTTGAGAAAAAGCCTCTGTGAAGAAGGTTTGAATAGTGACCACAATAGGGTGGCTGTGCAGCAGGGGACTCTGGGCTATGGATCAGCCATCCCAGAGCTCAAAATGTGGAGATCTGAAGATCTTCTCAGGAGCCTGCTCTTCAGGGTTGGTTGTGTTCACTGCTTCGACCTGGCTCCACAAACAGTGATGAATGATTTCTTCCTCATGCCCTAGCAATTTTCTTAGCTCAGGAAGAACTGTGGTATAGCATTTTTCCCTGCAGTGTTCACTTTCATTTGGTTTTCCATACTTGTTAACTGGCATATTCCTAGCAGAGTCTTAGTTTTCTATGAAAATGGAAGCACTGCTCGTCTACTGTTGCTGAAATGTGTTTAGGTCTTGGGCTGCTTGACAAAACAAGGTCAGACACACTACCCTTTTTTAAGTTTTCTTAATAAAATACTGACATGAATGAAAACGAGGATGGAGGTTGTTAATGGTTGTAAAGAAAACTTTAATTTAAAGGTTTTACTGGCTTAATACTGTATGCATACCTTTGTTACTGTAAGTTTTTAATGGAACTCTTACTAGTAAATGCCTTGTTTCTATTCCTCAGGAGTAATTGTAATGAATTTTCACAACTTTTACAATGTTAATGTATAAGCAAGGTAGTGGCTGGTCCCTTCTCCCAAGTAACAAGTGATAAGACAAGAAGAAACGGCCTCAAGCTGCACCAGGGGAGGTTTAGACTGGAGATGAGGAACAATTCCTTCCCCAAAAGGTGCTCAGGCATTGCAACAGGCTGCTCAGGGCAGTGCTGGAGTCACCGTCCCTGCAAGTGTTCACACAGTGTGTAGACGAGGCCCTCAGTGCCATGGGTTAGTGGTGGCCTTGGCAGTGCTGGGCAACGGTTGGACTGGATGAGCTTAAAGGTCTTTTCCAACCTGGTTGATTCTATGATTCTGTGATTCTAAGATAGCAGATGGTGGAAAGAAGAAAAAGAAGTTTAAACCTGTCACTGTCATATCCTCTTACTCCTTTGGTGGCACCTGCTATTTGGAAAACAAAGCAACTGTGTTAGGAAACATAAAATCAATGTAAATAAAGTGCAAACTGAGCAGCATGGGGTTCTGCATGAGCAGCCAGATGTGCCCTGCATTGCGGGGGAGATACCTGGGAATTTGTTTTCCTCTGTGGTTCAGTTCTGCTTCTCATATCCACTGAGAGTAATTATTTACTCCAGGATTGGCCTAAGTAGTTTCCTATACCAGAGCCTGCTGCTGTGCAGTTTCCTGTGGGGATATCTATCCAGGGAAAATGGTGGCGTGCAGGGATCGCGCTACCGTGCCAAATGGCTAAGGATGTTTTCAGTGTTTATTCCTTGCAGCAAGGATGCTGTTGTGAAGAGCCACACAGACCTACAGTTAGCAGGTATATATATAGCAGTATACATAGACACATTAACCTCTGAGATTTTGTTAGTTTTATTGCTCTTTTGAGTTCTTCATGGCAATATGTCACTGAAAATATTCTGTGATCATGTAGTTTGAGTATCCAGAGCTCTGGAGCACTGGTAGGTGAGCTGGGCTACTGAAGCAAAACAGCCCACATTTGAATGGTCAGGCCAACTTACTGTTTCATGGTAGGTGTAGAATTCACTGGAGGCATGATTCTGCTGAAATTATGTTGATGTAATGCCTCAGCACAGTATGTAACAGCATTAGGAGTCTGCGAGTGGAGTAGGACACGCAGCATCCAGAGAAGGTAGATGTGCAGGACGGGGATTTTTGTTGTCTGGTCAGAAAAGGGCAAACCCCCACATTTTCTCAGGTTTTCTATGATGACAGTAGCTTGATTTAAATGTTCTGCCTGTCAAGGGAAGAAGAAACTTTTAATGTCTTCAAGTATCCCATGGTTTTAAAGACTTCCTCAGGAGGGAGTGTGCTGTGACCTTGTCTGCGAAACCTTCACGGGTCATTTCCCTTTCCCAAGGTTATTAAAAAAGAAATGTTGCTTGACTTCTCTTTCAGGCCATCCACAGGAGCAGACTATTTGCCTCGGGGGACTGGTGTTTTATACTCATTCACAGGTGGATAGGTATAGAGTAAAGTCAGTATTGTGCTGACCTTATGTTTCCTAATTATAGGGAAATCTCATGTCACATCACATTTTCTTCTGCGTTTTCCTGCCTTTTTGACTAATGGCAGGCAGTTGGGTTACAATAATGAGCATCCCTTAGTTCTAGTATGTGCTTCCAGATGATTAGGTGGTACGGTGCCAGACTGAGGTCCTGGATGCGGATGGCCAGCTCTGGGGGCTGTCACAGTTCTGATGTGACTGGGGGGGGGGGTGTATCTCTTCACAATCAATTGCAAACTGTCTGGCTTTTTGCAGGGGATAGATCTGAACCGTGCTGCCTCATTTGGTGATGTACCTTTCCCATAAATTGCACAGCAGACACATTTCACAATTATTATCTTTTGGGCAGAGAGATTGTCATGTTATTCAGTTACTTTGGTAACATGTTCTGAGAGGAGGTAGTGGTGAAATAGAGGTCCTGGCACCAGACCACTGCTGGGTCACACTGTACTTGGTGCGATGCTGGTTCTTGCTTGTGACTGAGACAAATCTCTTACTAGTTCTGTCATCATTTCCGTAGCTGGTGTAAAATGGAGAGCACAGCAGCGGTACCACGGAAGGCTGTAATGAACCTGAAGAAGTGCAGATGTTTAGGGGGTGAAAAAAGACTTTCACTTCCTCTTGCTAGAAGCATATTTATCTGTAATCAAATTATTAAGAGATATAATTTGGTTGGTTTAGAGGTTACACATCTGTGTGACAACCATTCTATTCCAAGACCCAGAAGACCAGGTCTCATAGGCAGAAATTAGATGAAAACAAGGAGCACAAAGCCTTTGGAAGGCCTGTAGATAACATCCTAAATAACAATGTTTTCCTAATGTTCCAGAGAACACTCACAGAAGTGAATTCAGTCCATTTGGGTTTGTTAGGAAAGCTGTTCTGCTCTTTGCTGGCTGTAGGCTGCAGCACCTCCTGAGGAGTGTTAGTCCTCTGGGACTCTCTTCCAGCCCCCTTAAGTCAGATCATGGTCCCCATATTGCTGCTGGGTGTCATCTTTAAACAGTTTCTAATGCCACAAATTTCTTTCTACTCTAGAAACAAATGTACTTCTCTTATTCTTCTTCAATTTTACTCTCTGAAAGGATGGATCTCGAGTCGGGATTTCTGTCAAGGATCACATTTGTCCATAGCACCCTTCTAAAACAGTGTGAAGATGGTCTACTTCAAGCACTTGATTCTGATGTTGGAATATTTAGTTCATGCACCTTCTGAAAGTCAGTGGCTCTAAAAAAAATTAAGAATTTATATTTCAGTTACACAGTGCTTCATCAACAGCACAATGGGACAGAAAAGAGGGGAAGAAAACATTATGTGACATTTCGGGTTGAATTACAGGACTTCCATTACAATACAGATCTTAGTGTTCAGTCAGTTACTAAGTAATCCCCTCCCCAAGTCTGTTGTTGAAGGAGCATGGTTTATTTAAATAGTTATTTAGTAAATAAATATTAATAAGAAAATAAATATTTAATTAAAAGTACTGGTTATGTCTATATATTGAAATAAATCATACTGGTTTCAAACAAAGCAGCAGAAAAACCATCCAACACCTCTGGAAGTAGCCATAGGCTGTTCAAAAATTGAGCAGCATTATTTATATGCTGCCAGCAGTGATTTAAGAACTCCACCAAGGAATGTAAAAGGCAATAATTTGTATTCCTGCTCTGAAAAATTCCTAGTTGAAGTATGAGTTCAGAATAATTGTCACATTTCTTTGCAGTCGCTGGAAAGCTGGGCAACTCTGAGCCAACATGAGCCTGAACAGTCAATGTCCTCAGTAATGTTCCCTGTTGATCTGCAGTGATGAAATGAAAAAGCTTAAATTGCTTTCCTCCTTTTCTTGCTCTGCAGGAAGAAGACTCTAATGTCCAGAATTGTTAACTGACTGAAATTGCCTTACCAATTCAAAAGCAATAACGTAATGCCTCAAACTGTGATAAAGTATAGCATTGAACTGCACTTTTAGTTTTGAATATTACATTTCCATGGCTAATATATGTCTTCCATAAAGTTGACACAGGGAAAAAAAAGTATTCAAAAGGATTTATCATCAAAGCAGGGGATGATGCAAAGCTGACTTCTACCTGTTACCCTCGCTCTCTAGATAACTTCTTGGGCATAGGGACAGATCAATGCACCCTGCCAACAGGTTTACCTTGCTCCTGCCTCTCCACATGCTGAGGCGTGTTTTTTTGGGGCCAATGCAAGTGCAACACTTCTTTCAAGTACTATATTTATTGCAAGCTTCTGTTTATTCCTGGCATCCTTCCTTTGTGTTGGGTTCCTGTCATTGCCTGGCTCCGTGAAATCCAGTTGCCTCATTTCCTTGGCTGCTTTCACACTATGTGATGATGTTCTTGTGTCCTGTTCCTGTTCCCCTCCCTCCCCATCCCGCTCCTCTTATAAAGTGTCAAAGGGACAGTTAGTAGCTGAGAACAAAAGATGACCTTCTGAGCCATATATATTATAGCAAGGGTTATTTAAAGATTGGCAGGTGGGACTTTAGTTTTCATACCAATAACATGTTTTTCCTTTCTTTACTTTTATAACAGTCTCTAGACTTGCAATTATTCATGTTAGCTTTCTGTCTGATGGTGGCCACCTGAGAAGTTGCATTTCTTTTTCCCCATACACACAGGCACACATTTCACTGTATAGCAGATAGAGTTATCCATCTGGACCAGTTTTTGCATCATGTTCGTTAAGCCTAGGTGGAAGGCTGCACTTTGCTGACCACTTGCTGCCCTGCTGTCAGGACCATTAACAGCACCCTAAACAGCCCCACTGAGTTTCCCTCTGCCCCCTGCCTGGATCCCCCATTGTGCCCTAAGCTACACCATAAGTGCTCCTGGCTTACTGGCTATTTTCCTGTATGTATGTGCTCTGGACCTGTGTACTGGGTCACCTCATCTTCCATCCCATCTCTGGGCCTATCTTCTGCTGCTGCTGCACTCCCTGGTTCAGCTCCTGCCACACTGGAGCCACCAATAGAGCCAGTTTCCCCTCCGTGGCTCTGCCCATCTTGTGGGATGGTGCCGGGGTCACCCCAGCTCATCACCAGTCATCACCAATTCTTCTTCCCCTGAGCGTGTTTCAGACATTTTCATAGCAGAAGTTTATGCTTTGCCCATCTATACAGCAATTTCATGCTGAATTATCACTGTTCTCTCTGCTGAGGGCTTAACATCCTGGTGTGATTAGGCAGGAATAAGAATTGGGCTCAGAGAAGCAATTTATCATTTAAAAAGTAACCCAGAGCTGCAGTTTGTGGGGGTATAAACAAGGCCTGTAAGGGCAGGAAGGATAAAGGCTTAGATGCACAGGCTGCAGCAGGGGGAGGACCAGCCAGCTCCCTGTGGCACTTGAGCAAGGTATCTTGTGTGGCTGCTGAGAAATGCATGGCTTCAAGCTTCAACAGCCCTATAGGAAACTGTCTGTGTTAAGACTCTTCTCCCAGTTGCAGGCAGTGGCACTGTGGGTGTTAAGTCAAATCTGTTTCAGTACCTCAGTTATCATGTCTGGTAAGTCAATGTATGTCAGTCTGCTCCTCAGCAGGCTGAGATGGTCAAAACTCAATGAGTGCTCTTCCACACTAGGCTAAGGATGAGCTAGTGAGCTAGCTTTTCTCCCAACAGCTGGTGTGGCAAACCTTGGCTTTAAGCTGAAAGGACAGAAATGGTCTAAGCTCTTTTGCCTATTTCTCTTATTGTAGGGACCAGTTTCAGCACGCTCAGTTCTGTGGCCATATCCTTACTTGGTCTCCACCTCTGCGCCTCCTGCCAGCACTGTGCTTGAGCTGGTGATACAAAACTGAGTGCCCTAACATGGTGCAAAATTGGAAGAGAGAGATGTACCTTGATGTGCCTTTAAGCAATGCTTACTGATGGTATTTGTCTGAAGAAAGGCATATATAGAGAGATTATGCAGGGGAAAAGGTGGGTTTGGTGAAATACCTTTGAAGAAACTGTTTTGCTTAAGTCTTGTTATTCAAAGCAGGAGTGCTCAGACCTTTGTGGGCTTTCCCATCAAGTTTCAGGGTTGCTCAGCCTCTGCAGATTCTGCTGCATCATGGCCACATACATTTGACTTGCCCCCTTAGAGGGCTTTTAGAGGAGTCTTTGAAAAGCAGCTATGTGGTGCTTATGTTAGCTCATCTTTTCCTTCTGTATTCATAAAAATCCTAGTGAAATGAAGCTCTTGAGTTCATAAATGCCCAGAAAGACAGGTAATAAAGAACCCCTAGCCCACTTGTAATCCCTTTTTCTGATGCAGTAGGATGCACTTGACATTGTGTTAGAGCATAGGTGAAGTTATTTCCATGGGAGTCTCTTATGCATTAGATACCCTGAAGTACCTGTGCATTCCTGCCAGAGAACCTGTAATGGTATAACTTGGGGTTTACATAAAAGATTGGTGAATTTAACATGATCTTTAATACCACCTACACAACAGGTAAATTTATGTTACAGTTAAATACCTGAAGAAACATTGGTGCACTTCTGTAAGATTGATCTGTTCAGTATTTAAAATTAGATCTATAAAAGAAATGTGGATAAAGAGATGTGATCAATATGACAAAATGATACTAATAGGGTATTAATCTCCCTCCTGTGTTTCCAACAAGTCAGAGGTGCATAACTGCAGAGTGGCAGTTGCCATTTCAAACTGCAGTTTCAACTACTTTCATGAACTGTATGTTAGAGCAGTTCTTGCACACTATCAATAAAGCTTCAATGAAGCTATCAATAAAACCTCAGGCTCTGCAGAGAGGCAGGTTTTTGTTCAATGCATAACTTCCAACAGAGATCTGATGTCCTGATGTAGTTATAGATTAGATAATTGCAATTGGCAGGACTGTCTTTAGAAAGAGGTATAGAAGTGGGATCTTGACAGTAGGTTTAACTTGAGGTTGTTATATATTCTTTTGTTGTAACTGCTGGTGAAGAACTGCATACAGTGGTTAGGTAAAACAAGAGTTATTTGATACATGTGTTCTGAGAAAGTCTTGGAGCTGCTCAAAAATCTTCCTATCCTGTCAGGAAGTGCAGCAGCCTCAAGAAATGATCAGGCAGAGGCAAACATTCTGACATCTCCCTCATACACAAGGTTTTCAGAATTATCCTTAACTGTGTTTGGAGGAACCTGCCACAGGAAGAGCACACAGCAATTCAGAGGCTGCTTCAAATGCAAAGCCTTCCAGTGCTAATTTTAAGCCTCAATAGAAAATGCCAGGAAATAATAACAGTATAGCAGAAGAACAACCACTGAGAAATATTTATTCATTTTAGAGAAAAACAGAAGTTTATGTACCTGAAAAATTGTAGGACAGTTACCCTCTCATGTATCTCAATAGTGAATTTACATGGTGCTGTGAATCCCATTCTGAATTCTCTTTTTCATGCCAGAAGAATGTCTGTTTACAGAAGGAGGGTAGAGAGTAGATAATAAGAGGCTGCAGTGAAGGTCTAGGACCAGATTTTCTTTTTTTCATATACAAGTAGGTTATTAGTAAAAACTTGGTTTTTTCTTGGTTTTCTTATTTTGTATCACTTTATCCTATTTTGCTTATATTTTGTTTTTCTTTCCAAAGGCTCTTCAAACTGTTTTTTCCCCATCTTTCTTTCAGTGATGCTTTCCTTCACCTCTTGCTCTGGCTTCATGCTGGTTGGCCCCTTCACATCTGATTCCACTAGTGCTAGGGGCAATCATACATGCTGCTACAGTGTACGGAGAAAATCAAAGTTAAAGGCCATTGTTGTGGTCCATTATTAACATGATTTAACCTGGAGACAACTGATACAGTTAAACTGAACCTCCTTTTTCCTCCCTTAGATGTTGGTTCAGGTAGGAGTGTGTGGCAACTGTGTATTTAGGGATCATGGGAGCATCTTCCAATGCTGTGGCCCCCTTCGCTTCCTCTGTGTATCTTCTAGTGAGATGTGATGGCATCAGCCTTTCAAGAAATAAGCTGAACTTGCCCCTTCTTGAAAGATCTGCTGGAAGGTTCATACCTTCTGTGTAAACTATCACGGCCAACAAGCTGTAGTCTCCTGGTTAAACCTTTGTTATGAGTTGAATACCTGGGAGCAAAGAAAACAAAGAGAGGTGGGCATGATAGCACGTGGTGGTCTGGGTTGTTGTTTCGCCCTTCTCTGAAGGTATCTGGACTTTCTTGGTTGAGGATAGGTGCAAAACATCCTGTGTTACTTTGTCCTGAGCAGATCAGAAAATGCAAAAAGCATGTTTTCATGTGAGCAGGGGGATCTGTGAGCACAAACCTGAGAGCCTTTATTCACTGCTTGGTTTATCACAGCTTCCCTGCCTGGCACTAGGGTAGTCACTCAGCCTCCTGTCTGTAAAACATGGACTCATTGTTTTCTCTTCCTAATTCTCTCTTGTTGTAAATCCTGGTTTATTTGCCTCCCCATGGTCTCACAAGATTACTAGAGCAATAACTATGAAGGATCTAGAGATTAGTGACTGGAATGGATAGAAAATTGGAGGTGCGGGCTGTGGTTCTCCAGGGGAGTATCTAGGGCACCTGTGTGCATCTAGACCCGTTTCCTCAGAATCAGTGGGTTTGGCTTCCTCATAAAGTGGGTGCTTTTAGTTTGATCTTCAGTATTCTGCAGTTTATAAGGCACATTTTTCAAGTGAGGATAAAGAGACTCAAGTATATTTACTAGTATTACAGCTAATAGTCTAGAAAGAGCAGTGCTTTATTTGTGAAAGAGATACAGCCACCAGAGTGCATAATGGCGTTTCAGCTCTGTGTGTTTGGATGCCACTCAATTTTCGGATACTTGGATTCAGTACTTTTTACAGTTTCAGTACCTTCTGTCTCATTAGTAACTAAGGCAGAGATTAATGCTTGTCTGGAAAAAAAATACGTTCCTTGGAAGGATCTAAATTCTCCTTGGATGTATGTACACAATTTGCAGTTAACTCAGTCGAGAGCTTGGCATATCACAGTGACTGTACAGGCTAGATCAATATGATTTGGGCTAATATTCTGCTATGTATGTCTTGATTCATTCTACTGGAATGACATGTAGAGTATAAACAAGGAGCAGGAGGCACCCATGTGTGTGAAATTACTCATTTCATTTCTGATGCATACTATATACTTAATACTATGAAGATCTGTCAGCAATTTTGCTTCTTTTCAGTGGGACATCAAAAATAATTGAAGCCACATCCCTTTTAGCTCTATCTGCAAAATCTGAAGTGTGGCTGGAGCTGTGCGAACACAGTGGGCTTCTGTTCATTTAATCCATCTGAATGTACTGCAAATTGCTGATCAGAAGACTCCTTCTGTTGGCATAGTCTGTGTTTCCATTTGGATGCTCTTCTGACATACCTGTTAAAGTAACATCTGTGTGAGAAGCTTATGTGTTCTGACTGTAATGGTTTTCAAAATGTATGATTTCACTGTGCAAAAGGTGGAGACCACGAAACACAGCATTACATGTCTAAATGAATATAGTACACATTTATGATTCTGTGCTTGCTTAATTTTAATAGCAAAAGGGTTTGGGTTTTTTTGCTCTACACTTTAGAACGTGCAGTTCACCTACATTTTGAGCAAATGTGTTATTTTTCCAACTTTTTCATGCTCAAGAAGCTTAAAGGAAAATTTTCCCTGTCCCTAATTCCTAACATGGGAATCTGTAGGAAAGAGTGGTGTGGACAGACCTGTAAGTCTGCATGATTCAGCCATTTAAAGGATGGGTAAAAAGGAATTTAAAAGCATCATGTTCTCTAAACGTTAATTTTTCCATTCAGACTCACTCCTTGATAAAACTGAAACTAATGATGAAAATGAATACTTGGAGTATTCTGTTGAAGCCTAAATTGTGCTCAGGTTTGCTCGTATCTGCTAATTCTTTGACATAACAGTATGGGAGTATCTAACTCATCTCTCTTTTTTCCCCTCCCTCTAGTTAATGGTCTGATGACGCTTGGATTCGCAGGTGAGCTTTGCTTTTAAAAGTCAAACTTCTCTTACTGTTTTATTGATGGCAGCCATCTGAGAAGCACTTCCATCCTGTCTCAGTTAGTCAACTGGTCATCTCCATCAGCTGTATGAACAGGAAGTGCTGTAGTGTTTTGTAAAGGTCAGTCTCGATGGTAATGGTAAAACAGTAGAATTATTCTTAATTTTAAATCCCTTTGGCCGGGGATTTAGACAGAAACTCTTGTGTCATCAGATTGATTCTGTCAAATGATTCTATCAGAGTTTTTATTATAACCATGGAAAATATTGAAGTTCTAAAGAAAGCTAACCAAAAATACCAAGGCCATGGAAAATCCATTTAAACACCCTGCTGGGAAGGAGCTGGAGTAAATTGTCAGTGCACATGATGTAATGGAGGAGACACTTGTATTCTGTTGGATTTATAGAGTTATAAATCAGATGATAGCTGGTTGTTTAGAATACTCTGCCAGGGAAGGCAGCCTTTGCTTAACTTTTGTCAAAGCATCAATGCAGGATTTAAATTGCCAGCTATGCAATTTTCATATCTGGTTTTGAATTCTGCCCAGCTTTAATGTTCATCTGCAGATCCAGCAGTGGAATGTATAACACAGCTGCTGCAGCCACCAGGTGCATTGGCAGGAGCACTTAAATAGGCAGGGCCCATGCTACCATGTTAACTTTCCATGGACAAAATTATGCTGCCCCTGTTCCATAACTTTCACCATTTCTATCACTGCTGATTAATTGTAGTTCTGATATTTTTCTGACATGGATGAAGGCTTAGCATCAGCTTTAAGAGCTCTGACAATCAGACATGACAAAGGAGGTAGGGTTGGGTCCCAGTGAGTCAGCCATACACCTGGAGAGGTTTGTGGTCTGTATGAAATAGCAGACTTAAGGTCTCAGTTATGGACCTGCTGCTCTTGGAAAGTATGTGAAAGTGAAGTATTTCTTTGGTCAGATGTGATGGCTGTGTCTCCTTTGGCACATGGAATTGCTGGGTCAGTGACTTCCCCAGCTAAGATGTTGGCTGCGATAGTTTTAGTTGCAAGGTGCTCCTGCCCGGGCTCCAAAGCCCTCTCCTTGGGTGAGACACTTAATGTGCACTCCAGCCTGTTTTACAATCACATGGCCCATTTTGAATGAGGATGTTCAAGTGTCTGACTGATGGCTGGGTCATGATGCGAAGCCCGAAACCAGTTATCTTGCCTTAGGTTTTTTGGACTGAACAGTAAGGAACACAGCGCCCTGTTGAGAGTGGGGGCTGTGTCTGACTTCTCATCAAGTGAAGGCTTGCACGCCTTCGACCTCCTTCATCTGGCAGCGTGTTTGCCTGTCACCACACAAAATTGGAACCATTGGCTCTTTTCAGCAATGATGGGATCCTGCTTTCAAAGTAACTAATAGAAGGAAAATAAATACCTCCTCTCCCTGGTATAAATAGGGTCTCAGTGAAAATGTAGGTTAAGAAGAAAAAGGTGCAAGACATGATTCTACTTAGACTTATTTTTTCAATGATTAAAAAAGGATGAAGTGGTCTGTTCTTCTTGGCTTTATTTGTATAAAAGCTGTTCCTCCAGAGTTCTCAGGAGGGTTGTTTGACACATGAGGATTTGTTAGGGTTACGGTTTTGTTCAGGTAAATCCTTTTATCTGATTTGTGCTGCTCTAAAGAGAAGTAATCACACTGGTTTTTTTTTCTGACTAATTTAATTTAGGCATTTGTATTAAATAAGTTGACATACATATACTTTCAGGTAATTTCAATGTTCTACAAAATGTACGCTTTTTGTATATAGAAGAACAATCAAACTAGTGGCATTTATAAAAGTAAAGCAAGACATATTTAATTACTTAATCAAAACAAAATGCTTCAGCCTTATCAAAATCAAATGCTTTAGTTAGTCTGAGTAGATTTTTTGCAGAATTTTAATCTGATAAGAAATATCAAAATACTATCTTTATATTCCAATGCAGGCATGGGCTAGATGAGAAAAACCTGTGACTTTGATTCTAAATATTGTGGAATTGCCACTTCGAGTTGCAAAATACACAGGTTTGCTCAAGTCAAGGTTAACTCTTTTTTTTGCCAGTAGCTGTATGCTGGAACATTAACATCTGATAGATAATTCCCTTAGTGGATATACTAAAGGAAAAGCTTAACTGTGGCTGTGGGAATTAAAGCCCTTTAGCTGATAAGATATACAAATGGTTTTGATGTTGAAGTACTTTACAGCCATACAGTTAGTCGAACGGGGTGCATCTGTGTAAGCTTGAAAAGTGCTTTCTACACTGAAGTATATGGTCAGTAACTCCAGTTAGCTTTTAACTAAAAATGCAAACAGGCATTTCTATGTTAGTTTGTAAGTTAGTATAGTATGAGTAGTATTACTAGATAGTAAGATTAGAAAACTGAATAGGTAGGTTCCTCTGTGTTAGGTCTAAAAGATGATACTATATATGGTAACCTCTAATATTTTATACTAAGTTATGTTTTTAATTAATTTATGTAAAGTGTTTTTTATCTATTTTCTAAAATTGTTTAGAAAGTTAACTGTTAGGTTTACAACAATGTAACTTGTGAGTGATGTGTTTGTGCTTCTCCTATTTCAGTGTTTGAGACTTAAGGTGCTTTCTGATTTTACCTAGGTGCTCGTCAACAGACTAATCTCTGCAATGAGTCTCTCATGTTAGAAAAGTTGCCTGCCTGTGGAAAATCCTTTGAAGAGATGATGAAGAAAGTGGACTCTAAAAAATGGTGCAACCTGACAGAATTTATCATGTAAGAGCTAGTTTTGGTTTTAATAGTTCTCATCTAATAGTGCTATTTGTCCTTTAAAGAAAGGATCACCTCGGAGACCAAGAACACCATAATTACCTACATCCCTAATGCCTGTAAAGTGTTTGTGTTCCAGATAAATTGAAATCCCCCTGCATTTAGTTGCCTGTTGCAGAGGGCCAAGCTGTAGCTCTTGTGTCTCTGCAGTATGGCCACATGCACACAGAAAGACCCAGCTCTTAACTCGAAGCATGCACAAAATTGACCACTTAATATGAGAACTACCCAGTGGGCTAATGAATAGTAGCTGCTATTGCTTTTACCTCAGACAATTGTGTTTGTATTTAATCTTTATCTCTGCACAATTTAGACAAATGTTACTTAAGTAGTTTTTTTCTTTTTCTATAAAGCTGCACACTGAAAACTCTGCTCTGGAGGGAACTCAAAGGGCTTGTGTAATTGGTGGTGGTTTTGGCTTTGTGGAGCATTTGCTTCTTCAGAGCATGTCTGCTCATGCATAATGCTTGGTTTTCGGAAGCGCTGAGTATCCTCTACACCCACTGAAATCAGAGGGAACTGCAGGCGTTCAGCACTTCAGCGAATGAGACTGAAGTGAGTAAGTGTGCTACAGGCCAGCCTGAAGCAGAACATCTTCCGGGGTTTGAAACTGCACTGTGATGCTTTAGGGGATGCTCCTGAGGCAGGGTAGCCACAAGCTAGCTGTCACCAGATCTGTCACAGCGTCAAATAGCCCCAGATATCTTCTTGTCTCATATGATCATTGGTCTTGTCTCCTATTTAGTATCACCTCAGGTGATGCAAGGTTTTGCAGTCACCTTATGCAAGATTTTAACTAGCAGATCACCAATAGACACGATAGATAATGAAATGCTGGACTGCTGTGCTATGTTGCAGCAGTTCCCCATGTTTCTCATACCACTGACATCTGTATTGATATGTCCTACCCATTTCATTAATCTGACAACATAGTAACAACTTAGATACTATTCCTTCTTAGCACTTTTATTTGCACACCCTAGATGACATTACAACCTTGCAACCTTTTACAAGGTAGATTCTTAAAACTCATGGCACTGGAGTGAAAGATGCAGTCATGCAGCTTTCTCCCACTGTGGGGAAGAGCAAGAGGAGGTAAGGTCTTCTTTATCGAGCTTGCAGAAATTGCCTTCAAATCTGACAGAGAAACGTGCTTATACAAAGGAAAAGAAAATCCTTGCAATGCAGCTACTGCTATATTTATTAACAAGTACCTGTACAGTATGTGGTAATGATTTTAATTTTGAAACTCATCTAGATACAAGTTGTTTTACTTATTTTGCAGGAAGCACTGTAATTTTGCTCCATTTGATCTTCATTACAGTTGTATTATAATAACAAAACAGAGTTCTTGTTCATATTGATAAGCGTCCTCAACTAATGGGGCTACTTGCAGCAGAGAAAGGAATGGAGTGAAAATACATTCCAGGAGTGAAAATGTTAGAATCTGCCTTTGTAATGCAGGTAAAGAAGGAGGCAGCTTTTCACAAGCCTTACACTAAAATTTCTTCAGGAGTTCAAGCATTCTGGTACAAGATTTGTCCAAAGTTTGGAGGTGACTGAAGTCTCTGAGTTCTCCTGATTTTCATTGAGAGTTAAGGATCTGCCTTGCTTTTAGCTTTTCTGATTGCACTTCCCCTTTGGTGTCATTTTCATTCCCTGTACAAGAAAACTCCTGCCTATCTGTGCAGATTGTTTTGTCTGAAGAAATGGGTCAGTCTGAGGCTTTGTTCATTTTTCCCCATATGCAGTACCAGAAGAAGAATTCCAGCCTCTTCCAAAAGAAAAATATTTTACATTTTTACATTATATATTTTTTAAAACAACTTCTTTCTAGCACTTATATTTTAAGTTCAATCTTAGGAGAGAGTAAAGGGAGGAGTTTGCTTTGGAATTTATTTCCAAAGCAAATACTGAATCAAGTACTAATCGAGCATTATCAGTGTGATTACAAACTTATCTTAAGGCTTCATTGCACTGAAGAAACAGCACATTTACATCTACCTTTAAGAATTTTACTCTTTTGAGAACAGGCACTGTGATTTCATGTCATGCTTTATATAAGAAGCATGCAGAGTAATTTCTTCCTGCTCATTGGAGGAACTGTAACAAATGGGCCTGAAACACTTCTTTATTTGAAGTATTCTGACAAATCAGGGGAAAAACAGTATTTCTAGCCATGGTCACTTAAAATTCAGATATTTAAACCTGGTAGTATTAGTTTACTCTGATTTTACATCTAGCCTCCAGCAATAAAAATTAGTCAGCATGGATCAGATGGTGGCTTAAAACTGAGTTTTGCATGAAGGAAGCTGTTTCTTCATACAGTAATTTCTGCATGGTGCTTTTCACTTACAAAGATCTTACAAAATTTGGCTTTGTATCTTATATCAAAATGTAATTTTTTATGGAAATCTGCTTCTTTTCTAAACTCTTTGTTTATGGAGGAGTTTTAGCACTTTGGGGTAAATGGCTGTCCTTGGTTATGGGACTGTAAATAGCAATTAATCTGCATTGCTTCACTGTTCAGCCAAACAGTTGTGAGAGACATCTCATTGACTTCAATTTGTTGTAACTTAATTATACTGTAAGATCTTCTGACAGCTCCATTACTTACTTCTTAACTTTATTCTTAACAAACTCATGTTCTTTAAAAAGAAGCCTTTTGACTGAGTTTAAACAGATGAGGCCCTCATGTGTGGCAGGTGGTACTGGAAACCAATAAGAGAGTTTTAGGCTCACAGCTGATATTGACCTTGCTGGAAATGCATAATGATCACATATAAGTCCTCTTCATCAGGGACTGCAGTGTTAGGACAAGGGGTAATGGGTTCAAACTAAAACACCTCCTTTCTTTGAAATGTTGAGTTGATGCTTTATTGACTCAGCTGTCAGAAGGAACCTGTTTTGGGCAAAAGATGCACATTGTGTGTCTGGGGCACTGAGCAGCAGATGCCACTAAAGAATAAGACCCTATTGCCAACGCTCAGGCAAGTGTATCAGGAAATCAAAATGAGGCAGGATGCTGCATGATTCTGGACAGCGAAAGATATAGTTGAAAAGAGCATCTGTCTCTGAGTAGAGCCCATCAGTCTCTCTGATATCATTAGGGACAGTGATGGCAAATGAGCCCAGAAAGTGATTTTCCTGCAAAGACCTTCCTGTCGTCAAAGAGAAATGGATGGCTACATGTTTTGTACATGTCTTTTGCTGCACACTTACTCAGCTGTATCCTTAAACATCTTGTCACTCCAGTAGTCCTTTCTTTAAACTGAGTCTCCACATAAGTCATGCCAGCCAGGAGCTGTCTAAGGAGTGCATCCTCAAACTAGCTTCTCATGGATCCAGAGCAAACTATGAAGTGCTTTTCTTTAGCTGAATCAATAAATGAAATAACAGTTGATAACTTAATACCCAAAAGATAGTGCTGATACGTAATTTCTAGTGTTTCCAGTCCTCTAAACATTTCCTGAAGGGACAGAGCAGCCTCACTAACACTTGTTTGGTAGTGGATTGAAATGTAGGATTCAGTTGTTATCTTTGACCTAGCCAAGTGTTGCCTGTTTCAGTGTAAGGCATTGCGTTATTTCAAGCCAATACTACTGTTGCAGCAGTCATCTCACAAGTGTGTAGGGTCACGTACCTGCTACCTTGTGAATCAAGAGGCTGAGGGTGAAATAGCAATTTGTGTTCAGGAAGAGAGTTCTAGCAAAGTAACGCATGTAACACATGTAAGATCTGGCATTTCTGTTTCAGAAGTATTGATTGTAACAGACCTCTTCCTACAATCCCTACTTTTTTATTCCTCATCAAGCCTGTTTTCATAGCTCAGAGAGCCCCTAACTCACTGTGAGGCAGTGGCTGTGTGGCACTGACCTGTGGCACTTGGAAGATGTTACAATTGTGGCTTTTCTAAAGTTTTAAATTTGAGTCCTTAGCAGAACTGGAGAGGGCAAAACTAACTGTCTGAAGCTGATGCATTGCAAGTATGTGTGTCTACCTGGTGGACCTCCCTGCTCTGCTGTGAGCATAGCTCAACGTCTGTCTCCATGCTGAACAACCATTGTATTTTCAGTACAGCCTCAGTGTAGTCTTCCCAGAAGATGTACATCAAAAATGAATTCTATAAACAGAAGCAATAGGCTTCAGTCCCAATTGAGGATGACGAAGGAGTCCACCCATGTTCTGTACAGATGTTGAAGATTTGAAAAAGGAATTAAGGAAAAAAGATATGTATGACTAGAGCCAAACTTGATCTAATCTTCTGGAAAAATAATCCTAAAGCTGTTGCTCAATTTTAAAGTCAAAGGGAGTTTTGCCTGTTACAACTTGGCCCAAGTAAACTAAACTATACTACTAATAAAAGTGTCTAGTTTTCAAAGAAACAGTAAAATATTAAAGAAAATAATGCCAGATGACATTAAGATCAATGGGAAAACAAACAGGGGAAGAAACATGTGCAATCTGAGATGAAATTATATGTCCCCAGTTCTTAAAGCTCAGAGCTAATAACATCTGCTGGCTGAGTGTGTATGTAAGAGCCCTCCAAACTGAGTCATTTTCTTGGTCGGTTGTATAAGGTTTTTTATGTCTTCCCCATTGACTGCTGCAGGAAGTCTGATCTAGATGCTGAGCGGTGATTGCATCCAGCTGCTAATGTCAAAACAGCTGTATAAGGGGAATGTACTGGGGAAATCTGAGACAAACCACTGGCTTTGTTTTGCAGCTAAGGTGAGGCACTGATTTGTGTGGGCTGGTTTGTTCCCACAGGAACGTGTCTTACAGTTAGAAAGTGGGCACCTTTGGCTCATTCTTTTCAACATTTATCAGAAAAGCCTCAATTCTGGATATTTGCATGTGATTTTCTCACATGAAAAGCAAACTGGGGCTGCCTGGATCTGGCCCTTTGCGAGGCCAGCACACATGTGATATTAGATCCAGAACAGTACTGATTAAAGGGAGTCCCACCCTTCCTCACTTGTGCAACTTAGAGGGGCTACAGACACACCATGTAGAGGGGTGTGTGTCTGTGTTAGGATTTATGTGCTGATAGACAGACTAGTGCATTGGTTATGCTTTATCTTGGACGAAAATGCTGCAAATCACAAATGTGCTCGCAGAATAAAAGCTCACTGTATTGTTTCCTGGTCTCCTGGTTATCTTCTGCAGTGTTTTCCCCTAATGTTCTATGTGTGTCTGAAGAATTCCCTTTTCCCCCCTCTAAAGATTTACTGGGGAAGGGAACCAAAATTCCTTACTTTCATACAAAATATATTAGCTTTGGTTTGGCTAAGAGTATGTCCTGATGAATGGGAATAAAGCTTGAATTCAGAGACCAGGATTCCACATAAGGCAAGAACACTCCATTGCCACATAATTGCTTTCTTCCTGATAGATGCAGAGGCTGAAATATGGTTATTTATGCAGTTATAATTTTTCTTCTTTGCTATATAGGAGAAGGAAAGATGTTTTATACAGATTATGGCTATGAAAATAAAATCTGTATTTGATAATTCCAGATGAGGGACTGAATAGGCTTATGGCTTCGGACACTCATTTCTAGCATTTTTTTCTCACTTTAGTGCAGCGTTACAGCAATCCACTCCCAAATCTGTGTCTGCTGTAGCCACCTTACATGATGCAGAAAGGTGGTGAAAAACATTAATGAACACTGAATTTTAAATCAATTATTCTGAGTTCTGAATTTTAATGATGTATTAAGGACACTGGAATTCATGAATTCTGTGCAAAGCCATCACTTTTTCTGCAGCATATTATAGTAATAGCTATGCTACAAACTAGGAAAGCCTTATATCAGCTTTATATCTGATGAGTTTTGGTTTAGACACTGAAATATCTTGCTTTTTGCAAGGGAAACCTTGCTTTGAAGAGCTTCCTTGAAACCAGTAAATGGGTGAATGCACAGGATAAGGAGAAATTGGCCGATCTTTTGGGAGGCTGCTGAATTAAATACACAAACTTCTAGGAGCTCAGATTTGTTGAACTAAACCCAACATTATTTACTATTTATTCCACAACACACGTAATCACAGCCTACAAAAGCCTCAACTCGGGGATACCAGTGCTGAGGCATGGGGAGAAGAGAAAACGATTGGAGTTAGTTCTTCATCAAGAATAATTGTTTCTTTATTGTTAAACCACTGGAGACCCTGTGTCTGCTGTTGAGAAAGAGATGACTATCATGCCAAAATAGTGTGTTTTTGCAGCCCATTCTCCATCTCTTTAAAGTTTCTAAGAGCCCAAACTTTCCTGTCCTTCAGTTTACAAAGAATTTTGCGAATCTTTGTGCAAGTTCTGTCACTGTGTGACCTTTTCATTACCAATAGCTGAAAACTCTTCCATTTTTCATATCAGATTTCAATTTTTCAAGTGCTTTTTTCCAACAAGTTTTGACATCTGTTACATTTGTCATGAGTCATTGTTTTTAAGAAGAGAGTGAAATCTGGCATTTGCCAAAAGGTCACCAATGTACGTATCGATAATTTCTTCTCAAGGTCCTGGGGAGTTTCCAACACTGGTGAAGTTAAGGTCACCAGAAGGCACCACTGACAGTATTTTAGCAAGGGTGCTGTGCATCAAATTGAAGTGTACTGCTGCAGATGCATCAGACTAATGGCTGCTAGCTTGTACTTACAAGGTGGGATCGGTATGTCAGCACTTGGTAAAGTAAGTGAAGTAACAAATAGTTCAAAATATGTGAATATAATGATTCTAATATACAAATCATTTACAAAAAACAATGTAAGCAATTTAGAGGGGATGTTAGAAAGCACTCTGCTGTTAAATCTCATGGATGTCAGCTGACAGGCCCTTTCAACACCTTTCATGCCCTCTGAATTTTACTGTAGAAAGATCAGTAATAGAAAACCATCATCTTCATGGAGCTTATTATAAAAGGTCGTATTTCAAAATAAGCAATACATAAGTTTTCTGTTTAAAGTTACTCAGTGGTAAAACAATACAGCATAACTGATAGACTGGTACCAATTATTCAATGCAAATATCATGGACAGTCTATTTTTAGAGGCGGTGAAAATGAAAAGAAGATAAATGTGTTATGAAAATGAATGCTTAATACCAACTTTTGTGGTTCTTCTGGTTTGCAAGACAGTTTGTACATTTTTGTTTTCTAACTGCATCAACCAACCACAAACATATAAAATAACCCAGATTAACCCAGCAGAGGCAAAGAAAATAAATTTTCTTGCTTCAAGCTACATGCAATATTAGTCATGTGGTTAACTGTTGACTGCACAATGAGGTACGAATTAATACTACCCATTTGTTCTATATTCAGGGTCTTGTTTCAATTACAGAAATTTATTATATAACCGTATTTTAAAATAAGTGTTTTACATGGTTAATTGACAAGGCTCTGGCATTTCTATTTATCTCTGCACAACAGTATATAATTCAATGTTGGAAAGTAGCTCCAAGACAAAAAAAGGCAGTGTTCTGCACTCTTACAGGGATTAGTCACCTGCTTCAGCCTGTTGTATAGTTTGCAAAAGGCAGACATATATCATAGAATCATAGAATGGTTTGGGTTGGGAAGGACCTTAAGCTCATCCAGTTCCAACCCCCTGCCGTGGGCAGGGATGCCTCACACTAGACCATGTCGCCCAAGGCTCTGTCCAGCCTGGCCCTGAACACTGCCAGGGATGGAGCATTCACCACTTCTTTGGGCAACCTGTATGTTGCTAGCTGCATTGACAAACTTGATGCAATGTATGAAATGACTATAGTACTTATGAAACATGATAGAGATAAAAGACAGCTTTGTAAAATTAAAGATTTTCTCTGTGATAAGACCTGAGTGTATAAGGGGTGGAAAGAGCAAAGGTTGCCAAGGCACAGTGCAGAGGTGAACAACTAAGAGCACCACTCTTTTGAGCTTTCAAGAAACTGATGTTTTACATTTCTCTCGGGTATACAAATATCCTTCATACATTTCACTGACTGCTGAAATGTACCATTTCAGATTAATGTGAGTATCAGATTGTAACACAGACATAGAAAAGTTCAAATGAGCGTTCTGGCATCTAGAACTGGGTTCTGTGTCTGCCTCCATTATGGAGCCTGTGGGACTGGGAGTTATCACTGAGACTCTGAGTCTGATTTTGATCTGCAGAAAGGCAGCTTCAGAAGCAGGATGATCTCACAGAGGTCTATATTATGCATATTTTACCATGTTTCACTGTAATCTATCATGGATTTTTGCATCATATTATTGGGAGTATATATACCTAATACATACCTGGGTCTGTAACTGGTCACCTGCTTGACTCTCATTATTTGTGTTGTGCTTGGAACAGAAAACAACTGCCACCCTTCTCCCAAAGCAAATGTCTTTTGTAACTACAGTGATTTTATTAGTGTGTATAAACCCATTTTCCATAAATAATCAGAAAAAACCCTATATTCTTGGCATGCTCATATAAATTAAGTAAGGAGGGGTGTGGGAATTATGATGGAAAGTTCAGCTTAGAAGCATATGAATTGGTTTTTTTATGTATTTTTCACTCCATGGACATGCTGCAGTGGGTGTTTCTCAAAGTGTAAACCTGCTTGACCCATGCTTTCTGTTTCACAGCTGGGTATCATCAGATATTTCTCTTCCCTGTTTTCACTTTAAGAAATGATGCTGTGGTGTTATGAAAGGCTTCTGCTACTCTGGACTAAGTGGAATCTAATAACAGCTTCCACTCAGCAGATGACACTTTCATATCCTTTATTATCCTCTTAAAAACGGAATTGAAGCAGTTGTTTGGAGATGTAAGCTGGAATGAATGAGGAGAACTCCTCTGTTATTGCTTTCCCTGTGAGTTTTTGTCTGCTGGTCAGAAAAATGACTATGTTCACAGGTGCCTGTTTGGAATAGCCGTCGGGAGGCCCAGCTGTGTAGCACTGATCTGGATCAGAGCCACATTTTCTCTGCTTGCGTGTCAGCGTGGTTCATCTAGATGGAAAGAACAGCCTGGAGCTGCTGAGATGATACAGGGAGTGAGATGCGATTGACTAGCTCACAGCAGCACTGGGCTAGGGACTGGCTCTTCCCTGCTGGCTCTGGCTCTTCCCCATGTGTTGGAGGATTGGACTGAAGCTGGCTGAGCCTTTAATTTTGGAAGCAGTGGTGAGATAATGGTTTTAGCATGGAGGTGGAACACTTGGAGAAAAGCGGTGACGAATATGCCGCTAGTCATAGCAAACTTTTCAAAGTGAACAAAGTGAACAAAGAGACTGATGTGTTTGGGAGAAACCAGAATTGCCTCAACAAATGACTGATATCTCTTGAATACCTGCATGCACCAAGAGCATTTGCACTTGGGCTGACTGGAGCTAAGATTGTGCTTTGATAGTAATGTTTCTGGGAAGGAGTTGAACTTAGGTAGATACAAGGGTAGCATATTTGTTGCATGTTTCTCCATCACTAACAGTGGCATATTTGAGTGTAATTCTTGCCTTTTGTGATGCTTTTTTCTTTGTTACACAGAACAGTTGTGGGATTCATCTGTCCAATGTACTAGTTGTCCTGGACCCCCTTCCTAGTCAGTGGAAACTTAAGCAAGGTGTCTTAAAAGATATCATATACATCATGCTCTATAGTTATTCCAGTGTCTCCACTGACTATAAAGGCAGACTAGTTTCTAAGCATGCAGAAGTTTGCTTTGAAATCTAACCTGACAAGAAATGGTGGGAATGCACCTTCAGATGGTGTTAATAGCTTCTCAGGGCTCTCATCTCTGTCATTCTTGGCCTTTGAAGGAGGATATGCACTACAAAATACTAATGGTATTTTTAATGAGATTGAAGGGAGAGGTAAAGCAGATGGGAAAGAAAAAATAGCAGATCTTAGTCTGATTTTGCCTTTGCCTTGACCTGTTGTGAAATAATCTGAATTGGATAGAGAAATAGCTGAATGTGCTAGAGAAAAAGCAGACCGAGGCAGCAGAGATTGTGCATCTGTGGTTTTCAGCACTGAGAAGTATCTACTAGAAATCAAAAGATATTTGGACTTTTGGGTCTGAATTCTGGAGTACTTCCTGCTTCCCTTCACATGTTCTAGCACAAGGATTGAATTTTAGATATAAAATCTTAACTACTGATGAGTACAGCAACACAAAAACATGTGATGTGTTTGAATGCTCGCTCCAGAAACACGTTGTCTCCTCTCATGAGAAGCTCAAGAAGATGAAGGGCTTTCACTAGCTGACCAACTGGACAGAAAGTTTGAAACCTGATCCATAAGTAAGAAGTCTTGAAGCTTACATTTAACTTAGAGAAACACAAGCCTGATTTGTTTGACTGTAAGGGATAGGTGTGTAATGATTTGTGCTACTTGTCAGCTGATGTCTCTTGAAAGATATGTGTATAGCCTGGTGATGGGTGAAATCTTTTTGCCTGTCTCAGAGCTTGGTCATGGATAGGGACTGGATAGTTTTTGCCTCTTTTATTATTTCCATCTCCTCTCCTGTCCTGCTACAGTATAGGCTACCTGTTCTGATTCTTCCTCTCTCCCCTTCTCAGGAGGAACTTTTCTCCTCTTAATAACCGAGTTGACCTCTGCTTCCACTCTTTCTACTAGACTATAGGAACAGCTATTACAGCTGAGGGTTAGGTGTCTGGTTTAGTCTCAGTACCAGTTTGAGGGCACTGGACAGTGGCTCAATAGACATGGGCCAGGCCCCAACGCAGCTTTAGAAGTCGCTTTGTTACATAGAAGGCGCTGCCAAGCTTGCACCAGACAACAGGAACAAGAGACACTAAGAAATAGTGGACAAGGTGTTTGATGAGCACTGGAAACACAGGGCTTAGTTCTCGACAGAGTTGTCTGGAAGTTCTGTCCAGACTGCAGAGGTTAGAGTTTAGGATTCAGGGGCTAGACACACTGATGTAACCACTCAGCACTTCATGGGTCTTGGAAAGCAAACTAGAAAGGGGAGGATAAACAGCCATAATAAAACATCTCTTTGGAAACAAAACCTGTGTGGTTCTGTAAAGATTCTGATGTTTATATTATTTGCATGTCAGCACTGCAGGTGTGCATGTGAGGGTCTGAAATACAGCATTATCTTGAGGAGCTATTCAGCTTTAGAAGGAACCTGAAGTGGATGCATCTCCTCAGTGTTTGAATACTTAGGAGGCTGCTGAAATAGTCAGTAGCTAGAGTGCCTTTCTAAAGCAACTGTTGATTTACTCTTTTTTCTGAAAAGAGAATTACATCCCTTGCTTTTTGCTTAACAGAGTGTTTCCCCTGCTGCCATCTCTGTAGCCACACTCTGACTGAGGCTCACAGAGCCTTTGGAAACAGACTGGGAAATGTTCATGTTAAGGTCAAGAGTGGTGGCAGCCTGGGCAGCAGTGATCATGCCCTGAGGGAATTCACTTTCTTGAGGGATATGGGCCAGGTGGAGTGTAGAGTCAGGACCATGAATCTTCGGAGAGCAAACTTACAGTTGCTCAAGGAATTAGTGGATGGGACCTGTGGAAACTGCACTCAGGGGTAAAGGAACAGAAGAGACCTGGCAGCTCTTTAAGGGTATATCCTATGTGTAAGAAATCAGGCAAGGAAGGCAGGAGACCAGCGTGGCTGAGTAAGGGCCTCCTGGTCAAATGAAAGTATAAGCAGGAAATGCACAGCCAGTGGAATGAGGGAGGTGTATCCAGGGCAGAATACAGGGATGCTGCCCAGATGTGCAGTGATGTTATCAGGAAAGCTAAGGTACAGCTGGAGCTGAAATTGGCTAGAGATGCAAAGAGTAATAAGGGTTTCTACAGGTATGTTGGTGAGAAAAGGAAGATTAAAGAAAATGTACCCACCTGATAGATAAGGCAGGGAAGCTGGTGACAAGTGATACACACCTATTTTGTCTTTTCAATTTTTAGGGGGTAATTAATCATCAGTTGAAGCAGCCTTTTATCCCCATACAAACTGTCACATAAATCATGGGAGCAAAAAAGCTGTTTTCTAGCAGCAGTCCCTTCAGCTTTCTGAAAGAGGTTTGGTTCACTGGCAGAAAAGCTTTCCTTTTAAGTCTTACCAAGCAGAAATGTGTTACTTGCTCCCCATGAAAAGCAGTCAGTGGTTGGAGACTGTTAAATGCGAAGTGAGAGAACAGGCTACTGCAGCAGTTCTGTGCCCTGTGACTTGTTCTGTGTATTGGCTGTTGTAATTCCCTTTCATTAGAGATGTGTCCAACAAAACTGCAGCATGTGATAACTCGAATAAAATAACAATCCTGTGTGATGTCCTTGCTGATAAACTGAAAATGCACTGCTTGCATGCACTGAAGATATTTTCTATTGATAAAATTTTCTCATTCTAAAGACAACAAAATACAGGTAGGACATTATTTTTTTGAGAGTACTGTCCTTATGAAATACTTTTTCTCAAAACCCATGTTACGTTACTCAGGTTTGGAAGTACTTAGTACTTCTACAGAATTTATCATTCAGACCCATTCTGCTTCAAAGTAATAATCTAATATGAATTCGTGATGCTGATGTTGGGGGAAGTGTGGTTTTTATTTGTTTTTCTTAACGAAGAATCACTGCTGAGCAGTATTGAATTGTTCAGTATCATGCCCTTGTATTAAGGTAAAGTGTCCTCACTTAGGATGTTTAATGCAATTAAACCCTCTGAACCACTGAGCCATCTTGTGCTTTTGTACAATTCCCCTTTCCAACACGCTGTTCGGCTGTACTTTGTGTTCTCTACTGACACACAGGCACCTGTTTGGCATTTCAGCTGGGAGGTAAAGAGCAATGCTGAGCAGGACATGAGTGACAAGTGCAAGAGGTTTTGGTGATTGGGGTGCTGGTGTTTGAGGATGCAGCATCACCAGCTGATTGGTAAACTTGGCACAGCTGAGGTGTTCTGCACACAGATAATGCTTTGTGCACTCAGAATACTCCAGCAAGGAAAGCATCTATTTTATAACAATAAGAACTCAAAATTAAGCCTTCATGGGCATTATTTAGGGTCCTTTAATTTTATTATCTCTGACTCTGCTTATTTGAAGGTAACAAGGAAATGTCCAGACCCCTTTTCCCTTGGTTGTTGGATTCATTTACATTCAGCTTTGTTTTTCTTGAAGGAACCTGGAGGGACATAGAAATCTTGGAACAAAGCAGCTCAGTAATCTTGTACAAATGTTGCTATGGGATTCCTTGGACTTTCAGTGATGTTGCTTTGAATATAAATGGGGTAGACTTGATCAACAGGAACACTTAGCACTTGCTATTCTTCATTTCCAAATAGTGCTGAAAACACAACTCAATTTGCAGAGGCATGAAAATATGTTTACTAATAAGATGTGACATTCACTGTTGGCTGCAGTTCTGCAAATGAGGTCCCTGTTCTTCAAATGAAAGCAAACAGGTTTTCCTCTCATTCATATGAATCACTGCTTTTGGAATTGAGCAGGGACCTGAGGTTTGTGTTTAAGAAGAAAAGGAGTCTTGTGGAGGATGTGTCCACATAAAAGCTCCAGCTGCACTGTAATGTCAGCTCAACTGCTTGCCTTTAAACCCAAGGTAGATTGGGAGTAATACCAGTCCACTCCACGGGAGAACGGAGCTGAGCAAAGCTGTCTGCACCACAAGAGAGACATGGGCTTGTTCTGAGGTGCATGTAGGTAAGGCTAAACTGTTTCTAATATTTGGGCTGGCTAATTAAAAGTTACCATGGAATAATTGTATTGCACTGCATTAGTTTAGTTGCTCAAGTATAAACTGATTTACACATCGAACATCTTTTTATTTGTGCTTCATTTACCATAGCAACAAAGTTTATGGACTAACATTGTATAATTATAGTTGCAGGGAAAGTTGCTGCGTTAGAGTTACCTCAGTTCTTTCCAGGGAATCATTAGTAGGAAACAATCATGTTGCTGCTTGCTCAGATTAATACAGTTCAGTCCCTTGCCACTTCATGTTATTGAAGGTAGGAGTTCTTTGACATGTTACGTGGGCTGTTTACAGGGAAGCTTTTTTACTGCTGTTCCCACTAGAACGCCACCTCCTTTATCTGGGCCTGGAAGTGATGATTAAATACTAATAAAACATGACTGTTGAGGAATTCCATTCTAGGTCTGTGGTTTAGCTGTGATTTTGCTTTTTCTGTTGCTGAGCTGGAGGGTTAGGATTTTTCCAGTGTGTTCAATGATTTGGCTGAAGGAGGAACTCTGTTCCTATGGGAACACTACATTTTGTTCAACGTAAGTTGAGGAGAACATTGCTGCAGCTTAGCAATAACCACTCCCACATTGGTTTGCCAGTGAAGCAGTTAATATCCATAGTAATTTAGATGTTAATCTACATTTTGAAATAGGTTAATAATAATAATAGGATTAATATGTTTGGTTTAATAGTATGATTAATTCTGAAAGGACAAGGGGCTAGTTCATTGCTGTAGAGTCTGATGGAAAAGTGAGCATCTCTTCTGCAAATTGGCAGGAGTTTTGCTAGGGACCAAAATGTTAGGGAAGGTGTCTTTATGGTTTCATATGTATTTGTTTTGCTCTATGTATTAGAGATTGTTTAAGCAGAGCCCCAGGCAAACTGCAGACTCGACTGCTCTTGCAGGTTTGTGTCTTTTAAGCTGCTCACATGCATCATTTTGCTTATTTTAAAGCTAGCAGCACAGCCTGTGTATCCAAAAGCAAAGCTTGTGTCTGCCTTGTGGGGAATATGCGCTTGGAGAGAGGAGAAAACAGTTGGAGTTAGTAACACCCACCACAGCAATGCTTCAGATAATCTCAGGGTGAACAAGCTTCCAAAACAGACCTTGTGAGGAGCCTGACAGATGTGTTGAAAATACAGAACCCAGCTACCCATGGGCATGCTTTTTGTCTGGAAAGGACCATTTTTGCAGTACTTGGAGAAATGAGGTGTGTTCCCAGATGAGTTGGTGGAGACAGTGTTCCATCTGTGGCAGCAGGCCTGGTGCACAAGCGTTGCCTCTCCCTGGGTGGAAACTCTTATCAGGTGTTCATGTGGTTTTCTGTATTTAACTCGAGAGTCAGTGCCCGGAGTTTATTCTGAAAGATCAGCTTCTGCAGGGCACAAATACTGTTGGTTTCTTAAGAACATTCCATGTTCCATGTAAGTAAGGAACACTGAGATTTCTTCCATGTGACTGAGCTGAGGTCAAATATCTGGTCTATTGTTAAATGGAATTACTTTTTTCCTCACTTCTTCTTTTCTGCTATGAAATGTCCATTTCCCTACACATCAAAGATCTTTGTTGAGGTCATTATTTTAATGAAAAACTGTGGAAGGGAGAAAGAACACGTTTGAAAAGCAAGTTCTAAATAGTCACAAAAATATTGAGGATTCTTAAATCTGTTTTACCTCCTCACCTTTACAGACTTATCTGCAGCATGTCTCAAAAGTACATTTTCAAGTTGTCAGGATATGCAAGTTTATGTAACATAAATTTCTTTCAGTGAGCTTTGCAGAAGTTACAAGCCAGTTGTTGAATGGAGACAGAGGCTTGATCTTTGGGTGAAAAATACAAACTCAATGCATTTGCAGGGGAATGAAGTGAGATGAAAGCAAGATGCAGTGAGTCCCACCTCTGTTGCGTGTCTGATTCCTGATGTTTGTGTGGTTCACTTGCTGTACAATGTTCTAGAAGCTTTCTCTTCTGATAGCCTGTTGTCACGGCTCTGTTGAAGCATGTCAGGGGGCTCATCTGGCCTGTGTGCTGAGGTTTGCTTCCTGTGGAAAAGAAAGGAGAGGGAAGGTGGATGACAGTGCAGAATTGGTCTGTAACTGAGTTCCCCTCAACCTGAGAACTGTGTTGTTACTTATGTGACACTTCCTGTGTCAGTAACATCAATGAAACTGGAACTCTCATCAAAACTTGCATGAACTCTCTGGGAGCAGAGCCCTTGCATATGCTCAGCACTGAGGTACAGGGTGTCTTTTATACATTGAATTAAAGATGGTAGTTCATATATATTTGTAAGTGAGCAGCTCAGGTCTGTCACTCAGGGATCTCCTTTAGGCTGTTGCTATTTGTGTATATTCCTAGATAACTGCTCAGCTGTAACTCTGTGCTCTGTTTTCTGTCCCTGTGTTCAGTGTGGACAGCATTGTTCGTTCCTGAGTGTATTTCAGTCAGGTGCAGAGGGAAAAGCAGAAAGAAGTTCAGGGCATCCTTCCATTCCCTCTGTCAGGTTCTGATGGACCTGGTGCTCCGTTATCCAAACAATCCCCAGAGACTGAGCTGCTTTGGAGTTCCACTTTTTCTGTAATACTTCCTGGCCTGGTTTCCTATGGAATTAAGTCATATGTAGTCATGTTTTGTGTGTGTTTATAGTTCAAACAGTGGAGAATTCACAAGGAGAGGGTTGTTTCAGCACCCCAGTTGCAGGTTAAGAATCAGAGTCCTCATATGCAGTGTGGATTGTACACAGAGCCTGGTCCTGAGCCCAGAAGACTCACGCTGTATTCCCAGTTCTGCCATGAACTACTCTGCTGTGGGCAAACTGTGATTCCTTATTATTTCTCATCTAGAAAACAATGTGGATGTTTGCTTCCTTTGCAAATGAATGAATGAAGATATTAGATGACACACAGGCATTATCAGCAGTATCTTTTTGCCTGTACCCATTAGTAAAAAATCCAAACCACTATGAAGTTTGTGCATAGAAGTCAGTGTCTGAAACAGCAGTCTGGCACACTTGTTTTCTGTTACCATCCCTCATTTAGAAATCAGTTGTTTTTATTTTAGCTAGCATTTCATAACTGGTCTCTGACTTTGAAACCAAAACAAAGCCAGTTTTCCATGCTGGGTTTACTTGTTTATTCGTTTTTCAATGGTATCTGGTCTCCCGCTGTCACTGCAGGGATACTTACATGGTTCAGTTTTTGAGTACAGATTGTTGTGAACTGATACAGAAAGTTCACCCACATTTGTCTGTCCCTTTTATAGCAGAAACTGTAAAGGGAAGACTTTCTTTGCTTTGTTTAACCTGCTACCTAGAGTTTGAGCAGCAAACAGGATTGAGAATTAAAAGCAGAAACAGCTACCATGGGGCTTTCATTTTAATACTATTAAGGCAGTCAATCAAATCATAGAATCATAGACTTGGACGTGTTTGGGCTGGAAAGGACCTTAAAGCTCATCCAGTTCCAACCCCCTGCCACGGGCAGTGACACCTTCCACTAGAGCAGGTTGCTCCAAGCCCCTGTGTCCAACCTGGCCTTGAACACTGCCAGGGATGGGGCAGCCACAGCTTCTCTGGGCACCCTGTGCCAGCGCCTCAGCACCCTCACAGGGAAGAACTTCTGCCTAAGAGCACATCTGAGTCTCCCCTCTGTCAGTTTAAAACCATTCTCCCTTGTCCTATCACTACGTCCCTTGTCCAAAGCCCCTCTCCAGGTTTCTTGTAGCCCCTTCAGGCTGGAGCTGCTCTAAGGTCTCCCCTTCAGGAGCCTTCTCTTCTCCAGGCTGACCCAGCCCAGCTCTCTCAGCTGGCTCCAGAGCAGAGCTGCTCCAGCCCTCGCAGCAGCTCCATAGGTGGCCTCCTCTGGACTCACTCCAACAGCTCCACGTCCCTCTTGTGTTGTGAGCTCCAGAGAATAATACAGGGATTGTTGTTACATACTTGGGAAGTTTTTGGCCATCTAAACCGTATGTATATGACACGTATGGTCCCTATTAAGGTAGTCATTAGAGACCTTATTGTCTTTTATTGCACAGTATTTTTGTGAGGTTGGACAATGCTACTTTAGCTTCATTTTACAGAGGGTCACATAATGAACAGAGATGTCTCACTGATGAGCACACGCAGATTGGGTTGGCAGCACCTCTTCTTCATGAGCATCTGCAGGGCAAACCGCCCCAGTTTTTGTGGTGCTCAGTGTTGCGCTGTACAGGAACCAGTCTGTGAAGAGTGCATATTGTGGTGCTGGAGGAGGAGGAACACAGCCCAGTGTAGAAACCTTGTCAGCTGTGCCAAGTTGAACCGCCCTTGTTTTTTGGTTATATCACCTGAGTTCCCAAACACTTTGGGGATGACTGTAGCTGAAATTCAGCTATAGAGACTTTACTTGTCACCAAAAGAAGAGGGAAGAAAAAGGATGTACATATACCTCCAGGGAATTCATGTGTGTCAGTGTTCTATATTCTACTGGCTGCAAAATAACACACATCATTTCAAGGACTTTTAGTGACTCTTCAGGGATTTGACTGGTTTTAAAAAGCTGTCTTTAAACAATTGCTGTAGATCTCATAAGGGCTTGTGTCCCTCCAGACCCACACTGCACAGTTAAGCTTGTAAAATTAAGCACAACATATTAAACAAGCAAATACAGCCCAAACAACCCTTTCACACAAGACAGAAGAGGAAAAATGAGAAAATACATTGGAATTACTGTTCTCTTTATTAGCTGTAATATCATAGTTTTCTAAATGGAAGGTACAATATAGTAACAAGGTACATCTTTAATTAATCCTTTCTCTTCCACATACAGTCTCATACTCCTTCCAAATACCATTTTGTGCCTTCTCAATGTTTAGGAATCATTTAGGATTAGGAGGTGTCATTTTTAGCTCACAGCACTGAAGCCTGTTTTAAAAAATTACTCTGCTTTCTTTCAGCTGTCAGTGAATACACACCGGCCCTTCTTTCCCCCTGGCCATTCTCTCTGTTTTCCATCAAATGACAGTGTTACTACAATAGCTGCTCGTGTTGGACCAGTGCAGAGAGCAGGCATCAGACTTCTAAAAGAGTCCTGTTTGCACTGTTACACATTAAGCTCATTCTGAACTGAGATAGCAGGGTTGCTGCTGCAAACTTAGGGATGTCTGCTTACCAAGGGCACTTGTTAACTGCCAGCATTGCGGTGCCTCAGGAGCTTAAGCAGAAATGAGCTGTGGTGCTAACTGTGGTCTCTATCAGGTGCTCTAGCATCAAAGTTGTAATTCAAGTCAACTTTAGAAACTGAGCAGTGGTGATTTTTGAAGCAGTGAGTCACAGATGACCCTGCTCTTGCAATAAAGAAATGTACATTTTGAAGCCAGAAATGCAGAGTTTCTGATGGTGTGTTAATTAACACAGCAGCTTGGTATCTGTTGTGTCAAACTGGTGAGGGGATGTGCCTCAACTTGGCACCTTTGTGGAGAATTCATGTTCATCACTAAAACAGCACCTGTTTCTTCACTGCTGCTCTGAAAGCTAGCTCAAGAAGGATTTCTTCGGAGAAGTTCAGCCTTCATTTTATTCTTTGTCCATGATGACTTCATGATCAACTAATATGTGCTGCCATAATTCATTGTTCATGCAATAGCATAGTATACAAGGCTATATCTGAGACAGATCACTGCATAGAGCAGAGTGACACTGCAATGTTGTACTCATCTCTAAGGAGCAAAACTCTTATCTGGAACATACAGAACATGATTAACCTTCTGCAAGCTAAATATTTGCAGAGCATTTCAGTGTTTGGATTGCAGGATGCCAGTTCCATGTGCTGCTCTTGCATCCTGCATTTTCCTGTGCCCTCCACAGTCCACTCCCTTTTTTCCTCCGGGCTGGAGAGCTGGGAATTCATGAGGTGGCAGACAGCATCTGAGACCAGTGCAGACTCTTCACTGATGAAGATGAAGGACATCTTTTTCCACACATCATCATTGATGGTGATGCTACTTAGGAGATGCAGCGCATATAAGAAGTTGGATACATATGCATAAGTGTGTGTGGGATTAGGATTTGCCTTCACTTACTCTTTTGATTTTTGTCTAATTCAAGGGAGTTATGGGGCTGTATCCTGTAGACATGGTGTAGTGATGATGGCTTCAGAGAATACTTCCCCTCTGAACTGGTGTTTCCCCAAAATAGGCTGAATTTACGACTAAGTAATTATTAAAACACAGCTCAGGAGTGGTAGAAGGCAAAGCACACTTGCTAGTTGAAGCTTCTGGCTTGGTAAGATTCCAGTGCTACTAAATTTCTATCTTTATAACATAGTACCTGCTGTCAGGCTACATTTCCCGCCTTGTTCTATGTTTGCTTAATGTATAGTTTCTATTGCTCATTGGAGATGGATAATAGGTGTATAAACTACTGCTTACATCTACAGTTGCTCTTTATATTTACATTTTCATAGAATCATAAAATGGTTTGGGTTGGAAGTGACCTTAAAGCTCATCCAGTTCCAACCCCTACCATGGGCAGGGACACCTTCCACTGACCAGGTTGCTCCAAGCCCCTGTGTCCAACCTGGCCTCTTTAGGAAATGAACAACAATTTAGTAACAGTTGTGCATTTGGGGGTTTTCAGTGAGGTTTATTCAACCATCTTTCATTTTCCAGACACTGTTGATGTGAAGCCAAGGGTGCAGATCTGTAATTATTTCAAAGGACACCAGAATATGTTTATTTTTCTCAACCCAAGTGAGTAAATCTATCACAATGCCCATTATTTAGTGGCATGAGAGTAAACTACACTTTACAATGTTGACATTAAACTAGCAAGGGATTTTTTTGTGCCCCCTTCCTTCTCCCCATTTCCTTCCTTATGTTTTGTAGAGCATTATTTTCTTCTAGCTGAATTTTATACCTGAGATCACAACAGCAGTGATCTGAACAGGGAGGTAGAAGGTCTGCCTGTGAGAATGCTCCTCTAAAAGCAATGGTGAGATACAGCCACGAACCTGTTTGGAGAGATGTTGAATGGAAAAAGCTGAGAAATATTACACCATATTTGTAGGCTCACAGCTGATTATAGAACTAAAGCTTTGCTTTTAACGGGACGATGAAACCTCAGGAGATAGCAATCTTAAGGTTTGGAGCCTTATTTGAAGTTCATCCAGATTGTTACACCCTTAAATTCTACAAAATCTGGCTGCATATCACACAAGAACAGGCTTTTTGTTTTGTTTTGTGAGGTTGTTTGGTACTTCCTGCCTCCATCTAGAACTGCTGCAAGAAGAACCTTTCTCATTAGAAGATATTTATAATTATTATTTCAGCATTTCTCATTCCAGACTGGGTGGAGGTTACAAGGAGGATGATTCACTTTGAACTCTAATTTAATATATGACTGTGTGTAAAGAAATTTCTTGGTTGAAGCATCTGGAGGGTGTATGAGGGAGAAGAGTTTTAAAACCTCTTTATTAAAATGCACCACATAACTTGCAGTATCCTGAACAGTGCCTCTAGATTACTTTCCAGGCTTGTTGAGTAGTAGGAGTGTCTCTGGAGTATCTGTTATCTGATTTATATCAACACTCATTTGTGCTAGAGAGAATTTCCCCTGTATTTTCTGAATACTTAGTAGACTCAAAATAACAAAAATGAGCTCATGATCTATGTACCCCACTGAACCCTTCCATAATTCTATCACTAATCCTGATCTATGTAAAACAGGAGAGTGATTGTCTTGGTTTTGAATTCCTCACCCATCTCACTAAGCAATGGCAAAACATCCCTGACTGCGTGTGTGCAGAGCGTCTCTATCCATGAGTGCCGGAGAGGTGGCAAATTCTCCTGTGGGAACTGCTGGAGGGCCTGCTGTCTGCAGCCAGCAAATGCCTTCAACAGTTTGTCCTCAGTAACATGATCTATGGCACTCTGCTTTTGGAGAATTGTTTGCAAGGTTTTGAAAACACATTTTTCTTTAGAAAGTGCTGGTTTGTTGAAGCTCATCATGAAACAATCCATTTGTTCCCGTGGTCTCATGTAAATTTGAAGGAGGGAGTTGTATTTTTTTCTTTGTAAACCAATCATCTGTGCAGTTTTTCTGTACAGATGTTGGAGAAGAAAGAGCAAGGATTTACCACGTTCCTTCCTGGGAATGTGGGAAACTATGGATGAGATTGAAGCCCCACTTAGACCAAGCAGTGCCCCAGTGGTGGGCAGCTGGGTACCCTAAGATGGGTGAGATGTAACACATCCAGCTGGCTAGCCAAGTAGTGTTGAGTGGGCACTCCAGGAAACACTGTCCCATTAAGGCAAATGTGTGCACTGATAATAACTGCCCATTGTCCAGGTCTTTGCTTATAGATTAATACATATAAATCTGTTTTCTCATGGGTAAAATAACTCACAAAATAAAATTCTCCGCAGTTTTTACAGAAAACCAGCCCCATGATTGTTATTTTCTGTTTTAGTGGAAACATAAAGTACAGGAGAAAAAGTGTTTGTGCTCTCTAAATGAAGTATTGTTCTAGAATATTTAATACTGTCTTTCATGACAAATGTGCCGCAGCTCAGAGATTGCTCTAAAGAGGAATTAAGGAGTTTTCATGTTCTCTGAAAGTATTTTCAATAATATGCCCTATGCCCAAGTAGTTGGTTCCTCAATAAAACTTACAATGATTCCCCTGAGCATGAGAGGGAAAGCACATCTTTAGATGAATTTTGGTGCTCAGACTATGCTTAGCTCTTGGGTTTTGGTACTGGCCTATTGAACCAAGTTGAAACTCATGAGAAATACATTAATTTTTCAGCCCACTGATCACAAAGCTTGTGACCTGGCTCCCAGTGAATGTGCCTTTGCTGAGTATTAACTAACTTGGAGCTAGCCTGAAAGACATGAAAATGTGACTCAGGACAGAGAATAACCTTCCCACACCTCCTTATGGTCCAGGAGGTGAAGAAGCTTGTGCTGCTGCACTGCTCTCTGGTTACTTGTTCTGGGCATAAGTGGGAAATGTCATTTCTTGTTCTTTCCTTTCCCAAAGTGTGTCATTTTTATGCATTTGTGTTGCAGTACCTCCAGTCAGAGGTCAGGGCATCTTTGTGGTAGTCATTTTATTACACAGAATGAATAGTTTTCCTACTCTAGCCTTTCCCATTGGAATAAAGAGAATTACATTAAGTGCAGGAGAATGGAATTGGAATTAAGTATCTATTAACCCCCTCCTCCCTCTTAAAAAAGCCCAACAGCTTGCAAACAAATTGATCAAGTGCCAGGTAATGAGGCTTCAGTTACTCCCTCCTGAGGCAGCTGTTAGTACCATGCAGAGGATTGGTTTTAACCTGAGCTTTCTGTTGCAGTGCATAAACTCTGCGTTACTAAATGACATAAATATTTAAGTGAATTGAGCTTTACTGGCAGACGTGTCATTCTCAAATAGTTGAGATTTTTCCTTATCTATATTCTCAGAAGTGTGTGAAAACCCCCAGTTACAGTGCAGGTAGCAAGAGGGTATTACGGAAAAATCGTGAGGAATTCAAACTATTAAGATAGCATTTTTATTCTGTTTTGGCTCTTAGGGATTTGGTCTGTAAATTACAATATAACTCCCTAATGATTTTTATCTGGCCTTTTGGCAACATTTAACCAGATTTTTTCTAGCTATGTTGTACTTGAAATGCAAAATCAGTGGGAAAAGCTCTTGTTTACACCATCTAACATTTCTAAAGAAAATTACAGGATTTTATACCCAGGGAGAAAAGAAAAGAAGCGGAAAAGTTTATAGAAATAAATCTTCCACTTTAAGGTGCTTTTCTGTGACATCTGCTCAGGTCGTCAGGATTTATTGTTGGTTTTGTTATTCTGCATGACCAGATGAGGTGGCTGTGGCAGCGGGGAGCACAGCACCTGCCTGGTGCCTGTGCTACACAGAGCACTGACCTGCCTGGGCAACGGGTCTCTGCACTGCAGTCTGTCGAGCCTTGCAGGCATGCCTGTGGATGTATGATTCCTCAGGTCCTCTGGGACTGTCTCTCCCGTATTCAGCTAGACATCTTCAGCTTCTAATTTGGTCCAAGGACATAAAGAATGGATGCTACTGGGTCACATGGAAGAATGACACTATTGAAATAACAGCTTATGTTTGTGGTTTATTTTTAGCTTATTTCCTGTTGTTTCCCTGCAGCTGCTGACATTGTCACAACAGCTTCCTTTCTACTTGTTTTGCTTACAATATACAAACATTGTGCATATAGGCATCTGCGTGTCAGAGCATCTGGGTGTGGACTTCTCAGACTGTCCAGTGTATTTGCTTATGACTAAAGCAGGCCATCAGCCCAAGCTCTGTGACTGTAGCACAGGCAGGCAGGCATTACCCTTGACAGGCAAGAGACAGTAGACCTCAGTCCTGACCCAAACACTGAACGCCTCTCCTGCACTACTTCACAACAAAGGGTTGAGTCAGCATTAGTCCCCTGTGGTACTTAATGTCAGAACGAGCCATTCATCAGGAGTTACCGTATTTATATGCACTGTAAGGGAGAGCAGGGCATTCACATCATAGTGCAGGATGCTATCCCATGAGGTGTCATGTGGTTTCTTGCCCTCTCCTTTCTATTTTTAATTTCCCTTTGAAGTGAGTTTATTGAGTCACGCAGAACTGAAATAAATGTTTAAAAACACAACAGACAATAATTCAGCTTCCTTATTTCATGTCCTATTCCTGTACTGACCAGACACTCTTCGTCTTCTTAACTTCCGAACTCCCTCCTCCATACATAATTCGCTTCCTGAATTTCTTTGGCTTATGATAAACCAAAAAACCCATCCAGTTACTCATTTAGCCTTATTGTTTCCTTTTTTTTCCTGAGGGGTAGCCAATTCTCATAAATATAAGTTACCTTGGACAGGTAAACTTCAGCACATGGGGTGTTTAATCAGGTGTTAGGCATTACAAGTGGCTCTCAATAAAGGAGCGTGAGCAGCAGGTTGAGGGAGGGGATTCTCCCCCTCTGCTGCGCTCTGGGGAGCCCCCCCTGCAGTCCTGCTCCAGCTCTGGGGCAACAGCACAAGAGGGACGTGGAGCTGCTGGAGCGAGTCCAGAGGAGGCCACCTATGGAGCTGCTGCTGCGAGGGCTGGAGCAGCTCTGCTCTGGAGCCAGGCTGAGAGAGCTGGGCTGGGTCAGCCTGGAGAAGAGAAGGCTCCTTGAGGGGAGACCTTAGAGCAGCTCCAGTGCCTAAAGGGGCTCCAAGAAATCTGGAGAGGGGCTTTGGACAAGGGCCTGTAGGGACAGGACAAGGGGAATGGCTTTGAACTGACAGAAGTAGAAACCTGCTCTAGTGGAAGGTGTCTCTGCCCATGGCAGGGGGTTGGAACTGGATGAGCTTTAAGGTCCCTTCCAACCCAAACCAGTCTGGGATTCTGTAATTGTGAACATGTGTAATTAGGAATTTTTTTTTCCCCCTGCCTGGCATTTGCTGGACTTGGGGAAAAAGATGAAGGTTGTCAAAAGCTGACTTCCTGTATGTTTATCTTCCCATTATCCTCTTACTGCCTGAGGGTATGACAGAACTGAAATTGTTACACAGTAATGCATGTTGTTGCTCAGTTCCAGTGCCATATCACTATTTTCACCACACTGTCATGTCCAATGACAGATGAGGCATGAATTATCCATATTCTGCTCGAAATGTTCTGTTTTAAGCACATTTGTGTGTATGTTTTTTAAAGATCCTGTAGATGCCTTTAGTGAGGGTTCTAACTCTACTTAAGTGGTATTAGGAGGTCCTGGCTGTGGTAATAGCACCCAAAAGGCAGGGTT